>NC_140960.1:72709839-73309839 GCF_014529385.1 Adiantum capillus-veneris | reverse complement strand
ATTATGCATGAGGAAGATGATATGGACACTTTCCTTGTTGGTGTCAAGAATATCAATGAGCAACTTATTTCTGCAGGTGAAGTCATTTCAGACACTTCTCTGTGCAAATTGTTCTTGATGCCTTGCCAGACTCTTACCAGACTTTTGCTAGTACTTGGAGACTCATGACCCAAGGAAATCCTGAAGTTGTCAAGTTTGATGCATTGTGCACATTGCTGTTGCAAGAGTAACTTTCCAAAAGAAACAGGACTAGATAATGTGTAGTTAAACATGCTTTTATTGCCACTACTACACGCCGCACGAAAATCGACGCGGACACCAATGTCTTAAAGCTTGTTTTAGAAGTTAAAAGACTTGGAATAAGCCTTGGAATCAACGTTCGCATCATATTGTCTGTATATGCATCGGTACAACTACCGTTTCAATAAGCAATGGAACTTAAGTTGCAATTCGTGCTTCAATATGCGTCGGTATGGAATTTTTATGTGTCATAAAATATAATATCTAAATTTACCAAATGATTTTCTCATATTAAACTGATCATTTAATGTGGGAGAATAAACCGGAACAAGAGTTAGAATAGAGACATGTGCTTCTAGACCTATCTCAACATGGGACCAAAAGGAGAGATGGTTGCATCTCAATAGGGGTCCAAAAGTAGATGGTATGTCAAAGAGCAATGTGCAATAAGTGCTTCTAGACTTACCTCAGCAGGGGACCAAGAGGAGAGACGGTTACATCTCAATAGGGCTCCAAAAGGAGGTAGTCTATCAAAGAGCAATGTGCATCCAATGGAGCTTAAAAGACCTTAGGGTTAGCTTCATTAAAGACCTCCAATAGTTAGTGTTAAAAGTACTTTGACCTTAGGCAGCTTGAGGTGGGAACCCAACCTAAACTTACCTTTGACCTTAGGCAAGCTAGGGCTGAGCTTGAGGTGGGAGCCCACTGACCTAAACTTGCCTTTGACCACCTTATGCAAGCTAGGGCTGAGCTTGAGGTGGGAACTCCACCGAAGGTGCTTGTCATGCTTGATGACTAAGGTACTTGAGGTACTTGTCATACTTAATGAGGAAGGTGCTTGAGAAGCTTCCTATGCATGGGGGGTAAGACGCTTGAGTAAAAAAGAGACCCTACACACTTAATGAGGAAGTTTCTTGAGAGGCTTCCTATGCATAAAAGTCCGGAAGATAGGGGAATCTTTGACCTAACCTTCCACTCACCCAAGGGGCACCCCTTTTCTAAAAGGGCACATGGGACACATGTCAAACTCTCACTAAGCCTAACTAACCACATGGTGTGCTCAATTGCTATTGGTTGGGCTAAAGAGGGGTCCAATGAGCTTCTACTTCCATCCAACAAACATCTAGATATTTTCAAGCTCTCTCTCTCTCTCTCTCTCTCTCTCTCTAAGGGGTAAGGAGGACACTTGTCAAAAGACTACCCATGTACTTGAATGCATGCAACATGTGATTGGCTAGGGGGAGAGGGGTCCAATGAGATTCCAGCATGTGGAAAAGTTAGCCCCAAGCAAGCAAGGGGGGTGCTAGGGGGATATACACCACACCCACACACACACTCATTTTGTGGATTCATTCTCACTTGGTGAAAGTTGAGGAACTCCACCTCCTTCTCCAAGCTTGTGAGAAGTAAGATCCTACACCAACACTCTTGGCTATGGAATGGAAATCCAACCAAGAGCCATGCTTCAATGCGTAAGCTTGCCATCTTCTCCATCTTCATTACTATGCTATTATATATGCTAGCAAGAAGAGTGATGATAAGTGAGGAACTATTTCTTTTCCTATGGAATGTTTCTTCTTCCTCTTCCCTACCCTCATTCCCCGCTAGCTCTCTCCACCTTCAAAGGTGTTTGAGGCCTTGGGACTGAGACTTGGGATAGTTAATTCTTTCTACAAGTTTATGTTATGCTTGTGATGCATGGAGCTTTCCATATTCATTGCATCACGTAGGTCACAAGGAACACAAAGATTGTATTGTACCAAGTCTCTCTTGATGGGAGACACTATAATACAAATGCCTATTGGAGGGGGGTCCGACTCCATATGAATTCGGTCCTCAACTATTGTCATGTTCTCTAAACTCTCTCTCTCTTGCAAAAGTATTGTTCATGCCAAGTTAACTAAGTACCATGTTTATGTTGCTACCATCAATTAAGTTCACCCACTATGCTCACAAAGTAATCTCTCAAAAGTGCTTCACTTAATTTCCTAATTCCGCTATTCTCAAAGTTCATAAGACATCTTCAATACATTGGTATCAGAGCATTTGGTTTCTCTTTTCTTGATTAAGAAGAGGGGTCCTTAAGTAGCCTATTAATGGTTGATTTTGTTAATTATATTAGGGTAAGTGGGACTGGGATCTATTATCGGTTTTGTTGAGCCCACTATGTGGGATATGGTGCACACCTCGGGAGCTTTGGTCTTAATAATGGAGTGTTTTTAGACTTGTCTACGGCTTTACCATTATTGAGCCATAAGAAGTCCGAAAGCAGCTATCCATTGGAAACTCTGCTATGCTAGACCCACTCCACTACTCTCTTTACTTAACCAAATCGAGATACTTAAGTGCCTATTTTTCAAAGGCTAGGAGGAGTAGCAACTAAGGTTTTGAATTGCCAAAGCATACACTAAGTAAACACCTAGGTTTAATTAACATGGCTGACAATAACCAAGAGAGTAGAATGAACATTGATAACTTTGATTTTGCACATGAAGGTGTTAATGATGATGCCCCCATGTTTGTTAATCATCTTGTTACTAGGTTGCAACAAGCTATGGGCAACCCCTCTTTGCAAGCCAAAGTTACTCAACAACTTCGTGCTTATGGGATTTCCTTTCCTTTGAAAGAGGAGAGAGAGCTTAGGAGGCCTCTTGGTGAGACCCCCAAAAGAAGACTCTCTCCTATACGAGAGGAGGAATCCAAAGAACAAGAAAGTAATGATTCCCTAAGTTCCTCAAAAGATGTGGCTCCATGAAGATGGTGGTCTAGACGATTGCCAACTCCTCCCAAGAGGAAATGGTTAACCCATAGTTATTCTCCTTGTCACTCCAATAGGGAAGAGAGGAAACAAAGGAAGAAAAGGGCAAGAAAGAGGTCACCCTCTTCTCTTTATTCTTCACCTTCCTCCTCTATCGATGAAAGCTATGGCTATTCTCCTAGAGAATACAAGAGGGGAGGACATCGCAAATCTTACCCTGCATGGCAAAGGTCACAAAAGCTAAAGAAGTTTAAAGAGGGAGGAAACAATATCTCTTTTCTCACCTATGATGGCACCTCTGGTGCTACCGACAAAGTATTGGCCTTCATCGAACAATTTGATGCGGCCTTTAAAGATGAGAGCTTCACGGAGTCCTCCAAGCTGCGCCATGTAGCTATGCACTTCCAAAAATTGGCTCGTCAATGGTGGGCTAGCCTTCGTGGCAACGGTGAAGTCCCAAAGACATGGAAAACTCTACGAGTTTCCATCATGAAGCAATTCCTTGCAAGTGATGCAAATGACAAAGTGCTTACCAAATGGTGAAGTTTAAAGCTTCACTCTCATGAGTCTATCCACAAATATGTGGACAAGTTTTGGGATTTACATCTCAAGGCTACTATCTTTCAAAAGATAGACTTTGTCGAGCAAAAGCAACAATTCTGTGTGGGATTACCCAAAGAGATGGCTGAGTATGTCAACTCTCAATGGCTTGGTTCTATCACCAAAGTAATCCACCACACCATGGCTGCTTCGCACATCAATTTCCAATAAGGGGCTAGACGGAATGTCAAGCCCATGGAAAATAAAGACAAAAGTGATGCCAAGGGGAAAACCAATGCCCATAATTCTTACCAAGGCTATTCCAACAACAATAACAATCAGTCCAAGGAGAAGAGAGTTTACAAAGGTAAATTTAAACTCTCTCCTAAAGAGCTAGAATTTTGTCATAAGGACCACAAATGTTTTAAGTGTGGGGAGCAAGGCCATGGTTATCGTCCTTGCCCCAAGATAATTACCTGCAATAAGACTCCTAGAGCCTCCATGTTTGAAGCTCCAAAAGAGGATGCTCATTGCCAAGGATTTATCCTTTCCTATGCTTCGGCAAAGATGCAAGAGCATGATGCCTTTATTTTTTTTGACCTTGTCTCAACTCACAACTTCATATCCATGGAGTTGACCACCAAGCTAGGCATACAAGCCCACAAGATGGGAGATACATTGAAATCTGGTGGAGCTATCAAGGGACAAGACCTCTCAATTACTCCCTTAATTGAAAAATTGAGGCTTTATGTCCAAAGCTATGTGGACAAAAAGTATTTCTTCATCTCCCCTCTCAAACATGAGAATGTTAATCGTTGGGGCACCATGGTTTAATTGCATGGCTTCCAACATGAATTTCCTTGAAAGGAGAATCTACTTCACATACAGGGAAAAGAGCATGTACATAGATGCTAATGAGTTGAGGAACACCATACCCTTGCAATAAAGGGAATCAAGAGGAATTAGAGTTGTCTAATTTCCTAAATAGATTCCAAGGTGTTTTCATTGATGACATCCCTAGTGAGCTACCTCTAAAATGAGGGATGATGACCATGCAATTGAGTTCCTACCAAGAATCTCACTGCCTAACAAGCCTCCTTATCAAGTTTCACAAGCTCAATAAGAGGAGATCATGAGGCAAGTGCATGAATTGGTGGAAAAAGGGATGGTGAGGTCTAGCTCCTCTCTATTTTGTTCACCATTGCTTTTAGTGTAAAAGAAAGACGACACATATCACATGTGTGTTGACTATAGAGCACTAAATAAAATCACTATCAAAAATAGATTTCCCGTGCCGCGGGTAGAAGATCTATTTGATAATTTACAAGTTTTGGCCTGAAAAATGCTCCAGCCGCATTCAAACTCATGATGGACAAAAATCTTCAAGCCATCCAAATTCTCTTGAAGAGTACAAGCGACACCTCCGGGTAACCTTTCAAGTTGTGAGAGTGGATAAGCTTTTCATTAATAAAAAGAAAAGTGAATTTTTCCAACAAGAGATAGGTCACATTATCTCTAATGATGGCACCCGTATGGATCCAACAAAGTTAGAGATAATAAAAGGATGGCCTAATCCAAGGAATCTACATGAGGTATGAAGCTTCATAGGTATGTGTGCATATTATAGATGCTTCATAGAAAAACTTCTCGCTAATAATAGGCCCATTACATGACTTAACAAAAAGAAACCTTAAGTATTCATGGACTACAAAAGTGCAAGAAGCTTTTGAGAAGCTTAAGGAGAATTTTATCTCTCAACGTGTGCTCACACTATTAGATCTCTCAAAGCCATTTGAGGTCTAATGTGATGCTTGTGGTAATTGCCTTCGAGCTATTTTGCTTCAAGAAGGGCATGCCATAGCATATGAGAATCAAAGACTCAACTTCGATAAGTGAGTATGGGGCAAATACAAAAAAGAGCTACTAGCTATTCTATATGCCGTAAACACGTGGAACCACTGTCTCTTGGGGACTCCATTCATCCTACGAATGGATCACAAAGCCTCAAGAACTTCATGACGCAAACCAAGCTCTCCGACAAACAAATGAGGTGGAAAAAATTTCTTTTGCAATTTAAATTTCATATCGCTCACATTGTTGGCAAGCAAA
The DNA here is from genome assembly GCF_014529385.1 of Adiantum capillus-veneris. Classification (NCBI taxonomy): domain Eukaryota; kingdom Viridiplantae; phylum Streptophyta; class Polypodiopsida; order Polypodiales; family Pteridaceae; genus Adiantum; species Adiantum capillus-veneris. Next base: position 73,304,192 of record NC_140960.1, on the reverse strand, counting down.
ATCAAGTGGTCAATGCACTTTCACAACGACCAAGGGTAAATGTGGTGTCTATAGCAACTCACAATGATCTATCTTTTATGATAGATGAGTATGCTACTGACCAAGACTTTAAGTATGTTATTACAGCCTTTGCAATAGGGAAGAAAAAAGAACCATTCACCTTGTAGGATGGTTATCTTCCAAACGGCAATAGGCTATGTGTTAATCACCCATACAATACGAAAGTCATATATGAATCCCATACTTCTCCTTATGCGGGGCAAAGAGGGATTCCATAGTCTACTCTTCAAGGAGTAGAAATGTATTTCTGTTGGTCTACCATGAAAAGTAAACATACAAGAGTATGTTTCCAAATGCGTGGTATACCAAAAATTGAAAATTGATCAAGGGAAGCAACTTGGATTGTTTCACTCTCGTCGACAGGCTTAACAAGAAAACACACTCTATGCCTGCCAAAAAGACTATTAAGGCACATCAAATGGCAACCCTCTTTAGATCTCAAATTTTCAAGCATCATGGATTTCCAACATCCATAGTGTCGGACAAAGATCGTAGAATGACTAGTAATTTCTAGAAGGGTCTCTTTTGGAATCTAAGAAGTAGATTAAATTTCTCTTTCGGCCTATCATCCACAAACGGATGACCAAAGTGAAATAACTAATCTAATGATTCTTGAATCTACTAAAAGCCTATTTCATAGAAGTAGATCAATTTTCTCGCTGATAGAAGTACCTACCTCAGTATGCATACGATGACATTGTACATACTTCTATGGGGAAAGCACCTTTCGAGGTTAAAGAGGGAAGATCCAAAAGTCCCTTAATACTTCAAGTACATAGGAAGATCTTCGCTGCTGCTGATGAATGTAGCTGAGACCTACAAGAATATTTTCCAAAGATTAAAGGGGTTATATCCATCTCACAGGAAAGGCAAAAAGGGCTGCTTCTCCTAAGCACAAAAGAGCCTTAGCCTTTAAGGAAAATGATTGGGTCTTGCTAAAGTTTCTCAAGGCTCATCTGAGGCATACTACGGGCAAGAGTCCTACGGACCACCAAGAGTATGATGCTAAACTAGAAAAAGGATACTATGGTCCTTAAAATTCTTAAGCCAGTAATGAGATGGCTTCTTAATTGAAGTTGACCAACCATTGGCTCATGCACAATGTTTTCCATGAGAACCTACAAAAGCCTTACAAAGGAGCACCATCAAAAGAAGCAATAGTTGCAGACCCTCCAAAAATCGAAGAGCAAGAAGAAGTACTTCAATCTAAGTCCATCCTATGACATGAAGACAAGGTATTAAGAAACGGTAAGATTATATGACGATATCTTATTAAGTTAAAGAATTATCCTTTTAGAGATGCTAAATGGATGCAAGGAACCTAGCTTAAGGATAATATGAACCTTGTCAATGCTTACAATGTTGCACTAAAGTAAGCATATGAAAATGCATTTTAAATGAAAAACATTTTTGTCTTATAAGACTAGTTCTCTTTTTATTGTGCACAAATTTAAATAGTATGCATGCTTAGAATCATGTTTGTGGTGATGACGTCTCCCAAACACCAAGTAGACTTTGTCACTCTACTTTGGAAGTATGATATGGACTAAAGATCAGACATACTTGCGGCAGCTACATCTCCCAACCACCAAATGGATTAGTCATCCATCTTGGAATGATGTCGAAGGGTAAAAAGGGATCCTCTACCCGCTAAGTAACATGGACTAATGACTAGGCTTTATCTTCTCTACCTCATAGTTGAGGACGACTATGATTTCAAGAGAGAGGTAATATCATAAAATATAATATCTAACTTTACCAAATGATTTTCTCATATTAAACTGATCATTTAATGTGGGAGAATAAATGGGAACAAGAGTTAGAATAGAGACATGTGCTTCTAGACCTATCTCAACACGAAACCAAAAGGAGAGATGGTTGCATCTCAATAGGGGTCCAAAAGTAGATGGTCTGTCAAAGAGCAATGTGCAATAAGTGCTTCTAGACTTACCTCAGCAGGGGACCAAGAGGAGAGACGGTTACATCTCAATAGGGGTCCAAAAGGAGGTAGTCTATCAAAGAGCAATGTGCATCTAATGGAGCTTAAAAGACCTTAGGGTTAGCTTCATTAAAGACCTCCAATAGTTAGTGTTAAAAGTACTTTGACCTTAGGCAAGCTAGGACTGAGCTTGAGGTGGGAACCCAACCTAAACTTACCTTTTGACCTTAGGCAAGTTAGGGCTGAGCTTGAGGTGGGAACCCGACCCAAACTTGCCTTTGACCTTAGGCAAGCTTGGGCTGAGCTTGAGGTGGGAACTCCACCTAAGGTGCTTGTCATGCTTGATGACTAAGGTACTTGAGGTACTTGTCATACTTAATGAGAAGGTGCTTGAGAAGCTTCCTATGCATGGGGGGTAAGATGCTTGAGTCAAAAAGAGTCACTACACACTTAATGAGGAAGTTTCTTGAGAATATTTCTATGCATAAAAGTCCCAAAGATAGGGTAATCTTTGACCTAACCTTCCACTCACCCAAGGGGCACCCCTTTTCTAAAAGGGCGCATGGGACACATGTCAAACTCTCACTAAGCTTAACCACATGGTGTGCTTGAATGCTATTGGTTGGGCTAAAGAGGTGTCCAATGAGCTTCTACTTCCATCCAACAAACATATAGATATTTTCAAGCTCTCTCTCTCTCTCTCTCTCTCTCTCTAAGGGGTAAGGAGGACACTTGTCAAAAGACTACCCATGTACTTGAATGCATGAAACATGTGATTGGATAGGGGGAGAGGGGTCCAATGAGCTTCCAGGATGTGGAAAAGTTAGCTCCAAGCAAGTAAGGGGGGTGCTAGGGGGATACACACACACACACACACACACACACACACACACACACACACACACACACACACACTCATTTTGTGGATTCATTCTCACTTGGTGAAAGTTGAGGAGCTCCACCTTCTTCTCCAAGCTTGTGAGAAGTAAGGGCCTACACCAACACTCTTTGCTATGGAATGCAAATCCAACCAAGAGCCATGCTTCAATGCATAAGCTTGCCATCTTCTCCATCTTCATTACTATGCTATTATGTATGCTAGCAAGAAGAGTGATGATAAGTGATGAACTATTTCTTTTCCCATGGAATGTTTCTCCTTCCTCTTCCCTACCCTCATTCCATGCTAGCTCACTCCACCTTCGAAGGTGTTTGAGGCCTTGGGACTGAGGCTTGGGATATTTAATGCTTTCTAGAAGTTTATGTTATGCTTGTGATGCATGAAGCTTTCCATCTTCATTGCATCACGTAGGTCACAAGGAACACAAAGATTGTATTGTACCAAGTCTCTCTTGATGGGAGAAACTATAATACAAATGCCTATTGGAGGGGGGACTGGCTCCATATGAATCTGATCCTCAACTATTGTCATGTTCTCTAAACTCTCTCTCTCTCTCTCTCTCTCTCTCTCTTGCAAAAGTGTTGTTCATGCCAAGTTAACTAAGTACCATGTTTATGTTGCTACCATCAATTAAGTTCACTGCTATGTTCACAAAGTAATCTCGCAAAAGTGCTTCACCTAATTTCCTTATTCCGCTACTCTCAAAGTTCATAAGCCATTTTCATTAACTTATATATCGATGCGTATTTCAAGGCTTATAACAACGCGTATACTGAGACCTGTATCGGCGGCAAAACTTGATTTTTTTTTGTGCAGAGAGGGTTGGAAATTGATGCTGCATGTACTACAACAACGAGAAACGGCCCCTCTTCCCAAAGGAAGAGTGCACAAGCAATTGCACTCCACCTATAGTTTGACGCTAAAGAGTGAGTGTATATAGATTAGAAAAATTGTAAGAAGAACAAAACCACAGAATCAAAAGCTTAATCATGACAAGTTCCCAAAAGTATAACCATAACGACGACTCCCAAACCATAGGAACAATGGCATGAAGATTTTATAGCTATAGTTAAAACATGACTTGAAAATTGCAAAACCATAAACATAATCCACTTGGTCATACCATAACCATAATCATAATCTGCTTGTCATACCATAACCATAATAGCCATACCATCATTGCAAAAACCATAACCATAACCATAACCATAACCATAACCATAACCATAAGCATAAGCATAAGCATAACCATAACCATAACCATAACCATAACCATAACCATAACCTGATTGCCAAACCATAATCATAACATTATTGCCATACCATCATTGCAAAACCATAACCATAACTTGATTGATAAACCCTAACCATAACATGATTGCTATACCATCATTGCAAAACCATAACCATAACTCGATTGCCAAACCATAACCATAACCTCTGTGCCCTACCATGATTGCAAAATCATAACAATAACCTGATTGTTATACCACAATCATAATTGTAAACGGAATGCAAAACCATAAACATAAGCGTGAAACTGTACATGTATACAATGAATGAGTACAACTGTATCAAGAAGACCACAACTACAAAAAAAACATATATGGAGGATATCACCCTCACGGTAATGCCTCCTAGTTGACGGCCTCTCCCTCCTCCTGCACTTGGGTCAAAAGGGCCACGAGTCCATGCTCAAAGAAAGGGTAGTAACAGCAATGCAACCACTTCTTATGGTGTTTTGCGAGTAGAAAGTCACATGTTCCTAATGCTTCTGCTCGCAGCAATTCATCGAGAAATTTTGGTGATAAGGGAAAAAAGAAGATGAGTTGCCATTATTGTAAAGCTAATGATCACTTGATCAAGCAGTGTCCTAAGTTGAAGGCCAAAGAGGCTAAGAAGAAAGAGGATGGTTCCACCGCAAATGCTGGTTCCACTACAAATGCAGCTATTGTTAATTCTCCTATGAAAGGAGACTGTGATGTTGATGTTGATGCAGAATGGGCTTGTAGTGCAAAGTGTACCTATAATCATGTTGTTCGTGATGCATTGCTACAGATTCACATGTGTGGTATTTTGATAGTGGTGCTACAAAGCACATTACCTCACATCGTGATTTGTTCGCCTCTCTTGAGTCTATACTTCATGGTAACAATGCCTCTTATCCAGTTCAGGGAGTTGGAAAGATAGTGCTTGCTGCTACAAATGGCAGTTCTTTCACACTTGTTGATACACTTTATGTACCTTGTATCAAGAAGAATATTCGGTCTATGTCTGCACTTGCTAGCCTTTGTCTTGTAGTCAATTTGTGGATGACAGGTGTACAATACATGATCTCAATTTTGATGATGAAATTGCTGCATCTGGCATTTTATGCCGTAGGTTGTATAAGCTCACTTTGTATGACAAGTGTGGGCAAAATTTTGCAAAATGCAGTTGTGGATTCAAAGGCTATTTCAGATGCAAAACTTTGGCATGCACGTTTTGGACATCTTAATGTTGCCAGTTTGATGTGTTTGTTAAAATCTGATATGGTTGCTTCTTTGTCGCCTCTTGAAGCCCCTATCAAATATGTTTGTGAAGGCTGTATTTTGGGTAAGATGCAGTGTTCAAAGTTTCCAAAGAATGGTTCAGTTAGGGCCACATGCAAGTTGTAGCTTGTGCATAGTGATGTTTGTGGGCCCATGCAAACTCCGTCCTTGGGCAATTACCTTTACTTTTTGTGACTTTCATTGATGATTACTCCAGGCATGCATAGGTATATCTACTTAAAGCAAAGTTCGAAGTATTTATGTGCTTCAAACAATTTCGTGCTATGGTTGAAAACATCTCAAAATGTACTATGGGCACCCTCCGTTCTGATCGAGAGGGAGAAGTATATGTCTCATGATTTTAATGCATTTTTGGCTAGTCATGGGATAAAACACCAATGTGCAGTGCCTTATAGGCCTCAACAAAATGGTGTTGCTGAGAGGAAAAATAGGTCACTTACGGAAATGGCACAATGTTTGGTCAAGAGTCAAGCTTTGCCGCATTCATTTTGGCTTAAGGCCATCATGTATGCCACTTATGTACTAAACATGTGTCCTACAAAAGCTTTGTAGTCTATGACTCCATATGAAGCATGGCATGATAGAAAGCCTTCTATTGAGCACATGTATGTTTTTGGTTATTTGACATATGTTTTGGTGCCACAAATGCAGCACAAGAAATTGGATGATAAGGCTATCAAATGTATTTTTGTTGGTTATAGTGCTAAGAGCAAAGGTTACAAGTTGTATCATCCGCAAACAAAGTGTATCTTGGTCTCACAAGATGTTGTGTTCGTGGAAGATTCTGTTCAACCCTTTTTGTCGTGTACGAGAGACAATAATGTAAGCTCACATGACATTTATGACACTTTGTTGCCTCTTTTCAGTGGTGGAAGTTTGAATGTAAATTCAAATGAGGCAAATGTACAGCCTTTGGGGGTATTCTGAAAATGTTAAAGATTAGCCTATTATTGATGCAGATGTACATGATGTACTTGATGAGAAACAGGCTGAGAATGAGCAAGCTAGAGGTATGCCTAAATAGCTGGTGCATACTTTGCGTGACAATAAATTGGATGCACCTTTGTCTAGTGGTACTCGTTCAAGTTCTCACCATGCATCAGATTGTTATGCTTTGGCTGTGTCTAGCTTACATGATTTTGAGGAACCTCTGTCTTTTGATGAAGCACAAAATTCAAAAAATTGGATGGCTACCATGCAATCAAAATATGATGCACTTATAGAAAATGACACATGGACTTTATGTGATTTGCCTCCTGGGCAAAAGGCCATTGGTACAAAGTGGGATTACAAGTTGAAACGCAAGCCGGATGGTGAGATTGATCGCTACAAGGCCCGGACTTGTTGCAAAAGGTTATGCACAACAAAAAGGCATAGATTATGAAGAGACTTTTTCTCCCACTTGTCGTATGACTACTATGCGTTTTCTATGTGCATTGGCAACTCATTTTGGTTGGGATGTACATCAGTTAGACATTGTTACTACTTTCTTGAATGGTAACATATTTGAGGAAGTTTATGTAATGTAGCCTCACAGTTTTGTCAAGAAAGGACAAGAGGATAAAGTGTGCAAATGTAAGAAATCTTTGTATGGGTTGAAGAAATCTCCTTGTGCTTGGTATGAGAAGGCTCACACTCATTTGGTCAAATGAGGCTTTCGTAACAGTCCAACAAAAAATCACATTGTATGTAAAGCATGAGGGTGATATACTTCTCATTGTGGTTCTCTATGAGATGATTTGCTGATCACTGAACCAAATGAGAGACATATTTTTGAATTTAAGACTGATTCAAATGCTACTTTCAAGATGAAAGATTTGGGGCTGTTGCATCAGTACTTGGGTATATTTCTCACAATGCCAATGCATCATAAGATGCGAAAAATTTGGAGGCTCACACTTTTTGCATTACATCACACCCCAATTATATCATACCCCAATTACAAAAGCATGCTCGTTGAGAGAAAGAAAATTCTTTGTAGAATTAAAAACTTGAGCCCATTCCCTCATCCACAATCTATAACATAGCATGAATTAGGTTTAGCTTCCACTTCCTTTGATGTGAGATGCAGCATTGTGGATTTTGGGAAGAGTCCCTTCATGTATGCACAACATGCACCTTGCAAGTTCAAGAGTCTAAGCATCATTGTCTTCTTAATTTCTCATCTATTGATCACATTCAAGGATGCTTTCCTCACATTGTGAGTGTGCATCACTCCGGACTAACCTTTCTCTCTCAGCTACTCTATAAACTCATAGTTACCACCATCATATCCATAGACTTCAAGCATTGCGAGTTATTGATTAGCTCAACATACAATGTGAGTGAACTACAACATGCGAATTGAGTGCCTGTTGTGTGTGTGTGTGTGTGTGTGTGTGTGTGTGTGTGTGTGTGTGTGTGTGTGTGTGTGTGAGAGAGAGAGAGAGAGAGAGAGAGAGAGAGAGAGAGAGAGAGAGATAGATTTTATTATCGTCCTCGGAGGTCAAATATGACCTATGGGACCAAAGGTACATGTGATGTAGTATGTGTATGGCTGATGAGTGACTCTCGATGCTCCAAAATTGTGGTGATGAGCGTCGCAATAGAGAGCCCACACTTTGGCTGGGAGAGGAAAGTGTGTAGGTCTAAGTTATGGCTCAAAATGTGAGAGAAGCAAGTTCGGATGTAACCAAAAGCTGAGCACTCTAGTAGTGTGTGGTACTCAAACTCTCGAACTTGCAGTGAGCATAATATGCACAGTCGATTTGACTCTTCTCCATTGCCCCAACGCCCTATCTTGCATCAAAGGAAATGGGGGCTAAGACAAATGGTTGTGATAGTGCATATCGCTGACAAGGGGATATGATTAAGCATGTAAATGTGAGTACGATTTCCTCTTTCAACAAAGAACATGGTTTTGTAGTTGGGGGCAATATGGGTGGTGTAATGTATGAAGCATGACCCACCGGATTTTTGCCAAGCCGTAATACATTGGTGCTGTAGAAAAGCTTCATTCACTTGGGAGTCAATTGAAGCATCATGTAGCAAGTGTAATGCATCCCGTCTCCCAAACTACTTCTTTATGTCTTGCATCCATCCCGTGCTCAAGATCTTGCTTTTATGCATCTTTTGAACTTTTTTGCTTGCTTCCCATGCAATTGTAGGAAGTCGATGTGAGGAGTTTTGACGCATCTTTATCATGTACTCCACAACCCTTTCCATGCCCATAACCTCAATTGGAAGACATCCTGACTCAAGAAGTAGCATATATGGTGTTTGGAGAAATTTTGTAAGAAAATGCTTTTAGACATTCTCAAACTCTTTCCACGTAGACTTTGAGATGCTCCCGCCCCACACTTCAACTCCATAAAGAAGAACTGGTGTCACCAATGCATCAAAAAGATACTTCTTGAGAACCCAACACTTGATGTTTTCCGCATTACACATGTTTTCAAATTCCCGCTTCCAAACGACGCATAGCACATTCATGCCACTTTTTATTGGACGGAACCTCAAGGCCAAGGTACTTAAAGCTCTCAACCACTTCAAGTGTCTCATTGTTGTACACAATGCATGGCTTCTCCTTATGGTTGGTTTTGACAAAGCATAACCTTTGTCTTGGATTCGTTCACAATCAGCCCACTATGCAAGCAAAAGTTCTCAAGAACAACCATAAGCTTTTGTGCATCTTCTAAAGTGTGTGCTAGAAGCACTACATCATCCGCATACAACAAAAGCATGATTACCGCATTGCAAATAGTGACCTCTTCAATGCCTTCTTCTTGCCTTCTTCTTGCATAAAGTCAAGTACCATTTGTTCCAATTGATCGATGCATAGACCAAAGAGAGTTGGTGACAAGGGACATCCTTGTTTAACCCCAATAGTGCTTACAATTTTTTTTGAAATTTCTCTTCCCATGCGCAATTGACAAATCACCTTCTCATAGGTTCGAGAAACCGCAAGCATAAACTCACTTGGCACTTGGAGTTCTTCCATCCTTCTCCACAAATTGTTATGTGGAATCATATAAAAGGCTTTCTTAAAGTCCACAAAACAACAATACAATCGCTTGCCTTTCAACCGACTTTCCTCCATGAGAACACGAAGAGTGACCAGATGATCAATGGTGCTATGGCATCAACAAAAACCCGCTTGTCCCTTTGCACGATTTTCATTATCTTCAACCCAATCACTCAATTTCATCTCCATTATGCACCCAAACAACTTTTCCATAAGAGACCCAATCATTATAGTCCGGTAGTTGTTAACATTCTTTACATCCCCTCCTTTGTGCAAAGGCTTAACCCAATTAGTACTCATTTCATAAGGCATACCATGTTAAAGTGCAAGGTTGAACATATCACACATCGATTCATGGGTAAAATCTCCCGTCCATTTGATTATCTCCGGCTTGATACCTTGAAGATCTCCCGCTTTGCAAGTGGCCAACTTTTCAAGCCCACCACATACATCCTCAATAGTAAAAAAAGAGGGCATACATGGGAGTGAACCATAAAATGACATTTTTTCAGCATTTGCTTGCTCATATAATTGCCTACAATGTGTGTACATATCCACAAGACTCAAGTTACCAAAATTTTCAACCCGCTTGCCCCTCAAGTTTCTCCAAAATCTTTCACATGCATGTGCCTTTTTTTGGACTTGAAAAAGTTGTTGCTTTACGTCCCATCTTCTTCTCTTCTTTTGAATCAATGCTTGTATGTATGCAAATGACTTTGATAGTTGTCTTTGTCCATAGTTGCATCAAGCTTTATCAAGGACTTTCGAGCATCTTGACATTCTTTATCAAACTAACTTTTACGTGATCTATCTTTTTTGATACCATGGAGATGCTCTATAGCAAAGCATTCTTCGGCACAAGAGCAAATAACTTTCTTGAAAGCTTCCCATTTAGTTTCCAATGGTGCATCATATTGAAGCTTCTTCATGCATAATTTTTGCTCAACCATTTCAATGTACATTGGTGCCCATTTGAAATCCATACATAGTGATAATTTCTCTTTCCTTTGGCTGAGATTATCATGCTTAGTTGCTTCTCCACATGAAAGGTCAATACATAAGGTGCGATGGTCGGATTTCGGGGTCCATTGGCCAAACATAAAACTCTTTATGCAATACATGATGGCTTCGGAGAGTAGAATATAGTCAACCATACTATCCCCGTTATGTCTCCTACATGTAAATCCATTGGTTCCACCCCACAAAGATACACCATTGGAAATGAGCATACCCGTGCTATTACACATGTGTAAAAGTAGCTTTCCATAGTGATCCGGCTCTTTCTCATCCATTGAAGAACGATCATACAAGTGAACTTCCTCCAACTCCCTTGAAATGTATGCCATATCAAATTGTTGAGTATCATGTTGCAATGTTTTTGTGCGAGCATTCATATCCCCAAATACAATAACATCACCTTCACCTTTGAAATAAGCAATGTCCTCTTCTAAATCAAAAATGTATGATCTCTATCCATGCAAGCATAAAAGGGAGAATCATGATGAGGAATGTAGCAACCGGCTACAAAAATGGGTGCTCTTTTTGGTGTCATAATTTTCACCTATACATAACGTTTGTACTTGTCATCTTTCACAATTGATACAAAATCTTCCAATCCTTTCTTAACCATACATACTCCCCTCCTTGTCCTCTTCGTTGCTTAAGATTCTTTGACTACATCGATGAATGTACATTGTAATTCTCCAAGCCGTTAATCCTTTGTGTATCATGCTTCCAAGTTTCAACAAGAAGTATAACATCGGCTTTGCTTGTTAGTTCATCAATGCCAACCCCCGCATTCCATGGGTATCCATTACAATTCCAAAAGCATATTTTCAATTGTAACTCTGTCTCATAGGCCATGCATCCCTATTTGCTTGAGGGACTTGCCTCCTCCTTGGCTACATTTTCTTCATGAGAGACCTCCTTGTTTTTCTTATTCTTTTCTATATGCCTTGCGACGCATATTTTGTTGCTTAATAGTGCGATCTTCACATACAAAACATTTTTATCCCTCAAATAGATCCAACTATTATCAAGGATAATCTTTCTCTTGGTCTCATCCGGCATGGTGCATACAATTGGCCGTTCTCCCGAGCGAGGAGCTCCTTGCTTCCCCACTCTATGTGCTCCATAGAGCCATAACTCCAGACATGCCAAAGTGGGTTTTGAAGAAATCTTCAATAACAATGGCAAGAGAAGGAGGTGTCTCTAGCTTCTCTTTGGGAATTCCACAAATAATAATATTCTTGGAACGTCGCTACCTTTCCTTCAACTCCTCCACATCCACATTCTCAACATTCTTTGTTTGAGCCATATCTTGCATGAGTGAGGAATTAGAAACCACATTTCTCCACATACATCAGCCCAAACTTGTTTGTGCATACATGCCAAAGTGGGTTTTGAAGAAATCTTCAATAACAATGGCAAGAGAAGGAGGTGTCTCTAGCTTCTCTTTGGGAATTCCACAAATAACAATATTCTTGGAACGTCGCTACCTTTCCTTCAACTCCTCCACATCCACATTCTCAACATTCTTTGTTTGAGCCATATCTTGCATGAGTGAGGAATTAGAAACCACATTTCTCCACATACATCAGCCCAAGACTTGTTTGTGCATAAATTTTTCATGTCACATACATCTCGGCTCATGGTGTCAAAATTCTCCTCTTTCAAACATGGTCATGCTCTACTTTGCTCATCCGCTCCTTCAAAGCATTCAAGTCCACAAGAGAGCGTTTACATTCCTTGACTTCCTCTTCAAGTTGCATCAAATGTGTTGTTTGCATCTCAAGTGTCCTCTTGAGCATTCTCAACCACAAGTACCCTTAGTGTGCCATTCTCCATTGCAAGTGCTCGTAAGTCTTTGCCTTGTTTGTTTACGGTCTCTTGCAATGATACCAAGTATGTCATGATCATGGTTTTCGATGTCGTTGGTTGGGTGGTTGTGTTGCTATCTCCAACGGAGATCTTGGATCATTTTCCACAATGGTTGTGGACCTTGTTGAAGAAGAAGAACCCTTGCGAGTGCCGGAAGACATTGTATGTAAAATAAGAGATGAGAGTCAATTTCCTTGTACTAGTTCACTTCGAAAATGCTGTTACAAAAACGCCTTCCATAAATTTGAAAATTTCTATCTTCACGTTAATTCATAGAGGGCTTGGTGCTCTTCAATTGAGGCTATAGATCACCCAAATCGAAGTTCGGATGAAGAAGTTATGATCAAAAGAGTAAACTACTGTCTACGAGAGAGAGAGAGAGAGAGAGAGAGAGAGAGAGAGAGAGAGAGAGAGAGAGAGAGAGAGAGAGAGAAGTCATCTATATGTGGAGAGAGAGAGAGAGAGAGAGAGAGAGAGAGAACTCACTGTATCAATTCCGTAAAGAAGAAAAGGGCAATCCCTAATGTCATTAGATAGCTAGAGGAGAGAGAAAGAACAAGACGAGTCTTTACTCTAGGGGAGTCGATCTTGACAGGGTTGCGTTTTGAGGAGATCACTCTATTGACGAGGTGTGTACCACGGCGAATGTGGTGCAAGTGTGCCTGGCGAGCTACCAATGGAGTTTCTTGTTGATTTAGCAAGCATGAGGAACCAATAGCCCAAGTTCTTCTATCTTTCAGTTCTAGGCATATTAAGCTTAAAAAAATAACGCATGCTCCAGGTAACCCCACGTCGGTCGATCCTAGCTCTCCGTCTCGATCGTGTACGGTGAAATCTCCTCACCAACTTGCATCCTCCCTGTGAATGTCAGCCCACTAGCCCTTCCACATTTTTCCATGTTGGGGATATTTTAAATTGTGTGAGCCTCACAAGAATCTATAGCCTTTGGCCATTTATTTTTGAAAAAATTTATATGCGCTATCATGGATGATGAGAGGGAGGGAGTTGGCGACTAGAGGCTGCAACTATAGCTACACTTGCCATCAATAGTCACATATGAGAGGGAGGGGGTCGATGATTTGAGGTTAGCCCTAGCCATAGCTGCATTTTTTTTAGCTTGAGGCATCTCTCCAAGCCATGGATCCATGTTTGTGCTCTCTCTCTCTCTCTCTCTCAGCCCGATGTCACCTGCAACAAGCACACAAAAATGAAATTAGCATTTGTAGTAGTGCCTCTCTCTCTCTCTCTCTCTCTCTCTCTCTCCACACACACACACACACACACACACACACACATGCAAGCACTCAATTCACATGTTGTAGTTCACTCATATTGTATGTTGAGATAATCAATAACTTGCAATGCTTGTAGTTCACTCACATTGTATGTTGAGCTAATCAATAACTCACAATGCTTGTAGTAGTGCCTCTCTCTCTCTCTCTCTCTCTCTCTCTCTCTCTCTCTCTCTCCCCCACACACACACACACACACTCTCTCTCTCTCTCTCTCTCTCTCTCTCTCTCTCTCTCTCTCTCTCTCTCCATAATCACAAATTTCCCTTTTTCTCCTCCAACTTCAATGTGATGCCGTATGACAGTGCTCTCTACTCGAGGACTTTTTAAGCAAAATAAAGAAATAACACATGTAAGAACTTTGCAGTTTTCAGTTTGACTTAAGTTTTATAAAAGTAGTATAGATATAGTATAAATATAAATAATATATTGATAAGAGAACAAAGCTTTTTACTTTACATTGCATAAATAAGAAGTCTTCTCATTTTTTACAATACCTTTCACTCAAATTAAACTTGAAATCGACCTATGTATGACATGTGGAGGCCTCTCCTTTCTCAAAAATTTTAAGCTCCATTATATGTAGTAAGTACACACACACATATAGATGCCCCACGTGAGTGAGAGAGAGAGAGAGAGAGAGAGGGAGAGATCCATGTGTCATTTAAAGGGTGATTATACTTTTTCTTTGGAAGGCCATAAAGCAACTCCATCCTGTTGTATGAAAAATGCTCGAGCATAACTTTACATGGCATTAAAAGAGAGAAGAACTTGGGCTATTGGTTCCTCATGCTTGCTAAAGTAGTAAGCAACTCCATTGATGGCTCGCCAGACACACTTGCACCACATTCTCGATGGTACACCCCTTCAATGGAATGATCTCCTCAAAATGCAATCCTATCAAGACCGACTCCCCAACACCAAGTACGCGTCTTCTTGTTTCTCTCTCCTCTAGCTGTCTATTGACATTAGGGATTGCCCTTTTCTTCTTACAAGAATTGATACATGGAGTTCTCTCTCTCTCTCTCTCTCTAGGACTACGTGCGAGTGTACTATCCGCACCTCCAAGAGCTTGTACTACGCACTAGCTCATGATATGTGAAGTGGGATGCTTAATATATAGATGGTCTCTCTCTCTCTCTCTCTCTCTCTCTCTCTCTCTCCACCTTCACACAGTCACGAACTTTTCCTTTTCTCTTCCAACTTCAACATGACAACATGTGACAATGCTCTCTACTCAAGGACTTTAAAAAATAAATAAAGAAGTAACACATGTAGGTGTAGTTAGAACTTTTTAATTTTCAGATTGATAGAGTACAAAGCTTTACAATGTATAACTTAGAAGTCTTTTCATTTTTAGCAATCTTACTACATCTTTCACTTTTGCAATTCAAATTAAATTTGAAATCAACCTATGTGTGACATGTGGAGGCACTATCCTTCCTCAAAAATTTTAAGCTCCAATATATATAGTATAGATATAGAAGTCACAATTCACTACTCACAATAGAAACTATATATATTTGTAAGTCACAAAATTTTAGCTACTTGCTATAGAAACAAATTTCTGAAAAGCATAAACAAGTGAAACGGTCACGATAGCTTTCTAAAACAAGAAAGTGAGTTTAACTAGAGTTATATAAGATGAAGCATTGTTAGAGAACGTCCCTTTTATTAAGTGACCAAGTTTTCTCCTTGTAAAGAAGCAAACTAAAAATATTATCAATTTTTTTGAAATTTGTAAGATTATTGAACGAACTTCTCACATATTTCACTAGTTTTTTTTTCCTATTTCCATGGTTTTGTCATTAATATATATCTTTATATATGTGTGTGTGTGCATGCAGGCATAGAATTTACTAGAATTATGCAAGGTGAAGTTTCACTTTAGCATTCTAAAAGAATAAAATGCAAGAAAAGTCAAGCTATGTGAGGATGTGAAATGAAAGGTGAAATAAAAAGATCCATTTAATATTTTAAAACAAAAATAACATTTAAGATAAATCTCAATCATCACTAAAAACATTAAAAGTATGCTAACTAAACTCTGCTCTAAGGCTTCTTTTAGATAGCAAAAAAGGTAGGGTAATTGAATAGCTTTCCACTTCAAAACTATTGTGTAGATGCTTTCTACTTTTAGGTTGCTCAAGGCCTTGGTACCCTAAGGGGTGAAGATCATTCAATTTTATTTGTTAAACAAGTGTCCCTAGGAGCTTTAAAAGTCTTAGCCTTTCAAATGCTTATCTTTAAAGCCTATATTCACTTTTTGGACATGCTTGATAAAAACTTTAGAGAACAAACAATTAAACAATATATTCATAGAAATATGTGCATACAATTTTCTTGGCACCCCAACAGGTGAAGGTCATTCAATTTTATTTGTTACACAAGTGTCCTAAGGGCTTTAAAAGTTTTAGCCTTTTAAATGCTTATCTTTAAAGCCTATATTCACTTTTTGGGCATGCTTGAAAAAAACTTTAGAGAACAAACAAGTAAAAAATATATTCATAGAAATATGTACATACAATTTTTGGTTGTTTTTTGGACTACATAAGGTGTCCTTAGTAAAAGTGTTGGATTTTTTGTAAACCTATAATTGTAGATTAGTGCCACATGGTAAAAAAATTCATTTTTAACGGTTCTTTTGAGTCTTTGTGAGAGGTATTGACATTTGTGTAACTCTCTCTTTAAAGAGGGCCATTGAATATTGGTTTAATCAATATTTTTTATGCTTTTGAAATATATTATAATTTAAATAAGTCATTGTTACACGTGTTTCCAAAAAGTATTATACTCTATTGTGACAAAAAAAAGCTAGTGTCACTTTCTCATTTTTCCTCTCACAAGAACCCTCTTATTAAATTCCTCTCAATAGCAAAACTTGGACGATTGGCTCTGGGTGACCCCCACCATCCAGTTGATCCTTGATGTGTAGAGGACCGGACTTTTGGTACTAGGTTTGTCTAACTAGGCTCTAATGTAATAATTTTCCCCTCAAGGCTCGGCATTAGATTGAGGTCGCTTTGTATATTTCTTGGTGGCATTCTAATACAATCACTCACAATTGTGAGTTTTGGAAAAAAAAATTAAAACAATTCCTCTCAATACCATTATGTAGGCCATAGTGGACTTTCACCTTGTCTTAGAAAGAATCTAAATAAGATGTTGCTTTGTTGCAATGAGAAAATAACTAGCAAAGTCAGAAGGCGATCGAAAATGGTGGGCAACCAGCCAATTGGAGGTGGGAGAGTGACTTGAGGGTTGAGGAGAGGCTACCTCACAGAGCTAGGAGAAGGAGACTGACTTTTTTATATATGTTTGTACTTGCATTGTGCGTAACGATCAGCTCGCAAGTGAAGTGGCTTAGTCTGAAGATTTCTCTCTTGTTTGGTGAGATCATGAGTTTGAGGTCGCTCATTGCGTGTTGCTTATTTAAAATGTGTCGAGCTTGAATTTCTAAGTTGAAGCGGGATCTACTAGGATTCGATCTAATGAGAGTAGAAAGAGCGAGTTTGATCCCATGAGATGAGGAATTAATAAAGGGTCCTTTCATTTAAGGACTTCAAAAAATTTCATTTCACTTAATTGATTTATTATTTTCTATGCTTATTAAATCTATCTTTTCTTACAAAAAAGCATTACAATATTTTGTTGTTTCAAATTTTGATGTATCTTTATAGTTTATTGTTTTTATTGCATATGATTTTTTCACAAAATGTGAGAATTATCAAATTTTTTTATTTTATTGTATCATATGCTTATTAGACCTACATTTTTCTCTAAAAACATTAAAATTTTCTTTTGTTTCAATTTGGCAATGGGTCCCTTTAATGGTTTTATTACATATAAATTTTCCACAAAATTTGAGAATCACTAAATTTTTAATTTATTATATCTTATGCCACCTTTTCCTATGAAAACATTAATTTTTAATTTTTAATTTTTTTTTGGCAATGGGTCCCTTTATTGATTTTACTTCCTTTTCATTTTATTTTGTTTTAGAATGCCGATGTGAGCCTTTCAAATTGTTGTTTAAGTGGGGCCCTATGTAAGATATAAACCATTTGTGATTACGTGTGTATAATTGACAATAAAATTCTATATTAAAATACAAAAAAATGACGTGCTTGTAAGCATTCATTCATACCCACTCCCCATAACTCTCATCCCCCTTGATGATGGGTCTTGTCTTTAGTGGGTCTTGTCTTTAGGAAGCGTTCGTGACTTTTCACTTTGTTAGCTTAGTCAGGCCAGTGAATCAAGGAGGCCTTTCTCAACCCTGTGGCCCATGCAGAAGCTTGTTGCACCAAATTTGTTGTCTCCTTGGCTAAACAGGATCAAGATTGGGCTATCATGATCAGAGATATGATAGAAGCAGCTAAACTTGGCTCGAAAGGCGGAAAGTGGAGAGGGGTAGAGGTTCATGACAAACTATTAGCCCCAACGTGGTCTACCCTAAGACTGAGGGGAGGCTCAGGGGAATTGGTATGAAAATGCAACAAAGTAGCAGGAGTCTTGAAGAAACCAGATACTTCAAGAAGTCCATTTTGCATTGGTCCCCCTGGCTTTCCAAAGTTGTAGATCCACCACAAAATCCCTATTGGATAGAAACAGCTAGGAAACTAAATAATAAGGGTCTGAATCGACTTGGGCACTCCACATCACATGAAGGTATTTTTGTGGAAGGTAATTTGGGGTGCTCTACCGACGGGGGTGAAGATTCAGGAGAGAGGGATTGGGACAGATCGATGCTTGGGGTGCAGGTTGGCTAGTGAAGATCTGGCCCACCTATTCATGGAATGCCCAACTATCAAAGGCCTCGCAGGGAAAATATGTAAGTGGGTCCAAAGAACATGGAAAATTGGTTTTTTCAAGACTGATTTATTCCTTGGAGGTAAGAATTCAGGTACTCCTGGCTCCCTCATCAGCACTCAAATCGTCAAGTACTTCTTCCTACATAATGTATGGCAGACAAGGAACTACCGTGTGTTTGAAGGAGGTTCTGAAGTGGCAAGCTTCACAGAAATTATACAAGAAAGCAAAGTCCTAATATGGACACTCGGGTGCAAGCAAAACTTGGAGGATTGGTATATGACTACTTGTGCCTTGTTGACAGCAGATGGAATGCCTAGGCAGGGGGAAAATCTTGGCCATTGGAAAATAGAAGATCTCTGAAGAACATGATAATTGACTTTGTGTATTAAGGATAAGGGGGCGGATCGTTAGGGGTGTCTCCCCAGATAGCCGATGTAATTATGGTCTCTGGATGATATCATGGCTCAATACAAGCATGGCAAGATCTTGTAATTTTTTGGAATGATTAATATAATTCACTCACAATTGTGAGTTTTTTTAAAAAACTCACAATAGCAAAAGATGAACTATTGCAATTTTAAGAGCTCGCTCTCTCGTTTTACTTTTCCTCTAGCAAGATTGAACTTTGAGTCAACATGCCAAACATGCCCTTATCAATGAGATTGATAGCACTATAACTCAGAAATTTTGGAAGTGTCCATGTTACCACTCTTGTACACACATGCACATTCAAAGTACATGCATGCAAATCACAAGAGGCGTGGTCAAAAAAGTGTGCATATGTGTAGATTTCAATGGGGCAACTCATGCGTATGATGAAAATATGTGAGGCTTGTTTTTTAGTAGAGTTGGGTGAGCCTACTCATGAAAATAGTTGAGGCTTGTTCTTTAGTAGATGTGACGCCCCAGAATGTGGGCGCGTCGGAGAGGGGACCTTCAAGGGCCCGGTGGGGATTTATACCCGCGCGGGCGGAGGGGACTTCTTTCTTCAAGGGCCCGGCGGGGATCGACACCCGCGCGGGCGGAGGGCACTTTCGTCTTCAAGGGGTCTTGGCGCGGACGGCACCGGCTCAGGAGGGCCCGACTCGGACGGGACCGGCTCGGGTCGAGTTGCCTTCACGGGGGCCCGGCTCGGACGGGACCGGCTCGGGCGTGGTTGCGCTCCATGGGTCGACGGCCATTTGCGTTTCGCGGGTCTTCGCGGGTCTTGCGTTCCGGGTCCCTAGCCCCACGTAGCCTCAGGCTCCGCCGCACCGCCGACGGGTCATAGCGTGCCCCGGGGAACCTTGCGTGGAGTCCCCACGGTGCGCGAGTGCGTGAAGTGAGGCTACCGTGTCTAGGTGGGGGGTCCCCTCCCGTGGCCGTTCTCGGGAGGCTCATACCCCTTATATACACCCCCGTTTGAAGAGAGTTCAACGACCGTGTCGAACGTGGAAAAAGAGTGCTTGGCTATGCATGAGGCCGTGGGGACAAAGGGGTGCATATAAGTGCAAGTGATCAAAAACTGTTCCCAAAATGCAAGTAAATCGGCATGCTTTGTTTTTGTACTTTTGAAAGTGAGTGAGTGAGTATTTTTGGGGTTTTGGCAGAAGGCTGAAAAGATATGCTTTGAACACCCAAGTAGAATTCCCCGTACTTGAGCGTTCCCCGAATAGGAAACCCAGTGTACGCGGAGCCACCTGCTGCGTTGGCCCGCGCGGAGGCTTCTTGAAAGCCGAATCTGAAAGAGCGTTCCGTCGCAATGCAGCACTTGCGAGTTGGTCCCTGTTTGGACGTCGTTTGGATCTTCAGCTCAGCATGGGCCACAAAACGTGGCCGGGGCGCGACGAACACCGTTGGCTTGGTTCGTCGCGTTTTTGGTGGTTCTCTGTTATTGTCATAAAGAGCCCTGTCTGGCTCGCATCTTTGCTTTTTGTGTTTGGAGGTGCCCGGCTCGGATCGGGGCCGGCGCGGGTCACGGGTGACGGCCCGTTGTTTGGACGCGTCACGAAGAGCCCTGTCTGGCTCGCATCTTTCCTTTTTCTCATGGAGGTGCCCGGCTCGGATCGGGGCCGGCGCGGGTCACGAGTGACGGCCCGGTGTTCAGGGAACGCGTCACAGGGCGGAGGGCGTGTGGTTGCTTTCTGGAGCTCTCTTCACCAAGATTTTGACGACCCGGGCCATTGCCGTTGGAGTCGTCGTGAGGATCGTGCGCATCGGGCACGTCGGTCTTCGGCTCGTTTCCAGGAGCTCGTTTCTGGAGCTCTGATACCAAGTGTGACGCCCCAGAATGTGGGCGCGTCGGGGAGGGGACCTTCAAGGGCCCGGCGGGGATTTATACTCGCGCAGGCGGAGGGGACTTCTGTCTTCAAGGGCCCGGCGGGGATCGACACCCGCGCGGGCGGAGGGCACTTTCGTCTTCAAGGGGTCCTGGCGCGGACGGCACCGGCTCAGGAGGGCCCGGCTCGGACGGGACCGGCTCGGGCGTGGTTGCGTTCCATGGATCGACGGCCGTTTGCGTTTCGCGGGTCTTCGCGGGTCTTGCGTTCCGGGTCCCTAGCCCCACGTAGCCTCAGGCTCCGCCGCACCGCCGACGGGTCATAGCGTGCCCCGAGAAACCTTGCGTGGAGTCCCCACGGTGCGCGAGTGCGTAAAGTGAGGCTACCGTGTTTAGGTGGGGGGTCCCCTCCCGTGGCCGTTCTCGGGAGGCTCATACCCCTTATAGTAGAGATGGGTGAGCCTAGTCATTGAAATGTGTAAGCAACAATCATGGTAGCGTAGGGTGTTTCAATGATGTGCTAAGATGTTATTCGAATAATTTGTACAAATCAACCTGAGATTTGTGAGTAAAATGCAACCATTAATAAGTAAGTTCAAATTTTAAGGATGTCAAGAGTTGTGCAACATTTAAGGAAAGTTGTGGGTGAGCCCACAGTTGAGTTTGTTTTCTGTGAAGAAGACAAGAGCTCTTAGAAGTCAACTTTATACGTCCATTGGCCATGTTATTTGTTTTCTGTGAAGAAGAAGAAAGACAAGAGCTCTAATAAAACAAAGATTGTCAAACTTATAAGTCAATTGGCTACCTTAATGCTAAAACGTGGAGGACTTGTGATAATATAGTTGTCTTGTTTGTTTGTTGGATGAATCTTGGGTAAGCCCAAGACTTGTTTGGGAAGACTCTGCTTTGAGCTAAGAGATTTACAAAAATCATTTTTTTGACGTTTATTGAAAGGTTAGGACGAGTAGTCAAGCATACTAATCTCACCCAGCCATCCTCTACATATAGCCCTTGGCCCTAAAGGCCATTTGACTGCATGCTTGACACATGGCTAAACCTTACTATAGGGATCATACCCACCTAGCCATCATATTCGACCTTGTCCAAGATGTTTGTAGGACCCATGTCTTGACATTGCTCCCCCATTGGAGAAGCCTTTTCGTCCTTGAAAATATAAATGGAATAGGTCTTCATAAAAACACTAATGTTTTTCTACTTGAACTAGACCATTATAGTAAAGAAGACTTGGAGGTTCATCTGGTTGAGTTGGAAATTCAATGAAATCAACAAGAAAATCTTTGTTGATGACATTGATCTCTAACTCACTTAAGTTTTTTGAATGGGTCACAACACCTAAGAGATACCGAGATGGTTGACTAGTTTTCAGTCCTTTTGAAGGTTCTAGAACACAAATTTTGTTTCTTCAGTGCCCTCCTTTGAAGCTCACATGGCTTGTTACAAGGCTCTCTTCTTCTCTTTGCATTGCAGGTTTCTGCCATGCCATGGGAGATAGTTCCATGTTTATGTTTTCTATTAGGGTGCCCAAGGCGCCCAAAGGGTCACCAAGGGGCCAATCCCGCTAAAGGGTACCCTCTAGCAACCTCGGCTCTTAAAGGATTTGAAGCATCAAAGCTTTGAAAAGCATGCAAGCATAAAAGAATACCTATAAAGGCCACACACAAAAACCCAGGAAGTTTGCAGATTTTCTTATACACAAAAATTGCAAGGTTGAAGCGGTCCGTTTGTTTTCATGATATTGGGGTTGTGTGCAAGGCATGCATGCCTCTTGGTTGAAGCAACACAAGTTTTCTATTGCTGTTATTAATATGTGCCAAAGTCATCGACCAAGGGATTTTCGACATTTGACATGACAAGTCAAGCATGGGGAAATGCAAAGTGAGAATTCAAGCCAAAGGGCAATTGTGGTTGTCCTTGGAGTCAAAATCATGCCTATAATACTCAAGCAAGATCTAAGTGCATACGGGTTGTCTTTTTTGGGGCTTATGGGCCAAAGAGTTTTACACTCGGGGGCTATTCCACACACCAAGTGCTTCGACATCTTCCTGAAACTCAAAGCTTTGTAGAGTCCATTAGAGATAGCTTCAAGAGGCTTCCAAGCAGTGGTAAGCACTATTAATTTGGCAATTTTCTTTCTAATTTTGTTGAACCATTTCATGGGGGGAGAATCAAGCAACACTTCATGCCTAAAGCAAGAGGCAATCTATGGGTTTTAAGATCTATGGACAACTATCTTTTTCTTGTCAAAGTCATGAATATGCAGTGAATATCGAGTGTATCTACTCAGATCCTCATAAATCTAAGTTGAGTTGTTTATTTCCCTATCCTATCAAAGGCAAGAATGGTATAGGTCGGTAGAGGACATAGTAACCTAGGTACATTGCATTTTCAATGTTTTCTTTGCACATCCGGGTTTTGCACGAAAAGACTATAATATGAAAAGGTTTCAAAACCTTTCAAAGCTTGTGCTTGGGTTAGCAACAAAAGCAAGGCAAGTTCAATGCAGTATGGCTATTATGGCTTGACCCTTGCAAATTTTATCATGCATCACATGTGAGTGTCTGAAGAATCCTCAAAATGCTTCGAGACTACAAACCCAACCAACGTTCACTAGTAAAATATCATTATGTTCATTAGCGAGTTATCATTTTGTGAAGCAAGGTTTCAATTGTATGCATATGGCATAATGCCTTCCAAAGTTTGAGATGTGCTATCAACATGAGGGCCCTAGGGGACTGTGCAAGTGTATATGACCGATCTTTCATTGGGTGCCAACATGAACCAAGCCAAGGGCATACACAATACATAGGACCGCCAAAAGTATATGAAAATCATTGCCTATGAGCTATGCTATGAGCTGGATTCAAGAAAGGATTGCCAAATCACTCTCAAGCAATCATTTACTTTTGGATTTTGCGACAATTGGCATCAAACAAGCCCCAAACAAGCGACAAGGTCGGCAAAATTTAAGTCTTGACTATTTTTATGTGTTTTTCGTTTAATTTGGAAAGCATCATAACTTGCTAAGTAGATTTCTTTGAAGGCCATAATGGGAATTAAGGCTTCTACCCCATGCCAAAGCCTTGTTCATTGATTTAGGATATACGACACAATATCAGGGGGCTAGGGAATCGGCATTCTTGAGATACAAGTTTGCATTTTATATACGACAAGGTCAATGCTGGTTCTAGATAGTGCAAGGCACTTAAGCATATCAACTTAACATATTCAAGTGGATACTTCATTGTGACCAAGGACTTATCAATTTATTCTGAGTAGCATGCAAGGTGTGCCTATAAAGTGGATTTAATTCCACACAAGTAATTTTTATGCTTCCGCTGTAATGTAGGATACTCTGTTAAGGACATTGTTGCCACACCTCTGGTCGTTTACTTGCTTGATAATCACCAAAATGGATTTAAACTTACGTGGTCTCCGCTTGCATTGGAGTCAAAGGATTACTTCAATATAGGTGAGATCTTATTTGTTTCTAATGACTTTTATTGATGATTCTCCTGTTGACACTATTGTAGGAGTTATTCATAGCTTTAAACTTTTACTCCGTAGCACTTGAGGATGGTATATTTCTTGTCCTTTTTGCATATGAATGCATTGGGCAGGCACTATATATAGCATTGGTTTTATGCACAAGATGCATGTGGTACAAAAGATAATGTGGTAGCAAACAAGCATGGCTTAGCTATCAAGAAACTAATTCATGTGATACCATGACTCTTTAGAGAGACTCAAGGTAGGAAATTTGTTGTTTCCATTATAGCTTCATGTACTTGTACCCACACATTCATAATGAGTTTTGATGGTAAGATAGTCTCTTATATCTAGACAAGGCATCTCTTAAACAAAAAACAAAAGAATACTAAATACTACTTTCTTTTTGGATTTGCAAAACTTTCTCTTCTTTCAATGGGAAGATATGAGTGTTTAAATCATCCAATTGTGAATAAGATTCTAACTTGAGAGGATCTTTTGCTTAGCCTATAGAATGGGATGTGTCTATATGAGCACCATTTTTTTGGGGTATGACTCAACTTGTCAATAACAGATCACTCAATAAGTATTGATGGTTATTGATGGTCACTTATTGGACTCTTCCTACTTGTGATTTCAAGAAACAAATATCTCAGCTGCCAAGGGGTAGTAGATAAGTTCACTATATCACTTTGCTTACAATCACTATTGGTAGCAAGGTATCCTATGGTGGTACCCATCTACTTAGTGGTGTAGGTAGTCCTAGGGGTTTCATGTTGCCAAGACAAGACCAAAAGTTCTTGGACAAAATAAAAAAAGGATTTTGTTTGGTTGCACAACAATGTTGCACAACTTGTTTCAATGCAATTAACATGGTCATGCATAGCTACATGGTAGTAGTTATGCTTAGAGGTTAGAGTAATAAATACCTCCTCTGCTAATTTTTCCTTATCCCTATTAATTTTTTTGTATGATGGAATAGAGGGTTCACTTTGAGTATTCTCTACCCTTTTAGTGGTCACCTCTTTTACACCAGTCCATCAACCTACACTGTAGCAATCGTTTTTGGCACGTGTTGTCAGACATAAGGTGTAAAACATGGTCTAGAAACTGATGGATTTTAGTTTAGCCAGTGTGGAGCAAGGGTTTTGTGGGTATTCTCACTCCTATCTGTCACTGACGAGTGTTATCAGTTACCTCCATACATAAGTACTTGTCATACTTGATAGATGTCACATTTATTGACATCACTATATGAGACATATTCCACATGTGGAGAATACATGTCTCTAAGACTGATACTGGTGCCTTTCTCTTAATTATGTGTTACAAAAAGTCCTTATGTGCTGGTCAAATTCGTTTATTATCAACAATAATTTCAATGGAAAAATATTATCAAATATCTAGTAAGACTTTTCAATGTAACAAGTACTATAAACAACATTAATGGATAATTGTTTCAATTCCTTCAACTACAATTCTACACACCTATTACACATATAGCAAGACTATGTCATGTAAATGAAAACTTTTTCATTGTGTGTATCTAGATGTGCTTCATGTTCACATTCTATTATGGTTCAAATGTTTTAGCAAGGCTACCCAATTATTGTTTCAGATGGCCTCTTATGAATTACTATAGTTCATGATGGGAAGTATTTAGTTCTTTTTGAAAGATCTATTTATACATCTATTTCTCCAAAGTCTCATGTATGCTATGAGCATAAACTTAGCCATGAGCATTGGCAA
Organism: Adiantum capillus-veneris; assembly: GCF_014529385.1. Lineage (NCBI taxonomy): Eukaryota > Viridiplantae > Streptophyta > Polypodiopsida > Polypodiales > Pteridaceae > Adiantum > Adiantum capillus-veneris. The sequence goes on along the minus strand of NC_140960.1, from coordinate 73,278,240 downwards.
GTACAAACCACTCAAATGAAAGTTCGTATAAGTTTTTCCTAATGCATGCACACTAGGTGTTATGGGCCTTAGTGTTTAGCAATGTCATGTAGATTCATGCATTTGATAGGTTATGAAGCTTTTTAGCCACTATGTGCAATACCTCTATGTTTTTTTGTGTGGGCCTACCAACCACCATACGAGGACAAGATTCAATATGGGTGATTTTAGATGGGTGGAATAAACTTTGCAAGTTTATTAATTTCACTATTAATACTCTAGAGTTAACCAAGCGGTGTGTTGACAATTTGTATAGATTGTGTGGATTTCCCTTCAATATTGTGAGTGATCGTGATCCCAAGGTTAAAAATCATTTTTGGAGAGCTATAATTAAACGGTTGGGAACACAACTCAATATTAGTACTGCAAAACATTGACACTAAATGAGTTGATTAGATGCTAGAGGACATGCTATGAACATACATTAACAAGTAGCAATTTGATTAGAAAGATTATCTCCCTATTTTGAAATTTGCTATTGAGAAGATTCATTAAGCAAGTCAAGGACTTTATCCAAAATCATATGGATATGATGATAGTTGCTCATGGAAATATTGGAGGAGCACAAGATAGATACAAGAATCATGTTGACCCAAAGGATTTACTTCATATAGAAAAAGGAACGCCACCTGCGAGTGAACACTTTGGAAAACCCCCCTATTTACAATTAGTATAAGGTAAATATGACACCCCCTTTTACACTTCAACTAACAAAATAACTATATGTCCTCGATTTATGTATGAGATTTGGACTTGAGTGACCTTATATAACAAGATGAATTAAAGAGAGTATCCTACTGTAACAAAAATCATTTTTTTACAATACCATAGTTTCTAAGAAGAAACAAGATACTTATTTAAACATTATGTACTAAATAGGGAACTCCTTTTGAAGAACAAGTTGAACATGATACAAACTTGTTCAACATGGTACAAAGAGATACTATTCCTTATTGTATCTACAAAACTATTGTCTCACAAGCCAAAGGATAATAATTTTGCTCACATGGGTAGCCATTCTTATGAGAGAGAAAGGTTCCCTTAAAACCCCCCCCCCCCAACACAAACCCTTCAAAACCACCCTCCCCCCTATTTTTAGGTTAAGGGGCTATTTATTGGGGACTTACCCTTAACTTTTATGCTTATGTACTCTTTGGAAAAACCCTCCTCCCTTGCACTTATGTGATACGAAAAGTTTCCCATAGGCGATCCCCTCGATATGCCGATGAGAAATATTGGCATGTCACATTCACAAAAATTCAAGAAGAGGTGGTTTTTAGATCAGTAGGGCAATAAATTTGGGATGCATAGGTGCTACAAATTGATAGAGTCGCCATCCTCCTTGCCTCCATGTAGGCCTTTGTTTCCGCATAGCTTACCCGGCTATCTCGACCCGCCATAGCCTCGTGTGTGTGTGTGTGTGTGTGTGTGTGTGTGTGTGTGTGTGTGTGTGTGTGTGTGTGTGTGTGTGTGAGAGAGAGAGAGAGAGAGAGAGAGAGAGAGCATGCCAAATTCCTACAAGGCCATGACCTCCCCTCCCTCCCCTAGGCTCTAATACAAGTGAAAAGCTATGCATAGTCAAGCATACTAATCTCCACCCAACCATACTATAAATATAGCCCTTGGCCCTAGAAGCCCCTTAACTACATGCTTGGCACGTTACTAAGCCTTGCCTGAGGGATTCTACCCACCTAGTCATCGTATCAAACCTTGTTTGAGATGTCTAAAGGACCCATGCCCTAACATTATTCCCCCTTTGGAGAAGTCACAAAAATGCTTCTCCAAGGGGGGAGTAATAGAAGGGCAATTATAAGACCAGGGGGGCATGGCCTTAGGCTAAGACTGCGGTTCAAAATGTTAGGGAAATGGTAGGACTGGGGGGGATGGCCCTAAGCTAAGCATGCAGTTTATGGGTCTCTATGGCAAGGGCTATATAGAGAAAGTTTGGAAGGAGATGGGCATGCACTTGTTCCCATTATCGTTTCACTAATATTAGAGCTCAGGGGAAGGGGGGAAGGAAAAGGCGTGGAGGATCTTGCATGTGCATGAATGTTCTCTCTCTCTCTCTCTCTCTCTCTCTCACACACACACACACACACACACACACACACACACACACACACACACACACACACACACAAAACCAACCATACAAGGCTATGGCAGGTTGAGGTTGCCGAGTGTTGGAAGTAGGGTTGTAGAGAAACACACACAGCTTGGAGAAGATGAAGGAAGCTCAAGGCACACAATAGAGAGTGTGTTACTTAGTGTGCAATGAAAAGATAGATAGCCCTAGAGTGATGGGCGTATATACAATGCACGGGAAAAAAAACCTCCTAAAGAGGGAAAAAATACCCAGGCAGTCCTAGTGTATTCACACACATCACTACCACATGTATATGGTAACAAATCCCCCCTGGAGTGATGCGGTGAACGAGAGTTGGCACATGAGTAAAGGGAAGTGCCATGCCTTGAGGACATGATCAGTCCACAAAGGGGAGTAAGCCCAAAGCTTTGCAGAAAGCTTCGAGCTTCTCACGAGACAATGCCTTTGTAAAAAGATCTGCAAGGTTGTCTTGTGTTGGCACATAAGCCAAGCTAATCTCTCCTGCTGAGAGCCTCTCCCTAGCATAGTGGTAATGCACCTCAATGTGCTTTGTGCGAGCATGAAAAATTGGGTTCCTCGCAACTGCCAATGCGCTCTGACTGTAAATGTAGATAGTGTTAGCAGTGTCCTGTCCAACACCCAAATCAGCCATAAGGCGTCTGAGCCATACACACTCAACAGTAGCTACGAAGACTGCCCTATACTCAGCCTCACAACTCGAAGTGGCCACAGTAGGCTGCTTCTTGCTCAACCATGATATACATGAACGGCCAAGCATGAAGCAAAAACATTTCGTGGACACTCGCGTGTCAAAACAACCAGCCCAATCTAAGTCCGAAAAAGCATGTAAATCTGGCGGCAATGATCCCCCCTTGGGATAAAACAAGCGAAGATGTAAAGTGCCACTAAGGTAGCAAAAAATCCTCTTCACAGCCTACAAATGCTTAGACCCTGGGCTAAGCATAAATCTGTTGACCTATGAGACTACAAACTGAATATCTGGCCTCGTGTTGCATACATAAATGAGGCAGCCAACAGCAATTTGCTAAAGAGTGACATCAGCAGGATCGCCAACATCATGTAGACTTAACTTCAAACCTGTATCCATGGGAGTGGCAATAAGTTTGCAATCCTCAAGTCCAAACTTACATAGCAATGTCTCTATGTAACTTTTTTGACACAAGGCAATACCACCATCACACTGCATAAACTGTATGCCCAAATAATGATCTAACAACCCCAAATCTTTCATCTTGAAAGTAGCATTCAAATCAGCCTTAAATTCAGCAATATGTCTCTCATTTGGTCCAGTGATCAACAAATCATCTACATAAAGAACCACAATGAGAAGTACATCACCCTCACGCTTTACATACAATGTGCTTTCTGTTGGACTATTACGAAAGCCTTGTTTGACCAAATGAGTGTTAGCTTTCTCATACCAAGCACGAGGAGATTGCTTCAACCCATACAAAGCCTTGTTACATTTGCACATTTTGTCCTCTTGTCCTTTCTTGACAAAACCACGAGGCTACGTTACATACACTTCCTCAAATATGTCACCATTCAAGAAAGCAGTAACAATGTCTGATTGATGTACATCCCAACCAAAATGAGATGCCAATGCACATAGAAATGCACAGTAGTCATACGACAAGTGGGAGCAAAGGTCTCTTCATAATCTATGCCTTTTTGCTGTGCATAACCCTTTGCAACAAGTTGAGCCTTATGGCGATTGATCTCACCATTTGGCTTGCGTTTCAACTTGTAAACCCACTTCGTACCAATGGCCTTTTTGCCAGGAGGCAAATCACATAAAGTCCATGTGTCATTTTCTATAAGTGCATCATATTCTGATTGCATGGTAGCCATCGAATTTTCTGAATTCTGTGCTTCATCAAAAGACAAAGGCTCCTCAACATCATGTAAGCTAGACACAGCCAAAGCGTAACAATTTGATGCATAAGATGCATGGCGAGAGCCTGAACGAGTACGACTAGACAAAGGTGCATCCAATTTACTATCACGCAAAGTGTGCACCAACCATTTTGGCATACCTCTAGCCTGCTCATTTTCAGCCCTTTCCTCATCAAGTACATCATGTACATCTGCATCAGTAATAGGCTGATCTGTAACATTTTCACAAACCCCCATAGGCTGTACATCTACCTCATTGGAACTTACATTCGTATTTCCACCATTGAAAAGTGGCAATAAAGTGTCATAAATGTCCTATGAGCTTACATTACTGTCTCTAGTACATGACAGCAAGGGCTGAATAGAATCTTCCACAAACAGTACATCCCATGAAACCAGAATATGTTTTGTTTGCGGATGATACAACCTATAACCTTTGCTTTCATCACTATAACCAACAAAAATACATTTGACAGCCTTATCATCCAATTTTCTACGCTGTGTTTGTGGAACCAAAGCATATGCCAAACAGCCAAAAACACGCATGTGCTCAATAGAAGGCTTTCTATCATGCCATGTTTCATATGGAGTAATAGACTGCAAAGCTTTTGTAGGACACCTGTTTAGTACATAAGTGACACACATGATGGACTGAAGCCAAAAAGAATGCGGCAAAGCTTGACTTTTGACCATACATTGTGCCATTTCCATAAGTGACCCGTTTTTCCTCTCAGCAACACCATTTTGCGAGGTGTATAAGGCACTGTACATTGGTGTTTTATCCCATGACTAGCCAGAAATGCATTGAATTCATGAGACATATACTCCCGCCCTCGATCAGAATGGAGGGTGCCCATAGTACATTTCGAGACATTTTCAGCCATAGCCAAAAATTGTTTGAAGCACATAAAAACTTCGGACTTTGCTTTAAGCGGAAACACCCATGCATGCCTGGAGTAATCATCAATGAAAGTCATGAAGTAAAGGTAATTGCCCAAGGACGGAGTTTGCATGGGCCCACAAACATCAATATGCACAAGCTGCAACCTACATGTGGCCCTAACTGAACCATCCTTTGGAAACTTAGAACGCTGCATCTTACCCAAAATACAGCCTTCACAAACATGTTTGACAGGTGTTTCAAGAGGCGCCAAAGAAGCAACCATATCAGATTTTTGCAAACGCAGCAATCTGGCAAAATTCAGATGACCAAAACGTGCATGCCAAGTTTTGCATCTGAAATAGCCCTTGAATCTACAACTGCATTTGCAGAAATTTTTCCACACTTGTCATACAAAGTGAGCTTATACAGCCCACGACACAAAAGGCCAGATGCAACAATTTCATCACCAAAACTGAGATCATGAATTGTACATCTGTCATCCACAAATTTGACTACAAGTCCAAGTCTAGCAAGTGCGGATACAAACAAGAGATTCTTCTTGATCCCAGGTACATAAAGTGCATCAACAAGTGTGAAGGAACTGCCATTTGCAGCAGTACGCACAATCTTTCCAACTCCCTAGACCGGATAAGAGGCATTGTTGGCACAAGTGACTGAATTCTCATGAGGGACAGACTCGAGAGTGGTGAACAATTCACGATGTGAGGTAATGTGCTTTGTAGCACCACTGTCGAAATACCACACATGTGAATCTACAGCAACTGACAAGCATGCATCATGGACAACAGGATTGTAAGTGCACTTTGTGCTAAAAGCCCATTTTGCATCAACAACAGCATTACAGTCTCCTTTTACAGAAGACTCAACAATGGCTGCATTTGTAGTGGAACCAGCATTTGCAGTGGAACCACCCTCTTTCTTCTTAGCCTCTTTTGCCTTTAACTTAGGACACTGCTTGATCAAGTGATCATTAGCTTTACAAGAATGGCAACGCATCTTCTTTTTGCCCTTATCACCAGAATTGCCAGACGACAGCAGAAGCATTGGCAACAGAAGTTTTGCCACTCGCAGAAGAACCATAAGAAGTGGCTGCATTGCTGTTACCACCCTTTCTTTGAGAAGCAATAAAATCCTATCAAACTGGACGCTGTCTAGTCCTGTTTTTCCTGGAAAGTGATTCTTGCAACAACAATGTGCATAATGCATCAAACTTGACAACTTCAGGATTTCCTTGGGTCATAGGTCTCCAAGTACTAGCAAAAGTCTGGTAAGAATCTGGTAAGGCATCAAGAACAGTCTGCACAAGGGAACTGTCTGAAATGACTTCACTTGCAAAAATAAGCTACTCATTGATATCCTTCACACTAGCAAGGAAAGTGTCCATATCATCTTCCTCATGCATAATCTTCGACTCCAGCTCTTTACGCAGCAAAGCAATTTTAGCCTCATTGCGACTTGCATAAAGACCAGCCAAAATATCCCAAGCCTGTTTTGTAGATTTTGCTGAATGGATGTGAGGAACAATGGTGCGCTTCACAGACAACGCAATCAATGCAGGAGCCTATGCATCCTTTACATCCCAACGAGCTTGTTTTGTCGTAGGCAAAACAACTCTAATAGTAGCAATCCTTGCAGCAAGACCTGCAACATCCTCGACATCGCCTACATCCTCAAAACCAGGATGTACATCAATGCCCTGCACAATATTCTAGATGCCCTTTGACACAAGAACGTGTTGCATCATATAAGCCCACATAGGGTAATTGTCCCCATCCAACCTGTCCTCAACAGCAAACATCTTGAAGACATCTTTGTTGTTGTCAGCCATGGTAAATGCTGCACCTGATGTGAAAACTGCCCGAAAATAGGAGAAATGGAGCGGGAACAACACGTGCTATATAGCACAAACCGTAGAAGACTACGAGGCACCTATTATGCAGAAAACGGCACTGACATCACAAAATGATGAAATTGCCTGTGCAGACACCCTGTAGTGGAAACGGAGGTCGAAGTGAGCCCGAATCTGAAATTTGAGCAGACTAAGCTCAATGAGCTCTCTCGACCTGCGAACGCTCACCAAACCTCACTGTAATCGAAAAAAGTGAGCAGGCGTGTGCTGGAGCAGCTGGCGACTAAGCCCGGGAGGATGTAACCTGCTCTGATACCAGTCGTTGGAATTAGGCTTGCAGAGAAACACACACAGCTTGTAGAAGACGAATAAAGCTCAAGGCACACAATAGAGAGTGTGTTACTTAGTGTGCAATGGAAAGATAGATAGCCCTAGAGTGATGGGCGTATATAGAATGCACGGGGGAAAAAACCTCCTTAAGAGGGAAAAAATGCCCCGGCGGTCCTAGCGTGTTCATACACATCACTACCACATGTATATGGTAACACCGAGGGTCCACTGTGCTTGAAAGACTAATTTCATGGAGGAGGCAAGCATGGTGAGTAAATTAGTTTGTTGCGGCTTTGGATCTGCAAGGGAGCACCCAAGAAAAGAAAACATTTTTTGTCTCTGTGCAGATGGCCATGAAGGCTCGCATTAGCCTGCATGAACGATTTTCTCTTCCTTTGCACGACTCATTGCCATGGCTAGAGCTTTGCGCTCATTGGGTTCACATGTCAAGCTCTTGGCTGTCCTTTTGGGGTTTCTTGAGTAGTCACTCCTTTAACGAGCCTTGCTCATTAGAAGCAAAATGCATGCAAGGTTTGGATGGCTCATCAAAGCAGTACATTGGCAGCAGCAGATAGCATTCCATATGTAGAAACTATAGATATCACAAAAATTTGTATGTTCTTTTTAGGAGAAAGTGCCAACTCGAAGGATGTTCATGATTTAAAAGGAAATTTTAAAATTAAAAAAAGCCATAATGGTATGGTATTGTCCAAAGCTTCCTAATTCAAGGAATCGATATTTGCACAACGATTTCTACTCATCCTGGCAAGGTAGTTCATCATCAACATTGACTTGTGCAAGGGCTCAAGTCAATGATTTCGTGCCATAATGGTCTGGTATTGTCCAAAGCTTCCTAACTCAGGAAATCCATTCTCACACAACGATTTCTACTCATTCTGGCAAGGTAGTTCATCATCAACATTGACTTGTGCAAGGGTTTAAGCTTGGGACTTCTAGCAAAGAGAGACTTCACGTGAAGTGCTCAAATAAAAGTTGTACAAGCAAGGAATGGTTCTAAGATTGGATTGCGGGGTCAAAGCAAGATCTGCAGCAATTGGGTCTTTTTCAAGATGGTAACTAAGTATCAAATTAGAGTTTCAAATTCTACATTTGATTAAAATTTGCAGGGTGAATGAGAACCGATGTCCAACAACGGTGGTAGCACCCAAAGTTGGGCCACAAGGTTGAGGTTTATTTAGCTTATTTATTTTGAGCATGATCTTGAATTTGCTTAGCAAACACACGACCCAACCTTGAAAAAATTAGCAAGGCTATTCGTATAAGATGTTTGAAGGAGTTTTTGGAGCTTGCAATACACATCATAGGGGAAGCGCTCTGGAGAGGCTATAGCATTAAAAGGTATCAAAACCTTGAAGCTTGTGCTTGGGTTAGCAAAGAAAAAAGGCAAGTTCACTACATTATTGCTACTACAACTTGACCCTTGCAATTTCTATCATGCATGGTATGTGGGGACGCATCAAAGGGCTCCTAGCCCAGACACCCAACCAAGGTTCATTAGTGAGCGATCACTTTGTGAATCAAGGCTTCAATTTTATGCGAATGGCATAGTAGCTTCCAAAGTTTGAGATATTCTATCAGCATATGGACTTTTGGGGGGGGGGGGGGGGGGGCGCTTTACCATAAAGGCCGTGAGAATTGACATTCTGAGGATACAAGTTCACATTTTACGTTCGGCAAGGTCGAATCGTAATTGCATGTATCAATGCCAATTCTAGATAGTGGAAGCTGCTTAAGGGTATCGACTAAAACTATTGAGACCATTGTTGTGGCGAGCTTATCAACTTATTCTAAGTAGCATACAATTAAGGGCTTGATTCCACACAAGCATTTTTTACATTTTCGGCACAGGATACTTTGCCAAGGACATTGTTCCCACCTATCGGTCAGTTACTTGCTTGATAATCACCAAGATGGATTCAAATTAAGGTGGTGTCCGCATGCATTGGAGTCACAATATTACTTCAGCATCATCATGCACTAGAGTCACAATATTACTTGAGAATAGGTAAGACCTTGTTTGTTTCTATTGATTTTTATTGTTCATTCTTTTGTCAATGATGTTGCAAGAATTCAACATAGACTTAACCTTCTACTGAATAGCAATTGAGGCTGGTATATTTTCTTGTGTTTGTTGTATATAAATGCAACGATGAGCACTATATGTCGAATGGGCTCTAGGCACAAGGTGCATGCACTAAGAGTGATCCAAATGCTACAAGTTTGTCACTTACTAGAATTAAATTATTTATTTGGTAGGAATTGAGGACAATCTTGGTGTTAATATGTTGTTCCTATGTTTGTGTATGAGAATTGGATCTCTTTTTGGTATGCACGACCAATCAGCATTGAGCTTGCCCTTTAAAGATATCATAGGGTGTTGTTTTACAAAAGATGGGGACCTCTTTTAGCATATCTTTTGTTCTTTTGATTTGGAGGCTTCTATTCGAAACGACAATTTTCTTGTGGGTCATCCTTGGTTGCAATAGGCCACTAATTAGGACGCTAATCAATTTGTTTTGTGAAAGGATGTAGAAAGGTGAAGCTTCCTTTTTGTGAAGAAATTTAGCAAAATGACACAACTTTTCGTGAAGAAATTTGGCAAAATATGGTTGACAATCTCGAGGATGGTGAGGGAGTTTTAAGAACAAAATGTGGGGTTTAGCATCTCTAGTGTGGGAAGATGTCTCTTTTATTTGCAAATGTTTTCAAAAAAATATTTCCTTCTATAATTACAGAGGGTTTTTTATTGAATGTGCATCCTTTGCCACTTTACAAAACTTGTCTAGTTGTCTAAAAAACTGTGAATATGGTTGATAATCTTTAGGATAGTGAGATGGAGTTTTAAAAACAAAGTATGGGATTCAGCATCTCTAGGGTGGGGAGATGTGTCTTATATTTAAAGTGTTTTTTAAAAACTTTCCTTCTATAATTATAGATTTTTCTAATTGAATGTGCATCCTTTGCTACTTTACAAAGGGAACTTTTTGAGCTGATCTCTCTCGAGTTAATTAAAGTAGCTTTTTAAATGTGCATAATTGCATGGTTAATCAACATTGTTAATCACTCTAATTAGACCCAACTACGTGTCTTATACAACCATACTTCGTATCAAAGCCAGGTTGATCACTTAACCATCTTCAAACTTGATCAATTAAAGGCACTTAGCAAGGAATTTTTACATTTAAGTGGGTGAATTTGTTGTAGCAAGCTCGTGGTGACTTACTTTCTGAGTGCTTCAAGGAAATCTAGATTAGACTAGAATTTTCCAAGTGGCTACTAAGCCTATACTCGTCTCTTTTAGGAGCATTTGGGCAACATCGATGCATTTAACATCAATATAGTTAGTGATATATTGCTTCTTAAAATTATTTAATCCTTTTGAATTACCTTCGGCTATTGGAATTTGTTTAACGTATGTATCGAATACACTAAACTGTGGACATACACAATTTAAATTTTGGATTAGGCACACCAACTTTTATAGTGACTTTCTAAAATTTCATATAGTGTTAGCTCCATGCAATTCCTTTGTTGATTAAGCTCACTAGTCAAGATTGTTGAAGACTCTCAGGTTTTGGGCCATGTATTTAGGCTCTTAATCGCTCGTTTATTTTTCTCTATAAAGGGGGGAGAATGGTCGTTGTATATTTTTCTTGCATCATAGTTCATTTTGTTCATGGAGCGGGCATTTTTTGCTGCTTTGAGGGTGGTACTTTTTACCTAATCTCCTTAAGAAATCATTTTCAATAGAAAATCCCATTTAAATCACAGTAATTAGACTTATATCAAGCATCACAAACCCACAATGCAAGTATTGTAAACGTTTAGGCTTGTTATGTCGAGGGCACCCTTGACTTATCATGCAAGACCAAGACCTTGGGACATCAAAACCATGTATTCCAATGGATGAGAATCACAAAGAATAAAAAAGACAAGTCATTGACTATACAGAATAGTTGTGGAGCGACTAGTTCTAACACACAATGTGTCATAAAATCTAATACCTAACCAACCCAAATGATTTTCTCATATTAAACTGATCATTTAATGTGGGAGAATAAATGAGAACAAGGGTTAGAATATAGGCATGTGCTTATGGATCTATCTCAACATGGGGCCAAGGTTAAAGGGGTCCGTCCAAATGAGAGATGGTCTGTCAAAGAGAAAGGCTAGCTAATGGAGCTTAAAGACCTTAGGGTTAGCTTCATTAAAGACCTCCAAAGGTTAGTGTCATCACAAGGGTGTACTCAATTGTAACTTTTGACCTCAGATCTAGCCTCTTGCGTGTATGATGTCCAAGTGGTCAGAATTGACTTCTATTTCTACCCAAGGTGCCCCTTGGTGTGTACAACAGGAATATGTGCTCACACCAATTTTGGAACTCAAAAATGCACAAAATCATCACTTTTTGACAAGGAAATCCCCTGAAAGAGTAAAGTCCTCTCAAAACTCAATCTATATGCCCAAATGATATGAAATTTAGTGAATGTGCTCAACACACCATGCAAAAGATGGGTATAATTTGAAAAGTTCAAATTTGCTTCCAGAATCACCCTTCAGACATCATACATGTATGATGTCTCTGATTAATTTTTGGACATAATTCATTCACAAGCATCCCCAAGTCTCTAACACCGAATCACCTTTTTTCTTCTTTTTTTTCATTTCGACACTTTGTCTTTTGTCTTTTGGGTGACACGGCGGGTCAAAACACTAGTCTCAAGGTGTACTTAGGGTAATAGAAATTATTTTATTGTATTTTTTTCTCAAAAGTAGACTTTTCAAAGATTCTAAATACAAACAAGTAGTTTATCAAATAAATGAGTGATGAATAGCTCTAGATCAAAATCAGATCACTTACGTAAAGCTACTCCTACAAATCATACGGGGTTTTTCATTTATGAGTAGAAAAACGCTTCAATGCCACACACGGACTAGCAAAAGCTTTTATCGCCTCACATATCCCTCAACCACCAACAATTCAGCCACGAAGCGTGTGTCTTGTCGAGGGTCTATGACTAGATGAATTTAGTTAGGATACATCTGTCCCAAAGCCTCTACACTCAAAACTCTCACTCTAGACCCATCTGCAGAAAACGCGTATGAAGACAGAGCTGAATTTTTAAAGTGCCCGAAATTGAAGTTTATGAGTGCCTATGCATAGCTTACGTCACCACAATTCTAATGACTACTTGCAGGAAAAAAACAGACATCATTTGAATAGCTCGTGGATGTGCAAGCGTTTTTGCTCCGTTCCACGAGGAATGCTTGGCGTCGATGCGTAGCTCTTGCCAAGCCTAGCACAATGGTGTTGTCGGATCTCCAATGTGATGAACGAGCAAGGAATTGCGTCATGAAGAAGCTCATGCTCTCCCTCTTTCTCTCTCACACACAATCAATGGCAGTTTCAAACTTAGATTATGATAAAAAAGCTTTAAAAAATGACCTAGGTACCTTATATACTAAGGCTACCATAGGTTAAACCTAGTTCAAAGTGTCCAATGGCATTGTATTTACAATCTAGAAGTGCCATTGCACCCCGGCTTCTACAACTAAACTAGCTACTTATTACAAATGATATTTATAGCCATAATCCGTATCATATCATAACTCTCAAAAAATAAGGATTTGTTATGTCGTGCTGTTGACCCACGGGTCAATACTGCTAATTAAGTTTACCCTCTATGTTTTCAAAGTAGTCTCATGAAAATGCTCACTCTAATTCTCTTAATTTTGCTATTCTCAAAGTTCTTAGGCCATTTCCATTACATTGGTATTAGAGCTATTGGGTTCCGATGAAAGTAACATATATTCTCCTAGAGAATACAAGAGGAGAGGACATCACAAATCCTACCCTGCATGGAGAAGGTCCCTAAAGCTCAAGAAATTCAAAGAGGGAGGAAAGAGTATCTCTTTTCTCACCTATGATGGTACCTTTGGTGCTACCGACAAAGTATTGACCTTCATCAAACAATTCGACGCATCCTTTGGAGATGAGGGCTTCACAGAGTCCTCCAAGCTACACCATGTAGCTATGCACTTCCAAAAATCTGCTCGTCAATGGTGGGCTAGCCGTTGTGGCAACGATGGAGCCCCAAAGACATTGAAAACTCTACGAGTTTCCATCATGAAGCAATTCCTTGTAAGCAATGCAAAGGACAAAGTGCCCACCAAATGGCGGAGTTTGAAGCTAATCTCCAAAGAGTCTATCCACAAATATGTGGACAAGTTTTGGGATTTACATCTCAAGGCTACCATCTTTCAAAAGATAGACTTTGCCGAGCAAAACCAAAAATTCTATGCGGGATTACCTGAAGACATGGTCGGACATGTCAACTCCCAATGGCCTGGTTGTATCACCGAAGTAATCCACCACACTATGGTTGCTTCACACATCAATTTCCAACAAGGGTCTAGAAGGAATGCCAATCCCATGGAAAACAAAGAGCGAAATGATGCAAAGGGGAAGAACAATGCCCAAAACTCTTCCCAAGGCAACTCCAACAACAACAACAACAACCGGTCCAAGGAGAAGGGAGTTTACAAATGTAAAAATAAACTCTCTCCTGAAGAGCTAGAAGCTTTTCGCAAGGACCACAAATGCTTTAAGTGTGGGGAGCAAGGACATGGCTACCGTTCTTGCCCCAAAAGAAATGCACACAATGAGACTCCTAAAGCTTCCATGATCGAAGCTCCAAAAGAAGATGCTCATTGCAAAGGATCACCTCTCTTCTATGCTTGGGAAAAGGTAAGGGATCATGATGCCTTCATCTTGTTTGACCTTGGCTCTACTCACAATTGCATATCTTCAAGGGATATATTTCTGTAGCCAATGGAACCTTCAAGGGGCAAGAATCTGCAGTTACTCCCTTGATTGGGAAATTGAGGCTCCATGTCCAAGGCTCTATTAACAAAGAAGATTTTTTCATCTCTCCTCTCAAGCATGAAGATTTCATCTTACGGACACCATGATTTGACCGTATGGTTGTTAATGTAAAGTTCCCTGAAAGAAGGTTGTACTTCAAGTATAGGGAAAAGAACATGTACATAGAGGCTAATGAGCTTGGTCATACCATACCCCTTGTAAATTCTCCTGCTTTTGAAATCAATGAAAAGCTCAGTTTTTGCATACATGATTTTTGTCAAGAAATCTATTAAAAGTCTTATGTTTTATCAAATGAAGATTGTAGGAGTTAGACTTGTCTAATTTTCTAAATGGATTCCAATATGTTTTTATCAATGATATCCCTTTGGACTTACCTTCAAAACGAGGGGATGATGACCATCAAATTGAGCTCCTACCAGGAAGCTCACCGCCTAACAAACCTCCTTATTGAGTTTCCCAAGCTCAACAAGAGGAGATCATGAAACAAGTACAAGAATTGGTAGACAAAGGGATGGTGAGGACTAGCTCCTCTCCCTTTTGTTCTCCAATCCTTCTAATGTAAAATAAAGATACCACATGTGTGTGGACTGTCAACCGCTAAACCATATCACTATCAACAACAGATTTCTCGTAACGTGGGTAGAAGATCTGTTTGATAAGCTACAAGGTTTTACCTACTTCAGTAGGATTGACCTTAAAAGTGGCTATCATCAAATCAAGATAGTGAATGAAGATATCCTAAAGACCGCGTTTCGTACAACGTTTAGTCTTTATGAATGTCTAGTCATGCCTTTTGGCTTGACTAATGCATTGACCACATTCAATTGTTTGATGAAGAAAATACTTAGACCCTACCGCAAGTTCACTGTTGATGATATCCCATCATCTACTCCAAATCCTTGGGGGAACACAAGAACCATCTCCATGTAATTTTTCAAGCTTTAAGGAGAACAAGCTTTTTATCAATCAAAAGAAGAGCGAATTTTTCCTTCAAGAGATTCAATACTTAGGTCATATTATGTCTCAGGATGGTATCCGTATGGATCCATTTAAGTTAGAGGTAATAAAGGCATGCCTGATCCAAGAAATCTACACGAGCTACGAAGCTTTATTGGTATGTGTGCATACTATAGACGCTTCATAGAAAAATTCTCTCAAATAGCAGGACCATTATATATTAAAGAAGAACGTTAAGTACTCATGGACTGCTAAAGAGAAAAATGCTTTTGTCAAGCTCAAAGAATAGCTTACCTCCCAACCAGTGCTTATGCTTCCGAATCTCTCAAAACCATTTGAGGTCCAATGTGCTGCTTGTGGTGATTGCCTTGGAGCAGTCTTGCTTCAAGAAGGGCATGCCATAACATATAAGAGCTGAAGGCTCAATGCCAATGAACAAGTCTTTGGGCATATACGAAAAAGAGCTTTGAGCTATTCTACATGTCCTAGACACATGGAAGCACTATCTACTGGGGACTCCATTTATTTTGCAAACGGACCACCAAAGTCTCAAGTACTTCATGACGCAAACCAAGCTTTTTGACAAAAAAAATGAGGTGGGCAAATTTTCTTTCACAATTTTATTTTCATATTGATCACATTGCTGGTAAGCATAATCAAGTGGCTGATGCACTTTCACGACCAAGAGTCAATGCGGTGTCTATAGCAACTCACAATGATCTATCTTCTATGATAGATGAGTATGCTACTGACCCCAACTTTAGAGATATAATGTCAGCCCTTGCATTAGGGAAGAAAGAAGAACCATGCACCTTGCAGGATGGTTATCTTCTCCATGGCAATAGGCTATGTGTTACCCACTCCCTTCGTGAGAAAGTCATGTATGAATCCCATGCTCCTTCCTATGCGGGACATAGAGGCATTCAACCTACTCTTAGAGGAGTAGAAATGTACTTCTATTCACCTACCATGAAAGTGGACATACAAGAGTATGTTTCAAAATGTGTGGTATGCCAAAAGACCAAGTATGATAGAGGGAAGCAATCTGAATTACTCCAGCCATTGCCAATCCCTAATTCACCATGGGAGAGTCTATCCATGGATTTTATCTTTGGATTACACAAGTCTATCCATGGGAATACGAGAATATGGACGATAGACGACACGTTTAGCAAGCAAGCACACTTTATTCCTGTCAAAAAGACTATTAAGGCACACCAAATGGAAGCCCTCTTCATATCCCAAAGTTTCAAACACCATGGATTTCCCACATCCATCGTGTCATATAGAGATCCTAGAATGATGAGTGATTTTTGGAAAGGTCTCTTTGAAAATCTAGGTACAAGATTGAATTTCTCTTCGGCTTATCACCCACAAATGGATGGCCAAAGTGAGATAGCCAATCTTATGAATCTCGATCTACTAAAGACTTATGTTACAGAAGTAGATCAACGTTCACAATGGGAGAAGTACTTACCCCTTGTAGAGTATGCGTACAATAATATTGTCCATACTACTACATGAAAGGCACCTTTTGAGATCATAGAGGGAAGACCTAAAAAGGTCCCTTGCTACTTATAGTACATGGGAAGATCTTCGCTGCTTGATGAGTACAACTGTGACCTACAAGAATTTTTCCATAAGATTAAGGAGGCTATATCCATCTCTCAACAAAGACAAAAGCTACTGTTGATAAGCGCATAAGGCCCTTAACCTTCAAGGAAAATGATTGGGTCTTACTCAAGTTTCCCAAGGCTCGATTGAGGCAAACAACGGGAAAAAATCCTATGTGCCACCAAAAGTATTATGCTAAACTAGCAAAAAGATACTATGATCCTTTTCAAATCTTGAAGCCAATCAATGAGATGGCTTATCAACTCAAGTTGCCCAATCATTGGCTCATACACAATGCTTTTCATGTGAGCCTACTTAATCCCTACAAAGGAGAGCCACCAAGCGAGCCAATTATTGAAGGTCCCCCAGAAATCGAAGACCAAGAAGAGGTGCTACAACTTGAAGCTATCCTTCGGCATGAAGACAGGGTACTACGGCATGGTAATATTATCCGATGATATCTTATTTAGTTAAAAAATTATCCTTTTGAAGATGCTTACATGGATGCAAGGAATACAGCTTAAGGATAGTATGAACCTTGTCGATACTTACAATGCTATGTTAGAGTAAGCAAATGTAAATGTTTCTTTTAAATGATTAAATATTTTTGTCTTATAAGATCAATTCTCTTTTTATTGTGCACAAATTCAGGTAGTATGCATGCTAATAGTCATGTTTGTGATGAATATGTCTCTCAATCACCAAGTAGAATTTGTCACTCTACTTTTGGAGAATGAAATGGACTCAAGAGCAGACATGCTTGGGGCAGCTAAGTCTCCCAAGCCCCATGTGGATTTGTCATCCATCTTGGAATGATGTCGTAGGGTAAAAAAGGATCCTCTACCTACTAAGAAACATTGACTAATGACTAAGGCTTCATCTCTTCTACCTCACAATCGAGGACGACTATGATTTCAAGAGAGAGGTAATGCCATAAAATCTAATATCTAACCAACCCAAATGATTTTCTCATATTAAACCGATCATTTAAAGTGGGAGAATAAACAGGAACAAGGGTTAGAATATAGACATGGGCTTATGGATCTATCTCAACACAGGGCCAAGGTTAAAGGGGTCCAAATGAGAGATGGTCTGTCAAAGAGCAAGGCTAGCTAATGGAGATTAAAGACCTTAGGGTTAGCTTCATTAAAGACCTCCAAAGGTTAGTGTTAAAAGTCCTTTGACCTAAAGCAAGCTAGTGTTGTGCTTGAGGTGGGAACCCGGCCCAAGCTTGAGGTGCATGCTTGCTAACTAAGGTGCTTGTCGTGCTTGTTGACTAAGGTGCTTGAGGTGCTTAATGACTAAGGTGCTAAGGTGCTCCATACTAAGGTGCTTGAGGAGTTCCAAAAGTCAAACTAGATCCCTACTCAAGGGGGGGCAAGCCCTCATTGTAGGGGCATGAGAGAGGACACACACACCGTCACACAAGGCAAGCTTAGACTAATGAAGCAACATTGACACTTGTCAAGTTCCTCTTCATGTTGCCCGTTTCCCTCATAGTGTGCCTAAAGCCTATTGGTTGGCCTCTCAAGGGGTCCAAATATATTTTAGTTAATTTAATTAATTTTTTATGTAGTTATCAAGTCCTCTCTCTCAAAGGGGAAAAGGGGACACTTGTCCCAAGGCTAGCATGGTTGCTTGATAAGCACTCTACATTGATTGGCTAGGCTTGTAGAGGTCCAATCAGCTTCCAACGTGAGCTACAAGGGGGGCTCGACCAAGTGAATCTAGGGGTGTGCTGGGGGGGGGGGGGGGGGGGTTACTCTCTCTCTCTCTCTCTCTCTCTCTCTCTCTCTCTCTCTCTCTCTCTCTCTCACACACACACACACACACACACACACACACACACACACACACACACACACACACACACACACTCATTCACTCACTCACAAGCTCATTCTTGCTTGGCAAAGTGCAAGAGCTTCTCCTTCTGCAATCTTGTTGAGAAGTTGAGAGCCTACACCAACACTCTTGGCTATGGAATGCAAACCCAACCAAGTTCTTTAATTCTCTCTCTTGCAAAAGTATTGTTCATGCCAAGTTAACAAAGTATTATGGTTATGTTGCTACCGCTAATTGAGTTCACCCTCTATGTTCTCAAACTAGTCTCATGAAAATGCTCACTCTAATTCTCTTAGTTCCGCTATTCTCAAAGTTCTTAGGCCATTTCCATTACATTGCTTGGGCTTGAAAGTCAACATGCAAGCCTACAAAGGAGGGGGCAAGCCATGCAAGTAGGGGAGGTGGTCGAATGACTTCTCTCTCTCTCCCAAAGGACATCCCTTGTTCAAGAGGCAAAAGGGACACATGTCAAGCCCCTATCTAGGTTGCCCTCAAGGAGTGTCCAAAGCCTATTGGTTGATCCTTACAAATGTCCAATGAGGATTTAGCAAATTAAATCAATTGATTAGGCATTTATCAAGCCCTCTCTCTCAAAGAGGAAAGGAGGACACTTGTCCAAAGACTACCTCTACTGCTTGACTTGACCTTGGCTTGTGATTGGCTAGGCTTGAGAGAGCCAATGAGCACAAAGCATGAGCTAGAATGAGAGGTTGACCCAAGAAACTAGGGGCTTGCTTTCATGTTATACTCTCTGTTGGAGCCCCATTGGTCCAACTGTTGTAATGAGCCCATCTTGTAAAGCATATCACATTCCATTTTTTATGTCAAAGACGTCTTATCATTTTGATCCATTCGTCTGGATTATGTAAATATTAGTCAGTTAGTCAGGACTCAGATTTATTCCCACTTTGTAATCATGAGCAAGAGAACCCCATGTACATTTTTGAGCTAAGGTGACTAAAGTATAAAAGTCACCTTAGAACCATTTTTTGGACAACATTTTTTTGAATATTAATCCTGTGTCGTACGAGTCTGAGAGGGAGAGAGAGAGAGAGAGTGAGTGTGTCTTATCCTCTTCGCTACGCGCTTCTCCCTCACCGGATTCACGACGCGACCACACCATCGCGGTAGTCTCTCCGAGAGCTACGCGCCCACGCCACACATTCGCCGTTTCGAGTTGATCGCGATCGATTCTTCCTCGAGCTTGTTTTGCTTGTAAGTAGCACAAATGGTGTCTGTTTTCAATAATCAAGTGCTTCATGGAATGAGAAAGAGATTAGCTACACATAGATACTGATAAACTTAAGTTTCGCCCACTTTTGGATTATGACATGTTGGTCTATCGCGACAGTATTCGAAATAGCTAGGGTTCAAATCTGGTGAGATTAGACTTATAGGTAAGTATGTCCTAGTGAGAGGATGATGCCTAGTAAGTTTGATGCGATTCCGAGTTCATTAGACGTGTAAACGGTGTTGTGAGCGTTTAGGAATAGAGTGGGTTGCATTCTACCAGGGTTAGTGATTGATGCATCATAAAAGTGCGTATGTGTAGATTGGTCTCAGCCTGACAAGCTAACGAGATTGCCTACGTGCACCTACGGGTTAGTCGTGTCATCGGATGATAAGTATGTTGTCTGTGTCGTGCTCGTGAGTATGAACAGGGGAGTAGTTTTGCCCTTAAAAACTCTCCCCCCCCCCCCCCCAAACACACACACACACACATGTAGCTGTTAATACAAGGATTAAACTCCTTCTAGATATAGGAGTCGCTTTTTGCCACGGTCTCGGTATAATTAACTTGGGATTAACCTCAATATCTTGTATTGACCTTGGAAATCTCTTGTAAAAAAAAGGGGTTGTATTTACGAGGAGAAATTCATAATAAGAAATTTGTGGGTGGTTGCGTAATATATTGTACCTAACACCTAGTGAGTTAAGGAAGATAATGGGTTTTTATGATCTGGGCTGACTTTGTACAATGTGTCCTCATATGCTTGATGACGTGGTGGCTCCCTCTTGTGGCATTGGCGCTACAGTGCATCTCCAACGCTTTCTCTCTCCCTCTCTCTCTCTCTCTCTCTCTCTCTCTCTCTCTCTCTCTCTCTCTCTCTCTCTCTACGAGGCGGCGCTGTTGGTTCTTCCCCCTCTTGAAGACGAACCTACCTTACCCTCTTAAAGACAAACCCACCTTGCTGCTATGAATGGAATGTGGCTATTGGCAACAAAGCCTATAAAAGGTGAGCTTCCATGCTCACTTAGCATGGGTACACGTGTGTGTCTGTGGTGTGTGTATGTACTAGTGAAAGGTTGCCTGTACCTTAAGATTGTGTGGATTTAACTCGCAAGGAGGTGTGTGCTGTTGTCTCTATGGCAAAAGGAAAAGACAAGCAAGCTATTAAGGAGCTAGCTTCTTCGACTCAATCTCAGGTGACTTTGTCTCCAATATGGACTACTGTCTGAGCTGCTTGAACTCATGCATGTTCTTAACTATACTAAGTTATTGTTATGGGAAAGTTGGCTATTTCTTCTGACCCTTAGATGAAGGTTACCATCTTAACTATGGTTTTCGATGTTCCTTGGCTTGAAGATGGCGGACTTTTATATCTTCAAGCTCTTGATTTGAATACTTGTGTATAAAGACTGTTCTGTACTATGAATGGAATTATGCCACCTTTTTCATCGATAGAATCTAGTGTTTTTGGTAATTTGAAAGGATTCTTTGGTTTATTAATATCAGTATATCAGTACCAGTACTAGTACTAGATAGCATTGAAAAACTGAAATCCAATACCAATATACTAGCATTGCAGCAAAGCAATACCAACACACTGGTACTAGTATAGCAGTTTAGAACTCATGCAAGTTCTTGACTATACTAAGCCGATGTATGACTGCTATAGGAATGGTTGGCTACTTCTTCTGACCCTTAGGAATGGTTGGCCAACTCCTCTGACCTAGTACCAGTATACCAGTACTACAAGTACCAGTACTAGCACTGAAAAACAGAGACCAATACCAGTATACTAGTACACAAATACCAGTATTGCAGCATAGCAGTACCAGTACTCTAGTACCTGTACTACTAGTACATGTACTTCTTTTGACCCTTAGGAATTGATGGCTATTTCTTATGACTAGTAGCAGTATTACCAGTACCAATACTTCTTCTGACCCTTAGGAATGGTTGGCTAACTTCTTCTAACCCAGTACCAGTACCAATACCAGTACTAGCACTAAAAATTTGAGACCGATAACAGTATACCAATACACAAAGACCAATATTACAGCATAGCAATACCAATAAACTAGTACATGTACTACCTGTCATCGCAGTACTTCTGACTCTTAGGAATTGTTGGCTACTTCTGACCCAAAACCAATACCAATATTAGTAGTACCAATACGACTAGTACTAGTACTTCTTCTGACCCTTAAGAATAATTGGCTTTTTCCTCTAACCCAGAACTAGTACCAGTACTACCAATACCGATAATAACACTGAAAATCTGAGACCAGTACCAGTATACCAGTATACCAGTACACATACCGGTATTGCGGCATAGCAATAGTACACTAGTACCTATACTACCAGTACCAGTACTACCAATACCAATACTACTACTAAAAAAACTGAGACCAGTACCAGTATACCTGTATACATATACCAGGTTTGTAGTATAGCAGTATCAATACACCAGTACCAATATAACAATATAACAACATAGAATTCATGCATGCTTTTAACTATACTAAGTTGATGTATGACTGTTATGGGCCATATCTCATGAGAGCTTGTAAAGCACAAGGGGCTCCATATGGTTTCCCCCTTGTAAATGAAAACCATCTCCGAATATATGATTAGCTTTACCTTTCTTACTATTTATCTTTAAAAGCAATTAAGTTGGGTGACATGTATAACATGTGGGATACCCATGCATCACCTGCATACAGTACCAATGCTAACTAAAAGTTGTGTTGTTTAATGGGTGCAGGTGAGGGTTACCTTCTCGACTATGGTTTTCAAAGTTCCTTGGCTTGAAGATGGAGAACTATTATATCTTCTTGCCCTTGATTTCAGCACTTGTGTATAAAGACTGTTCTGTACTATGAATGGGAATTATACCACCTTTTCACTGACATAGTTTCTAGTGTCTTTTGTAATTTGAAAGGATTATTTGGTGTATATGTTATATTGTTATTGGAACACACACACACCTAGCACCAAGAATAGTAGAGATACTATTCAAAGACTTAGTTACTATATTTTAATCCCTCGATGTTTGTCCTAGATATTTTTACCTTGGACTGATCCTTGAGGGATGGGGCTCTCTTCATGGCCCTTATAGGTTCTCCTGGTCGGTTGAAGGCTGAAGAGGCTACCAATTCTTACCTTTGGTGGTATATATATTTTTCTAAATAACCTTTTATGGACTTTGCAGAACTTAGCACTATTCAAGGGTTAGAGCTTCCTACTACGGAGCCTCTTTCTAAAGCCTCGCTTCAGGTACTTAGATGACCTTATGGCATCTGAATTGATAGCAGGGGCGTCAAGTGATCTAGCCAACTCTTTGGTTCAAACCATGTCATTAGATAAATGTGTCCATACCCTTGCCCAACTTGTCAACAACTCTAAGGAAGGGGTGGCAGAGTTATTTGAATTCTTTGAAAACATTCCCGCCCTGACACTTGCTCACAAAGGAGAGTTAGCCAAGTTCTCTTTTGAAGGTGCACTGAACTAACCAATTATTTATGCAAATTATGTGGTCTCACCCCTGGGTTTGTTTCAGCTCCATCCGTCCCAGTACAAACAATATCCAACAGTTTCTTTTGCAGGGATCCCCTGGCCATAGATGCGATCAAGGCCTTTTGGAAAGAGATGTTCTCCCTCAGTGAGACCTCTCTTATTGAAGTAGTATCTAAAATGTCTCGGGTTTTTCCCTTCTTGGCTTCCAAACATTGAAATCGAATCCCTTGGTGTGGACCATCACCTGTGGGCCCTTCCCAACGAAGGCTTCTAGATCCTATCTCTATTGAAACCTGGGTCTTTTTAGCCAATCTGTCGGCATCTTCAATAGAAGTTGCACGACTCAAAGTATTAAGAGGCATCCAAACTCTTGATAAAGGTGACCTTATTAAATGTTAAGTATGGAGCGTGATTTACCCTTGTAATTTTCTGTGGTAAAAGCGCACATTTGTAAGGCCCCCATTATGAGGAGAAGCCATCGTGCGTGAAGGAAAATCACTCACCGGAAACCAAAATTTTCACGGACAAGAATCAGGGGCAACTTTAGAGGCCTTGGGGGCGGAGGCCCCCGAGACTTTTTTTTTTCCGCCGGAATATTATGGCCGGACGGCGGCCGGAAAGTGGTCGGAAAACAACCGGTCGGTTGGCCGGTGGTCGGTAGTCAATGGCCGATGGCCGGTGGTCGGAAGTCAATGGCCAGTGGCCGGTGGCCGAATTCAAAAGCGGACTTGTCTTCTCAAGGGCGGCCACACATGGGCGGATTGGAGGGTCCGATTTGGACTTATTCGCACAAGGGCGACTACACATGGCTGTCTCTCATTAGAGAGGGCAGCCCTTTTGGCCTATAAAAGGAGGCCATTTCTACACACATTTCATAGTGTGAAGTTGATGCAACAAGGTGGTGAGAGTGAAGCAAGGCGGGAGCTCCATTAAGGGTATAATCCCTTTGTAAACTACTTCTTGTTTTGAAGTACTAAAGCCATTGAGTGGCTGCTTTCCCGTGGACGTAGCCCACATTGGGTGAACCACGTATATCGTGTGTACTCTCTCTCTCTCTCTCTCTCTCTCTCTCTCTCTCTCTCTACTCTATAATCTCGTGTATATAAATCTGTCTCTCTCCATTAAGTAATCTACTCAATTATCTCTCTCTCTCTCTCTCTCTCTCTCTCTACTCTATAATCTCGTGTATATAAATCTGTCTCTCTCCATTAAGTAATCTACTCAATTATCTATTTAGCTACGTCTTATTTCCTAACATTAAATCCCCTTTCACTATACGGTTTCTTGATTCAAAGAAATGTGGCTCCAACACCAGTTTGTATGTGCGTACAAAGGGATTAATGGAATTCTCCAAAGTAACTCTGAACTACCCTGTGTCCATTTGGAACATTTACCGGCCATATGTCAAATGCGCTTGTCGGTCTCTTGACCCTAAGGCCTCTTCTGAATCAAGCATTATCTGGTTTGATCATGCTATATGGTATGCCCTCAACAACTCGGATCTCATGTTTCTCAATACTCCTTCAGCTCACTACCTCTCCCTTTTTTGCTCTTGGCTAGGAGGCCAGGCCAAAGAACTTGCGCTAGCTCATATGGCTTTCATTCAGTTTCGCTCCCTTATGCTCTCTCTTCTCAAAGATCTGGCTGCAGAAAAACCCGGACTACTTCTGACTACTTATGGTAAATATCTTGGTATTAAAACTCTCCTTGGCCTGTTAAAACCTAATACTGATACTGATGATTCCCCTACTCTTAGAAGACCCAATTCTCGGATCTCCCCCACTTCTTCTTACACATACTTTTTAACTTCGGCCTCCTCGTCTGCTGAATCTTATGGAGCGAGAGGGAAAGAAAGAAGCATGATTAGAGGGAGAGGCAGAGGACATTTTGTCAAACATTTGTTGGATCTATAAATGCAGGTACTATGTAATGGGGTTGGCAGAATGCATCTTGTATCTCAGGAAGAAAGTATGTAAGGGATTTTCGTTCATTGTGTCTTCGCCAACAAAATTTTGGAATTCTTTTCACCTCGTTTTATATTTAACTAATGCTTTATGACTATCTTTGGTAATTTGGATTTACTACACTGGGTTAGGATAGGATGGAGATTTACTAAATCTATACTACATCTGGTATACTCTAATGAGTTTTTTAGGAAGGAAAAACCCTTGTCATGTGATTGTCATTTATGGGATGGATTTATGATGGAATTTGACACTCGTGGAATGCACATATGTACCATGGATCTCTCTATTATAGAGAATATCTCTGTAAGATGCCTCCTTTCCAAAGGCCTCAATCACATACCCCCTCACCCACTTAATCCTCATATTTCTTTAAAAGCACTTACTGAATGTCTGGCCGACTTGGTCAGTAAACTCCAATTGGAGTTGTCAATTCGACATGGGTTGAACATAACTTTAGAGGCTGTCTTTGCCTCCCTGGTTTCACAGCTCCCACATGATTGGTTACATAATGAGTCTACATGGCTATCCCACTGATATTTCCTTGGCCTTTCGCAAGCTTAGATCGAAATTGTTGATTATGGATTTAGATAATGCTTCTAATACGGCATCTATCATCTGCAAAAAGCTTGCTTTTGAAGCGGCTGAAAACCAACTTAAAGGTGATGAGTTCTGTTACATTGAAGGAGACTTGGATATTATTATACAAAGAACATGTAAAAGTATGACCGAATAAGGATTTCATGTAGAAACTACCAAACTCCCCATCGTGTTTCCAACTTTTAAAAGTCATAAGAGTAAATTTCGATGGATCTCAAATGCTTCCAATTGCCTTTTTTCCGGTATTATGAAACATGTTACTGAAGGGCTTAATTTGGTATGTGAAGAGCTCAAAAACATATGTGCTAGTAAAAGAGAAGATGTAAGGCGCTTCTCAGGAATGGACATCCAACCCTTTTGATTGGTTGGTAACTTCGTTGAAGTCCTCTTGAACCTTCCATCTACCATTTATTCAGTATATACAGCTCATATTACCCAATGCTATGAAAATATCCCTCTAGTAGGTGAATATGGTCTCATGAATGTATTGAATTATCTCATAGACTTGGCCTTCTCTAATAAAGCCAAGGAAGGGCTCTTTGGATTCTCCTTTGTTCCGTTAGCCAGATGGATTAAAAAAGTGAGCAAGTCTTCCCCTCTTCATATGAATCGTATTCAGTTTCAAATAATCATTCAATGGGTTTTGAACCACTCTTATATCTTAATTGGTAATAACTGCTTTCGTCAAATTTGCGGCATTCTTATGGGATTCTCTTGTTCTCCATCTATGTGTAACCTTTATTTACTATATTTTGAATATAAATGGATTATTAGCCAAATTTCCCAAGCAGAAGGGCTATCTCTGCTTATACAATGTAATCACACCTTTTGTTTTTATGGATGACATATTAAGTATCAATAACCCTAACTTTGCCTAGCAGGTGTTGGATATCTATCCTCCTTTTCTACTAACTATTTGTCAATTGAACTAAATATTGATACTTCTTCTGATCGAGGGTAACTTCTCTACTAGGTTTTTATGGAAATGGGATCACCTTAAGCTGACTGCCATTGAGTTTGTAATGAAAAAGAGCAACAGACCTTTCAAAATTGCTCTACATACTTGTTTGAGTATTCTACATTTAATTACTTACTCCTCTTCTACTGTATTTTCAGCCCTAGAAGAATTGGGATTCTTATTAGGAAGTTTCAAGCTAATGGTTTCCAAAGAGGAATTTTGATTTCTACAATAACAGCTGCCTTGGGTAAAAAAGAATGGCATGGTGCAAAGTTTGATGTTGCATTACTTATTCTTTTACTGAGGAAGTAGGCCCATATCTAATGGGCCTACTATACTCATTAGTTATGGTGCCTGGGTAGGGGAGGGCACACACACACACACACACACACACACACACACACACATGCTGCCATTAATACAAGGATTAAAATCCTTCTGGATATAGGAGTGGCTTGTTGCCACGGTCTCGGTATAATTAACTTGGGATTAACCTCAATATCTTGTATTGACCTAGGAAATCTCTTGTAAAAAAAAAGGGGTTCTGTTACGAAGAGAAATTCGTAATAAGAAATTTGTGGGTGGTTGCGTAATATATTGTACCTAACACCTAGTGAGTTAAGGAAGATAATGGATTTTTACTAGCTGGCTTCACTCTGTACAATGTGTCCTCATATGCTTGATGACGCGGTGGCTCCCTCCCGTGGCATTGGCTCTACAACTCATCTCCAACGCTTTCTCTCTCTCTCTCTCTCTCTCTCTCTCTCTCTCTCTCTCTCTCTCTCACACACACACACACACACACACACACACATACTCTCTCTCTCTCTCTCTCTCTCTCTCTCTCTCTCTCTCTCTCTCTCTCTCTCTCTCTCTCTCTCTCTCTCTCTCTCTCTACGAGGTGGCGCTGTTGGTTCTTCCCCCTCTTGAAGACGGACCTGCCTTACCCTCTTGAAGACGAACCCACCTTGCTGCTATGAATGGAATGTGGCTACTGGCAATAAAGCCTATAAAAGGTGAGCTTCCATGCTCACTTAGCGTTGGTACAGGTGTGCATCTGTGGTGTGCGTATGTACTAGTGAAAGGTTGTCTGTACCTTAAGATTGTGTGAATTTAACTCGCAAGGGGGTGTGTGTGTTGTTGTCTCTATGGCAAAAGGCAAAGAGAAGCAAGCTATTGAGGAACTAGCTGCTCCGACTCAATCTCAGGTGACTTTGTCTCCAATATGGACTAATGTCCGAGCTGCTTGGTTGTGTAGTGATTCACCTTTGATATGGTAGTAGAACTCATGCATGTTCTTAACTATACTAAGTTGATGTTATGGGAATAGTTGGCTATTTCTTGTGACCCTTAAGTGAAGGTTACCTTCTCAACTATGGTTTTCAATGTTCTTTGGCTTGAAGATGGCGGACTTTTATATCTTCAAGCTCTTGATTTGAATACTTGTGTATAAAGGCTGTATTGTACTATGAATGGATTCTTTGGTGTATCAATAGCAATATACCAATACCAATACTACCAGTACTAGTACTAACTAGCATTGAAAAACTGAAACCAGTACCAATATACGAGTATACTAATACCAGTATTGCAGCAAAGCAGTACTAGCACACTGGTACCAGTATAACAGTATAGAAGTATAGAACTCATGCAAGTTCTTGATTATTCTAAGTCGATGTATGACTGCTATAGGAATGGTTGGATACTTCTTCTGACCCTTAAATGGTTGGCCAACTCCTCTGACCTAGTACCAGTATACCAGTACTACCAATTTATCGGTACTACCAATATCAGTACTAGCACTGAAAAACTGAGACCAATACCAGTATACCAGTACACAAATACCAGTATTGCAACATAGCAGTACCAATACTACGAGTACTTATACTTCTTCTGACCCTTAGGAATGGTTGGCTAAGTTCTTCTGATCTAGTACCAGTACCAGTACGACCAGTACCAATACTTCTTCTGACCCTTAGGAATGGTTGGCTATTTCTTCTAACTCAGTACCAGTACCAGTACCAGTACTAGTACTAGCACTAGCACTGAAAAACTGAGACCAATAACAGTATACCAGTACACAAATACCAGTATTGTAGCATAGCAATACCAGTAAACTAGTACCTATACTACCAGTACCAGTACTTCTGACCCTTAGAAATGGTTGGCTATTTGTTTTGACCCAGAACCAATACCAGTATTAGTAGTACAAGTATTAGTAGTACAATACGACCAGTACCAGTACTTCTTCTTACCCTAAGGAATGGTTGGCTTTTTCTTATAACCCAGAACCAATACCATTAGTACTACTACTAGTACTACCAATACCAGTACTAGCACTAGCACTGAAAATCTGAGACCAATACCAATATACCAGTACACATATCGGTAGTGCGGCATAGCAGTACTAGTACACTAGTACCTATACTAGCAGTACCAGTACTAGTACTAAAAACAGTGAGACCAATATCAGTATACCTGTATACATATACCAGGTTTGCAGTATAGCAGTACCAGTATAATAATATAACAATATAGAATTCATGTATGCTTTTAACTATACTAAGTTGATGTAAGACTATTATGGGCCTTATCTCATGAGAGCTTGTAAAAAGCACATATGGTTTCCCCCTTGTAAATGAAAACCATCTCTGAATATATGATTAACTTTACCTTTCTTACTATTTATCTTTGAAAGAAATTAAGTTCGGTGACATGTATAACATGTGGGATACACATGCATCACCCCCATACGGTACCAATGCTAACTAAAAGTTGTGTTGTTTCAATGGGTGCGGGTGAGGGTTACCTTCTCAACTATGGTTTTCAAAGTTCCTTGGCTTGAAGATGGCGGACTATTATATCTTCTCGCCCTTGATTTCAACACTTGTGTATAAAGATTGATCTGTACTATGAATGGGAATTATACCACCTTTTCACTGACATAGTTTCTAGTGTCTTTTGTAATTTGAAAGGATTCTTTGGTGTATATGTTATATTGTTATTGGAACTCTCTCTCTCTCTCTCTCTCTCTCTCTCTCTCTCTCTCTCTCTCTCTCTCTCTCTCATTGTGTGAAATGCCAAGTGCAAGAACTCCATCTCCTTCTCCAGGCTTGTTGAGAAGTTGAGAGCCTACACCAACACTCTTGGCTATGGAATGCAAATCCAACCAAGAGCCATGCTTCAATGCTTAAGCTTGTCATCTTCTTCATCATCATTATTATGCTATTATGCTATTATGCTTTGCTATGCAAGAAGATTGATGATAAGCGAGGAACTATCTCTTTCTCGTATATTACTTCTTCTTCCTCTTCCCTACCCTCATTCCCCACTAGCTCTCTCCAACTTCGAAGGTGTTTGAGGCCTTGGGACTGAGGCCGAGGATGGTTAATGCTTTTACAAAGTTTATGTTATGCTCGTGATGCATGAAGATTTCCATCTTCATTGCATCACCTAGGTCACAAGGAACATAAAGATTGTATTGTACCAAGTCTCCCTTCATGGGAGAATCTATAATACAAAAGCCTATTGAAGAGGGGACCGGCTCCACATAAATCCGGTCCTCGACTGTTGTCATGTTCTCTAATTCTCTCTCTTGCAAAAGTATCGTTCATGCCAAGTTGATTAATATTATGGTTATGTTGCTACCACTAATTAAGTTCAACCTCTATGTTCTCAAAGTAGTCTCATGAAAATGCTCACTCTAATTCTCTTAATTCCGCTATTCTCAAAGTTCTTAGGCCATTTCCATTACATTGATGCTTGAGAAAGCTCTATGTAGAATGCTCAAGCAATGCCATAAATGTTTTCTATCTTGATTGTTGCATGCTCTTGATGTGAGTAAAAATATGCTTATGAGCATCACACATCATGAGCTTGACTTGCCGGTTAAAGTGGCAAGGGCTATCGACAACTAGGTATGCTCAATGGCATTAAGCGCCTGAAAGATTATAATATTTTGATGTAAATGCAATGAGAAATTGCAAAATGGACAATAGGTTTTAGACCATAGGGTCATTATTGTTGGAATTAGGGTTGCAGAGAAACACACACAGCTTGGAGAAGACGAAGGAAGCTCAAGGCACACAATAGAGAGTATGTTACTTAGTGTGCAATGGAAAGATTGATAGCCCTAGAGTGATGGGCGTATATACAATGCACGGGGGAAAAAACCTCCTAAAGAGGGAAAAAATGCCCCGGCGGTCCTAGTGTGTTCACACACATCACTACCACATGTATATGGTAACAAATCCCCCCTCGAGATGAACGAGAGCTGGCACATGAGTAAAGGGAAGTGCCATGCCCTGAGGACAGGATCATTCCACAAAGGGGAGTAAGCCCACAGCTTTGCGGAAAGCTTCAAGCTTCTCACGAGACAATGCCTTTGTGAAAAGATCTGCAAGGTTGTCCTGTGTTGGCACATAAGCCAAGCTGATCTCTCCTGCTGAGAGCCTCTCCCTGAAATAGTGGTAATGCACCTCAATGTGCTTTGTGCGAGCATGAAAAACTGGGTTCCTCGCAACTGCCAATGCGCTCTGACTGTCAGTGTAGATAGTGTTGGCAGTGTCCTGTCCAACAACCGTAGCTGTGAAGACTACCCTGTACTCAGCCTCACAACTCGAAGTGGCCACAGTAGGTTGCTTCTTGCTCAACCATGATATACATGAGCTTCCAAGCATGAAACAAAAACCACTTGTGGACACTCTCGTGTCAAAACAACCAGCCCAATCCGAGTCCGAAAAGGCATGTAAGTCTGGCGGCAATGATCCCCCCTTGGGATAAAACAAGCCAAGATGTAAAGTGCCACTAAGGTAGCGGAAAATCCTCTTGACATCCTGCCAATGCTTAGACCCTGGGCTATCCATAAATCTGCTGACTTGTGAGACTGCAAACTGAATATCCGGCCTCGTGTTGCATACATAAATGAGGCAGCCAACAGCAGTTTGGTAAAGAGTGACATCAACAGGATCGCCAGCATCATGTAGACTCAACTTCAAACCTGTTTCCATGGGAGTGGCAATAGGTTTGCAATCCTCAAGTCCAAACTTACATAGCAATGTCTCTATGTAACTTTTCTGACACAAGGCAATACCACCATCACACTGCTTAAACTGTATGCCCAAATAATGATGCAACAGCCCCAAATCTTTCATCTTGAAAGTAGCATTCAAATCAGCCTTAAACTCAGCAATATGTCTCTCATTTGGTCCAGTGATCAGCAAATCATCAACATAAATAACCACGATGAGAAATACATCACCCTCATGCTTTACATACAATGTGCTTTCTGTTGGACTGTTACGAAAGCCTTGTTTGACCAAATGAGTGTCAGCTTTCTCATACCAAGCACGAGGAGATTGCTTCAACCCATACAAAGCCTTGTTACATTTGCACACTTTGTCCTCTTGTCCTTTTATGACAAAACCACGAGGCTGCGTTACATAAACTTCCTCAAATATGTCACCATTCAAGAAAGCAGTAACAATGTCTGATTGATGTACATCCCAACCAAAATGAGCTGCCAATGCACATAGAAAACGCACAGTAGTCATACGACAAGTGGGAGCAAAAGTCTCTTCATAATCTATGCCTTTTTGCTGTGCATAACCCTTTGCAACAAGTCGAGCCTTATGGCGATCA
The DNA here is from genome assembly GCF_014529385.1 of Adiantum capillus-veneris. Classification (NCBI taxonomy): domain Eukaryota; kingdom Viridiplantae; phylum Streptophyta; class Polypodiopsida; order Polypodiales; family Pteridaceae; genus Adiantum; species Adiantum capillus-veneris. The sequence goes on along the minus strand of NC_140960.1, from coordinate 73,245,865 downwards.
ATCTCACCATCCGGCTTGCGTTTCAACTTGTAAACCCACTTCGTACCAATGGCCTTTTTGCCAGGAGGCAAATCACATAAAGTCCATGTGTCATTTTCTATAAGTGCATCATATTCTGATTGCATGGTAGCCATCCAATTTTCTGAATTCTGTGCTTCATCAAAAGACAGAGGCTCCTCAACATCATGTAAACTAGACACAGCCAAAGCATAACAATCTGATGCATAAGATGCATGGCGAGAGCCTGAACGAGTACAACTAGACAAAGGTGCATCCAATTTACTGTCACGCAAAGTGTGCACCAGCCATTTTGGCATACCTCTAGCCTGCTCATTTTCAGCCCTTTCCTCATCAAGTACATCATGTACATCTGCATCAGTAATAGGCTAATCTAAAACATTTTCAGAAACCCCCATAGGCTGTACATTTGCCTCATTGGAACTTACATTCGTATTTTCACCACTGAAAAGAGGCAACAAAGTGTCATAAATGTCCTGTGAGCTTACATTAGTGTCTCTAGTACATGAGAGCAAGGGCTGAACAGAATCTTCCACAAACACTACATCCCGAGAAACCAGAATACGTTTTGTTTGCGGATGATACAACCTGTAACCTTTGCTTTCAGCACTATAACCAACAAAAATACATTTGACAGCCTTATCATCCAATTTTCTGCGCTGCACTTGTGGCACCAAAGCATATGCCAAACAGCCAAAAACACGCATGTGCTCAATAGAAGGCTTTCTATCATGCCATGCTTCATATGGAGTAATAGACTGCAAAGCTTTCGTAGGACACCTGTTTAGTACATAAGTGGCACACATGATGGCCTCAAGCCAAAAAGAATGCGGCAAAGCTTGACTTTTGACCATACATCGTGCCATTTTCGTAAGTGACCTGTTTTTCCTCTCAGCAACACCATTTTGCTGAGGTGTATAAGGCACTGTACATTGGTGTTTTATCCCACGACTAGCCAGAAATGCATTAAATTCATGAGACATATACTCCCCCCCCTCGATCGGAACGGAGGGTGCCCATAGTACATTTCGAGACATTTTCAGCCATAGCCAGAAATTGTTTGAAGCACATAAAAACTTCGGACTTCGCTTTAAGCGGAAATACCATGCATGCCTGGAGTAATCATCAATGAAAGTCACGAAGTACAGGTAATTGCCCAAGGACGGAGTTTGCATGGGCCCACAAACATCACTATGCACAAGCTGCAACCTGCATGTGGCCCGAACTGAACCATCCTTTGGAAATTTAGAATGTTGCATCTTACCCAAAATACAGCCTTCACAAACATGTTTGACAGGTGCTTCAAGAGGTGGCAAAGAAGCAACCATATCAGATTTTTGCAAACGCAGCAAACTGGCAAAATTCAGATGACCAAAACGTGCATGCCAAAGTTTTGCATCTGAATAGCCCTTGAATCTGCAACAGCATTTGCAAAGTTTTGTCCACACTTGTCATACAAAGTGAGCTTATACAGCCCACGGCACAAAAGCCCAGATGCGATAATTTCATCACCAAAACTGAGATCATGAACTGTACATCTATCATCCACAAATTTGACTACAAGTCCAAGTCTAGCAAGTGCGGATACAGACAAGAGATTCTTCTTGATCCCAGGTACATAAAGTGCATCAACAAGTGTGAAAGAACTGCCATTAGCAGCAGTAAGCACAATCTTTCCAACTCCCTGAACTGGATAAGAGGCGTTGTTGGCACAAGTGACAGAATTCCCATGAGGGACAGACTCGAGAGAGGTAAACAATTCACGATGTGAGGTAATGTGCTTTGTAGCACCACTGTCGAAATACCACACATGTGAATCTACAGCAACTGACAAGCATGCATCATGGACAACAGGATTGTAAGTGCACTCTGCGCTAAAAGCCCATTCTGCATCAACATCAGCAACACAGTCTCCTTTCACAGAAGACTCAACAATGGTTGCATTTGTAGTGGAACCAGCATTTGCAGTGGAACCACCCTCTTTCTTCTTAGCCTCTTTGGCCTTCAACTTAGGACACGACTTGATCAAGTGATCATTGGCTTTACAATAATGGCAACGCATCTTCTTTTTGTCCTTATCACCAGAATTACCAGACGAAGTACTGCCAGCAGAAACATTAGGAACATAATTTTTGCCACTCGATCGCAGGAGAACCATAAGAAGTGGCTGCATTACTATTACCACCCTTTCTTTGAGAAGCAATAAAAGCCTGTTCAACTGCACGCTGCCTAGTCCTGTTTTTTCTAGAAAGTGACTCTTGCAACAGCAATGTGCATAATGTATCAAACTTGACAACTTCAGGATTTCCTTGGGTCATCAGTCTCCAAGTACTAGCAAAAGTCTGGTAGGAATCTGGTAAGGCATCAAGAACAGTCTGCACAAGGGAACTGTCTGAAATGACTTCACCTGCAGAAATAAGCTTCTCATTGATATCCTTGACACTAGCAAGAAAAGTGTCCATATCATCTTCCTCATGCATAATCTTCGACTCCAGCTCTTTACGCAGCAAAGCAATTTTAGCCTCATTGCGGCTTGCATAAAGACCTGCTAAAATATCCCAAGCCTGTTTTGCAGATTTTGCTGAACGGATGTGAGGAACAATGGTGCGCTTCACAGACAACGCAATCAATGCATGAGCCTGCGCATCATTAACATCCCAACGAGCTTGTTCTGCCGTAGGCAAAACAACTCTAACAGCTGCAATCCTTGCAGCAAGACCTGCAACATCCTCAACATCGCCTACATCCTCAGAACCAGGACGTACATCAATGCCCTGCACAATGTTTCAGACACCTTTTGACACAAGAACATGTTGCATCATATAAGCCCACATAGGGTAGTTGTCCCCATCCAACCTGTCCTCAGCAGCAAACATCTTGAACACATCTGTGTTGTTGTTGTTAGCCATGGTAAATGCTGCACCTAATGTGAAAACTGCCCGTAAATAGGAGAAATGGAGCGGGAACAACCTGTGCTATATAGCACAAACCGTAGAAGACTATAAGGCACCTGTTATGCAAAAAACGGCACTGACAAAAATTCTACACAAAATGACGAAATAGCCTGTGCAGTACTGCCTGTAGTGGAAACGGAGGCCGAAATGAGCCCAAATCAAAATTCTGAGCAGACCAAGATCTTCGAGCTTTCCCAAAATATTTGTCGACCTGCGAACGCTCGCCAAAGCTCACTGAAATCGGAGAAAGTGAGCAGGCGTGTGCTGGAGCAGCTGGCAACTAAGCCCGGGAGGACGTGACCTGCTCTGATACCAATTGTTGGAATTAGGGTTGCAGAGAAACACACACAGCTTGGAGAAGACGAAGGAAGCTCAAGGCACACAATAGAGAGTATGTTACTTAGTGTGCAATGGAAAGATTGATAGCCCTAGAGTGATGGGCGTATATACAATGCACGGGGGAAAAAACCTCCTAAAGAGGGAAAAAATGCCCCGGCGGTCCTAGTGTGTTCACACACATCACTACCACATGTATATGGTAACAATTATTGTAGATTAAGTGATGCAATTTTACCCAATTTCCAACATATTCTGGTAAAGTTTGATGGACGGACTCCATCACTTACTCTATAGTCCAAGGCATTGACCACACATGCAACTAATGGTTTTGATACATGACTCTTGAGCAAGCTTGACATACAAAGCTCAGGTAGAGCGATATATGTTTGCAATCTTGGCTATTGGGGATGGTGTTGACTTGAGGAAAAGTGTGCTTCTGAGCATTGTGAGGGATGACCTTGATTGGTTGTTGAAAGTTCACCATATTAAGTGTGGTAAGTTTGCCCACTTTCTAAGGGATTTGACAAATTTTGTTTATAATTGAGCGATTAAACACCATCCATTTACTCTCCAACATTCATTGTCCTCCTTCCAAGGTATTGGCTAGCCATTTATCTATAACAAGTGTGCAATGAGACCCATGAATATTGAGTAAGCGCTTCCTACAAGGCTCAAGTAGAGCGATGAATGCTCGAGGCCTTGATTGCTGCATGTGTTAGCTTGAGTAAAAAACATGCCTTTGCTCAAGGTCAGTGATGGTGCGCTCGACTTGCATGGTGAAGCAGCAAGGGCCATTGGCGAATAGCTATGGGCATCAACACATAGCACTTCAAATAAGATGAAATTATAAGTGTCAATGCAACAAGCAGTTGTTGTAGATTGCTTGGGAGGTTTGAGTTTTTTTTGTCACGGTTGCGTTTAGATGATGCAATTTTTCCGGCTTTCTAAGAGATTTGGTGAATTTTGTGCAATGTTGGTGGGAGGTATGTTGCATGTTCTATGTCTTTCCTCCAAGGCTCCATTGCAACCCTCCAATACGATATACAATTGCTTATAAATGCTTTGAGAAGCAGAACAAGACCAAATTGTAGCTTATTTATATCTTGGGGGTTTCCGTAATGGAAAGCCATTTTTCAGATGGAATGATTTGTTGCATGAGAGACCTATGATTGCTTATAAATGCTTTGAGAAGTAGAACAAGACCAAATTGTAACTTATTTATTTCTTGGGGGTTTCCTTAATGGAAAGCCATTTTTCAGATGGAATGATTTGTTGCATGAGAGACCTCTGTAAGCTTTGTAGGGCCAACAACTTGCAGTGCTCACCAAAAACATGTTTCCCAACTTGCGGAGAAACATGACACAATGAAAACTCTCTCGATGTTTGCAGCGGAATTTAAAGGATTTGCGAGTTTCTATGCTAAAATCTTGTTGGTTTTCGTAGAAACAAAGTGTGGGGTTGTGGAATTTCAACCACAAGGCCATTTGAAGCTTTCATTTTCGAGGATGAGTCACCATTGGAGGATTTTTTAGCTGATGAGTCACAGGGAAGCAAGAAGTTGAGATTGGGCAAAATTGGACAATCGACAAGTTAAGGAGGGGGACAAAATAAAAAATCCACGCGGCGTCTTTTTGCCCCGAAAGTTTCGTACGTGACGCTCTCCCATAGGAACCTACCTTTGATTCAATTAAGCAACTGGATAAATTCTATCCAGCGAATCTTTTGGAAGAAGAGAGAAAACCAGGCGTCACCTTCGCTCTCTTGTGAGAAGGGAAACGCTTCACTCAGACCTTTCCTTCGCTCTACGCCCTCGTCCGTCGCAGGTCTTTGGCCTTAGCCAGAATTTGACCGAGAGAGCCTGAGAGAAGCTAGCAGACGACGAGAACTCCTGTACTGACCTTCTACCTTCCCAGACCTTTCCGCCATCGCCATCAGGTTCGCTTGAGCCTATTCACGGGCTTCCTTTTCCCTTCTTTCTTCGCCATTGAATATACCTCCTTTTTCATATTCCCAGAATTTCAACGTTACTTTCTTCCAAAACGCTCCGTTCCGCCCAGGTTGCGCCTTTTGTTGTTGTTCACGGGCTTGTTTTCACTCCATTGCTGACGCCTGGCGAGCTATGAACTATGGGACTCGTGATCGCTTGATTTACAGCTACTGACGCGGTGATGTATATATTGTAGTATCTCCGGACTTTCGGGTTGCCAGATCTTGCAGAGCTGAAGTAGAAGGCCCCTTCTTGCTACGGTTCTAAGCAATCAAGGATTCATCAAGCATCAAGGACAGACTTTTACCATTGAGCTTATCAGGCTAGACTGTTTCCAATTGTTTTCAGGTATGAGCACAGAAAAAACAAGAAAGCCTCCTCAACTCATGCATGCATGCTGTGGACTGATTGGACGCATAATTATCATCATGGCTGGTACTGTGCATGTATATGAGAATTTGCATGGTCCTTATGGGTTTGATATTGTCAGGCTAGGGCTTGAAAGAATGGACGTCCCATGCTTGTTTCTTCCTTGTTTCACGCTTCCATTTTGAGTTATGTACAATGAAATGGCCTTGTGATATAAGATATACTGTGGCGGCTTGAGTTAATACTTTTGATGATAGACTTACCATGCTCTTATTTCCGTCTGGATTCTGGGTTGCTGTCTGGTTCAGAAATGTTTAGATGCGCGTTTCTTTGTTTCAGATTTCTCTTGCGTAATGAATTTTTCATGCTGTGTTTGAGATTGAGTATCCTTTTGTGGGTTGGGAATGTGCGAATGCCTCAGCTTCCAGATGACAGATTTGGTTGTGTCTAGTTGGAGGCGAGCTTTACTTCGCCTTTTTGTGAAACTCCGCTCTTGGGCAATCATTGTGCCTAGTCTCGAAGTAGAGCTTTTCAATGCAAGGTGTTTGGAACACAGGGCTTCAGGCCGCCTTTCTCGCCGCAACTCTTTCAACAGGCAAAGATCCCTCTCCAAACCTAAGAGAATCAATGCTCGCATCTCAGCAAATGGTGCAATTTATGTGGTGAAAGTTAAACAAGAGAAAAATGGCGAGCTTATAGCAGATGGTCGAAAAATTGGGAGAGCAAGACGAAAAGATTCACGAGTGGCGCTTGATGCTCTCACTGTAAGCAATGATGTGTTGCCTGATGCCCCACAGAGATTTGTGCTGAGCGGAGGAAGCAAGACTGCCTCCCTCTTCTCAAGGCAAGGAATGAAAGGGGTAAACCAAGATGCCATGCTAGTGTTGGAGGTACACCATTGCACTCAGCTTTGTGGTTTTTTCTTTTGGTGTGGGGGGGGGTGATTTGGACATTACAGCTAACTTGTCAAATTCTGCAGGACTTTGCAGCTCAAACTGGCACAACATTTTGTGGTGTTTTTGATGGACATGGTCCAGATGGGCATCTTGTTGCCCGCAAGGTGCGGGACTTACTTCCTCAGAAGTTGGCATCTTGCTGGCAAGCTACAAATACATCTGGGAGGGATTTAATGCTTCAAGGGACTGGGAGCTTCCTAGCAAGAGCTGGGGGTGATCCTCAGTTGATTATGGCCTGGACAGAGTCACTAATAAAGGCCCATAAGCAGATGGATAGGGAGCTCTTATTGCATGATGACTTTGACTGCGTTTCTAGTGGAACAACAGCAGTCACCTTCGTGAAGCAGGTGGGAAATGTTCATGCCAGGTGCATGTGAGCCAAGGATTTTTATGTCTTAATGACATGTTTTTATCTACTAACAGGGCAATGATCTTTACATTGGAAATGTTGGGGACTCCCGGGCAGTTTTAGGGATGACAACTGAAGAAAACTCTTTGATGGCCTTGCAGCTCACTATTGATTTGAAGCCCAACCTACCAAGTAATATATTTTGATGCTTATCAGAAGTGTGCTTGTTACCCCCTTTTTCTCTTTACTTCTGTGAGTCTCATTTAGTTTCTTTTGTTTTGTGTTGGTACTCTCTGTACAATCAGAGGAGGCTGAGCGGATAAGACGGTTTAAGGGGCGTGTCTTTGCCTTGCGGACCGAGCCCTCTGTCAAGAGAGTATGGCTGCCCCATATGAATACACCTGGTTTGGCAATGGCACGATCATTGGGTGATTATTGCTTGAAAAACTTTGGTGTTATCTCAGAGCCTGTCATCACGTACCGGAGACTGTCAGTGAGAGACAGATTTATCATTCTTGCGTCAGATGGGGTAGGGGGACTGTTCTTATCATTATGTGTTGCACAAAGTTATTCAAATTTGTGATTTGGCTCATGGAATATCATATCATTTTGTATGCAGGTGTGGGATGTATTAAGCAATGAGCAAGCTGTTGAAATTGTGGCTTCAGTGTCAGTGAGATCCTCTGCGGCGAAGGCTGTTGTACAAGCTGCAACGCGTGCTTGGAAAGCTATACGCCCACAATTTAGGATGGATGATTGCACAGCTGTCTGTTTCTTCTTAGATGACCTTGCAACTTCCTCTGCGTCTGCTTTTAAAGTTGGGAATGAGGGCTCACTACTCAGGAAGTCTCTTTCTACAGTCATCTCTTTGCAACGCAGGCTCACCATTGACAAGTCTGCTAGCTTTAGTGAGCTCGAGCTTCTCGCTATGTCTGCTTCCAGAGTTGCTGAGGTTGCTTCACTAAACGGTCTTGGCATGAAGAAAAGGAAGTTTCCTGAATGACAAGCAGTGCAATGTGGAGACAAATTGGTTCGTTCTTTAGTGTGGTTATTTGATGGTGTCATGATTTTCCTCAAACCACTCTGTATTAGGTTGCTCAGCAGCATCTTGTACAGAATGGTTGTACAATTTGCCACCTCACTTCAAATGAGATGGGAAAATGGTTTACTTTACTGCAGAGCAGATTTGGATGAGCCACTTCAGTAGCTCTCTCACAGCAAATTTTCTTGTCGATATTGTACAGAGTGCTACAAGCTTTGGAGAGTTGTTTTCTTTTCGAATACTTTAATACTGTACATTATGGGAACCTTTGGAAGCTTGTCTTGTAAACATTTCGGGGTCTGTTGACAGCTTGAGCGGCGGCATCCACTGCTGTACAAAGTTTTTGTTAACATTTACAACCTGTTTTCAAGTGCTTGGTAAGTCTGGCCCAAATGATTGTTTTGATCAGGGTTGTTAATGTCCGGCCGTATGGTTAACTACGGAATGGTTTTGTAACAGAGAATGCAGTGTATTTCTATTTTTATCATTCTGATTAGATTCTAATATTTCAGAGTGTGTTGTATCATACGGTCTTATAGCAGGGTTGTAGAGTATGCCATAATTGTACAATATGGCCACTTGTGCTCTGTACGGAAATGGCCATGGTTTTGATGATTAGCAAATCACATGATGGTAGTTTGGACTTGGTTGGTTGTTGTGGACTAGAGGGTGGGATTTTTGGTGCTTTGTGAGAGTAGGAGTTTTGCACTCTGCTTGAGCTTGAGCCTAGTGTTGACAAAGTGCTGCGCCATGCTGTAAATGTCTCGTAAGTTTTGAGTGTACAAGCGGACATGATCTGCAAGTGGTGCTATGGTGCTTTTTGGAAACTCAGGAATACAAGTTACTCCGGAGTGACGGGAAAATTCCAAAGTCTTATCTCAAATTTCACAAAACTAGTGTTTTGGGTCTAAGAAAAGCAAAGAGGAAGAATGTATGATGCTTAGGCAGTGGTCATGTGATGCATGGTTATGAGTTAGATACCTTTGACATAGGAAGAATGTATGATGCTTAGGCAGTGGTCATTTGATGCATGGTTATGAGTTAGATACCTTTGACATAACTGCGCCTCGTGCATGCTCTAGCTATCTGTCTTATATGCAAGGCTAATTGAAGCTATGCCGATTTTGGCATAGCTGCGTCAGTATCGTCTTACAGAAGCTTGAAACATCATCTAAAGTTGCCTGCATTAACTTAGTTTTAGCAATTCTTTTCCACAAATTATTGCATCAATGGCCAGAGTGTGCAGTCCATCATTACATATACTTGATCTAGTAAAGTGCCAAATCTAGAAAGGTGATTGGTTGAGAGGGCACCTAACTTTTTTGGAACAGAAGTACCATCTTCAGGGCAAGTTTCAAAAATTTTAAGTACCAGTTTGCATCAATCTTTAGAATTATTTATTTTAATATTTGTCGCATTATCTTGACTCCCCAATTCCTGATAAGCTTGTGTTGCCATGTTCTAGACGGGTATTGTACACGAGCAATGAATTATGAATCGGATGTGAGAAATTGATGCTGCTTAGACGGCAAAGCTTGGAGTAACATAACCAAATAATTATTGTTATTGTGGGATGCATGTCCCGCCCCAAGTAATCGAACCTTTCTAATTGAACCCTCGTTTACGTGCTCACAAATTAGATGCAAAGCAAGTGAACAAACTTGAAAATGGGTCATGGGAGAAGAAACCAAGTAATCAGAGCATGTACTAACAGTGGTGCAATTGGCAACTTGGCCGGTTATTGCAACAAGTATAAAATGGATCACCCATCCCTATTTTCAAAGATAAGTTTTTAGTTTTCTCCCGCGCTCTCTCTCTCTCTCTCTCTCTCTCTCTCTCTCTCTCACACACACACACACACACACACACTTCTTTATTATAATACACTCTTAAAAATGGATAGTTATTGGTTCCAAGGTGTTAATTCGTGAACCTAGAGGGTTTAATGGTGAATGTAGGGTGCCCTCACCCCAACATAACGTCCACATTGGGCTAGTAATGGATCTAGAGTATATGTGCCCTCACCGAACTTCTCTAAGTTGGAAAAGATATGCCCTCTATACATGCTACATGGATATGGGTTACATGCTCCCAAGCCAACTTTTTTCCTTGTCTAATGGCTTTATTGAGGAGTGTAAGCTAATGCTACAAATTGAGTCGAGCATGCTACCATATGATGTAGCTTCTTTGTTGAGGTTGCTTGCTTTGGGGCATTGGAGGAGTGCTCTTGAATGCCCTGACAAACTTGTTGTGCATCTCCTCGCTGAATACAAACTGTGCTTGAACGTGTTTTGCCCACATAGATTTTTCTTTCCATGCTTTCTATCAAGCAAGCTACTTCTCCAATTTTTAATATGTCTATATGACTCTAGGAAATTTATATGGTAATGGCAAGCACACTTCAACATATTGCCATCGACATTGTCCTTGTTAGATGCTTGGCACTCTTGGCATTAGCTTTTGGAGACCTCTCATGGACAGATGGAAGCACTTCCATGCAAAGGGGTTTGAATCATGTTTCGGCCCGTCAAAGTGCTATGATGTTGTCCATGGACAAGGCATTCACCATTGCTAGGTATGCGCATGCTTCTTAACATTAGGGGCCACCTTTCATAATCGTTTTTGTTTAAGATTCGTTGGTTGTGAGGAGTAAGCAACGTGCCATCTACCACAGGGCAATTGCGACGTTTGAGAAGGGTGTGAGATGATGCTTGCTTCTTTGCTCATTGCAATATTGATTGAATTTGTATGGGATGAATTCTCCTCCTTGATATGTGCAAATCTTCTTAACCTTCTTTCGTATCTCTGTTTCTACAAGCTTATGCCACTATTTGAATTTACTAAAAACCGTACTCTTCTAACGAATGAAGTCATTAAAAATGTAGAAGGATCCGCCCAAAGCAGAAGTACACTTTAGAGATTCATGTGTTTCAACTCTAGAGGTGTTTGTGTTCTATTGTTATTCTCTCACGAAACACCTAACTTTTTATCTTGCCCATCACACAAACCTCACATGCTTCATGTATATATATATATATATTTTTTATTTTATTTTTTTCGACACACCAGAGGGCCCACAGGGGGAGGTGCTTATCCCTTCCAAATATTAACCATGTTACATGGTCGGGCAAGGGGCGCGTACCATTGGGCAAGAGCCACGCGTAGGCATCACCATGGCCACCTAATTGATGCACCACATGTGTTCAGTATGGAGCCTGATTTACCCTTGTAATTTTCTGTGGTAAAAGGGCACATTTGTAAGGCCCCCATTATGAGGAGAAGCCATCGTGCGTGAAGGAAAATCACTCACCGGAAACCAAATTTTTCACAGGCAAGAATCATGGGCAACTTTAAAGGCCTCGGGGGCGGAGGCCTCCGAGACTTTTTTTTCGCCGGAATATTATGGCCAGACGACGGCCGAAAAGTGGTCGGAAAACAACCGATCGGTTGGCCAGTGGCCGGTGGTCGGAAGTCAATGGCCGGTGGCCGGTGGCCGAATTCAAAAGCGGACTTGTCTTCTCAAGGGCGCCCACACATGGGCGGATTGGAGGGTCCGATTTGGACTTATTCGCACAAAGGCGGCTACACATGGCTGTCTCTCATAAGAGAGGGTAGCCCTTTTGGCCTATAAAAGGAGGCCATTTCTACACACATTTCAGAGTGTGAAGTTGATGCAACAAGGTGAGTGTGAGGTGGTGAGAGTGAAGCAAGGCGGGAGCTCCATTAAGGGTATAATCCCTTTGTAAACTACTTCTTGTTTTGAAGTACTAAAGCCATTGAGTGGCTGCTTTTCCGTGGACGTAGCCCACATTGGGTGAACCACGTATATCGTGTGTACTCTCTCTCTCTCTCTCTCTCTCTCTCTCTCTCTCTCTCTCTCTCTACTCTATAATCTCGTGTATATAAATCTGTCTCTCTCCATTAAGTAATTTACTCAATTATCTATTTAGCTACGTCTTATTTCCTAACAACTGGTATCAGAGCAAGGTTTGCTCGTAGCTAAATTATCTCAAGGAAAGGATTCCTTGAATTGAGTGGGAGTTATGGCGGAGGAAGGGAAGCTCAAGATTGAGAAGTTCAACGAAAAAAACTACCAACATTGGAAGATGCAGATTGAAGACTATCTCTACCAGAAGGACCTCTATTTGCCACTAGGCGGTCTTGCGAAGAAGCCCGCAACAATGGTAGATGAAGCATGGATTGTCCTTGATCGAAAGGCACTGGGAACAATCCGGTTAAGCTTGGCGTCAACGGTGGCCTTCAATGTTTCGGAGATGAAGACCACGGAGGACTTGATGAAGTCACTTGACGACTTCTACGAGAAACCATCGGCATCCAATAAGGTATTTCTTATGAAGCGCTTGTTCAATCTAAAGATGGCAGAGAATGGTTCAGTTGCAGAACACCTAAATGACTTTAACACAAACATAAGTCAACTTCGATCAGTGAAAATCAATTTCGATGACGAAGTGCGAGCTCTCCTTATACTATCATCTCTACCGGATAGTTGGGACAGCCTTGTGATGGCTGTAAGTAATTCTATCTCTGGCACAAATACCCTTAAGTTTGATGATGTTGTGGGTGTTCTCCTAAGCGAGGAAATGCGAAGGAGAAGCACAGGAGAATCATCAAGAGCTGCACTATCAGTGGAAACAAGAGGAAGGCCTAAGGAGAGGTTCAAAAACCAAAAGGGTCGTGATCGCTCAAGGCGGAGCAAGTCACGCACAAAGTCAGTTCTTGAATGTTGGAACTGCGGCAAGAAGGGCCACGTCAAGAAGGATTGCTGGTCCAAGAAGAAGAACGAGACAGAGTCTCCAGACAACAAGCCAACATCGGAGGCCAATGTGGCAGGTAAAGTAGAGCAAGATGCTCTAATTCTCTCATTAGACAATGTATCTAATTCCTGGATAGTAGATTCCGGGGCTTCATTCCATGCGACACCACACAAGCAACATTTCCAAGACTACACCAAAGGTAATTTTGGGTATGTATACTTGGGAGATGATGAAGCTTGTGAGATTGTCGGCAAAGGTACAGTTTCTGTCAAAACTGCTAACGGAAATGAATGGAAGCTTAAAGATGTTAGGCATGTTCCTTCTCTTCGCAAAAATTGGATCTCTACAGGACAATTGGACGATGAAGGACACAACATTGCATTCGGAAACAAACGGTGGAAGATCTCAAAGGAATCTTTGGTGGTTGCCAAGGGTGAAAAAATCGGTACACTTTACTTGTGTACTGTTAGTACGCAACCTTCAGCTTGTGCAGCAACTACAGAAGTTGACAGTGCGGTGTGGCACTACCGACTTGGGCATATGAGTGCCAAAGGAATGCAAATCCTTCAAACAAAGAAGGTTCTACCAGGTTTGAAAGAAGTGGACTTAGAGTTCTGTGAAGATTGTGTTTATGGTAAACAAAAGAGGGTAAAATTTCAAAAATCAGAAAATGAAAGAAAAAATAAAAAACTTGAGTTGGTTCATTCTGATGTTTGGGGTCCTGCAAGTACACCATCACTTGGTGGCTCATTGTACTATGTAACATTCATAGACGATGCGACTAGAAAAACATGGGTTTATGTCATGAAGAATAAATCCGATGTATTTTCCATATTTCAAAGGTGGAAAGCCTTTGTAGAGAATGAAACAGGTACCAAGGTTAAATGCCTCAGATCCGACAATGGAGGCGAATATTGCAGCCAAGCTTTTGAAATCTTTTGTGCTAGCAATGGCATTCGGAGGCAAAGGACAACCCCAAGGACACCTCAACAAAATGGGATTTCGGAAAGGATGAACAGGACAATCATGGAACGAGCACGAAGCATGCGGCTACATGCAGGCCTACCGCTTAAGCTTTGGGCGGAAGCTGTAAGTACGTCTGTGTACTTAATCAATCGGTCACCCTCAACGGCATTGGATGGGGGAGTTCCAGAAGAGGCATGGACAGGTAAACCGGTGAATTATGCATTTCTCAAAGTGTTTGGGTGTGAGGCTTTCATGCACATAGATAGAAGCCTAAGATCAAAGTTAGATGCAAAGTCCAAAAAGTGTTTCTTCATTGGCTATGGAGAAGGAGACTTTGGGTATCGCCTATGGAATCTTGAAGATGATAAAATCTTAAGGAGTAGGGATGTAATTTTTAACGAAAAAAATATGTACAAAGATTACTTGGAAAGAAAACAAACAAAAGAAACAGGTGATGAGTACATGGAGCTTGAGGACGGTGAAGACTAAAGGACTGCAAACGGTGACAATGTGCAACAACGTCAACCAAATGAGGAGCCTCAACCTATTCCCCGAAGATCTACAAGAGCAAGTAGACCTCCAGAAAGGTTTGTTCCTTCCTTCAACCATCTCTTGATCTCAGATTCTGGAGAGCCGGAATCATATGAAGAAGCTATGCAACATGAATCCAAAGAAGAATGGACGAAGAGCATGCAAGTGGAGATGGACTCACTACATCGCAATCAAACATGGGAGTTGGTTGAGTTGCCTAAAGGTAAGCAGGCACTTCAAAACAAATGGGTGTACAAGCTAAAGGAAGAAGAAGGTGGGAAGAAAAGGTACAAGTCTAGGCTTGTGGTAAAAGGTTTTTCTCAAAAGAAAGGTATTGACTTCAATGAAATATTTTCTCCTGTTGTAAAAATGAACTCAATTAGGCTTGTCTTAAGCCTTGTGGCTGCTCATGATCTAAATCTCGAGCAAATGGATGTAAATACGGCATTCCCTCACGGTGACTTAGAGGAGGAAATCTACATGCTTCAACCAAAGGGGTATGAAGTAAAAGGTAAGGAGAAAATGGTTTGCAGATTAAAGAAGAGCTTGTATGGTTTAAAGCAAGCATCAAGACAATGGTACTTGAAGTTTGATCGATGGATGTTGGATCATGGATTCACAAGATGCAACTCAGATCACTGCGTCTACACAGAGAATTTGGGAGATGGGAAATTCATCATCCTAATGTTGTATGTTGATGACATGTTGATTGCAAGTGCTAACATGCAGGACATCAAAGACCTAAAAGAGGAGCTGTCCAAATCTTTTTCAATGAAAGATTTAGGTGCTGCAAAGAGGATACTTGGTATGAAAATATCAAGGGACAGGACGAAGAAGACAATAAAGCTATCTCAAGAAGATTACATCAAGAAGGTACTAGAAAGGTTTGCAATGCAAAATGCAAAACCAGTTTCTACACCTTTGGCTGGTCATTTTAAACTAACGAAGGATATGTGTCCAAAGACATAAGAGGAGATAGCCTATATGTCTAAAGTTCCATATGCTGCAGCGGTAGGTTCTCTAATGTATGCTATGGTCTGGACAAGGCCAGACATTGCACATGCAGTGGGAGTTGTGAGTAGGTTCATGGACAACCCAGGTAAAGAGCATTGGCAAGCTGTGAAGTGGATACTTAGGTATCTACAAGGGACAACAACAAATGATTTGTATTTTGGAGGAACTGATATTTTTCTAGAAGGGTATGCTGATGCAGATATGGCAGGTGACAAAGATACTCGAAGGAGCACTACTGGCTATGTGTTCACGGTTGGAGGCACAGCAGTAAGCTGGGCTTCAAAGCTGCAGAAAGTGGTTTCACTTTCTACCACGGAAGCAGAGTATGTAGCAATGACGGAGGCAAGCAAAGAAATTATGTGGCTTCACAGATTCTTAGAAGAGCTTGGATTCAAACAAGACAATTGTGTCTTGTACAATGATAGCCAAAGCGCTATCCATCTTGCGAAGAACTCAGCCTTTCATTCAAGGACAAAGCACATTGAGGTGAGATATCACTTCATACGCACTCTTTTGGAAGAGGTACAACTAAAGCTAGGAAAGGTGCATACAAGTGAAAATCCTGCAGACATGTTTACAAAGGTGGTCAACAAGGAGAAGTTGAGCTTTTGCTCATCTTCAATCGGAATTCAAGGATAAGAAGCCAGAATGGAAAGCAGTCACAAGTTTGGTTTGGAGATCAGTCTCCAAGTGGGAGATTGTTAAGTATGGAGCCTGATTTACCCTTGTAATTTTCTGTGGTAAAAGGGCACATTTGTAAGGCCCCCATTATGAGGAGAAGCCATCGTGTGTGAAGGAAAATCACTCACCGGAAACCAAAATTTTCACGGGCAAGAATCAGGGGCAACTTTAAAGGCCTCGGGGGCGGAGGCCTCTGAGACTTTTTTTCGCCGGAATATTCTTTTTCGCCGGAATATTATGGCCAGACGGTGGCCGAAAAGTGGTCGGAAAACAACCGGTCGGTTGGCCAGTGGCCGGTAGTCAATGGCCGATGGCCGGTGGTCGGAAGTCAATGGCCGGTGGCCGGTGGTCGAAAGTCAATGGCCGGTGGCCGGTGGCCGAATTCAAAAGCGGACTTGTCTTCTCAAGGGCGGCCACACATGGGCGGATTGGAGGGTCCGATTTGGACTTATTCGCACAAGGGCGGCTACACATGGCTGTCTCTCATAAGAGAGGGCAGCCCTTTTGGCCTATAAAAGGAGGCCATTTCTACACACATTTCAGAGTGTGAAGTTGATGCAACAAGGTGAGTGTGAGGTGGTGAGAGTGAAGCAAGGCGGGAGCTCCATTAAGGGTATAATCCCTTTGTAAACTACTTCTTGTTTTGAAGTACTAAAGCCATTGAGTGGCTGCTTTCCCGTGGACGTAGCCCACATTGGGTGAACCACGTATATCGTGTGTACTCTCTCTCTCTCTCTCTCTCTCTCTCTCTCTCTCTCTCTCTCTCTCTCTACTCTATAATCTCGTGTATATAAATCTGTCTCTCCATTAAGTAATCTACTCAATTATCTATTTAGCTACGTCTTATTTCCTAACAACATGCTGGGAACGACGGAGAGAACTCGTAGCAACCAGCTAGGAACCTCCTCCTCGGGTGACCCACCCCAGGAGGAGGATGCACTCGAGTGTCCAAGGGCAAGAGCCCTAGCAACGTGAACACCAGGTGAGCACAAGGTGTCCCTCTAGAGTGTGACCCAACAGGGGATTTGAACCCACAACCCGTAGGTTGAGAGGCCAAAGCTTCATGTATATTTGAGATTGTATTATGTGTGCAATCATCCCAGATTTTTGCATCTCTTTTAACATTGCAAAATTAAATCAATCAACTCTTTCATGCCAAATTTTAATTGTAATTTTATCTACGGTGGCTAGAGCTTGGAAAAACTTTTGTACCTTAGTTCTTTACCCACTCTTTTCCCTTCACAATCCAAGAATCTCAGTCATGATTTCTTGAAGCAAGTTTCAAGACCATGATATGTAATGGCTGCAAATGAGAGCTACACAAACACCCTCCCGTTTCCTTGCAACCATTTCCCACTCTAAAAGAATACATATGGCCATTAGGAAAATAATGGATTTTGCACGAACCTTGTGTAAGGAAGCCAAATTTTAGGGATTAAGGATAATGTTGTGTAGGGTAAAGGAGACAAGGGCATTCAAGAAGCTAATTTTTAATAGGCTTTTTTAACTTTTTTTAAGGTCCATGTAGGATGTGGATCTAGGAGGTCCCTTTGTCTCTCTAGCTTTTTGAAAGTGAAGGGGAAAAAGGGAGTGTGGTTAGATCATAAAAAAACGTGCATAACTAAGGGCCAAAAAGTGACCTTTTTTTCAAAAAAAAAAAAACTTATTTTTGACCTAAAACTTTGTTAGGTAATAGGGCATAGCTAAGTAGATATTGGAGTAGTTTACTTAATGGAGAGAGATAATTTTCACACAAGAGAGAGAGAGAGAGAGAAGACATGCTATACGTGGTTCACCCAATGTGGATTGCGTCCACGAGAAAACAACCACTCATTGGCTTTAGTACTTCAAACTAAAAGTACTAAAGTTACAAAGGGATTATACCCTTAATGGAGCTCCCATTTTGCTTCGCTCTCACCACTTCACATCAACTTCACAATGCACCACAATACGTTTTGTGTGTAGAAGAGGCCTTCTTTTATAGGCCAAAAGGGTTGCCCTCTCTCATGAGAGGCAACAGTTTGTAGCCGCCCTTGTGTAGACAAGTCCAAGTTGGACTCTCCAATGCGCCCTTGTGTGGCCGCCCTTGAGAAAACAAGCCCGCCTTTGAAATCGGCCATTGGTCATTGAATTCGACCATCGACCATTGACTTCTGACCACTCGCCACCGCCAATCGACCAATAGACCGGCTGTTTTTCGACCACTTTTCGGCCACCGTCCGGCCACAATATTCCGACAAAAAGGAATATTTCGGTGAACCCAGTCTCAAGCAAAGCTGGAGACTAGGCGCGAATTTTTGGTTTTTCGACGAGTGATTTTTCTTACGCACAATGTTCTCATAATGGGGGACATTACAAATGTGCGTTTTAAAGACTAAAAATTATAAGCGGTAAATCAGGCTCCATACTTAACAAATGCCTCCATAATATATATGCATATCAAAAAAACCATTTTTGGACCTGTTTTTGAATTACACACACTGAAAGTCCACTTTTCCAATATTCTCTCTTCCCTCTCCTTCCAAGAGAATGCAAGCGTGCATTTTCATCCATTGAAACACTTGCATATGCGGGTGGAGCATGCAAATGACAAGTGACAACCATAAGGTGATTTGTTCTTCACTTGCAGGAGCGTTTCTACTTCACACTAATCGCTAATATTTATCCTATTGGAAGCCAAAAACTTTATTCATGAGCCATGCGGTGGATCAACAGAAGATGATCGAGTCAACCTTCTCACTAATTGTCTCAATATCGATGATGTAATTTTTGTCTTACATTCACCTGAAGGGAAGCGCATTAGTGGTGCAGTCACCGAGGAGCTTATGCACAAATTGGCAAATGCGGTTAGTGAAGGTGACGTGCAACAAGCTTGCGACGAGGTAGGGATCAACACTAAAGCCTACAAGGATAATTTTCAACTTCTAAAGGATGCTCTGCGGGAGCATGACATTGTGGAGAACCTATTTTTTGTTTTGCATAAGGTCAACCTTACAAAGAAGGCCACAAATGAAGATGCGTTCTCTTGAATTGGGACATACCCACACATTGAGGCCACAATGCGTGCTTCACTTTATGCTTGATGCATGCCAAAGACAAGGGGAAAATCTAAGAAAAACTCAACAAGATCTTTAGAGAAGAGCTTCCCTTACACAACAATGTGGAACAATATATTTGTGGACCTCAAAAGGCTTCACCAAAAGCTATGATTAGATTCTATCAAGTCTCGGAAGACTGGTCTAGGGCTACCCATGCGATAAGTAAAGTCTAAAGCTATTGCTCACTTACTATGTTAAGGCGATGGTGATATCCAACTTGTAATCTTCAGCACCTCAAGGCTCGGTTTGAGCTTGAGGTTGGATTGTAATTTTATGTTGTGCTTAATACACTCGCCTCACGTATTGTGATATTTTGCAAAAAATAAAATTGATGAAATTGATCCTTTTATCTAAAATTGATCTTAGGTCAAGACATCATCAAGTTAGAATCAATGTTGAAGATGTTTCCAAGACAGCATTTAGGACTAGATACCGTCATTATGATTTTTTGGTAATGCCTTTTGGTGTTATCAATGCTCCGACTACTTTCATGAATTTTAATGAATAATTTTTTTGAGCAAAACCTAGGTAAATTTATAGTGTTTTTTCTTGATGATATCCTCATCTATAGTAAGACTAAGTTAGGGCATTTGGAACATTTAAGAAACTTTGTCCAATTTCTGAGATATAATTCTCTATATGGTAAAGAATGTAATTGTGAATTATCTATAAAATAAGTAAAGTACTTGCTCAAACTATCTCACATGATCGGGCTCAAATGGACCTAGACAAGGTGAAGGATATCTCAGAATGTTCGGATCCAAAGAATTTAGAAGAGCTACAAATTTGTGGAGGCACTATTTCTATGGTGCAAAAATTATGATAGTGTTTGATCGAGAGAGCATTAAATGTCTATCTAATCAAACAAAACTTGAAAGGTGGAAAGACTAGATGGGTCAAACTCCTTCAAGAACTTGACTATGAGCTTAGGTATATAAAAGGGAAATACAATACTAAGGCAGATTCTCTTAGTAGAATTCATATGCTAAATGAGTTTACTCATTTTACAAGTGATTCACTTGAATCAATGAAAGGAAGATGATGGGATTCAAGTATTCAAGTATTGTGGATGCTAAAAATGGATGCAAGTGGAAGGCTTTTCCAATAGATGGTAATAATTGATAGGTTAATCAAGATGGTTAGGTTTATTTGTACCACTTTAGATGTAAAGCATGAATTGGCTAGGTTATTTATTGAGCATCTATATCGACTTTATGGTATGCCTACATACATTGTATTTGATTAGGAAGAAAATATTAATAGCCCTTTTTGTAGAAGATATGAAAAAAATGCTTAAAATTTCTCAAACCCATGTTAGGAAATCTCAAGATAGAGCTAAAGCCTATGTCCATTCTTAGAGACACTCAATAAGATAGAGCTAAACCCTATGTCCATTGCAAATGAAGAGAGTTCAAGTAGCAAAAGACTTCGTGGAAGATATGAAGAAAATGCTTAAAATTTCTCAAATTCACGTTAGGAAATCTCAAGATAGAGCTAAAGCCTATGTTCATTCTCAGAGGCAGTCAATAAGGGAGAAAAAAAATCCGGGCAATCCAAAACAAATGAGCGAGAATATTGAGCAAGAAAATACTCAATTGTGAATTGGTGTATATCTGTTTAGCTTTTCTTGATGTAACCATTGAGTATGGTGAGTCAAACCCCATAGGTAGTTCACTTTTTCCATGTATCTTTTAGCTTGTCTTGAAGGATTGCAGACGAAAGAAGTGATTTCTAATTATGCAAAGAAGAACTTATCTTCCTATTAATTCATCAAGATTAATGGGGGGTAGTTTTGAATCACACAAAGAAGCATCTTCCCCAATAGTTTGGCAAGATTCTTGTGAATCATAGTCTTCATCTCATGCAGGTCCTCCTCTTTTTTCCCTCCAATGAATAGATTTACATTATCAATTTCAAATGTACGTTCAAGCATCATCATTAATGGTAGATCAAGTATGGTGTTTGGCCATTATAGCACATGGACACCATATTTGTACTCTTTTTTTTTTTTTGAGCTAATGTAGCTCTACTCTGTGTAAATCCTGATTCTAGAGTAACAGGTTGATTCCCTGAGTTGTAATTCTATCATGATATCTGTAAAGGACCATGTGAGTGGGCCATTGGCCATTTAGAAAGCCCTAGGTATAAAATACAATAAGCTTAATGTGAAAAGGGTGGCTTATCCTTAGGAGAAAAAGAAGCTCTATGTATGTACACTTAAGCGACCAAGCAGCTCCAATTTGTAATCATCGGGTAATCCAATTTCAATTCCAAAACTTGCATTGTGTTTCTCTTTCCTTTGCTCATTCAATTAAGTATAAGTATTTCAAATTCCTTTGTGGTTTGCGACTACACATCTACGAGCCTAATCTTCATATTTGAGTGCTTATATCATTATTTTTTGGCGTTTCAACCATAGGAGAGTGTTATTAGACCTTAGGGTGACCCGATTGGACTGTTCTGCATCAACCTTTGTGATGATTCATGATGGATCACCATCCATGTATCTTGTTAGAATGTGACCAGACTTCGTATTGTCCCTTTAGGCCTACTAAATCTTCTTTTAAAGTTTCCTCACAATCTGAGTCCATTTAGTCAACGAAATGTCGTGATGATCGAGAGTAGTGAGAAAGGACATAGGTAGATTTCCTGATCATTGAGTGGTGATTTTCTTGTTGAGTTGATGTGTTTGCTGTTTAGGCTCACTTCTTGAGGATTGACAACCTCAAAGAGTCTCAGTGCTCCATCCGAGTCACTTCCTTGAGTATTGACATATCATATTAGTGCCAGATAGCTATGCTACAAACGTCCGTCGTGATAACTGATGATTAGATAATCCAATTTCAATTCCAAAAATTGCATTGTGTTTCTCTTTTCTTGCTTTTTCAATTAAGTATTAGGCATTATAAATTTGGTTTGGTTTGCGACTATGCATCTACAAGTCTAATCTTCAAATTTGAGTGCTTAAATCACTTTTTTTGACATTTCGATCATAGAAGAGTGTTATTAGACCTTAGGGAGACTTGTTTGGACTATTGCAATAGTTTTTGTGCCTGACCGTGATCCATGTACCTTGTCAAAATGTGACTAGACTTTGTAGATCTGTTCCTTTAGGCCTACTAAAGCTTCCTTTAAAGTTTTGTGACGATCCAAGACGGTTTCAACAAAATGGCATAATGGCGTGATGATCAAGAGTGGTGAGAAAGGACATATGCAAATCTTTTGATCATTGAGTGGTGATTTGCTTATTGAGTTGATATGCTTGCTTGTTAGGTTCACTTCTTGAGGACTGACAAACTTAAAGAGTCTTCATGCCCCATCCGAATCACTTTCCTAAGTATTGATATTATGTTAGTGCCAAATAGTTATGCTAGAGACGTCTGTTGCTTGACAAACCGCTAACATTGGTGTGATTAGCAGATCATCATGATGGACGTCTATCACATAGCTATATGGCACTAACATAATATGTCAATACTCAGGGAAGTGACTTCGATGGGGCACGGAGACGTCCATTTTGCAATGATCAGCTAACATTGGCACCATTAGCGAGTTCAAGTGATAGACGTTTGTAGCATAGCTATTTGACACTAGCATACTAATTTAATACTTAGAGAAGTGACTCAAATGGAGGACAGAGACTCTTTGAGATTGTCAATCCTTAAGAAGTGAACCTTACAAGCAAACGTATCAACTCAACAAGCAAACCACCACTCAATGATCAAGAGATCTGCCTATGTCCTTTCTCACCACTCTCAGTCATCGTGCCATTTCATTGACTAAATGGACTTGGATTGTCAGTGGTCACAAAACTTTAAGGGATTCTTTAGTAGGCCTAAAGAGACAAGTCTAAAAAGTGTGGTTACATTTTGATAAGGTACATGGATCACGATCCCCACCATGATCCAAGTCACAAAAACTGCAACAAAACAACCAAACAGGTCTACACTCCAAAGTCCAATAACACTCTCCTATGACCGAGAAACATAAAAAAATAGTGATTAAGCACTCAAATTTAAAGATTAGGCTCATAGATACGTAGGTGCAAACCAGCATGGAATTTTCAATGCTTGTACTTAATTAGAAGATTAAGGGAAGAGGAGCACAATACAAGTTTTGAAATTGAAATCGGATTACTCAATCATTAGTTATGATGATTACAAGATGGAGATGTTTGGCCGCTTGAGCGCACATACATAGAGCTGAAAGGAAAAACAAGGGAGGATTGTCTAATGCAAGTGCCAATTATGGGACACTTTATATGCATACAAGAAATTTTTCAAATATAAGTATGCAGTGTGAAAGATAGAGTTGATGGGTGCTTCAAGGAACAAATGTAGCACATGTGACATTGAAGGATATTGCAATAGCTTCCACGTTTTGTAGAAGGATTTTTGATGTAGAAGCATCTCCACTCATATCTCACTGTGCTCAGTCCGTGAGTGTCTTTTGGGTTTCTTACTTCACTTCACCAGACTTAAAATATATCAAGTTCGACTCTAATGCTCACATATATTAGCATGAGCGACACAACGCAAATAAGCTCAATTCTTGCAGCTTGAGCAGTACGAGAATAGTTAAGACGCTTAAACCATAGAGAGTCTTACTTGAAGTTTTGGGACTAACACTTCGCTCATTTAGTGTCTTAGCTGCCTGACTTTGGCTCATATGCCATATATATTTAATGGTGACTTAATTGTACCTATTCAAGGTCAAAAACCCAATTCCATAGGTTCTTGAGATTCAAGACTCTTTCATTGTTTTGGTCTTTGGACGCCACCATTATTTCCAATATGTTGACATACTTTTGCTCCTCTTGATTTGTTTGTCGTATGTTGATAATGCTTTGTGAAACAAGCTCTACGGTTGTAGTAGGGACTGATGGAGCCTTCACTTTGTCTCCCATGAGAAGTGTTCTAAGATGTTTGTGGGTTCTCTGAGAATATTGAGTTTCCACTAGCAATTTTGGAACACATCTCGTCTTTGGTCCTTGTGTGACCATCATTTGCTTTTGCCCCTTCTGTGCTATGATTTGATGGACATTAGGCTTTGGTATCCAAGCCTTGATTTTGTAGTAGAAGTCAAGGTATCCATATAGAGGTTGTATCACCCTCGGTTGTGATTGGCTTCTGTCGGCTCTTGGTTGTGATTGCTTGCCTTTGGGTGTAGCTTTGTACTGCGTGACTGATTTTGGTTGTTCCATGTTGAGCTACTAATTTTGATAGCCATATTTGAGAGTTACCTTCATAAAATATTTGTGTTTCAAGTAGTTTGACTAGAGTCATCCATTGCTTCACATGTTTTTGTTGGGTAGCTTGATTGAATTATGACTTTGGTACCCCTACTTGTCGCATTGCTTGCTTCTTTGAAGGTCTTTTCTTTTGTCTTTTGTGCCTGTTGTTTCTTCTAATTGAGGTGTTTGTCTTCCATTGATAGCTCAACATTATCTTTGAAGAAGTTTTTTCTTGAGGTGAGTAGGTCCAGGCTATTACCTTAGGCATTTTGGCCCAAACATTAGTGTTTTCTTGAAAGTAGCCTTGAGTAGGAATTGACTCATTTGATGCTACCCACCCTATGACCTTTGGTTGTTGAGGTTGAAGTTGTGATTGGTGTATCTAAACTGGGTCTTTGACTTTGATGTGCTCTTTGGATACTAACACTTGGTTTTGGCTTTTTCTGGAGTCTTCGTTGTGATGGAAACTTTGGTTGATAGAATTTTTGCTTTGGTTTCCATTACATTGTTGATGGTTTGGCTTTTGATGTAGAGGCTATGCAAGAAGTTTGATGGAGACTCGTTGAAGATAGAGTTGACTTGCAAGGTTGATCTGCTTCAGTGTTTGCTTCAGATTTACCTTTTCTTGCTATGGTTGGATGTTCCTTTTTTTTGTGGGTTTAAGGTGCTTCTGGGAATATTTCTCTTGTTTTTGTTGAAGATTTTTGTTATTGTCAAAAGAAGATGCTCATCCAGCTTTTCATCCAGGACCAGACTCTCTTTGATATGATGTGTATCAATTATGTAGAAAGTGTCCTTGAAATCTCCGGTAACCAGCTTGAGTACGACTTCTGCCATGCCAAAGCTATGAATCAGTATTTTAGAACTTGAGTACACTATTTCTTCTAGCTCTTTGATTGTCGGCTTTCCCCTCATTATCCACGTGCCATAAGACATTAGATTCTTTGTAGCATAAGGAACTATCCTAGCTAAAGATATAATTTTGAGTCTTGTTCTCCACATATACTCAATTTGATCACTGTGGGAGACAATCAATCTTTTGCCTTATCCTGTTACTTTGCTTGATCTTGAGTTTGTTGAATATTTGATGTGGAACTTGGAAACATTGCTTCTTCATTTGCTTTTAGTTGTGCTTTTTTTTGGAGCCGGCTTCTTTGAAACAACTATTGTCTATTCTTTATGTATGTTAATGATGACAGATGCATGTGGTTATTTTTCTTCCTTCATTTATGCTTTTGCATCATGCTTCATGACATTGTTTTTCTCACCCTTTCTGCTTTTGTACTCACAATTTTCATTAGCTTCCTTCAACGCCTTTATCATAAAATAGGTAGCTATGTCATATGCATCCTCATCACAAAACTTTGTAGGCATTAATTCATTTACACACACATCTAGTGTAGTCAGTATCTAGTCCCATCCAAAAAGCTCAATTAAATCTTGAATAAATGGTTCCCAAACATAGTCCTTATCCTTTACTGATCTCTCTAGGATGCAATCTTCTTTCATTAGGCTCCTGTTGGAATTACGGTTACAGAAAATCACACACAGCTTGGAGAAGACAAAGAAAGCTCAAGACACACAATAGAGAGTGTATTACTTAGTGTGCAATGAAAGATTAGTTAGCCCTAGTGATGGGCGTATATACAATGCACGGGGGAAAAAACCTCCTAGTGGGGGGAAAAATGCCCCGATGGTCCTCGGTGTGTTCACACACATCACTACCAGATATATGGTAAAAAATACTCCTTGGAGTGATGTGGTGCCATAAAATATAATATCTAACTTTACCAAATGATTTTCTCATATTAATATGGGAAGATAAAAGGGGAACAAGAGTTAGGATAAGATATGTGCTTCTAGACCTATCTCAACATGGGACTAAAAGGAGAAATGGTTGCATCTCAATAGGGGTCCAAAAGGAGATGGTCTATCAAAGAGCAATGTGCAATAAGTGCTTCTAGATTTACCTCAGTAAGAGATCAGGAGGAGAGATGGCTACATCTCAATAGGGGTCCGAAAGGAGGTAGTCTAGTAAAGAGCAGCATGCATCTAATGGAGCTTAAAAGACCTTAGGGTTAGCTTCATTAAAGACCTGCACAATTTAGTGTTAAAAAGTCCTTTGACCTTAGGCAAGCTAGGGCTAACCTTGAGGTGGAAGTCCTACCCAAGCATGAGGTGCTTGTTGGCTTGCTAAGTGTTTGTGGGAACCTTGCCCAAGCTTAAGGTGATTCTCAAGCTTAAATGAGTAAGGTTAGTGAAGTGTTCAATTCAAAGGTAAACTCTCAAGAGGCATAAACGGTTTCCATGCTTAATTGACTAAGTGCTTGAAGTGTTCAATTCAAACCAAATGACTTAAGAAGCATCAAAGACGCATGTCAAAATCCTCCACATGTGGCCCTCATGATGTGCTTGAATCCTATAGGATATGCTTTAAAGGAGTCCAATGAGAATTTAGATGCATTGAAATAAATAATTAAGTTCTTTCTCTCAAAGAGGAAAAAGAGGACACATGTCCAAATGATATAATTAAATAATACGAGAGAGAGAGAGAGAGAGAGAGAGAGAGAGAGAGAGAGAGAGAGAGAGAGAGGTGGATCAAGCATGAGAGGGGGTTGACTCTCCCACAACCACACACACACTCTCTCATTGTGTGAAGTGCAAAGTGCAAGAGCTCCATCTCCTTGTCCAAGCTTGTTGAGAAGTGGGAGCCTTGGGACTGAGGCTTGGGATAGTTAATGCTTTTTGCAAAGTTTATGTTATGCTCGTGATGCATGAAGCTTTCCATCTTCATAGCATTACCAAGGTCACAAGGAACACAAAGATTGTATTGTACCAAGTCTCTCTTGATGGGAGAATCTATAATACAAACGCCTTTTGGAGGGGGACGGGCTCCAAGTAAATCCGGTCCTCAACTATTGTCATGTCCTCTAATACTCTCTCTCTTGCAAAAGTATTGTTTATGCCAAACTAATTAAGTACTATGTTTATGTTGCTGCCATCAGTTAAGCTCACCCTCTATGTTCTCAAAGTGATCTCACAAAAATGCTCACTCTAATTCTCTTAATTTCGTTATCCTCAAAGTTCATAGATTTCCATTACATTGGTATCAGAGCATTTGGTTTGTCTTTTCTTGCTTATAAGAAGAGAGGTCCTTAAGTAGTCTATTCATGGTTGAGTTTGTTAATCATATTAGGGTAAGTGGGGCTGGGATCTGTTATCAATTTTGTTGAGCCCCACTATGTGGGATATGGTGCACACCTCGGGAGCTTTGGTCTAAATTATGGGGTATTTTTAAACTTGCCTACGGCTTTACCATTATTGAGCCATAAGAAGTCCAGAAGGAGCTATCCCTTGGCAATTCTACTATGTTAGACCCACCACCGCATTACTCTCTATAATTAACCAATTCGAGCCGTGGATGTAGATACTTAAGTGCTTATTTTCAAAGGCTAAGAGGAGTAGCAACTAAGGATTTGAATTGCCAAAGAATACACTAAGTAAAGACATAAGTATACTTAGAATGGCTGACAATAACCAAGAGACTAGAATGAACATTGATAACTTTGATTTTGCACATGAAGGTGCTAATGATGATGCCCCCATGTTTATCAATTATCTTGTTACTAGGTTGCATCAAGCTATGGGCAACCCTACTTTGCAAGCCGAAGTTACCCAACAACTTCGTGCTTATGGGATTTCCCTTCCTCTGCAAGAGGAGAGAGAGAAATTAGGAGGTCTCTTGATGACACTCCCAAAAGAAGACTCTCTCCCATAAGAGAGGAGGAATCCAAAGAACGAGAAAGAAGCAAATCCCTAAGTTCCTCTGAAGATGTGGCTCCATGAAGATGGCGGTCTAGACGATCACCAACTCCTCCCAAGAGGAAACGGCCAACCCATAGTTCTTCTCGTAATTCCAAAAGGGAAGAGAGAAAACAAAGGAAGAAAAAGGCAAGAAAGAGGTCACCCTCTTCTCCTTATTCTTCACCTTCCTCCTCTTCCGAGGAAAGCAATTGTTACTCCTAGAGAATACAAGAGGAGAGGACATCACAAAACTTATGCTGCATGGAGAAGGTCCCAAAAGCTCAAGAAGTTCAAAGAGGGAGGAAAGAGTGTCTCTTTTCTCACCTATGATGGCACCTTTGGTGCCACCGACAAATTATTGGCCTTCATCCAAAAATTTGATGCGGCCTTGGAGACGAGGGCTTCACAGAGTCCTCTAAGCTACACCATGTAGCTATGCACTTTTCGAAATCTGCTCGTCAATGGTGGGCTAGCCTTCATGGCAACGATGAAGCCCCAAAGACACAGAAAACTTTACAAGTTTCCATAATGAAGTGATTCCTTGCAACAAGCGATGCAAAGGACAAAGTACTTACCAAATGGTGGAGCTTGAAGCTGCTCTTCAAGTCGGATAGACTCTTTGAAGCTGCTCTTCAACGATTCTATCTACAAATATCTAGACAAGTTTTGGGATTTACATCTCAAAGCTATAGTCTCTCAAAGGATAGACTTTGCCAAATAAAAGCAACAATTTTGTGCGGGATTACCTGATGAAATGGCCGAGTATGTCAACTCACAATGGCCTAGCACTATCACTGGAGTCATCCACCACACTATGGTTGCTTCAAGGATCAATTTCCAACAAGGGGCGAGAAGAAATTTCAAGCCCATGGAAAACAAGGATCAAAATGAAGCTAAAGGGAAGAGCAATGCTCAAAACTCTTCCAAGGCAACACCAACACTAACAACAACAAGGCCAAGGAGAAAGGAGCTTACAAAGGTAAAAATAATCTCTCTCCCAAATAATTAGAGGCCTTTCATAAAGACCCTAAATGCTTTAAGTGTGGGGAGCAAGGACATGGTTATCGTTCTTGTCCCAAAAGAAATGTACACAATGACACTCCTAGAGCTTCCATGGTTGAAGCTCCAAAAGAGGATACTCATTGTAAAGGCTCATCACTCTCCTATGCTTGGGAAAAATTAAGGGAGCATGATTCCTTCATCTTGTTTGACCCTGGCTCTTCTCACAACTTCATATCAATGGAGTTAGCCACTAAGTTGGGCATTCAAGCTTTTGAGATGGGAGATACTGTAACTATCGATGCAGCTTTCAAGGGATAGCAAGCCTCCGTTACTCCCTTGATTCAAAATTTGAGGCTTCATGTCCAAAGCTACATCAACAAAGAAGACTTTTTTTTATCTCTCCTCTCCAACATGAGGATGTTATCCTAGGGGCACCATGGTTCAACCGTGCCATGGCTGCCAACATGAAGTTCCCTGAAAGGAGAATTTATTTCACCTACAGGGAAAAGAGCGTGTACATAGATGCTAATGAGACTACCGATGCAGCTTTCAAGGGATAGAAAGCCTCCGTTACTCCCGTGATTTGGAAGTTGAGGCTTCATGTCCAAAGCTACATCGACAAAGAAGACTTTTTTTAATCTCTCCTCTCCAATATGAGGATGTTATCCTAGGGGCACCATGGTTCAACCGCATGGCTGCCAACATGAAGTTCCCTAAAAGGAGAATTTATTTCACCTACAAGGAAAAGAGAGTGTACATAGATGCTAATGAGTTGGGGAACACCATATCCCTGGTAAATATGCTTGCTTTTGATAAGTCACTGAAAGCTCTGTTTTTGCATATATTATTTTTGTTAGAGAACCTGTAAATGATTCTAATGTTTTCATAAGTAGCAATAGGGAATCAAGAGGAATTAGAGTTGTCTAATTTTCTAAATGGATTCCAAGATGTTTTCATTGATGACATCCCTAGTGAGCTACCTCCAAAAGGAGGGGATGATGACCATGCAATAGAGCTTCTACTAGGAAGCTCACCGCCTAATAAACCTCCTTATTGAAATTCACAAGCTCAACAAGAGGAGATCATGAGGCAAGTGCATGAATTGGTGGAAAAAGGGATGGTGAGGCCTAGCTCCTCTCCCTTCTGTTCACCAGTACTTTTAGTGCAAGAGAAAGCTGGCACATATCACATGTGTGTCGACTATAGAGCACTAAATAGGATCACTATAAAATAAAAAAAAAATTCCCATGCTGTGGGTAGAAGATCTATTTGATAAGTTACAAGTTTTGGCCTAAACAAATTCTTGAGCCGCATTCAAACTCATGATGGACAAAAATCTTCAAGCCACTCAAATTCTCTTGAGGAGTACAAGTGACACCTCTAGATAATCTTTCAAATTGTGAGAGAGAATAAGCTTTTCATTAATCAAAAGAAAAGTAAAATTTTCCTACAAGAGATTCAATATTTAGGTCACATTATCTCTCAAGATGGTATCCGTGTGGATCCATCAAAGTTGGAGGTAATAAAAGCATGGCCTAATCCAAGGAATCTGCATGAGCTAAGAAGCTTTACTAGTATTTGTGCATACTATAGACACTTCATAGCAAAATTCTCTCAAATAGCAGGACCATTGCATGACTTAACAAAAAAGAACGTTGAGTACTCATGGACTGCTAAAGAACAAAATGTTTTTGACAAGCTCAAAGAAAAGCTTACCTCTCAACTAGTCCCTATGCTTTCGGATGTCTCAAAGCCATTTGAGGTCCAATATGATGCTTGTGGTGATTGCCTTGGAGCACTTTTGCTTCAAGAAGGACGTGCCATAGCATATAAGAGCCGAAGGCTCAATGCCGATGAACGGGTCTTGATCATATATAGAAAAGAGTTTTTAGCTATTCTACATGCCCAGACACATGGAAACACTATCTCTTGGGGGCTCCATTCATCCTACGAATCAAGAACTTCATGACGCAAACCAAGCTTTTTGACAAACAAATGAGGTGGCAAAATTTTCTTTTGCATTTTAAATTTCATATTGCTCACATTGCTGGCAAGCACAACCAAGTGGTCGATGCACTTTCACGACGGCCAAGGGTAAATGTGATGTCTATAGCAACTCACAATGACCTATCTAGATGAGTATGCTACTGACCAAGACTTTAAGTACGTAGCTACAGCCTTTGCATTGGGGAAGGAAAAAAAAGAACCATTCACCTTGGAGGATGGTTATCTTCCAAACGGCAATAGACTATGTGTTACTCACCCATACAATAAGAAAGTCGTGTATGAATCCCATGCTTCTCTTTATGAGGGGCAAAGAGGGATTCCATAATCTATTCTCCGAGGAGTAGAAATGTATTTTTGTTGGTCTACCATGAAAAGTAAGTATACAAGAGTATGTTTCAAAATGTGTGGTATACCAAAAATTTAAACTTGATCGAGGGAAGAAAGTTGGATTGTTTCAGTCGACAAGCTTAGCAAGAAAACACACTCTATGCCTGTCAAAAAGACTATTAAGGCACATCAAACGGCAACCCTCTTTAGATCTCAAATTTTCAAGTATCATGGCTTGCAAACATCCATAGTATTGGACAAAGATCCTAGAATGACCAGTAATTTCTAGAAGGGTCTCTTTGAGAATCTAGGAAGTAGATTAAATTTCTCTTTCGGCCTATCATCCACAAACGGATGATCAAAGTGAAATTACTTATCTAATGATTCTTGAATCTACTAGAAGCCTATGTCATTGAAGTAGATCAACGTTCTCAATGAGAGAAGTACCTACCTCTTATAGAGTATGCGTACAATGACATTGTACATACTTCTATGGGAAAAACAACTTTTGGATTTAAAGAAGGAAGATCCAAAAGCCCCTTACTACTTAAAGTACATGGGAAGATCTTTGTTGTTGATGAATATAGCCGAGACTCACAAGAATCTTTTCCAAAGATTAAAGAGGTTATATCCATCTCAAATCAAAGGGCAAAAGGGTTGTTGCTAATAAGCACAAAAGAGCCTTAGCCTTTAAGAAAAATGATTGGGTCTTGCTAAAGTTTCTCAAGGCTTGTCTAAGGCATACTACGGGCAAGAATCCTACGGGCTACCAAGAGTATTATGCTAAACTAGCAAAAAGATACTATGGTCCTTTTTAAATTCTTAAGCCAATCAATGAGATGGCTTATCAATGAAAGTTTCCCAACCATTGGCTCATTCACAATGCAAACCATGTGAGCCTACTCAAGCCTTACAAAGGAGAGCCACAAAAAGAACCAATAATTGAGGACCCGCCAGAGATCGAAGATCAAGAAGAGGTGTTGTAGCCCGAATCGGTTCTTTGACACGAAGACAAGATACTAAGAAACGATAAGATTATCCAATGATATCTTGTTAAGTTTAAGCATTATCCTTTAAAGGATGCTAGATGGATGCAAGGAACCTAGCTTAAGGATAATATGAACCTTGTCAATGCTTACAATGCTAAACTAGAGTAAGCAAATGAAAATGCATTTTAAATTAACAACATTTTTGTCTTATAAGACTCATTCTCTTCCTTTTATTGTGCACAAAATTTAAGAAGTATGCATGCTTAGGATCATGTTTGTGTTGATGATGTCTCCCAAACACCAAGTAGAACTTGTCCCTCTACTTTGGAAGTATGATATGGACTAAAGAACAGACATGCTTGCCCCGCAGTTAAGTCTCTCAAGCACCAAATGGATTAGTCATCCATTCTGGAATGTTGTCGTAGGGTAAAAAGGGATCCTCTACCCGCTATGAAACATGGACTAATGACTAGGCTTTCTCTTCTCTACCTCATAGTCGAGGACGACTATGATTTCATAAGAGAGGTAATGTCATAAAATATAATATCTAACTTTACCATATGATTTTCTCATATTAAACTGATCATTTAATATGGGAAGATAAAAGGGGAACAAGAGTTATGATATAGATATGTGCTTCTAGACCTATCTCAACAAGGGACCAAAAGGAGAAATGGTTGCACTTCAATAGGGGTCCAAAAGGAGACGATCTACCAAAGAGCAATGTGCAATAAGTGCTTCAAGATTTACCTCAGCAAGGGACCAAGAGGAGAGATGGTTACATCTCAATAGGGGTCCAAAAAGAGTTAGTCTATCAAAGAACAACGTTCATCTAATGGAGCTTAAAAGACCTTAGGGTTAGCTTCATTAAAGACCTCCAAAATTTAGTGTTAAAAAGTCCTTTGACCTTAAGCAAGCTAGGACTGACCTTGAGGTGGGAATCCTACCCAAGCATGAGGTGCTTGTCGGCTTGCTAAGTGTTCGTGGGAACCTTGTCCAAACTTAAGGTGATTCTCATGCTTAACTGACTAAGGTTCTTGAAGTGTTCAATTCAAAGATAAACTTTCAAGAGGCATAAACTGTTTCCATGCTTAATTGACTAAGTGCTTGAAGTATTCAATTCAAAGCAAATGACTTAAGAAGCATAAAAGACACATGTCAAAATCCTCCACATGTGGCCCTCATGACATGCTTGAATCCTATTGGTTAGGCTCTAAAGGGGTCCAATGAGAATTTAGATGCACTAAAATAAATAATTAAGTTCTTTCTCTCAAATAGGAAAAAGAGGACACATGTCCAAATGATATAATTAAATAATACGAGAGAGAGAGAGATGGATCAAGCATGAGAGGGGGTATACTCTCCCACAACCACACACACGCTCTCTCATTGTGTGAAGTGCAAAGTGCAAGAGCTCCATCTCCTTCTCCAAGCTTGTTGAGAAGTGGAGAGCCTACACCAACACTCTTGGCTATGGAATGCAAATCCAACCAAGAGCCATGCTTCAATACTTAAGCTTGCCATCTTCTTCATCTTGATTACTATGCTATTACGCTATGCTAAGCAAGAAGAGTGATGATAAGTGAGGAATTATTTCTTTCTCCTATGGATGATTCTTCTTCCTCTTCCCTACCCTCATTCCCCGCTAGCTCTCTCCACCTTTGAAGGTGTTTGAGGTCTTGGGATTGAGGCTTGGGATAGTTAATGCTTTTTGCAAAGTTTATGTTATGCTCAGATGCATGAAGCTTTCCATCTTCATAGCATCACCAAGGTCACAAGGAACACAAAGATTGTATTGTACCAAGTCTCTCTTGATGGAAGAATCTATAATACAAACGCCTTTTGGAGGGGGGACCGACTCCAAGTAAATCCGGTCCTCAACTATTGTCATGTTCTCTAATACTCTCTCTTTCTTCCAAAAGTATTGTTCATGCTAAGTTAATTAAGTACTATGTTTATGTTGCTACCATCAACTAAGTTCACCCTCTATGTTCTCAAAGTGATCTCACAAAAATGCTCACTCTAATTCTCTTAATTTTGCTATTCAGAGTTCATAGGCCATTTCAGCCCAAAGCTTTGCGAAAAGCTTCTAACTTCTCACGAAACAATGACTTTGTGAAAAGATTTGTAAGGTTGTCCCGTGTTGGCACATAAGCCAAGCTGATCTCTCCTGCTCAGAGACTCTCCCTAACATAATGGTAATGCACTTCAATGTGCTTTGTGCGAGCATGAAAAAAATTGGGTTCCTTGCAACTACTAATGCGCTCTAACTGTCAGTGTAGATAGTGTTGGAAGTGTCCCATCCAACACCCAAATCATCCATAAGGCGTATGAGCCATACACACTCAACCATAGCTATGAAGATTGCCCTATACTCAACCTCACAACTAGAAGTGGCCACAGTAGGTTGCTTCTTGATCAACCATGATATACATGAATTGCCAAGCATGAAGAAAAACCAATTGTGGACACTCATGTGTCAAAATAACCGACCCAATTTGAGTCCAAAACAGCATGCAAGTCTAGCGGCAATGATCCCCCCTTTGGATAAAACAAGCCAAGATGTAAAGTGCCACTCAAGTAGCAAAATATACTCTTGACAACCTGCCAATGCTAAGACCCTGGGCTATGCATAAATCTGATGACCTATGAGATTGCAAACTGGATATCGGGCATCGTGTTGCATACATAAATTAGGCATTCAACAGCAGTTTGTTAAAGAGTGACATCTGCAAGATCATCAGCAACATGAAGACTCAATTTCAAACCTGTTTCCATAGGAGTGGCAATAAGTTTGCAATGCTCAAGTTCAAACTTACATAGCAATGTCTCTATGTAACTTTTCTGACACAAGGAAATACCACCATCACACTGCTTAAACTGTATACCCAAGTAATGATGCAACAGCCCCAAATCTTTCATCTTGAAAGTAGCATTCAAATCAGCCTTAAATTCAGCAATATGTCTCTCATTTGGTCCGGTGATCATCAAATTATCCACATAAAGAACCACAATGAGAAGTACATCACCCTCACGCTTTAAATACAATGTGCATTTTGTTGGACTGTTACGAAAGCCTCGTTTGACCAAATGAGTGTCTGCCTTCTCATACCAAGCACGAGGAGATTGCTTCAACCCATACAAAGCTTTGTTACATTTAAACACTTTATCCTCTTGTCCTTTCTTGACAAAATTGCGAGGCTGCATTACATAAACTTCCTCAAATATGTCACTATTCAAGAAAGTAGTAACAATGTCCTATTGATATACGTCCCAACCAAAATGAGCTGCCAATGCACATAGAAAACGCATAGTAGTCATACAACAAGCTGGAGAAAAAGTCTCTATATAATCTATGCCTTTTTGCTGAGCATAACCTTTTGCAACAAGTCGAGCCTTATGGCAGTCAATCTCACCATCCGGCTTGTGTTTCAACTTGTAAACCCACTTTGTACCAATGGCCTTTTTTCCAGGAGTCAAATCACATAAAGTCCATGTGTCATTTTCTATAAGTGCATCATATTTTGATTACATAGCAGCCATCCATTTTTCTAAATTTTGTGCTTCATCAAAAGATAGAGGTTCCTCAACATCATGTAAGCTAGACACATCCAAAGCATAACAATATGATGCATAAGATGCATAGTAAGAACATGAACGAGTACTAGACAAAGGTACATCCAATTTACAATCACACAAAGTATGCACTAGCCATTTAGGCATACCTTTAGCCTGCTCATTCTCAGCCCTTTCCTCATCAAGTACATCATGTACATATGCATCAGTAATATGCTGATATGTAACATTTGCAGAAACCCCCATAGGCTGTACATTTGCCTCATTGGAATTTACATTCGAACTTCCACCACTGAAAAGAGGCAACAAAGTGTCATAAATATCCTGTGAGCTTACATTACTGTCTCTAGTACATGACAGCAAGGGCTGAACAGAATTTTCCACAAACACAGCATCCCGTGAATTTAGAATACGCTTTGTTTGTGGATGATACAACATGTAACCTTTGCTTTCAGCACTATAACCAACAAAAATACATTTGACAACCTTATCATCCAATTATTTGCGTTGTGTTTATGGCACCAAAGCATATGCCAAACAACCAAAAACACGCATGTGCTCAATAGAAGGCCACATGATGCCTCTGAACCATCCTTTGGAAACTTAGAACGCTGCATCTTACCCAAAATACAACCTTCACAAACAAGTTTGACAGGTGCTTCAAGAAGTGGCAAAGAAGCAACCATATCAGATTTCTGCAAACGCAGTAAACTTGCAAAATTCAAATGACCAAAGCGTGCATGCCAAAGTTTAGCATCTGAAATAGCTTTTGAATCCACAATTGCATTTGCAAAATTTTTCCCATACTTGTCATACAAAGTGAGCTTATACAACCCCACGACATAAAATGCCAGATGCAACAATTTCATCACCAAAACTGAGATCATGTACTGTACATCTGTCATCCACAAATTTGACTACAAGACCAATTCTAGCAAGTGCAAATATAGACAGAAGATTCTTCTTGATCCCAGGTACATAAAGTGCATTAACAAGTGTGAAAGAATTTCCATTTGCAGCAGTAAGCACAATATTTCCAATTCCCTGAACCGGATAAGAGGTGATGTTGGCACAAGTAACTGAATTCCCATGAGGGACAGACTCAAGAGAGGTGAACAAATCACGATGTGAGGTAATGTGCTTTGTAGCACCACTGTCAAAATACTACACATGTGAATCTATAGCAACTAACATGCATCCATCATGGACATCAGGATTATAGGTACACTTTGCACTAAAATCCCATTCTGCAACCGACATGCATGCATCATGGACATCAGGATTATAGGTACACTCTGCACTAAAATCCCATTCTGCATCAACATCAGCATCATAGTCTCCTTTGACAAAAGACTCAATAATAGCTGCATTTGTAGTGGAACCAGCATTTGCGGTGGAACCACCCTCTTTCTTCTTAGCCTCTTTGGACTTTAACTTAGGACACTGCTTGATCAAGTGATCATTAGCTTTACAGTAATGGCAATGCATCTTCTTTTTGCCCTTATCATCAGAATTTACAGATGAATTGCTGCCAGCAAAAGCATTAGAAGCATATGATTTACCACTCGCAGAAGAACCATGAGAAGTGGCTACATTGCTGTTACCACCTTTTCTTTGAGCAACAATAAAGAACTGTTTAACTGCCTATTGTCTAGTCCTATTTTTTTTGAAAAGTGAATCTTGCAACAACAATGTGCATAATGCATTAAACTTGACAACTTCAAAATTTCCTTGGGTCATAAGTATCCAAGTACTAGCAAAAGTCTGGTAAGAATGTGGCAAGGCATCAAGAACAATCTGCACAAGGGAACTATGTGAAATGACTTCAACTGCAGAAATAAGTTTCTCATTAATATCCTTGACACCAGCAAGGAAAGTGTCCATATCATCTTCCTCATGCATAATCTTCGACTCTAGCTCTTTGCGCAACAATGTAAAGACCAACCAAAATATTCTAAGCGTGGTTGCAGATTTTGTTGAACTAATGTGAGGAGTAATGGTGCGCTTCACAAACAACACAATCAATGCATGAGCATGTGCATATTTTACATCCAAATGAGCTTGTTCTGTCGTAGGCAAAACAACTTTAGCAATAGCAATCCTTACACCAAGACCTGCAACATCCTCAATGTTAAGTATGGAGCCTGATTTACCCTTGTAATTTTCTGTGGTAAAAGCGCACATTTGTAAGGCCCCCATTATGAGGAGAAGCCATCATGCATGAAGGAAAATCACTCACCGGAAACCAAAATTTTCACGGACAAGAATCAAGGGCAACTTTAAAGGCCTCGGGGGCGGAGGCCCCCGAGACTTTTTTTTCGCCGGAATATTATGGCCGGACGGCGGCCGGAAAGTGGTCGGAAAACAACCGGTCGGTTGGCCGGTGGTCGGAAGTCAATGGCCGGTGGCCGGTGGCCGAATTCAAAAGCGGACTTGTCTTCTCAAGAGCAGCCACACGGGCGGATTGGAGGGTCCGATTTGGACTTATTCGCACAAGGGCGGCTACACATGGCTGTCTCTCATAGAGAGGGCAACCCTTTTTGCCTATAAAAGGAGGCCATTTCTACACACATTTCATAGTGTGAAGTTGATGCAACAAGGTGAGTGTGAGGTGGTGAGAGTGAAGCAAGGCGGGAGCTCCATTAAGGGTATAATCCCTTTGTAAACTACTTCTTGTTTTGAAGTACTAAAGCCA
Source organism: Adiantum capillus-veneris (assembly GCF_014529385.1). Classification (NCBI taxonomy): domain Eukaryota; kingdom Viridiplantae; phylum Streptophyta; class Polypodiopsida; order Polypodiales; family Pteridaceae; genus Adiantum; species Adiantum capillus-veneris. The sequence continues at coordinate 73,207,153 of NC_140960.1, read as the reverse complement.
TTGAGTGGCTGCTTTCCCGTGGACGTAGCCCACATTGGGTGAACCACGTATATCGTGTGTACTCTCTCTCTCTCTCTTTCTCTCTCTCTCTCTCTCTCTCTCTCTCTCTCTCTCTCTCTCTCTCTCTCTCTCTCTCTCTCTCTCTCTACTCTATAATCTCGTGTATATAAATCTGTCTCTCTCCATTAAGTAATCTACTCAATTATCTATTTAGCTACGTCTTATTTCCTAACACTCAACATCACCTACATCCTCAGAACCAAGACGTACATCAATGTCCTGCACAATATTCTAGACACCCTTTGACACAAGAACATGCTGCATCATGTAAGCCCACATAGGGTAATTGTCCCCATCCAATCTCTGTCCACATAGGGTAATTGTCCCCATCCAATCTCTGTCCTCAACAACAAACATCTTGAACACATCTGTGTTGTTATCGGCCATGACGAATGCCTGCACCTGATGTGAAAACTGCCCAAAAAGAGGAGAAGCGAAGCGAAAATAGCACGTGCTATATAGCACAAACCGTAGAAGATTGTAAGGGACTTGTTATGCAAAAAACAACACCGACATAATTTTTGCACAAAATGACAAAATAGCCTATGCAGTACTTCTTGTAGTGGAAACGTAGTCCGAAATGAGCCCAAATCAAGATTTAAGTCGACCTGCAAACGCTCACCAAAGTTCACAAAAATCGAGGAAAGTGAGCAGGCGTTTGTTGGAGCTGTGCGACTAAGCCCGGGAGGATGCGACCTGCTCTTATACCAATTTTTGGAATTAGGGTTGTAGAAAAACACACACAGCTTGGAGAAGACAAAGGAAGCTCAAGGCACACAATAGAGAGTATATTACTTAGTGTGCATTGGAAAGATTAGTTAGCCCTATAGCGATGGGTGTATATACAATGCACAAGGGAAAAAACCTCCTAGTGAGGGAAAATTTGCCCCGGCGGTCCTAAGTGTGTTCACACACATCACTACCACATGTATATGGTAATAGCTCCCGCATTCGGATGCTCCACATATCCAAATATGTGTTTTGTTGTGTAACCATGTAGGTATTTTCTTTTCATGGACTGTAGTTGAGTCAAATTCCTCTACAAGTGTTCTATCGACATCTCTATAACTATGGTCATTGATGTTGACCCTCGTGGTAACATCCTGCCACAAATAGAGGTGGTCGTAACCCCAATCTTGCACCATTTTAAGTTGATGCATGAATGGTCGCCCCAAAATGACGTCAAAGATGTTGATATTTCTAAAATCCAGTATGAAAAAGGTATGCTTGTACTCAATTCCGCATGAGGATACTATGATCTATTCTAGTATACCCACAGGTCTGTCTACAAATACATTTGCAAGTTGCAAATTCATTCATGTTTTTTTGAGAGCTGGTCTCCCCCATTTTTTCCATATGTCTTTTGACGCTATTGCCACTCTAGCTCCGCTATCAAGTATATCAATGGTTCTCACTTCCTAGTGCTCTAGTGGCAAGGTGGCGTTTCCCTCTTCTCCTTCACAATAATCTCCCACCTTGTTTACAGATATTGGTTTAGCCTTTGGTTTGTTTTGTGTTGTTTTACCCATTTGATCATCTATGGGAATGTTGGAGAGGGGGAATGAGGAAAACACCCAACATACACAAAAATGCCTCTCTATAGACCAGGGTATTCAGAACACCCCTATCCTCTCAAAAAACCCCTTCAAACAAAACACTCGCACCAACAAACCACCATTTTCACACAAACCAATGTGCTCACCAAGACCAAACATGAATACACCCACTTTGGGATTCAACACTCGCACACCATCCGCATAGCTTCTATCGCATAAACCACCAACACACATAGAGTCTCTCTCTCTCTCTCTCTCTCTCTCTCTCTCTCTCTCTCTCTCTCTCTCTCTCTCTCTCTCTCTCTCTCTCTCTCTCTCTCTCTCTCTCTCTCTCTCTCTCTCTCTCTCTCTCTCTCTCTCTGTGCACCACAAAAAATGACCCGCGAGCACACAGATCCATCGACACCGACCCACACACAAAGAGAAACAAAAGAGAAGGTGGGGGGGGGGGGGGGGGGGGGGGGGGGGGGGGGGGGGGGGGGGGCGATATAGACAGATTGCGAAGAACTAGCTTCATTCAACACTCAAAACTCTACACACACTCCCTCATCACCTTTGATTACACCCTCTTTTGGTAGCCGGGCAAAGAAGCCCTCTCTCTCCTTCATTGACCTTGCATACCTTGGCAAAAGGCCCCAAAAAATGATAAAATTTTTGGTTTTATAGGGCCCTCCATCCATTTTTAGCAACTCATGGGGGACCACATACTTGTCCGCTTCTTTTTGGCAAGTTTGCATGAGAATTGACCCTTGTTAGGCCTCGTCAACTTTTCTCTTTCTCTTTCACTTCCCACTGCACCGCGGGATAGCTCCCCTTCAACCCAAGCATTGGTGCTAGTGGGGGAGCCCCTAGCCTTCAATAAAATATTTGGCAGCTCTTACTGGGCATGGGATAGAACTCTTTTCATGTCATCACTACATTTTCCACCGCCGATCGATCGACGCTCACCACCCATTGCCATCAGCCACCACAATCGCTACTACAATGCCCCATTGGGCCGTGCAGTGTGACCGCGTTGTAGCGCCTTTCATGGCACGTAGAGGGAGAGGTCCCTCTCCTTCTCTCTTGACTACCATATGTAGTGCATGCCAAGGTATATATACCCTTCCCTCCAGCTCAATGCGTATCCATGCGGGACAATGAAGCACCACATGGCATGTCGTGTTGCGCTTAGCTCCCCAAGATTCTCAAAAAATATCCAAAGTAACACAAAAAAACTTCTTTCACTCCAACTTTCAAAGCTTTTCCATTCTCTACCCACTAGCCTAGTGCTCAATTTGCAAAAACCTGCTAAAAACCCTCATTGTGAACTTCAAACCGTGAAATCCCCACCAATTTTTGGGTCTCCCGAGGCTTCAAACGAGGTGCCCAAACATCGAGGAAAATCACCCCACACTACCCCTCAGGCATGTTCACCGAACTTGACTGGGCCGTAACTTGGCAACAGTGTCTTCAATTGTCAAGCTGTTGATTCTTCCTAACTTCTCATGATGTATACCACCCTCTAGAACCTGGTCAAAGCCAGAAAACACCAGATGGCACGTCTATGAATGCAACCAAGCTGCCCCACAATTGGCCCCTGACAACCTTTCAACTAACCATAACTTGCCCATCTGAGCTTTGATTGGCAATCCAAGAAGATCAACATGCTCCACAACTTGAGCATTTTACGTCCATCCACTCATACTAGCTTTGATCGCCTGTTCCCACTGCCCTGTCCGTCGGAGATCTACAAAGCCTTCAAAACTAGAACTACCATAGCTTTCTCACCGCAGCTCCATTTGAGGAGCCATCTTGGCAGGCTTGTAATACATCTTGAGCACCACATTCCAAAGCATATCGATCCCTTTGGCTTATGAAACCACATCAAGCATACGTTTCTGCTATAACCTACCTACCAAGGACTTTTATACTTGCTTTAGCACTTTGACTTGCACTCATAGGTGCCCATAGCCCCGCTCTGCACACTTTCCAACATAGACCAACTTTGGCTGCACCATCATTGCCCAACCCTCTTGTTGAATATTCATGTTTAACCACAAGCAAGCTTATTGACCTAAAATATCTACCACCAAAGCAAACACTCTATGGATACCAAAACCTGCTATTATATGTACAAACCCTGTCTCTTGCTACCAGCCACCCTTACTCAAGCGGGTTGCCCAACCCTTGTAGCACAACATAGCTACCACCTCAATCAAACACCTAGATTTGATTGCTTCCATCCACTTGCAGCAGCCTCCCATAGTGCTGTGCGCTAGCACATAGCCAACCATGCCCATAAAGTGCACATGACATACATCCACTACACCAAACATCCATTGGCATACGGCCCACTTCCAACCAAGTACCATCAAGCATACCATCACTTTCACCAGACACACACGTACCTGACCCTCCCTCCCAACCATGTAAAGCAACCTCTAAAAGGCACTACGGTTGATGCAAATATTCCTCCACAATTGTCTCTACTGCTTGCATAACCATAGTAGCAGACAATTGTTCATCGATAGGAAACTCCACTTGTGGAGGGGCAAACCCTCACATCATCTGTATCCTGGCCAAAGCTTTACCAACAAGCACCTGCAACTCTTCATCCATATTAACCTCTGGGTCATCAAATCATCAATCAACTTCATCTTCAATGCATACCTGATAAAAAGGACCTGTATCCGAGGCACCATCAATGCAATCCATAAACAATTGCAATTGCACGTCATGAGCACAAGGAGGCTACCCAACTCCCTTGGTCTTCACTTTATCGTTGACTCTTGCCGAGCTTGTAGGCCAACCTGGCTATCCATAGATGCAGCTTTGCCCTTCTCTGCAAAGCTATGAACTAGATGCACCACTACAACACTTTCCACTACAACTCTCACTAGCATGGCCATCAACATGGTGTTACATGCCATCCTCCACTGCATATATTCATGCACACAAGCTCTAAAACTACAACTTTCTCTTATTCCACATTGTCGATCACCATATTGTTAGACAGATAGAGAGGAAACTTTACCCTTACCAGCATAGGCCCATCGGACTCTCGCTATTCACCATAGGATTTAAACTCATCTGTGCTACCCTCCTTGCTTGTCTCCCAAAATCTTGAGCTTGTATCTTCATCATCCTCACAATATGAAGACTCCATGTTAGCATCCTCCTCCTCCCTTTGCTCCACAAGAGTCTGACCACCAACTTGGCCTTGCACACACTCTTCATCATTTTCAAAGCTCTTGGCATTTGCCACCTGGTTACACTATGCTACCTTTTCATGTAGAATCTCCATGAAAACATGCTCTCTTACCTCCTCACTCTGCTTTTGAGTCTTGACACACTTGACATCGGCTAGCTCTTCTGCACACATGTTCTCTTCCTTGGAACACTCATTCTCATTGACAAGCTCGTCCACCATCGACATGGGTACACCACAAACAAAAACTTCCAAGGAGCATAATTGACCATTGGTATTACCTCAAGAGGTTCTGCTATTTGAATACCTTGCACCACCTTCGACTCAACCATGGGACACATTGTCGTCACAACAAGCATAAAATCCATAGCTTTAGCAAGCCCGTCTCAAATTTCCGTTTCGTCTTCATGCTTTTCACTTTGGCCAAATGCACCATATCTACATAGATGTTCGCACCAAACTCCACCTTTTTTCTAATCTTTGGATGTAGGCAATCAACAAACTTCAACAACTTGAAGTGTTGGTTTTTGCTAAACCCCATAGAACCTCCAACTGCTTCTAACAAGATTCAAATTGCTCAACAAAAACTAAAAAATCTAGACTTACATCCTACTGCAACGCCTTCATCTTTGCACTCACTTCCGCTGGAGAAACCGTCTTTCAAAACAACCCAAAAAATTGAGTCCCCAACTCTTGCCATGTGCTTCAATTTCCGCTCTTTAGACCATCAAGCCAGACCCTTGCATGTTCGTGCATCATCAATGGCACCGTCTGCAACTTCTCCGTGTCTTTCACCATGCGCATCGACAACATCCATAGCTCAAAATTTGCAACCCAATCCTCCGAGTCTCCAAAAACTATGAACATGGTTCCAATGCTTGGCTTCACCATTTGTGCGATCTTAAAACTCAATCACTAAACATTCCACTTGACAAACCGCTAAGTGGCATCAAAGAGTTTTGACCATTGATGATCTAGTGCCTGTGATAGATGGGTGTCAAGAGTGACATAGCATAAACTTGGTAATGGCGTGCTCTTGTTTTTTCAAATAGAAACATCGAGCACTCTTTGCTTTTCAAATATTCAAATTACTTAGTGCAAACAAATAAAAATTGTCAATGCAAAAGCCGGTCTGACAGAGTGTTGCGGCATGAAAGAGTAGGCACAAGATAAAGGAAAAGATAGAGAGGTTGAAGGTGATTATTGTGGCTTGCTATTTGTTGGGTTAAGCTCACCATGTTTGGTTTCTTGTAGGAAGTCCAGATTGCCAAATTGATTGTGGCCAATATGTTACACCTTGGCACACAACGGTGCCATATTCAATTTGGCCATCGAGTATGTGGACTTTCTACAAGCTCAAATGGTGTGCTCAATCAAATGAGGTGAGCTTAACCCAACATAGAGTAAGCCTCGATAATATTATATTGGGCAATGATCAAGAGATCTTCAAAAGAGCTCTCATCTTGCTGCTGCCCGAACAAGTTTTGACTCTTGTTATTAGTAGCAACTTACTTATCAATATAATTGTCATTTGGCCATAACTATGTGAAATCTTTGTTTACTATCTTAGTTCTTTACTCTTGTAAACATAAATATAAATGTTGATTACTCTTTGAATTGTTAATAAATTAATTAGTCCTAAAACATATACAAATCGATATAATGAGAATAGAAGTACAAAGACTTGTTTACAAAATTGATTTGACCATTTATATATATACTTGTGATTACAAAACAGGGGCTTAGTGGCAATCATGAGTAGATGATCCAATGAAAACAACTAAAGTAACTTGATTTTTATTACAAGGGGCTCTCATATGCCTTGGTGCGCATACTCATTCTTTGATCCCAAAAAAATCGTTCTTTGATGTAATTTATGGGGAAAGAGGCCAATATTTGTCCTTGTATCATGCCACGATAGCCTCAAGCTGTGCTATTTTTGCTTCTTTTTGTGGTCTATTGAGAAGTTGTATTCTCTCCTTGAGTTGCCAATGTGGCCCCCTGGATGGCTAGCTCCAACATCTGTTCATGCTCCTCTGGCAATAGCACAATAGGCCTCTTTCTTTGTTTCGGGGGGGGGGGGTGCCTCTTCTATTCTTTGTTGGGACCTTTCCTTGGACCTTCCCAAACCCACACCTACATTATGTGGTTTTCTTGCCCAAGAATATGAAACATGAAGTACATTGCAATTTGATTGTTGTTTGGCATTGTGCGCTCTTTCTAGACGAAGCTCGCCAACAACCACCTTTCCAAACTCTTATGTTGCAAGTTTGAGAGCTTCAATGCCAAGTTATGCTTGGCACATCTAGACACTCTGAAAAGAGTGTTCCTAACCCATTAAAAAGGACAAAAGTCACTACACCTCTTATGGTCAAGAGGATCACCCTTGAGCCTCTCGGGCTCCACATCCTGCCCAAAAAAGCAAGACAATCCCTCCATGCCAAACGTATGGGACTCCTCCCACAAGATGTGTTGCCCTTCATCATAATCAATATCGGTGTCAACATCCAAAACTTGTGTTACGTCCATTTATTATCAAAGAAAACCATATTAAACCATTTCCAAAGTTTAAAGAAGAGAAAAATCTGCACCAATTTGAAGTACAATATCTGAATGTATCAAAGAGATAGTAGACAAACAAAATTAATACTCAACAAAATCAACTTAAATTATTTACAGATGCACATCAATATTGAGGACAATGGAAAGATGGAGAATCATCAATAAATAAATCGTGATAATCCACAACCTATCTGCTTTAGGCTGCCCAAGCCTTCTAAGAGAACGTGTGTATCTTTGCGATCCCTTATAGTTGGGACGAGGGCCAACTCCTAGCGTTGCTTGTGCATAGAAATTCACTTGCAATAATTGGTGTCTTCATCCTTGGGGTGGGTACTTTAGAAGCTCTAGTATATATTTCACCAATGCATTTGTATTTTGCGATCTGGTGAAAATTGATGGGTTTGTATATACATATTCAGGTACAATTCACTAGTATCGCCTTGTCCACTCCTCACATGTGGACTTCAATAGGTTTGGCAAATCTAAAAACTACTTTTCAATGGGATAGAGGGTAGCTTGCCCCCAATTTCACAAGCTCACATAGATACCATTCCATCCAAAGTGAAGCATGATATTAATTCTATGGATGGCATTATGGGTGCAATTGTGAGCATGAAAAACGGTGATGGTGTGCAACAATCTATGGATGAATGTTAGCTTGAATCTGATCAATGATGCCCTCAACATTTTTAATGGCCTTGCTATACTAGAGGTTCTTTCCCTCCTTGCTCAGTCTCTCTAGCCAGTCGTCAAGGGTGCCTCCATCCCAAAATTGAAATATCAAAATCGATGTGCATGAAGGATGGGGGGAATTCCTATTGGTGAAATGATCCCTACATGTATGATAGGCACAATATATATTGCCCTCATGGTAGGCCATAAGTTTAACAATATCAATACCTTGTCCTTTGAATGTCTTTGCTACATAGACATCATCTTTAAATCCATCTTCAAGAACTTTGACTTTAACAAAAATGATAGATCTACCCTTGCCAAAATTGGTCACTGCCAAGAATTGAACATAGGCATGGCACAAAGTGCGGAGGACACGAGGCACAATGTTACATGTATCTACAACGATGGAGCAACAAATTATCCTACCCCTGGTGCTTGAGCCTCTTCATCAACGTGAAACTCATCATCCATGCGTGGCCGCTTGAACTTCTTCTTTCAGTTGTCGTAAAGAGTTTCAACCAACTTTATGCGATCCATAAAGCCAGTTCAATTCTTCATTGCTGGATCATGACTCTCGACAATCCTTGCTACTTGCCCCAAAATACACATGGCTTTGTTTGCTAGCTGCCCTTTTCTGTCAAAATCTGTATGCCACCACATTCTTTGCTTTTTTTAAAAAAACCAAAGGATTGTATGTATCTTCGCAAAAAGAGTAAAAAAAGAGCTTAAATCCAAGGCTTCAAATGAGTGCTAGAGATTATACTCTCTAGCAGAATAAAGCTGCAGGCATAGAAATTCCTCTAAAAATCAACGCTCTAATTTTGTGACTTTGTCGGCCTTGATGTATGGATTACCTACATCAAACATGTGCCATTTGCAAAGTCATAAATCTAGGAAAAAGTGAGCAATACTACAGAATATTCATCATTAACATGATAAAAATTTACAATTTACAAGCTAATGTTGTGATCATATAGCAATGCAATCAAGTAAATTGAAATGTGATCAAGAAAATACAACATGGTCAAGTGCTAATTTTCAATAGAAATAAACACAAACAATAAAATAATGATATTGTATATAATCTTTCCCTTTGTAAGTACCTAAGTCACTATCTGGATTGAATGTAGAGGCTTTTAGCCCCATTGTATGAGTAAGGAGATATAACCGTGGATTCTATTGTAAGAGTAAGAGAGTAAATGTGGATTCAAAGGTTGAGCAAAATTACATTGAAGACAAATCACTACAAGCGTAATCCTAGCAAACACAAATAGTAAAACAATGATACATCATGTAAACTTGCATGTTGTACGTACCTAAGACAGTACCAAGATTGAGCGTAGGGGTTTTTAACCCCATTGTAAGAGCAAGGGAGTAACTGTGGATCCAAACATCGAGAAAGATGACATTGAAAGCAAGTCACTACGAGTAGCGACATCGCTTCTTTCTTTGGGAGAAACAAGGCTATGTCGAGGATCAGAACGCAGAGAGAAACATGTGATTGATAGCTCACAGTATGTTGGAGTTATGCTAACCTAAAAAGCACATCACAAAGTAGGAAACACCATCAACAAATCAAACAGCATGCATGCTATCTACGATAACCTAAAAAAGCACCCCAAGTAGGACTAATGAGTCAAAGGGAAGGTGTGTCATCTAAATTTTTCCTAAATTAATGTGGGAGTAAGAGACTGTATCGAATCAAAACGACCCACAATAATGTCTAAACCCCAATCCCCTAAACTACCTCTAGGGTAGGATGCACCAAATGGTGAATCAAACCTTGCAGGTAGTGTTTATCTACTCTAAGCACCACATATGCAAGTAGCACAAGTCATAAACGCATCAATTAGACAGACGTGTATGTGATCGAAAGCTAGAGAAAAGGTGTGATCACAAGCTAGAGAGCATGTGTGTGATTGTAAGTAGGTAGAGAGAGAGAGAGAGAGAGAGAGAGCTATATAATATCAATCGAAAGCGTGATTGATTGGCATTTTTTGCCTTTATATAACTGCATGTAACTATCGATATGTTTTATCGATCGATTAATTAGTAATTTATTTGTTTATTCATGTATAATTTGAGAATACATGTTTTTTTTTAGTTATACGATATTTTTTCATTATTCGATCAAATATATTCAGCACATATGAGAAGTTCAATGTGTTTTGCAAAGCTTTGGGCTTATTCCCCTTATGGACTGATGACATAGAGTATGAACCTTCCCTTTTTGTGAGTGCCAGGTTATGTTCACCGCATCACTCCGTGGGGATCTATTATCTTACTATGGTAGTGATGAATGTGAACACACTTAGGACCGTGGGGGTACTTTTTCCCTTGTAAGGAGTCTTCCCCCCTTGGCTTGTATAAACACCCATCACTTTAAGGGAAGCCTTATCTTTGTATTAGCACATTTGGTAGTACTACTTCTTGTGTTGTGTGCTCTTGAGCTTCTCCTTCACATGCTCGATCTTTGTGTGCATTGCTACAATAACCGTATTTCCAACAGGTATTGATTTATGTCGAGCAAGGTATTTTCAAGTAAAATATTGTGAAAACTTGATATAGTTGATTGCAAACAAGTGGCTACCTACATAGAAAGCATTTAAAACTTAACATGCATGAATGTAATGATCACTTTGATGTTATTTTCCTTCAACAAACAATTGCATGTCTCAATTATGTATGCATTATGAGGAGTGCTTAATTTTTGGGAGCTTTTAAATTAGAGCTTTTTGCACAAATTTAGATCTTTTTTGTTGTGGGTCCAACTTGGCCCATACTTCTAATTTTCTTCATTCAAAGTTGCCCAAGATATTACTCAAATGGTAGGCCATGCTAGGGAAGGATGCATTAGTTTCAAAAACTTGTCATGCAAGGAACTCAATAAATACTATAAATTAAACGTAAAATAATAGAAAGATGTTTACTGAATGGAAATTTAAAGGATTTAAATTATGATGGACATTAAGTTTGATGAAACTTTTTCTTGGGGAGAGGCCGATCCTAGAGATGATGGTTGTTTGCCACCATTTCCTTGGGTTATTATGGAGCTTGACCTCTCAAAAGACCTCCATGAGAATATTCTCATTCAAAGGGATGATGTTGTCAACATCTTAGTACCAATTTTCTATACTAGGCATAAGTCAATCATGCTTCCATTTTGAGTTGCAATGTCATCTCATCAGAGATAGCTCAAATAAGAAAGGAAAAAAATGGTTTTCCCTCTTAAGCCTTGCTCAAGAAGAAACAAGAGTCAACTTTCAAGATCTCAAGGCTTCTCTTGACACACAAGATTCAAAGGCCAAACAAGCCCTTCCTATGACATGGCCACTCTCACTACATCAACTTTCTCTACTAATTAAAGGAAACAAGAAGGAAATTTATGCGCCTTCCTCGCCTCCTTGGAGAAAGTAAGCTTAGAAGAGGAAAAAACTATTTTTCTTGCACTGGTGGCATATGTTAGTGCCTTTCATAAGGAGTTATTTCAACAACGAGACATTTAAGCCCCTGCTAGCCTCAATTGGCTCACCCGAATGGGGGGTGTAAATTGATAGCAAAAGACCATTGGAGAAATCTCACTTGTTGGCTTTAAAAAATTGAAATATTTATGATTTTTAATTTTTTTTAGATGGAAGTAACTTAAGGCAAGAAAGAAACTCGCTTGTAAGTTTTCGCAGGAAGAGATGACTCATAGGTAGGGCAACCTTTATTACTCGGACTTGGATAGTTCCCCTAGTGATACATTCTCCTAGTGATACATTGGCCATTTTCCATGCTATCCAAATAATTTTCTTTCAACCTTTATACCTTCTCCATTGAGCACATCAATGCAATGGTTTTACTTTAGGACCATTGATTACAAACCAACATCTCTTCTCCATAATTTATTCTAATGATAATTTTTTGGAGCTCTATTTGTGTATAAATACTTTTGTGTAATACTCACCTTCATATTGGAGCTTTCAGTACTATCGAACATAACAAGAAGACGTCTCACTTACAGAAACATGAGTCATGACAATTTGCATCTTTATGTCTTATAATGTCGAGGTAGCAGCATGATACTCCATGTTGATCATTCGCTCTCTGGTATATTGGATAGCCATGCCTCAATCCCATCTCTTGTGGTGAATGTTAGTAGATGATGTGAGCTAATTAGTGAGCAACAATTGTTTTGAGATCCTTATTTTACATGGAATTTTACTTGCTTTGCCTCTTACAACCAAGTGTAAAATCAAGCTAAACCATTCGCTCTGGTATATTGGTATATTGGATAGCCATGCCTCAATCCCATCTCTTGTGGTGAATGTTAGTAGATGATGTGAGCTAATTAGTGAGCAACAATTGTTTTGAGATCCTTATTTTACATGGAATTTTACTTGCTTTGCCTCTTACAACCAAGTGTAAAATCAAGCTAAACCAATTTTTATTATTATTTTTATTTACATCATTAAGAATTTTTTATGATTTAAAGCATAAATTACTCTAGTTTGACGGCTGCACAATGTGCACTTCAATGGAGTTTGTCAATCCTTGGTGCAAAATTGCATTGATACATAAAGAGAAATTTTCATTTGATTTTAATAATGAAATTAAGCGTCATTAAGAACAATGAGGTGTTTTGTTGTGCATATGCCTTGATTCCTAATCCCTGGTTAAGGTTGCTTGGAAGAATGGTAAGAAGGAGAACAAGCAAAGAGAGGAGGAGGAGGCGCTACCATCTGACAGTATCGGTGTAGGTAATCGAAGCAAGGGTGTCAAGAGGATCCTAGCTTTGTTTCAAATAAGAAGGGTAAGAACATAACCACTAATTCTTGTAGAAAATGCCTCTTATATGATCAACGCTTCTCGGGCTTAGCCAAGATTTGGTAGTCACCTAGTTGTTGTGTATGGGTGATTGCAAAAGCAAAGGCCAACTTCTCATTGCTTGGCTGCAAACCCCATCTTTCCTCGACCTAGGAATATACTGTAATGCCTCTAACCCTCCCCTTGCAACAACCCAATACTAAGCCTCTTACCACATGGGCACTAAACTTGAAGATATGAACTAATCATGAAGACAAAATTTTTGAACAAAATGCCGCTTATGTGATCAATGCTTCCCCGGGTGAGCCAATGTTTGGTAGTCACCTAGTTGTTGTGTATTGGTGATTGCAAAAGCAGATTATGGCCAACATCTCACTGCTTGGCCGCAACCCCATATTTTCTTTACCCAGGATGCAAAGCCTTACGTCCTACACACACATGAGATTTTGTACTTTTATTTATCCCTTGAGTGCATAGCAATAGCGAGAGACCAACTACTGCTGAGGGTGGCGAAACCGGCCAGGTTTTTAGATGATGCCACTCGTGTGGTCCTTTCTTTCAAAGCTCAGCTTGGCCACTCTCCTTTGCACCAATCAAACGCGGAGCATCTCACAGCCTAAACCACTGAGGCACGAAGCAAAGTTCCTATTGGTGGCATATAACCTCTAAATAGCGCAGGATAGCCTTCCAATTTATGTCGACTAGCGGCAGCATGGTGTTGTAAGGCTTGCATTTAAGCAGGAGAAAAATTGTGGTAAGCTTAACTGGACCATCTTTCACTCAGAAATCTCTCTCTCTCTCTTATTATGAATCGTCTTAACCCATTTTTTACAATGCTTCAGCTATAGACAGCTAACGGGTTGATGTTGTTGTTGGGAGTACATGCGATGCTGTGTTGTCATATTAAGCGTGAGACTCAGACTGAGGCCGAAGAGCTCTCATGGTCTGGCGGTCGTGGCCGGCCTCCACCTCGAGTGCAGTAGGGTTACCATGAAAGAGACATGACTTTTTATTGGAACTCTTCCATGGTGAGCTCTATGAACTAGTTGTGGCCCATTGTCCTGTCGTCGTCGGGCCTGTCTCTATTTTGCGCCTCTGAAGTCCAACGTTTCTTTGGAGATGCCAAAGCGCTTCATCCTCTTTGCCCTACCGTGCTCGTTGGTTGCATACCACCTTCAGAAAAAAAGGAGATGGCAGAAGCGATGCACAGGGAGAGGGGGAGGAGCCCACTGTGGGCGTTAGCTCACGGGGAGTTTCACAAGATGTGCAGGGCAAAAGGGGATATGCAGGTTTACTATACTGAGCTCAGAGCCCGTTCGCGCACGCGCGGACGAGTTGCGTGCTCTTGAGGCTAATAAGCCTTGAGGCATTTTGGAGCAGTAGACAAGTCAGAAGCGGATAGGGGTCCACTACAATAAGCTCGGAGTCCATCCGCGCGCGCGCGGACGACTTTCGTTCTCTTGACGCTAATAAGCCTTGAGGCATTTTGGAGCAGGAGACAAAAGTCAGAAGCGGATAGGAGTCTGTTTGCACACACGCGGACGACTTCCATGCTCTTGAGGTTTTTGACTATAGGTAGCACGAGACGAAATTTATAAGCGTGTTTTGCGTCCAAACCAAACAAAGTGGGTGTGTGTCACCACCCACCATGTGTCCAATTGGGGAAGGGGTCCACTACCATGATACGCAGGGGGAAGGGCTCAACTACCATGATACGCAAGGGGGAGGGGTCAACTACCACGAGATCTGAGTCCGTCCGCATGCGCGCGGACGCACTCCGTGCTCTTAAGGCACCAGTTTCTTAAGGCGAGCACTCAGTACAGGTAGCAGGAGACAAAATTGTTGGGCTGAAAAAGGTTTCTTAAAAGAAGTTGATCTTTAAAGTAGACACTATTGAGCTCATAAACCATCCATGTGCAGACAGGCTACGTGCACTTTAGGTGAAATTTCGTGCTTCAAGGTGGTTGAATCGCCACCGAGGCCCGGAGGTGCTACAACGATGTGGTCTTGAAAATGATTCATGAACCAGAAATGCATAATTTAATTAGTAAAAAATGTCAATCGATAATACTATGAATCTATGGACTATGGATGTAACCACATTCAAAAGGAGTGTTGCATGTCATATTGCCCCTAGGTGAGTGGGCTTGGTGTGCTTCCTACCATGTTTGAAAAAGCAATATATTTTTGTTCGTAATTTATGATTGACCCTCCCCTTCCTAACAATTATATTGGTAGCTTGTTGCTCTTGCAATACACTAAACAAAATCAATGTCACCACGATAGTTTTGCAAGCTCATTCAAAGTTATAACATTTCCTACCTCAATCCTTGTAGACCTCCACACCTAGAGGGGGGCATTCTTTCCTTGCCACTCAAACTTCAAGGCTATCCTTGTAAGAGAGGCTCTGCGTGCCTATTGGTGGTATATTTTACCCTTTCTTGTTGTTTGGGCAGGACATAAGTGACAAATGGCAACCAAAATACACATTCAACCGTCATAGTCTTGACAGTGCACATACCTATCTTCTCTTACATCCCTGATCACTACCCTTGTCTTTAGATTTATAATTGGTCCATCCTTTTTTTTTCTATTCAAGTCATTTTTTCTTTTCTTTTGGCCCCATAGCATGTTATTTTTGGTATTTTGTAGGTCTTCCGCGTTCTCCATTCATAGCAAGCGGACCCTTAGAAATTTGCATACAAAGTTCTAAATCAAAATCTTCAAGAGTTTGAAAAAAACATTCACTCCAATAGAGGTTTGTCAAAATCTATATGTCTATGGTGTTGTCACAACTGTTGGGGTATAAAGCCCAATGTGGTCGCCCAGGTAAGTGGGCGGGCCGCCAGGTATGTACACATATTCTTTTGTAAAAAACCTAATAAGAACTCACTATGCTCTACACATTACAGTAGAGCGAGTTCACCATATCATCGTGCTCTTCTTCTCGCACTCTCTCTCGCGTCGCACTTCCGCTCGTACTCCTTCAACTGGTATCAGAGCTCAGATCGAGGCTCGGGGCAGCACTGCAGGAGGCTAGAGTCACCAGCTCAGATTGGAGTGAAATTCGACAGGCGAAGACACGGCCCCAAGATCTTGTGGGAATGCCCGAAGGGCTCGGTGTTCTCAGAATTTCATTCTGAGGTCATCTCGGTCACCGTTCGGCTTCGACAAAGGTCTGCGCAGGCCATTTTCGACTACGTGGTCTCGACGGGTGCAGATCCGACTCTGCAAATTTGGGGTTTTCGGCCTACGATTGCAGGTGCTGAGGATATCGACACTCCCAGAGTGTTGATTTGTGGTTGTCTACACATCGAAGGACGGCTCACAATTCTTGGAGGCGTGTCACATATGACACGGGCGCATCTACACACAGACTGTAGGCGACATCCACTGGTTCATCAGGTAGCTTGTGTTTGCTGCTTGATATTCCAGATTTCATCCTGACATTGCAGGTACTTCCACATGGGATGTATTGTCAGAGATGATGTATGTCTGTTGAGGGTTTGCTGGCTGTGAGTCACGCAGCAAACAACCGCCGCAGCGGTTACAGCATATAGTGGGAAATTTGTGGATGTATGACTTTGTGGAAAGTCTATGTACTGTCAGATTTACTGCAGCCTTTGTTGAGGGTCGAGTGAGGTTTTATTGAGCTGGGGGATTCTTGAATGTTGAGATCCTTTCGGTGATACAGGTCTTGGAGCGATCCCTCGAGCACCCTTAGATAGGCAGCTAGGATGTATTGACTGTGAGTTAGACAGTTGGGATTGCATCTTTGCTTTACTGCCGTTGAGGCATTGTCGCAGTCTATGCTTACAGGACGGTGACAGGACAGTCAGAGACAGTACATGTGCAAGACAGGTTTACCCACAGCTTATAGTGTCAGAGAGACAGTGGTTTTTTGAGCTTTTTTTTGGTCTGTTTTTAGTACATGGGAGCCATTTTACAAAGGAGACTCTGCCAAAATTTCTGCAGAATCTGAAGATTTCTTGGTTCATTTGACAGGTTGATATTGGTTCAGAGGTCAGTTTACAGGGGAAACTTTGCCGAATTTTTCCCAGGAAAGTAAACTACTGTGAAGCGTAGCTATGGCTAGATCACAGGACACCGCTCTTTACAATATCAAGAAGCTGGATGGAACCAATTTCCCATTGTGGAAGAAGCAGATTTGGCATGTGTTGGTACAAAAGAAGCAGATAAAACCTATAAAGCTCAAGGGGATAAAACCAGAAGATATGGACGAGGACGAATGGAGCGAAATGGATGAATTGGCACTTTCTACCATTATGTTGACTTTGGCAGAAAGCGTTTACTTCAATGTAGCAGACGAGATGTCGGCTTATCAAACATGGTTAAAGCTGAGTGATCTTTATGAGAAGCAGAGTGCAGCTTCACAGGTATACTGGCTTAAGAAGCTTGTTGACTTGAAGATGAAAGAAGGGACACCTATGTCCAATCATCTGAATGAATTCAACACAATCTATAGTCAGTTGTCAGCTCAAGGTGTCAAGTTTGATGAACGTGTTAGAGCTATGTTCCTGTTGATCACATTGCCAGAAAGTTGGGACACTTTTCGCACAGCTTTGAGTAATTCTACACCTCCACATGGTTTGAACATAGCCGGTGTAGAAGGAAGTCTGCTTACTGAAGAAACCAATAGAAAGACAATGGACAAAGGCAAAGGAACAGCCTTAGTTGTCAGGGGAAGGACCAAAGAAAAGTACAAAGGTGGAAAGAGGAATCAGTCTCGTAGCAAGTCCCGCAGTGCTAAAGGCAAGAGTGACATAGAATGCTACCATTGTGGCAAGAAGGGTCACATGAAAAGAGACTGCAGAGAATGGAAAGCAGAAAAAGGCAAAGAGAAAGCTGAAGACCATGGTGAGAAGAACAAGTCCTCAGTGAAGATTCAAGAAATAAATGTGACAAACACTATTGTAGAGGATGACAGTCTAGTGTCAGGAGACATCTACTTCTTAAAGAATACAATGGACTCAGCTCTTCTTACAGCATCTGATGGAAATGCACTGAGTGACTGGATTATAGACTCAGGGGCATCACTTCATGTGTCTCCAAACAAGGAGTGGTTCACCTCTTATGTGACCACTAAAGATCATGTTCGGCTAGGCAATGGGCAGACATATATGTGAGATCTTAGGTGTTGGAGATGTTCAATTGAAGTTTCAGAATGGCTCTTCTTTCACGCTGAAGAATGTGAGACATGTTCCCGCAATTACATAGAGCTTGATCAGCACAGGTTTACTTGATAATGCTGGATACGTCACCACTTTTGGACAGAACATGTGGAAGATATCCAAGGGTTCTATGACAGTAGCACATGGAGTAAAGTCTGGAGGACTTTACATGATTTATGTATCAAATGTCTCTAAAAATGTAATCAATGTAACCGAGCAGCCGAACGTTTCTTTGTGGCATAGCCGGTTAGGACATATGTCCAAGAAGGGAATGGAAATCTTGTCTCGTTCTGGTTATTTGCCTAGCTTTTCATTTAATGATTTTGAATTCTATGAACATTGTCTGTATGATAAGCAAACACAGCAGCCACATAAGCATAGAAGCCTAACCTATCTCTAGGGGGAGCTTCTTACTTTATGACATTTATAGATGATTACTCGAGGAAAGTATGGGTTTACTTTCTCAAGCACAAGGATGACGCGTTTAGTGTTTTCAAAACGTTTGTGACACTTGTGGAGAATCAGAGTGGCAAGAAACTTAAATGCTTACGCACTGACAATGGTGGAGAGTATGTTTCAAAGGCCTTTCAGGACTTTTGTGAGTCAAAAGATATAAAACGTGAACTTACTGCTCCTTACAATCCTCCTCAAAATGGTGTTGCTGAGAGGATGAATAGGACCATACAAGAGAAGGTCAGAAGTATGTTGTCTAATGCACAGCTGCCAAATGGGTTTTGGGCTGAAGCTGTATCAACAGCTGTTCATCTTGTAAATAGATCTCCTAGCAAGGTTTTGCAGAAGGATTCAGTGCCAGAGATGGTATGGTCAGGCAAAATGCCCTCATACGAGCATCTCAGAGTCTTTGGCTGTGAGGCATATACTCACGTTCCAAAGGAATATAGGAACAAACTTGAGCCAAAGAGTAGAAAGTGCATCTTTCTAGGCTATGGTAATTCTGGTGAGATGGGGTACAGACTTTGGGATCCCGAATCCAGAAAGGTTGTCCGCAGCAATGATGTTCACTTTAATGAATCCAAATATCATTCTAAACCAGAGAGGGTTGAGGAGATTAGAAGAGTTGTCTTCCAAGAAGATGGACCTGCACGTGCAAGACAAAATGTTAGGGCTCAAGAGGAGCAAGGACAGGATAGAGTGGAACCACAGGTTGTGGCTGAGCCTGAGCCACCTATTGTGCGTAGATCTGGACGTATCACACGACCTCCTGATAGGTTTGTTCCATCTATGAACTATGTCATGTTGACTGATTGCAATGAGCCTTCATGTTACAAGGAAGCAGTGCAAATGAAGGACTCCGGGAATTGGCAATTGGCCATGCAGTCAGAGATGACAGCTCTGCATAAAAACAAGACATGGAAGCTAGTTAAATTACCACAGGGCAAAAAGGCTCTACCTTGTAAATGGGTTTACAGGTATAAGATCACCGCTCATGATAGTCAGCCAAAGTACAAAGCAAGGCTTGTTGCCAAGGGCTTTAAGCAAGAACAAGGCATTGACTTTGATGAAGTCTTCTCTCCGGTGGTCAAGATGACTACATTGAGATGCTTTCTTGCATTGGTTGCCATATTAGATTTGGTGTTGCACCAAATGGATGTCAAGACAGCATTCTTGCATGGTGATTTAGATGTGGAAATTTACATGCAGCAGCCAGAAGGGTTTGTTGAGAAAGGCAAGGAAGATTGGGTATGCCAGTTGTTAAAGAGTCTTTATGGCTTAAAACAATCACCGAGGGCATGGTACCATAAATTCCACAAGTTTATGCTTTCTCAAGGCTACAAACGTAGTGAGTTCGATCACTGTCTATATACAAAGAAGGCTAAGGATGGTAGTTGGCTGATCCTTATTTTGTATGTGGATGACATGTTGATTGTTGGCAAGCACTTGGAAGAAATTTCAGCTTTGAAGTCAAAGATGGCAAAATCGTTTGACATGAAAGACATGGGTGAGGCAAGTCATATACTTGGTATGCGCATTGAGAGAGACAGATCAAAGAAGTTGATTTGGTTATCTCAAACAGAGTATATTGACAAGGTTTTTCAACATTTCAATATGGAGAGGGGAAAGGCATTGAGTGTTCCATTGCCACCATATGTGAAACTTAGCAAACAAGATTGTCCTGTGTCTGAGGAAGAACAGGCTGAAATGGATAAGATTCCATATGCGTCTGCAGTGGGTAGTTTGATGTATGCAATGATTGCTACTCGCCCAGACATTGCATTTGCAGTGGGAGTAGTAAGTCGATACATGTCAAACCCAGACAGGAAACATTGGGAGGCAGTGAAAGGAATATTGAGATACCTGAAAGCTACAAAGAGTATGCGTATATGCTATGGGAGTCAGGAGCTAAGTGTAAAGGGTTTTACAGACTCAGATTATGCAGGTGACTTAGATAACCGAAGGTCTACGTCAGGGTATGTCTTTACATTGGCTGGTGGAGCAGTATCATGGCGTTCTAGATTACAAGATTGTGTTACTCAATCTACTACAGAGGCTGAATATGTTGCAGCATCAGAGGCATGCAAAGAATCAATTTGGCTTAATCGACTAGTAACAGATTTGGGAATCAAAGAAGAGATGCATGTGTTATATTGTGATAGTCAAAGTGCTATACAATTGGCTCGCAATCCAGTTTATCACTCAAAGACAAAGCATGTGGATGTGAAGTATCATTTCATCAGGGAAATGCTCGAGGATAAGCAACTTCATCTTGTCAAAGTTCACACCACAGAAAATCCTGCTGATCTACTTACAAAAGGACTTCCCTCAGAGAGCTTTGCGCATTTTCGCAAGCAGTTAGGTGTAGGGTAGTACATCACTTCTCTACATCTCTTGTATATTAGCTTGTATAGTAGCTTCTCTCACACTTAAAGTACCACATTGGACTTTAAGTGGGAGGTTGTTGGGGTATAAAGCCCAATGTGGTCGCCCAGGTAAGTGGGCGGGCCGCCAGGTATGTACACATATTCTTTTGTAAAAACCTAATAAGAACTCACTATGCTCTACACATTACAGTAGAGCAAGTTCACCATATCGTCGTGCTCTTCTTCTCGCACTCTCTCTCGCGTCGCACTTCCGCTCGTACTCCTTCAACAAGTATCATTCAAGGATATTTTTCTCAATTCTTTTTATAAAAAAATCCATGCTCTATTTGCAATGCTTTTTATGTAAGTGCATGAAAAAAAAAAGCATTATGCCCTTTTCAACAGGAGTGTAAAAATAAATTAAGAAAGAAAAAGATTACATCAAATCACATAGGTAGGGAATGAGGTAGTCCCAACAAAGAAAATGCATTATAGGAAGATAAAAAAACTAGCTACATCCTTCTAGCATTAGCAATGTGATAGAAGAGAAACATCTGTCCATACAAGGTAGCCTTTGTGAATTTGAGAGGGGGAAAGAGTAAATATATCTTTCATTTAAGACACTAGATGTGGAGCTTCCCTTTTGAGGTAACACAAGAATGGAGGGGGAGACCGAAAAACTAGATAGAGCCTTCTAGCATCAGCAACCGAACCGAAGAGAAACATCTAGCCATACAAGGTAGCCATTGCTACCACTTAATAATATGAAATTGAGAGGGGGAAAGAGTAGACATATCTTTAATTTAAGACACTAGATGTTAAGCTACTCTTCTAAGGTCCCACAAGAATAGGTGAGCTTAAAATTAAAAGGAGTTTTCATGAAGAGCAGCAATTTATGAGTATCAAGTCAGCAACAACAAGTAGACACTTCTCCATATGTTCCATAAGGGAATGTCTTGTCTCTTGCACTCTCCAAGAAGTTCTTCAATACAAAAGGGAGAGAGGTGATTTTTGAAGTGTTCTCAACATATGAGAGCTAGCTTGACATGAAACAAGTACGTGTTGGAAAAAACTCTATTGCAGAAGAGCATCTTGGGCATGGAAAACTTTTTTTCTTTTCCCCTTGTCCAAATCCCTTGATGAAGAATGATGATTCATATAGGATACTATGCTTAATTTTTGTAGAATAGGCCCAGAGGCATTTGATCATGTTGTTCCACTGCTTGACACTCTAATAGAACTACCATTTCTTGTTGAGTCTTTCTTTGGGCAAAGTATTGATTCGTGAGTTGTAGGAGAATTTCTTATGGATTGAATCTGTTGTATTTCCCAATAAAGTATTTTTTATTAAAGATCTACATTTTGTGTGAGTGGCTTGTTTGAAGAGCTCAATCCTTCATGCCAACTACATTGAACAAGTTCTTGGCAAGTTCTTGGCCCCTTTTTGACAAGTGAAATACATTCACCAATTCAGTATTCTTAAGTCAATGGTTGTCTCTATATACATCTTTGTAAGATTTTATGCCTTTCTTGAAGCATATGTGAGACATTCTTTCAATGTCAACAAAGGAGCCCAACCAAATGGAGTCATGAAGTAGATAGTGATAGTTAAAATTGATGTCCTTGGGAAACTTCTAGGATTCTTTAATGGAATTCCAGTCTTCCCACATTCTAGAAGTCAAAGTTGAGCCACCTTGCTTAACCTTTTTTGTGAAGATGACAATCTCCTTCAAGTATAAACCTTTCCATGCTTTGTCCTCCTGCACAAAAATTAGATGACTTTTTCTTTCTACTAGGCATGACCAGAGTCATCAAGCTTTATGGATCTAAATATCCACTTTTCTACAATCTTATCAACCGTCCTTGTAGATTGAGCACATTCAACTCTCTACTAGCTTTTGATTGGAAGAAAAGTTTCCAAGAGATCTTCAAAATCTTGTTATGGAGATTCTCTCCTCCCCATAGAAATCTTCTTGATATTCCATTATGTCATACATTCGGATATTGCTCAATTAAACTATTATCTCATTGTAATTTTCATGTTGACACCTTTTAGGTCCTATCTATCATATTTTCTGTCATGTAACAAGCTTTAAGAAGCTTAAAAACTATAGCAAATAACTTTCTACTTCGGCAATAGTGTATAGGAAGCATGGGGCTCCTTGAGCTCTGAATTTAAAAAGCTCTAAATTTTTATAGAAAGCTCTAAATGAAAAGCTCACAAGTTTATTATCCCACATTATGAGTTTTGGATGCATTGTTTTTTCTCTCGTGGACAAGCACATTTATGCATAGCCAAATCACTAAGAATTGACTGGTAGTATAATAATATTTTACTTCTTAATTAGACAACACTTGGTCCACAATTTGCTTTATCCCAAGAGAGGTGAAGGATTGTATGTGCTAGAAAAAGAGATTGAAGAGGGAAGAGCACACATGAGGAAGGACACCTAATACTAAAAGAGAGTTTTTCTTAGGATTGGAATAACCTTGCTCTAAGGTTCTTGCACCCCTAACCTTCACCCATGCAACTAGCCTAGTTAGCTTCACCCACACAAAGTCTATCACCAATGCCATCTTGGTGAGTGACCTTTGCCAATAGTTTTTTCTGTCAACAACTTGAATTATAGTATAGTGATAGTGGTTGAAGCTAACTAGCCTAGTTAGCTTCAGCCACACAAAGTCTATCACCAATGCCATCTTGGTGAGTGACATTTGCCAATAGTTTTTTATGTCAACAACTTGAATTATAGTATAGTGATAGTGGCTTCCTATAGCCTTATATGCCTCCACCCTTGCCTTACATAAAAACTTCCTTGTTGCTACAATACTCCTTTGTTGTCCTAGCTCTCTAGCCCGCCATTGCTTGTGTAGTGCCTAAAGTTCCCAATACAACTATGGATGCTAGAATGCACATAACATATGGTAGATGCTATAAACAAACAACTTGTGAGGTCATGGAGTGAACTAAGGCATTTTTTCTTTGATGTTTGAGCTCTTAAAGAGTTCCAAGCTCTAATGGTAGAGCAATTAGTGAAACCTAGGTGATGATTAAAGATATGATCAAGGTGCTCACGAGTTCTTGGGTGCTTGAACATTGTCAATATGAAACCCTATGTATAAACTATATCTTATAAAATATGAGTGTACTTTATGCTCGCGCACTTTAACACTCAGGAAAGCGTGTAGCTATGGAGTCCTTGAGCTTGTTTGCTTGCATGATTATATTTAAGCAACTATGTTGGCATTTTTGATCGCATAATTGTGTCGAGCGCAAAAAAATTTGTGCTATGCATGCCAAACCTTTCCATTTCAAGCATGTATCCATGTGTAGCGTAGATTAGTGGTGTGTGTGTGCGTGTGTTAAGTGTGATGCACACTACAATAGTCTATACTATGTGTGTGTGTGTGTGTGTGTGTGTGTGTGTGTGTGTGTGTGTGTGTGTGTGTGTGTGTGTGTGTGTACTTGTTATACAAGATCGCATGTGGTGAGTAGTATAAAGAATGTGTGTATTGCAATGCTTGTGTAATTGCAACGAGTGTTGGATTGAGAACAATAAGGAGTGTTGCAGTTCCATGGTTGCACTCCTCCACTTGTTTCATGGAGTCCTCTTCTTCAAATTCCATCTATTGAACTCTCTCTCTTTGTGAAAGTTGCCTCCATACCTTAGACGACTTGATACAACTCCCAAATTTACAAATTTGAGGTTTTTGTGTAGATCTGTGGCATCCACTTGCTACGATGACTGTTGTACACCTTTTTGTTGACGTTGCTTGGGAACAATTCCTAAGCTATTAGAGTTCTTTGGAACGCAAGAGAAAGCATAAATCTCCTAATTCTAGGCTAAATGTGTATTGATTAGTGAGAAATGGTTGTTTTTCTATCTCAATTTGGTTGAGATTTATCCCAATCTTGCCCTAATTTAGTGTTATACTTAATTGATTCTCAGTTACATGCACCAATTTAACATGAACTTTTTACTAATTTTGACTAGCAGGTGTGCACTTACATGTAGCAATGCATATTAGATGCTTGCATGCGTATGTGATTGTGTTATTAGTAGAGGCTAAAGTGATTAATCGGTTTATATTTTTGTGATTAATGGAATGTTTATATCAATAGAGGCTGAATTGATTAATCGGTTTATATTTTTGTTCTTAATGGAAGGTTGGGTGTAGCTTGGTTTCTATAGTTGCGTACACACACTCTTTGAGGGACTATCATAATTTTGTCATCCCGTGGGCATTTGATGCCATACACAAAAGCCTTGTTTCTTATTCTAATCATGTGGCTCCGGTGCCTACTATTGATGCAAAGAAATACCAAGGACTTTGGCCATTACAATGTGCATTGAGCTTGTTCATGGCATATGCCATATTAATTTCCTTAACAACTCTAAAAAGGTGTTTATTTTAGGTTATTGTGCCAGTATGTTGTCGACAGCTTGGCACCATGTCTCTCCAATTAATCTCACCATGAGTCTACCAAGAGGGCCATGCACTATCATAAGCTCTTTTCCATTTCAAACTCCCTCAATGCAAATAATCAATGGATAGAGCAGAGGATAAGCAAAGGTTCTTGGGTTCTCATGCAACCAAGAAGGAGAAAAAGGTCCTCTATAGCTTTTTTCGTCTGCATGGAAAGCAAGAGTGCTAGATTTTAAAGTGGGAGCTGATAAAGAGACTGTGAAAGAGGTTTTGATTCGATACATTTTCACTCACTGTGATTTGATTGCTCATGGTGGTAACGTGTCAATGATATATCATCCAAAGGAATAAAAAAGGAACATTGGTAAGGTTCCTCTACCAACCAATTGGAAGTCCATGGCCTTGCCAGTTTTTGACACAACATTGAGTGAGGCATTACAGAGTAATCTCTATAGGGATGTACAAAGGTCTCTCCAAAACTCTTTACCCACTAAATTGATCAAGCTTGAAATTTTTTGTCTTATCAATCACACCTGCCATGTACATGTCGCGAAGACTATGTTAATTTGCAAATCCCTTGATTCTTCTTTTTGTGATAAGCTTCTTGATAGAGGCTGGTATGCAAAAGAGGTGGATAGCTTATGCTGTGAGATTGCACTTGACACTCTGGTTGTCAAGTATTTGATTGCCACTCAATTGATTATCATCTCCTTTTGGTACAAGTAGTTTCACTTTATCGGAAGTTGCTATGTGCCTATTGATCAAGAGTCACCATGTTTGGAGAACATGCTCTCATAGAATTGGAAGTGATTGAGAAAGACTTCAACCTTGTGACAATGATCACAATAAGGGAGCATTGCAATCTCCTCCAACTCCGACATGACATCGTGGAGGAGACTGTGGACAATGACTCCTTGAAATTTTATTTTTTGTGGTGGATGCAAACTGATACAACGAAGGCAGAAGCAAGTTTTTTGTAGCGATATTTGTGGTCCAATTCAAAGCTTATAAATGTAATGCATCTCGTATAATTTCCACAAAAAATGTATTTCTTGGATAAAAACAAATATTTATTTCAACTGTGTGTCAAAGGTGATATGAATCATTTGTGGCCGAGTTCAAATTGTGCCAATGTAACGATGATTGTGATGTCTTAGTTGTAGCCGAGGTGAGTTTGATTCATGGGCTATAAGAGACATACACGTGATTTATGATTTGTGGATCAAGGTAAAGACCCAACATGATTGATTATCTTGGAAAAAATTGTTTGATGCATAAAGTTGTTGCATAAAGAGCACTCATGTTTATGTTGATATACAACATCAACATAAACATTCTTGATATCTCGGAAAGAACTGCTCGATGCATAAGGTTGTTGCATAAAGAGGACTCATGTTTATGTTGATATACAACATCATTGGATAACCACCTAGCAATGACACACAACAATAAAGGAGAGGCCGCTATGATCAGCTTTGTTGTGTCAATGTCAGAGGGATTGGCTATGGTAGGAATCAAGTGGACTTGTAGTGCTGAGTGGGCTTGAAAGATCTATGGTAGATCCTATGGCTCATTTATGTTTGAGGGGTATGATTTGGTACCCGGTGTAGCTACCGAAGAGGCATGGCGCCTAAACTTGTTTGGTTTGTATCGATTTCCTACCACGAGAAGGTATTTTGAATCCTTTCATATCTCACACTCATAGAGGGAGGCGAAGCCGCCTCGTTCGCAGTGTGGCATGGGACATAGATGTTCTGTTCTCTCTCGACAAAGTTACACGCTCTCCATCTGTAGTATGATTGGGTGTATGAATGGACAGGTTGATCCCGCATAGAGTTCGATGCTTTCATGATATTGTTTTTATTATGATGTACTTATTTTTTATGGCACAACTGATGGTTCAAGCATGTTTCATTGGGGGGAATTGAAAGTTCTCTCAACCTGTGCACTCTATTTCACCCTCCAAGACTCTCTCTCTCTCTCTCTCTCTCTCTCTCTCTCTCTCTCTCTCTCTCTCCCCCTTCTCGTGTGAAGAAGAGATAGACACATTTATTCACCCTTGACTTGTGATTTAACATCCATTTTTTTGCATACACATTCAAGGATAGCACTTGATGCTGGGTATCTCTGGAAGAAATATGTAAGTTGTATAGTTCTTGCATAGACCCCTTGAGGGGATCTCTCATCCTTGCTGCAATGTCTCTCTAGGAAAACTTTGTAATGTTTTGTAAGCAAGCTCTACAAAGCTACAAAATCACAAGCCACACAATATGAGGTTTAATATAGTGCGCAACTACTTTTACATAGTTTTGATCGAAAAACCCTTATCTTATATGGATATTGGCATATTATAGAGGAATACAATGTATATATCCATATTAAACGTGCAAATAAATTAAACAGACATTTAATTGCAACTTAGATTGAGAGGCTTAGGAGGTGAGGGAAAGACGACATTAAAGTAGGTCATGTGGAAGAGAAATGGGCTTCGATGGAGAAGGAGAGGACACAAGATCCTCAAGGATTCAAGGTCCATGTTTTTTTCTAGGTGCTCCCATGGGTTGTTACATGCCATGACCCAATTGTGTTGCCCTTGTGTTATCTGTGCGTCTACGTGTGTGTGGAGCTAGGAATTCACCTCTTCTTTGTTTTCCACGGGGTGCTATGCAGATCAACAGTGTTAATTCAAAGGCACTTAATTTACTGAATCTAGAATGTTCATCACACAGAAACTGATCTCGAGGTGAAAACTAATTTCTAGAGGAATACTAATCTTAGGACGTGTCCTAACCCCTATGTGCACCTTGAGCTCCATCTCAATAATACCTAAGGCCAAGTTCAGACAGCGCGGCGACACTAATATCAAAGGGGGCGTGAATCCTACCTAGAAGCATCTCATTTGGCAAAATTCTGTTGCTCATTTTCGGACCCACTCGAAATCTGGCGACCCCCCCTCCCTCCCCCCGGAAATTCAGCACTGCCGCCTGCTTTTCAACATAAAATGCGGTCGAAGCAGCTTGAACTCGTGCCAGAGGCTTCAGCCCCACCACTCAGCTACACCTCACTAGCGCAAAAATATTTACACATTTTGCTGCCGCCCCTTGTGAACGAGGAGGGAGGAGGAAGATTTTAAGAGAAATCTTTGCCACCGGGCTTGTCTGAACCCGGCCTAAGAGCACAACACTTTAACCACCATGGCATAGATGTGAGCCACGGTAGATAAAAACTAATACGAAGGATTCGATATTACGTTTTATACAGAGATTATACACAGATTAGTGTTAACGATCGCAATTAAGCGACGGGCTGCTTTGCATGGGGAGCGTGATGACCGTGAGAGATAAAGGACAGCGAGGGCTTTAGTTTGTAGCCCTGCATGTACTTCATTACTTTGAGCGTTGGCATCAAGCTGTTCATAGTACCTTGTCTCTGTCACGTAAGTGCAACCCATTCTTCATGCGGTTTGAGTGGAATACTGCAACTATAGTAACAAGGGATGTTAAGTCTCTCGCTGCAACGACCCGCAAGCGGGCAGAGACTCGCCGATTTAAATTGATGGTGGCGGCCCTAGAAGATCATGACGAGCCTTTTGAAAAGAGATCTAAAGCCTGCCACTGTGTCAATGCATTGAAGGAAGATTTTGCACCATCAATCGGAACGTCCAGAGGCTTCTCAGGGACAGAAGAGATATGTCCATGCATGCTTGTGCCTAAATTTGGGGAAAAACGTGATATTCAAGTCCCTACCATCTCAACGTTTTGTGCTTGCACGTCAAGTCACACATGCTCGAGGCAGAGTTCACGGATCCTTGATATTGAAGGCGATGAAGTAGGTTCTACTAAGGAGAGCATGCTGTTAACTCCATCGGAAAGCAATAGAGTATGCGTGACATCATATTGTGTTGTGAGTATTTGCGGCCGCTGTCGGAATATGGAGGATGCTGCAATTGCAGTCCCATCTTTTCTCTCCATACCCTCCTCTATTTCTGGCCACAGACATGGCGAAACATTTCATTTCTTTGGAGTTTATGATGGTCATGGTGGTCCTCAGGTATGCAATGCAATATTGTGTCTGTTCTTATAGGTCACTTATATAATTGTATTATAACAGATGTACAGGCAGCCCAATTTTGTAAACAGAGAATGCATGGAGTTTTGGCTGATGAGATGAGCGCAGCGGGTGATGACTTATTTGAGAAATGGGAGTCATGTTTCCAATCTTGCTTCACAAAACTTGATGCAGAGTTATGCGGCCTTTGTTCACATGGATCCGAGTGCCCACACAAGGGAGGCGCTAGCAACACCAACACTTGTAGAGAGCCTTTGATTCCTGGGTCAGTTGGAACCACAGCAGTGGTGGCCGTGGTGGGGACGGATCATATAGTGGTTGGCAATTGCGGTGATTCACGCGCTGTTTTGAGCAGAGGTAGCCAAATATTGCCATTATCAGAAGATCACAAAGCTAACCGTCCCGATGAAGTGGCTCGCATTGAAGCAGCGGGCGGGGAGGTGTTCATTGGGCAAGGACACCGAGTTTGTGGCGTGCTTGCAATGTCCAGAGCCCTAGGTAAGTAGTATGGTTTACCTTGTGATCTTTAGCAAGATGTTTTATACAATTCATTGCATGCGATTAGTAAGCTTTGTTTGGTAATTTGACATTTGTGTGCTAGGAGGTTGCTCGGGAGGGTCACTTTAAACATAGCACTTGAGTTCAATAGAAGGGGTTATCTAGCTCCATTTTTTAATTCATGATAAACATAGAGAAGAGTACCAATCAAAGGGAACATACACTGATTGAACTTAAAAAGGGTGCATTATATTCAAGAAAAATCTACAAATATGGGGTTTCAAAATTAGGTCTTGAACGCATTTGATACAGAGGCTTTACTTATAGTGAACCCCTTGTTGAAGGTTGCAACTCATTTGTCTTCCATGTGAGTTTGTAAGTTTTTTCAAAATGAAGCTTTCTTAGTAGATAATAAAAAGGCACCAAATGACCTTGTTGAGTTGATGATTACATTGTTGTTTATCTCGACAGGTGATGGCCATCTTAAGTCTTTTGTTAGTGGGCAACCAGAGGTCACTATTACAGCTCGAAGTGATGAGGATGAATGCCTAATTCTTGCTAGTGATGGTCTTTGGGATAAACTATCAAATAAATTTGTATGTGGTGTAGCTCGAAAGGCTCTTGCACGCTGGCGCAAAAAACACAAGGTATCAGAATGTCAACTCTCTTTTCCACATGGATGTGTTGATGCAGAGGATTCACCTTCTCAGGTAGTAGCTTCTCTCCTCACCAAGCTAGCCCTTGCTAAGGATAGCAAGGATAATATCAGTGTCATCGTGGTGGACCTTAAGCGTTTATAGTCATGCTTTTGATGTGTACAATTGTCCGAGTACTATTGATACAGAAGACTTGATGATTTAAAGAACTTAGTCTAAACAAAAATTAGCATTTTCATTCTAAATTTGGTCACCCATAATATGAATTTTTGTTAGTGTTATTGCTCAGCCCTTGAAATGAGGAGGTGCTGTGGTTCTTTGTGATTAATACATGCAAAATTACGGCTATTTAAGTATTCTGTTCTGATGATCTGCAACTCTTAGTCACATGAACGGGAGATTATGGCTTGTGCTTATTATGTCTTGTTTTGTGGCTAGATATGAGACCTCCCCATAGGTCCAAGAAGGGTCATGATAGTAGGCCTTATCGAAAGTAAATGAAGCTCCATAAGGTCACCTCAAGAAATTTGTATAGCTCCCCTTTGCTTGTCTCTGTTGTTTGTGTGCTTTGTGCGCATACATTTCTAAGCTTACATGCGTTTTTGTGTACGTATATAGTGTGTGTGTGAGGGGTGTTTGTTGAAATGTAATGTTTGTTGGAACGTAATGAAGTATCATATAAGGGTGAATTATCTTGTAATTTGAAAAAATGATTTACCTGGCTATCTTGATTGAAGTTGCTTAAAAGTACTTCAAGCACAACTACCCACCAACTTTTATTACACCTACCCAGTCACAATTACCCTTTTTCATGATCTTGTATTGGGTTGTCTTCCATAATAGTGAAGTCAAATTTTCGGGTGTTCTCATTTCTTTTTGTGTTCTCATGTTGTCTCTTGAGTATACTTTAAGTTAGTGTTAAGGTTAGTCGATTGGTTTTCGCATGATATCAGAGCTCCACTAATCTTCCTTAGTCTTCTCTCTTGAGCTCCCTGTAGCATTTTCTAGCCCTCCAGGTTAAGTACTCTATTAGAAGGAATTCGGAACCTTGAAATGGTTGAGATAGCTTCTTCATATGCTTCAACTATCTTTCACAAGTCTCGTCACACCATATTAGCTCAATGACACAAACTACCAAGTATTGAAGTTTTGAATGGAGCTCTATTTCAAGAAACTTCGTCTGTAGAATATCATCTTAGGTTGGGACTTTTGGCATGAGTCACCCAAAGAAAGAGTACCTAGTAGTGAGTTAAGGCGTACGAAACTTGGAAAGTCCATATAGCAATGCCATAACATGCAAGTGCAAATGGTAAGAAAATTACCAACGCTTGAGCCATTTGGAAATACTTTGAGCGTAGCTACAAGCTTATTGACCTCATCTATTAATTCTCTTTGATTAGGAGACTAGTTAACACAAACATATAGCAACATGAAGCCATTGCCAAGGTTGTTGATAACTGGAAGACTTCTTGATGAGATTGTGATCTCTCGATTAGAGGTCTCAGAGCAGTTGCAGCCTATGCTTCTACTCGCTGCTCTAGAAATCGCTTTGTGGAGAGCATTTATTGCCACCCAAGCCATTGTGGAAAACCTGCAACTCTAAGGCTTGGTTGCACAGATTCAATGAGAGGAGACTCGTCACTCTACGTGAGCAAAGCTCTAGCTCTCCAAAGTCTGAGATATAAATGTATGTATATATGTATATATATACAAGAACATCCAGAAGTCTCAGCTTCCGTCCCAGCAATCTCAACATCAATAGCGACAAGGTTCAGAAAGGCAAAGAAATTTTGCAAACTTTGTCATCACTATGGTCATCTAGACAAAGATTGCAGATCTGAGCAAAGAAGTTAACAACACCATAAGGAGCTCATTGTTGTTGCCCCCTTCCCCATCGTGCCTGCCCCTGCGTGCACAGCCCGCCGTGTCCACCCCCGCTCTGCCCGCTTCGTACCCCCCCGTCCCCTCTCCCCTTCCTTCTGACTCGTGCCCTCCCCACCCCACTCCGCGGACTCTTTCTTCTTTAGCCCCCGCTCCCTCCCCTCCCAGCTTCGTCAAGAGCGACATGTGGGCTGTCCTTAGCGTATCGGTGGCCTTTTGTCGATTCCTTTGCCCTCTTCTTTTGACCAACAGACACAGAATGGCGGTTCCTGCTTCATCTGAAAGGGGACTCTTCTAAGGTCCCCTCCTTTGACGCCACGGAGCCGACCCTTTGACTTGCTCTTTTGCAAGAAGAGCTAGGGAGCTTGATGGCCGAGGTGGAACGACTTCAAGCCACCTCGGTCATTTGCAAGATTGTTGGTACACGACCCAATAGAGGCGAGGTTAGGGACCCGGGCAAGATCATTGATATGTAGATTCTTGGGAGAGGCTACTACGAGATAGAGTTTGAGTCTCCAAAGATGGCAACTAAAGTAATAGCGATGAGCTTGCTAGGCATTCGGGCGGCTCGAGCTTACTTTAGACAGTGGCACCACGGTTTTGACGCGACTACAGTTTTGCTTCAGGAGGAGGCAGATTATCCTATCTCAGTTTGTTTTCCATGCCTGAGATGGGAGTATCTTCCCTTTCTCTCCAGGATTGGCTCCATGTTTGGGATGGTCTTGGAGACCCCGCACACTTCAACTTCAGATGTGGCCAAGGCCGCAGGGTTACCCGCTATGTGGGTCCTTGTTCGAGACACACACTCCCGAAGGTCTTGCTTCCTCGGGTGAGTGGTGGCTAGATCGAACAGAGTGTGGAGTATTTTGGCCTCTCGAACGAGTGTTTGATTTGTAGAAGGTGGGCCATCTTGCGAAGGCCTGTCCATGTAGGAGTGCTCGGCCAGTTCCACAGTCACAAGTCCCTAGGGCTGACCCTTCATTGAGTTCCGAGGTGTTCCCAACCAGGGCTTTGGAATCCCCTAGTGATCCAGTTTCAGCAGCAATAGACTGCCAAACGGAGGAGGGAGGTCATCGGGTCTAGGATCCTCGTCCTAGTGTCACAAATTGGTGACGTGGCTGCTCAGTACACACACACACCCGCCCCCGCCGGCTGACAGCAGTTCCGGAACAGCAAGGCAGTGCTGATGTGGCGGCAGTGCTCACGTGGAAGCAACGTACGGATTGGCCCGGAAAATGCGGCTCGAATCGCGGGGCTGATGACGTGGCAGGCAGCGTAGGGAAATGTGCTTTTCTTTACGCAAGGCTGGAAACTCTCTATGCTGGAGCTTTTGCGAATTGCTCTAATTCCCAAGAGGGCTTGTGAGAGGAAATTGAAATTGCTTCATTTTTGGAAAGCTTTTGGGACAGCTTTTGGGGCTCCGCTTTTGGCATCCCTTGTAATCTCTTTATAAGTTTAGTTGGGCTCCCACTTCTCAGAGCATCTGGACGAAGAGTCTGAGAGTGAGACCCAACTACTTAGTGTGCTTTGTGCAACAGATTAATACAAAAAGAAATACCAAAAGCGGCGCCAGTCTTTGGGGCCAATATCTCTAGGCATGGAACTCCGCCGGGCCGTGTCGAATCAATTGTGAATTGTGAACTGTTTTGAAGTGAATTCTTGTCGTGTCGCGGTAGAATCTTGACTTGGAGTGTCCAAGTCTGATATAGTGGTATCAGAGCGTTGCCGATTTCTCTTCTACCGGGAAATCCGATCCTTTTTACGTGGTACTTATGGATTCAAACAGAGATTAGTCGACTTCCTCTTCATCTGGAGATGCGAAAAGAGATCACGAAGAAGATTCACGCGAGGAGTACGGCCCGTCTCGGCCTACTCCGGCGGAGCTTGAAGAGATGGAGCATCGACGATTGATCGACGATGCAGGAAAGATGATGTTAAATTTTGCGAAGGACCCGAAATTTGCAAAATTAATGACCCAGACCTCCTTCGACGAGGTGTATGCACAGTGGTAGCAAACCACAGAACCACCCCCCAAACCGGTACTCAAGAAACCTCCTACTCCAAGGATGTTTATTGAGCAAGAATTAGAAGAGGTAGTTGATGCATGGATTTCTCAGCTTTTTGACGTGCAGAACAAAATTGAAAAGCACGACAAAAAGCAGAAGAAAGGAACTGACTTTCCCGGGATATTTGGGTCGTCAATCTACTTTTGCCTCGGCAAGAAAGCAGAAGAAGCGTGTGTGATTTGAAGGATTACCTAGTTCTTCTTCTTTTTCCTCTTCTGATAGTTCTTCTAGCTCTTCTGATTCGAGCGAAGAAGACAGAAAAGGTAAAAAGCAAAGCAAAAAGCAACGCTTCGGAAGGGGGAAGAAAAAGGCCAAGAAGTCTAAATCTCGCCCAGTTTCGGACAGTTCTACAGAGGACTCGTCTTCGGATAGTTCGGACTCCGATGACCACAAATTTTATGCAAGGAAGAAGAATTTTTACAAAGCCAACCAATATGACTTTCTGGAAGATAAAAGCAAGAAAGTCCAAGAGTTCAAAGAAGGTGGACAGTCAATTAAATTTGACACGTTTTCTGGATTTCGAGATGCTTCGAAGGCTTTGGCCTTCATACAACAGTTTGACATAGCTTTCTCTTGAGGGCGTTACTCAGAGCACTCCAAGATTCGGAGGGCTACCTCTTACTTTAGGGGAAATGCTCAAACTTGGTTGTCCATGCTTCTATTGAACAAGAAAGCGCCAGTTAAATGGCTGAAATTTAAAAGGATTTTTATTTCTTCCTGGTTGACTTGGGAATACGAACGTGACATACGAACTGCGTGGAACCATCTTCGGATGACCAAGAGAGATTCATTGGATGCATATTGCGAGAGATTCTGGAGCTCTTTTCTACCAGCCTCTTCATTTAAGAAGATCTCGTTCAAAGAACAGATTGAGCGGTTTACCTTGGGACTTCCTGTAGAGATCTCAGATCACTGCTTAGAGCAAAAGTCACATTCCATTCAGGAATTGATGAGTCATGCGAAACGGGGTTTTGCCATTCACTCAGGTAGTTTGACCTACCCCACAGATGAAATCATGACGCAAAGGACCGAACAGACTTCGAACATTGCAAGTAGAAAGAAGAAGAGCAACCCAGAAAAGAAAGAAAAGGATGCACGACCCAAGCTTACTCTTCGAGAGAGAGAGAGCTCTCTACATCAAAGAGGGGAAGTGCTTTGGATGCGGGGAAACTGGACATATCTTCGTGAAGTGCCCTAAAAAGGCACCGAAAGAACGGAACAACAAGGATGAAGACAGGCCTGGGGGTTCGAAAGCAGCTGAGGAACGTGGACGAAAAGGCAAGATGAAAGCAGGACTGGTTCCAAATTGCATGGGTACCGACCCAATTACGATTGATGAGAGTACAGAACTTTGCCGAGCTTGGGGCAAAGTGAAAGGAACCTTCACTTCCGCTGCACTTTACATAAATTTCTTTAGGTGTTTTGCCAATCTCGGGTCCCTTGAGTACTTAATCAATCTGTTCACATATGTCAATCTGCAGTTGACGTTTGTACTCTGTTCTGGCAAAATTTTCCGCTGAAAAATTTACCCAAATTTTCATTCTTTTCTTCAATTCCCGCGCCGGATTTTCAACTTTTCTTTGCCTTCCCACTGAGAGGTGTTATCTCTGTTAGATTCTCCACGAGAACCCATGTGTAATCTGGGATTCTTTATGGCTTATGCCTTGTAGAATAGAGCGATGAAGACGGGAGCGCACCTGATGCGTGATGAAGTAAGGGTGGGAGTGTCTAATACGTCCGGGGTTAGGTCACGAAGATTCTTTCACAAAAGCTGCGTGTGCCGCAAAAAGGATCGGATCCTTTGTAGAAGAAGAATCTTTTTGTGCTTTGATACCACTGTAACCGGCTTGGACAGTCCAAGCGAGAAATCAATAGCAACACACGAACATAAACTTCACAATCACTGAACTTTGAGAAAGAGAGAGAGAGAGAGAGAGAGAGAGAGAGAGAGAGAGAGAGAGAGAGAGAGAGAGAGAGAGAGAGAGAGAGAGAGAGAATGAAATGTTATATTAACGTCTTCAAAAGGCCAAAGTGACCTATGAGACCAAAAAGTTACAATGCGGTGTATCTGATACAAAGTCAGATTAACAAAATAAATTAAACTAGGATAACAAAATATAAATACTGCGGGATCCTAAACTAAGCAGTACAATGTGAAGACAATATGGGAGGGGAGTAGAGATCCATCTTCATCTGCACTCTGGACGACGAAAGAGTGTGGCTTGAATCTTTTGCCATAGCCTCCTTCGAAATTGTGTAGCTCCTCTCCTCCCTCGGGGTCGTCTAGATCTCCCTAGCTCCAATGCTCGGTCTATGAGAATGCCCGTAGTGCGGGTAGACCTCTCCACCGTCGTTGGTTGCTCCTCTGTTTGTTCTTCTGGGTGTACAGTATCTAGTGTAAAGAAATCTGTGATCTGTCTCTGGGGATGTCTCTCTTCACCTCTCCTCAGTAAGGTTTCTCTATGCTTGTGTAACTCAAGTAGATAAAGCCCAAGACATCTTTGATCCTCATAACTCATGACCCTAGATAGAGGCCCAAAACCTTCTCTGAATAGACAGTGAAAACGGCCTCGTATCTCATAGTACACTGTGCAATGACATATGTAATGTACTTCTGTCTCTGGCTCTAGATGGCATAAGCGGCATATTCTGTTATTTGCTGGTGTCCCTCTGAATCTGCAAGTCTCAATCTCGAGCTGATGTGAGGACGTGCGTATCTGGCCAATGGCACAACGCAAACCATGCAAAAGATGCGTGTCCATATAGCTAGGTCGAATTACAAACCCATCCCCCGTGAGGTGGAGAAGATGCTCTCTATAGAAAGCCATCTTTGTGCCCAACTCTTGTAACGGCTCTATCCATGTCCTCCTCGTGTCCAATTGGATCAAATCCTGACGGATGAGTCTATTAATCTCTACCCGTGTCAGAGACCTCAAGGGTGCCTAAAGAGAGTATTGAAAAGGAGGCAACCTGTCCATGGTGAAACCATGTGTCTGAAACCATGATGTCATCTGAACATACCAGCATGATGTATCCCCGTTAAGAGCTAATTGTCTGGAGGACTCTAGAGCCACCCTGGCATATCTGTCTCTGGTAGTATCCCACAGACTGTGTACAAAGGAGTCTGATCTTGTGAGCGCCTCAATCTCCATAGGGGGGGCAGCTAATTCCGCTCGAATGATATCATGTGGTACAAAAACCTTGGCTCTAATCAGCCGAGAGATCATAGATACTAGGGGCTTCTCCATACGTCTCCACCCATCCTGGCCTATAGAAGGTCCCCAGACCTGCACCCCATATAACATAGTAGAGGCAACCAAAGTATCAAAGAGCCATAACTTTGTCCTAGGTTCCTGGAACTGAACCTATGAACACATCCTCTCCATTCCTCCCAGAGCCGCACCAGCTCTAGTTAGTCTAGTCTCTGCTGCTCTTCTCAAGGAAAATCTCGGCCCAGTAAAGACTACCCCCAGGTAAGTGTATGCATCTGTATACTCCACAATCTCCTGACCATACTTGAAAGTGGGTACTGATCTCCTGACCCATTGCGGTGTGGTGTTAAACACCATAACCTTGGTTTTACCTAGGTTAACACACAATCCACTATCCTCTGCAAAATTGCGTAGTGCATCCAACTGTCGTTGCATACCTTCTGGTGAGTCAGATATCAACACAATATCATCAGCATATAGCAACAATGGGATCCACGTCCCTGCCAGCTGTGCACCTCTGTCACCCTCTCTATCGATGTAATCAGACACCTCATCAACATACATACCAAATAGAGTAGGAGACAATGGGCAGCCCTGTTTCACTCCAATGGTAGAGTGAACTAAATCAGATACCCCTTCCGGAGTGCGTACCCGTCCCATCACTGATCTGTACAAAGCCATAATCCCCCAAACCACCTCTATGGGCACCCCCATCTCCTGTAGTCTGCGCATCAATCGAGCTCTTGGTACCATGTCAAATGCTTTACGAAAGTCCACAAAGCTACAATATATTCGTCTCCCATGTGCTCTGCCCTCCTCAATGATGGCCCTGAGTGTCAGAATATGATCAAGAGTGGAGAAACCCCTCCTGAAGCCGGCTTGACCCTTTGCTCGTACCCCCTCGCCCTCTGCCCAATTACTCAAGTGTTGCTCCAGGATGGATGCATACAACCGCGCCAATGTGTGTCCAACCATGATAGTGCGGTAGTTCCCAGGCTCTGTAGGGTCACCAGCCTTGAAGATGGGCACAATATTAGACAATCTCCAAGTCTCAGGTAATCCCTCACACATGGCACGATTGAACAACACTGCGAGAACCTCCATCAGCATATCCCTGGCATGTATAAAGTGCTCCGATACTAGACCGTCATGATCATATGCCTTCCCGGTCTTCATTCTGTCAATGGCCCTTTGTACCATCTCAGGTGTAAAGAAAGTGCTCGTAGCTGGGCAAGGCTTGGTAGGGTCTGGAAGGGGTTCCTGTCCAAGAACCGTATATAATGATGTCGCATATTGGCCCCACACCTCAGGTGAAGTAATCAGTGGGGGAAGGGAGTGCTCATGGAAGAGACGCCATGCCTCTCCTGAGTCCCTACTCAAGAACATCTGATACAAGTCTCGCTCCATTTGGGCTAGGTAAGCTCACTTCTTCCGTCGCACAAGGCGTCGGAAAGCAATCCGAGACTGTCTGTAAGTGATTACTCCTAAAAGAAGATCCCTTTGAAGCTGGTCTCTCATCTCTCTGCATTCTTCATCATACCAACTATTCTGGGTCATGCTCCCAGAATGTCGTCTCTTGCCCGGCTGAGTGTGTGGGTATGCCACTGATGCAGCCCCGTGCAATGTCTCAGTCAGTAGCGTGGTGCACTCCTCCACTGAGAGGCCTGTACCATTTGTGCCAGCTGTGCCTTCCAATAGACGGTGCCAGATCTCCTCTGAATAAACGAAATCAGTCTCTGAAGTAAATGTATAGCGGGTGTGTGACTTGCCTCTTGATGTCTGGGTTGTACTATACTGAAATTTAACGGATAGTGTCAAGAGAGCATGGTCTACTGCTATGCCCACTGGCCTGGCTCCCACTTTGAAATCTTGAATGCAGGGGATAAAGCTCGGTTGGGTCATAACATAATCCACTGTACTGGCCCCATGTCTATGTGGAAAGCATGTGAAACCGGCTGCTCCAGGAAATTGCTGTAAGCCATTAAGTATGGCTAACCCATGTGTAGTCGTCATTTCCATGAGGTATCTCCCATACTCCGTTTGCTCTCTGTCATCTGAGCATCTGTCAAGCCCCAATTCACCCACATTCAGCTCTCTAAGCATCTCATCTGAAGTGTCGTAGAAGACTGTCTGCGAGTTCCCCGTTCGGGCATTGAAGTCCCCTAGGAGAATGATATCACCATCCCTAGAAAACTCCCAAATGTCATCATCTAGGATAGAGAAAGGCGTCTGTCCTCTGGATGCGGCATACATTGATGTACTGGGAGGAAAGTAACATATGGCAATATATAGGAATCGACCTGTGTCAGGTCTCAGTCTCACCCACATATATCTAGCATGATCATCTCTTCATACAATATGCAGTAATGGTTGTAGTTCCTCTTTGAATAGCACTGCTACTCCTCCTGAACCTCTACTCCCGTGCTCAGATCTCGCATTTGTTCTGTGAGCTGTTTCCAATTGTATCCCACCACATGTGGCATTACCTGTCCAGGGACCTGATGAGTCTTTGAGAAGAACACAATATCCTTGTCTTTGAAACTCTCCTCAAATGCGCCCACGTCCAACCTCATAGACCTATTACAGTTCCAGGTAGCCATCTTCAGTGTGGTCCCATAGGTCTTGCACCGTCATGCAGTACGCCGCTCTAAAATCACCACCCGTCCATCTCTGTAGAAGGCTATCTTTCCCTTCTCCCTTGCCGCTGTAATCTCTGGCATTACCTCTCTGATATGTGCGAGCTGTGAGAGAGTCAGGTCATCACCGAGGAAAATTCCTGTCTTTTTGAGAGTAGGCCTCTTCCTCAAGAATTCCTTCTTCTCTTCCAACGAGGGAAAGCGTAGTATGAGAGCTCTCCCCTTTGAAGACTCACCCGTGCCATCACTTTTCTTACCTACCCTCCATGCCTTTGTGTGCAGAGGCTTTTCCATCCCCATCATGGATGTAAGGCTTGTGACCTCTTTCTCCACATTGTTTATGTCTTTGAGACCTGTCACTCTCACATGCAGTGCTCGCATCCGCCTTCTTTGTTCGTCTTCGAGAGTCATGTTGATAAGCGTCGGTGTACAAGGAGTTTCTTGACCTTTCCCTTTTTGTGACCTCAATCCATTTTTCAGCCTCGTCCGCCTTTTTCTGTGTCCTTGTTATCATCTCCGCCCATGAAGATGTCTTTGCGACACTCAGTTTCTCTTCCTCTGTGATCATCCTTACCTGTTCCTTAATTTCCTTGATTTCATCTATTACCGAGGGTTGAAATTCGTCCTCCTCTAGTCCATTGCTTACTCTATCAGCAAGCTCCTGTTTAAGGCCTGAGATTTCTTTTTTGAGTACCCGTATCTCGGCGTTTGGGTTTTCCTGTTTGAGGGTTGAGACTTCTTCTTTGAGTGTCTGTATTTCTGCGTTAAGGCTCTCTTTCTCCTTCTTCCACTGTGCGCCCTCATTGAAGACCATCTGAAGTAGGTTGGCCTTCTCCTTCCACCATCCTTCCATCTCTGTTTTCCACTCCTTCATTTCCCTCTCCATCTGCGCCATCCGCTTATTCGTGAGCACAAAGGTTGCCTTTGCTCGTGGCTTGCAAACAGGTGAGACATTGGCGGCTTCCGTGTCCTGTGCAGGGTCTTCTTCAAGTGGATCCCTTACGGTGAGGCCCAAAGAATCAGGGTCTTCTTCAAGTGGATCCATTACGGTGAGGCCCAGAGAATCAAAGAATCTACTTCCGCTCCGGATGTACTGTCTCCACACTTCCCTTCCTGTATTGGTGCTATGGAATGGAGTGATGTTTATGCTTGCTATTCATTGCCTATGGTCATTCATGTATCCTCAGATGTGGTGCTTCCTATGTCTATGCGCATTTGGGGTGTCAAAGCTGCAGCATCGGTAATGCAATGTAAACAAGCTGAGGTCCGCAGTTGGTGCAATGAGACGCCATATTTTACAGAGGGCTTGCGGGTTGCTTTCCTACCGCCTGAAGCTCACCCCTTGGATGGCCCAACTGCCTCCAAGAAGATGCGCAGTTAGTCAGATGCTTTACCAATTCTTTCATGCAGACTATGGATTTACATGTAGTTTCTTGGAATGCTAATGGTTTACAAACTTCTCGAGTAAGAGGTTCCCGCAAGCTTTTACTTCGCAGAGATTTACACGCTCATGTAGTAGGCACTGTGGATATATTACTAGTACAGGAGCATAAGATTGCCACTCCCTTTGGTAATCTCATGTCCTCCGGCGCTCACACTTTTTGGGAGCCTGCTTTGGGCATTCATGGACAGAGTTGCGGTGTATGCATTTCAGTGGGGCCACGTTACTTGGCCTCAGTTCAGCAGCATGGCACCCTTGTCGCTGGCAGAGCAGTCTATGTGTCTCTTCGGATTCAGGACTCTATCATTGGTTTTATGTCAGTCTACGCACCCACTACTCCTCGGAGAGGGCTACTTTTTGGACCTCCTTGGCTACTGTTCTACCTGCTGTAGACTCTTGGGTTGTTGGAGGCGACTTCAACAATGTCGAAAGCGACTCTGATTGGCGATCCATCACACCTCCTGTTCTATCATCCATTTCTCCCGATGAGCAGTCAGCTTGGGATCGATTTCTTCTAGCTATTCAAGGTGTTGATGCATGGCACATACCCTCTTTTGGTCATCACCCAGCTACACTTCATTACTCGTGGGGGTTTCAGAGACAGCAGGGGAGATTATTAGAGCGATTTGATCATTTTTACATTGGCCCTTGGGCAACTGCTCTAGGTGGATTTACTACTATTTGGAGAGGGACCAGCCTCTCAGATCACTTACCCATCTCATTGTTTATCTCCTTCACTAGATCCTCTGCACAGAGACGGGGCTGCCGCATCCCTGACAGTGTTCTCACCACTGAAGTTTTGCAGCAACAGATTCGTGACTTATGGTCCACGGGTGCTTCTTATTGTGGTCCCCCTGGCGAGTTCCTTGCTCATTGCATTACTCGGTCTAGTATTTACTGCCGTGATCAGATTGCTATTATTCATCGACAGTTGAGAGTACGCAAGTCTGATCTTCACATTCCTCTTGGTTCCACACAGCGTTTGCTTGAGTGGCCTCAGGATGCTTATCTCGTTGCTAGACAGACAGAGCTCATAGAGGAAATTCATCGCGTACAGGAGGCTACGTCTGAGTTCACTCATCATGCTTCGGTATCTCATTGGATAGCTAAAGCTGATCGAATGAATAAAGCCTTCTTCGCCGCGCATAAAGAGCGCCCTCCTGGCACCACCCTCCGGACTTTGTGCGATGCTCAGGGGACACTTCATATGCATCCTGATGTTATTCTTGATATGTCTGCAGATTATTTTGAGGCATTGTTCACTGCTGATGTATGCACTACTGAGGTTTTACTTGCCCGTGAGCAGATCTGGCATCACACCCGACGCCGTTGTACAGATACTATGGCCGAGATCTTGTTGGCACCCTTCACACTTGCATAGCTTCATGCTGCTATCGA
The DNA here is from genome assembly GCF_014529385.1 of Adiantum capillus-veneris. Taxonomy (NCBI): domain Eukaryota; kingdom Viridiplantae; phylum Streptophyta; class Polypodiopsida; order Polypodiales; family Pteridaceae; genus Adiantum; species Adiantum capillus-veneris. Next base: position 73,164,006 of record NC_140960.1, on the reverse strand, counting down.
GAGTCTCGATCCATCCTCCTGTCCAGGAGAGGATGGCCTCACTAGAGCTTTCTTTTTGACTTATTGGGATGTATTGCATATACCATTGCTTCGCGGTTGTCAGGACATCTTTGCATCAGGATATATGCATCCGGATCTTTGCTCAGGTCTAATATCACTTATTCCGAAAGGGGGTGACACCACTCAGCTCCGCCAGTGGAGACCTATTACCCTACTCCCTTCGGTCTATAAGATATTAGCGTTACTGATCAGCCATCGCTTCCGACCGTTCTTACCAGATATTATTCATACTTCTCAGACAGGCTTTGTCATGGATCGATGCATACTAGATAATATCTTCACTTTTTATGAGGCAGTAGAGTGGGCCAGATCATCTTCTGAACCTCTCGCTTTTTTCATTCTTGACTTCGAGAAAGCATACGATCGTGTTGAGTGGGACTTTCTCGAAGGATCATTAGCCAGGATGGGTTTCCCCTCGCGATGGATCGCAGGCATTTCTGCTCTCTTCAGGACTGCCAACAGTGCTATTACTATTGGTGGTCGTGTCAGTCGCAATTTTGAGCTCTCTCGATCTGTACGACAGGGATGTCCTTTAGCAGCATATCTGTATCTGTTTGTTGGAGAGACTATGTCAGATTTTCTTCGTGCTCAGAGTCATGCATTTCGTGGCTTGACCATGCCAGTACCTTCAGCTCCGGACCTTATCGATCAGGAGTTCGCTGATGACACTATGCTGATGTTGCACTATTTGCTAGCAGCTCTTGATGCCATGCGGGAGGCCTTGGGGATTTTTTGCATTGCCAGTGGTGCACGTATTAACTGGTATAAATCCTATGGGTTACTGGTTGGCAATGATGACATACCTACTTGGGGGGTAGGTGATGGTTTCACATGGCTGCAGCCGAGTCAAGACATGCAGATATCTGGGCTTTCAGGTTGGATTTGATGTTTCCTTACAGCAGCAGTTTGCACCCGTACTACAGTCTATTCGCAGGAAGCTATGTCATTGGTCTTCACGTCATCTGTCGTTGGCTGGCCGTGCATTGGTCGTCAACCAAGTCATTTTGGCTACAGTATGGTATACGGCCTCTTGTTGGATGCTACATTCTGGAGTGATAGCTCAGCTCCGTAGACTAGTGCGGAACTTTTTATGGAGTGGCACAGATGGGACTACTGATACTCGTGCTCGAGTTCGCTGGTCCACGATTATTCGACCTAGGTCAGAGGGAGGCCTTGGCATTATTGATCCAGAATTACAGAGTCGCGCCCTTCTTACCAAGCTTATTGTTCGGGGTCTTTTTCCCGGCCAAGAACCTTGGAAGATGCTTCTTCAGGCTGCTCTTTGCATAGCAACTCCACGCCTCGGCACTAGAGATGGTCATACTTGGCATACAGGGTATCGTTTTCTCTTTACGGATGCCCCCTTGTCCACCCACACTCTCTCACCCTTCATCCGATCACTCCTTCAGATTTGGGTTTCCATGCGACGAGCTCTCATACGCTCACCTCCCTCATGTCGTGAGGAGATTGAGCGCCAGCCTCTCATTTGGAATGATGCAGTTCTTGATTCTTCGGTTAACCCACCCCGTCAGCTTGGAGAGAGGACTCACATTGACTGGGCTGCTTGGGACACTGGCCCTGCTGCCTCTATGCGGTTGTTTCATGAGACGCGTATGCTGGATGTGGATTTTATAGCAGAACATTATGACATTGGTCGTGGGGTGACAGACAGACTTCTTGAGATTGACTCCGCCGTTCCTTCACAGTGGGATGCAGTCATGCGAGGCACGGTTCAGATGCCTCCACATAGTGGCTGGGAAGGTCTCTTTGCTCAGAGCACTCTCTTATTAGTTTGTTTAGACACCATGCTGTTCACAGTTGATTCAGACTCCTCTCAGGGGTTTCATGCTAGATTGACATATGCTACCACCTCTCCGCACCTTGTCTACCCCGGCGCTCGATGGGAGGCCATACGAGTAGTTGGCTCTCGCAGGAAGCGTCGTTGTGTTGACCCCCATTTCGCATCCGCTGATGCCGCCCTTTGGAGGCTTTGGGTGTGGGAGGGTTGTGCCTTATCTCAGCTTTATTGGGACCCAGGAGAGTGGCATTAGCCTCACTCTAACCCCACAGGTGCACATGTATCATTTTTTGAGTACACTGTCAGAATTGGAAGATTCGCATTGATGAGACAGCACCCAGAGCAGCCCACTCGTATGCGTTTCTGGTTACATTCAGGTCTCTCCCATGCCTATCTACAGTAGTTTTGGTCAGTCATTTGGGATTTACATGCGGCTCGTCGTATTTCTTTTTTCATGTGGATGATTGCACATGTAGGACTTCCAGTTGGGACTTGGCTAGCTACTATGGGTCATGATCTGTTATGCGCTCGATGTCCTTCGCGACTACATGAGTCACCCGCACACTGTCTTTGGTCATGCTCCTCTTCTCATATAGTGTGGCTACCAGTTTGCTTTTTACTTAGCAGAGCAGGTGTTCAGGATGGATTTCTCACTTGGGGCTCTGTCTCATGGTTGATGCCGATGCCCGGACCGCATCTTTTCTACGAGGGCTCAGACACAGATCCAGCTCTTATGCTTACCTCGACTGGTTATCGGCGAGGAACTTTGGCTATGTTACCACAGATCGCATGGCAGGGGATCCTCAGACACGTGATGAAGTTTTTTCAGTCATCACTAGCATTACACTATGGAATATTTGGAGAGCTCGTTGTCTTCACATTCTCAGTGCGGCTCCACAGCTCCTTCAGGATACCCTTATTGCCATTTGGTTGGACATCATTCACACCCTGATTTGGCAGTGGGATTCTTCCTCAGGTACATCTAGAGCAGCCGAGGCTCGACGATTTGCCTTTCTTCGGCGTTGGGCCCGAGCTCCACTCTTTTTCACACTTACAGGTGGTTAGATTATATGGCATTATGCCCCCCCTCGGTGGTTTCTCCTTCACTCATCACACAGACCACCATGAGATTGTACTAGTCGAGTTGTCACTATAGTGGCTCTCATCCTTACATTCAGCTTGTACACCCCACGTGACAGGCTATTTTGGCATCCGTTGGGGATTATATTGTACTCTGTAATATACAACCCTGATTTTTCAAAAAAAAAAAAAAAAAAAAGAGAGAGAGAGAGAGAGACACGGCCTAGCGGAGTTCCGTGTCCAGAGGTATTGGCCCCAAAGTCTGGCGCCCCTTTCGGTATTTATTTCTCATTAATCATTGCAAAGTACAACTCCCGAGGGACCTCTGCTCTCACACTCTGCGTCCAGATGCTCTGCAGAGTGAGGCCCCAAGGGCTCGTATAGATTTTTACAAGGTATGCCAAAAGCAGTGCCCCAAAAGCATCAAACTCAAAAGCAATAATCCCCAAAAGCAACTGGCTCAAAATCTGCCAATAAAATCAGCCAGTGCAAAAAGCTGAATTCCGTACAGGCTGCCACGTCAGCATTGTCAACGCAAATCTCGGCAATCCGTAGTGTTCTGCCACGTCAGTAGTCAATGAAAAATCAGGAGAGTCCCTACTGCTGCCACGTCAATACCTGTACGGTGGTCATGCCACGTTATCACTTTGTGACAGAAGTACTAGGTTGGATGGGACCTTTCTCAAGAAGTTCTTTTACTTGGTTCATTATTTCTTCATTTTGGGCTCGGCTAACTCAGTTAGGTGGCCGGTTCGGTGGTGTACTACCGGGAATCAAGTCAATCGTGTGATCTTGAGGACGTGAAGGAGGTAACTCGCCTGGTGAGCCCTCAGAGAAACAATCAGCCTAAGCTTGCAGAAATTCTTGTCGTTCCTTTTCGAGATTAGACATATTTGACCTTTGTTCATCATTCAGTTCTTTTAAGAAAATCGAATAAACAAAACAACTGGATTTCATTAATTTGGAAACGGCCGAAGCCGATACAAGTGGGATGGATTCGCCCTTCAGTTTTACATAAAGTACAATCTCTCTACCCTTCTCATTTTTCAAGATGGCCTTCCTTGCCCTATAATTGACCACGGCGCTGTTCTTGTGGAACCAGGGGATTCCTAGGAGGACGTCACACCCTTCCAAAGGCATGATGTAAAAGTCCTCGTGTCGTAAATACCCTTGATAATGCAACCGAAGTTTGCCAATGACAAGTGTAATGGCAACATCCCGTTCGGGTGCTGTTAGAACAACCTAGGCGTGTGGCCCCATTTCCTCGGGCGTAATTCCCAAGTCAAGCCGCTTGAGTGAAATAAAGTTGGCCTTGGCTCCTCCATTAAGAGTACCCAAATGCATCGCAAACCCTTTCTTAGCACGTCCCATCGGTTGTTGTATAGATTCGGACTTCTGCAATAAGCAATAATCTTGTATCTCTTTGGGTAGTCCACAACAAAATCGCTTGATTTGTTGCTTCAAGGTGATCTTTCTAAGAGAAGAGGTCGGTAGAAAGGTATTCCAAATTTTTTGGCAGTAGTTATCCAAAGTAGATATCCAGAGTATCTTCCTTGGTCATCCGAAGATGATTCCAAGTAGTGATCATATCACGTTCGTACTCCTCAGTGAGCCAAGAAGAAGTGAAAAGTCGCTTGAATTGTAGCCACTTTGTGCGTGCTTCCTTCTGTAACAATAGAGTGGACCACCATGTCTGTGCATTTCCCTTCAAATAGGATGTGGCCCTCCTGACTTTGGAGTGCTCTGAATAGCGCCCTCCAAAGTAAGCTATATCGAACTATTGAATAAAAGCGAGGGTCTTATGAGTATCTCGGAAGCCTGAGAAAGTATCAAACTTCAGAGCTTGTCCATCTTCCTTAAAATCTTTAATCTTCTTGCTCTTGTCCTCCAGAAAATCATATTGGTCCACTTTGTAAAAGTGCTTCCTCTTAGAGTAAAACATCTGCTCATCGGAGTCCGAACTCTCGAAAGAGGATGAATCCTCCTCAGAACTGTCTGACTACTTTCGAGATCTTTGGTGGGATCTGCTCTTCTTAGCCATCTTCTTGTTCTTTTTGTGTCTTTGGGTCTTTCTTCGTTTCTTGACCTTTCTGTCCTCATCACTGGAACCAGAGGAGGAAGAGCTGTCAGAACTATCAAAGAAGAATGAGGACGAAGGGGAAACACCCTCAAAGCATACGCGCTTCTTTATCTCTCGTGCATTTGCAAAAGTAGACTTGTGACCCAAGTAGTCAGGGTAACTGCTGCCCGACTATGGCTCTTTGGTTTCTTCTTGGTCTTCATGAGTTGGTTAACTCGTCTTTCTACCACTTCGTCAAGCTCATCTTCCGTATACACCCAAAGACCAAGTGTTTTCTTCAAGACTGGCTTCAGGGGTGAGTTGATGGCCATACCCCAACAAAAATGCACTTTGTCGATCTGGTGCTTGGTGGGATCTTTTGAATACTGGAGCATCTGTCAAGCACAGACATGAACATGCTCTTGACTCTGCATCTCCATTTGTTCTTATTCCATAGGTGGGAATGGCCCATATTCTTTTCTCGAGTCGATAGAAGGTGGCCGTTGCCCATTCCAATCTTCCGCGCTTTTACCCGAACTTAATTGGTCACGTGCAACCGTTTGCTCCTTCCAAGGTCCGTCGACTGAGTCCATGTGTTGTGGTAGAAGGGATTGGATTCTCCGTAGAAGGAAAATCGACTGAGCTCTGATACCATTGTAACAAACTTGGACACCCCAAGGACTTCTAACCGACAACCTACTCAATCCAAAAAGCACAAGGGCTTCTAATTGACAAATTACTCAATCCTAAATTTTGATTAGGGGAGTTTTCAGGAACATGGTTCAATCACCTGCTTTGTACCCAATGCAACCGCCTCTTCCACCACCGTTGCCACCACCTCTCCCACCTCCGCCCGGATACAACGGTTGGAGTCCTTATGGTTTCCCCTACTATTATCCACATTTTGGATTTCCACCGAATCACTAAACGACTTCAAGGATGGTGTCACAAACTCCTGAAGTGTCAAAGCCATGAAGAATGGAGCCAACTTACAGATGCCGGCCGAGGGGCCTAAACCCTAAGAAGAACAAGTAGCAATAGGAGAAGTCCTACGAACTTATGGGGACCCCGTCCGATGGGGCCCCAATGACATAAAGGGATTAAATAAAGCAGGACTCAGAGACACACACACACACACACAAACTGATGACGTGGCAAGTGTGCGGACGCTCCGCATTTTGCATTGACTGTTGACGTGGCAATTGTACGGAATTTTGCAAAACGCGCTGACAGCTTTTTGGCATTGCTTTTGGACCAGAAGCTTTTGAGTTTTGAAGGCTTTTCACTGTAACTGCTTTTCAAGCCAAGGGCCTTTAAATATGAGGTTAGGGCTCATTCTTTGGCATGCTTCCTGGAGAAGGTGCAGAGTCTCGAGTACCGGCTTGTACTGTGTTTATGAAATATAAAGAAATACCGAAAGGGACGCCAAGGTTTGGGGCCATTACTCTCTGGGGTGGAATTCTGCCACTCTGTGTCGCATGTCATCTCTCTTTCAGTTCAGTTGTTATTGAAGTGCTAAAAGTCTGTTCTTTTCTATTGGCACGTGGTGCCCGTCTTGTGACAGTGGTATCAAAGGATCAGGCGTGTGCTTTTTCGAAAGCATATTGGTCCTACCAAAGAGCAGACAAAGCAAACCAGAGACCAATGGAATTTTATTTGAGGTCTCTTGGGTCCCGACCTTGGACTTATTAGCCACTCCCACCCTTCATACATCGCGCATCGGGTGCGCTCCCGTCGTCACCGCTCATGTCTTACAAGGTATAAGCCATAAAGATCACTTGCAAGAGAAGGATCCAAGATTTGTTTCGAGTCACTGTTTTTTCTCAAAAGCATTGCCATGCAGATGTTGAGGTCTATAGCTACCAAGCAGCACACTCCAAGGACTTGGCAAGCTTTCAAGAAAATTTTTGCCCGAAGTTTTATGGTTTCTGACATCTTCCTTTGGAGTGCAACTTTTGGCAGAGTGGGGTATCCAGAAATGATTGCCATGGAAACCCTAGCAGATTATAACTTGAAATTTCTCGACATCTCCCTGTAGATGTCTCTTCACGAGCAGATGACCTTGGAGGTCCAATGCGATTGCTATCTTGGGATTTGTTTGAAATGGAAGGTACCTGTTTTGAACCTGTCTGGGTGCCAATTTGAAATGTTTGACTGTGGTTTTAATACTGGTTTCAATGATTGGTGATTTTATTCCGGGTGGAGGGTGAGAAATGATGTTTGAGAATGCTTGTTCATACTCATGGCCCGGACCCCTGTGGTTATTTGCGGGGGGAGTATTGAATGATTGACAAGTGTTGTTTTACTCATGGCCCGGACCCTTGTGATTATTTACGGGGGGGGTATTGTTGTTGTGACTCCCGACCCGGACCTGAATGGTTATGCGGGAGGAGTATTAAGAAGTCTGAGGAGTGGTTATTCTCAACACCTCCAAATGATGCGGACTGTAGTCTGGGGGGCGTTTGGTTGTAAAAGGCCTCTATATCTCCTGGCCCGAACCTTTTTAGGTTATGTGGGAGGAGTGATGAGGGAGTTGTTGAATATCTCCCGGCTCGGACCTTGTTAAGTTATGCGAGACGAGTGTTCATCGGCGGCTTTATGTTTCTATGTCTTGTAACATGCATATGTGAGCATTTGTGTTGCATTGTGATGTGCCAACCATTGAATATTCCTAATTGAATGAGATTACTTGGGGGTGTAAGTTTAGTAAATCAAGACACCCGTAGAAGATCAGTGTGGTCTGGATGTGATGGCTAATCTTACTACCGGAATATCAAGAGTTCCGATTTGGACGAAAGGAGAAGCCAACTTCTTGATCAAAAGAGCCGAAAGGAGAATCGAACTCCTTAACAAAAAGAGCAAACTGGTTGTTGCTCGAAATGACTCTCGGAAAATTTTGAGCTAACTTCAATTGTTTTGCAGATATACTGTAATCACGGATGATTACTCTCTTTCAAGAAGGGGAGATGTCACAAACTGCTGACGTGTCAAAGCCCTGAAGAATGGAGCCAACTTACAGATGCCCGTCGAGGGGCCTAAACCCTAAGAAGAACAAGTAGCAGAAATAGAAGTCCTACCAACTTATGGGGACCCCGTCCGATGGGGCCCCAATGACATAAAGGGATTAAAATAAAGTAGGACTCATAGACACACACACACGCAAAAATTGATGACGTGGCAGCTGTACGGACGCTCCGCGTTTTGCGCTGACTGCTGACGTGGTAGTTGTACGGAATTCCGCAAAACATGCTGACAGCTTTTTGGCATTGCTTTTGGACCAGAAGCTTTTGAGTTTTGAAGGCTTTTCACTATAACTGCTTTTCAGGCCAAGGGCCTTTAAATATGAGGTTAGGGCTCATTCTCTGGCATGCTTTCTGGAGAAGGTGCATAGTCTCGAGTACCGGCTTGTACTGTGTTAATAAAATATAAAGAAATACCGAAAGGGGCACCAAGGTTTGGGGCCAATACTCTCTGAGGTGGAATTCCACCACTCCGTGTTGCACGTCGTCTCCCTTTCAGTTCAGTTGTTATTGAAGTGCTAAAAGTCTGTTCAGTCTGTTCTTTTCTATTGGCATGTGGTGCCCGTCTTGTGGTAGATGGTGGATCTACCATAAACTTTTCCGGCGTGGAAGATAGAAAGAAAGCCTTTCTGCAACAATTTGATTACATCTATGCCTTGGGGAACTATACAGAAGAATCAAAGATCTCTCAAAGATAATGCTATGCAGTGGTGGAGTTCTATAGCTACCTAACCGCATGCTCCAAGGACTTGGCAGGCTTTCAAGCATATTTTTTTGAGGAGCCACATGACATCCCTATTTGAAGTACAACTTTTCGCAGAATGGGGTAACCTGAAAATGCTTGCCACAGAAACGTTGGAAAACTACAACCAAAGGTTCCTCGATGTTTACCTTCCGATGTCTTTCTTCAAGTTGATTACCTTGGAGGACTAGTGTGAGCGCTGTACCATTGGGCTGCTATCACCTCTACAAGAATATTGTCTATCTAAAGAAGTGTCTATTATGCACGAACTGATGGACGATGTTGCGGTTGATTACAAACCTATGAAAGGAGAATTGGAATTTCTTATGGAAGAGCAACCAACCAACACTGAGAATCCTCACGACCACAATGAATAAATTCTTGGGATTTTTGTGACTTAACTCCACTCGATTGGTAATACTGTTAAGTATAGAGCCTGATTTACCCCTTGTAGTTTTCTGTGTTAAAAATGCACATTTGTAAGGCCCCCATTATGATTAGAAGCCAATAACTTGCCGGAAACCAAAATTTTCATGCCTAATATTATGGTTGGCCAGCGGCCGGAAAGTGGTCGGAAAACGACCGGTCGGTTGGCCGGTAGTCAATGGCCGGTGGCCGGTGGTCGGAAGTCAATGGCCGGTGGGTCTGGTGGCCGAATTCAAAAGCGGACTTGTCTTCTCAAGGGCGGCCACACATGGGCGGATTGGAGGGTCCGATTTGGACTTATCTACACGAGGGTGGCTACACATTGCTGCCTCTCATGAAAGAGGGCAACCCTTTTGGCCTATAAAAGGAGGCCATTTCTACATACATTTCTTAGTGTGAAGTTGATGCAACAAGGTGGGTGTGAGGTGGTGAGAGTGAAGCAGCTCCAAAAGGGTATAATCCCTTTGTAACCTACTTCTTGTTTTGAGTACTAAAGCCATTGAGTGTCTGCTTTCCCGTGGACGTAGCCCACATTGGGTGAACCACGTATATCGTGTGTACTCTCTCTCTCTCTACTCTATAATCTCTCGTGTGTGAAAATTATTTCTCTCCATTAAGTAATCTACTCAATTATCTACTTAGCTACGCCCTATTTCCTAACAAATACCTTGTTTGAAACAATGCCAACAAGGCACCCTGATACAAGAAACCCGATGCTTTGAATGTTTCTACACGGGACATACTTACGATTAGTCTTCTACTAAAGGGGATAAGCCTCCTGAGCAACCTCCTACTAGGAGAGCCAAAACTGCGCTGGGACCTGTTCCCGACATTTATTTCATCGCTCATGAAGGTTCCAAAGAATTATGTAGAGCTTATGGCAAGATTAATGGCTTCAAGGCACGACCTAAGAGCCACCGAGGATTTAATCCATCCAGAATTCTTGAAATAGATGGATTTTGAGTACGATTGACTCACTTGAGAACTTCATTGGAGAACTTAAGGCTGAGCTATCCATAGGGCAAACTCAAAAAGTTGTCCCCCTCATTGGTGCTCTTTCAGTCTCCATCCAAGGGTACCATGGAAAAGCAAATTTTCACATCATGAGGTTAGGCAATTGTGACGCTCTTTTGGGCAGGACTTGGCACGACAAGAACAATGCGACCATCTAGATTCAGAACAGTACCACCACTTTGCAACATCACGACAAGCTAGTTGTGTTGTTGCAAGCCGGATTTGGAATAGTACCATCACTTTGCAGCAGCACGACAAGCTAGTCATCCTTAAAGTTCGATTGCAAAAACCAACCCCGAACGAATTTAAGTTTGATTTGTATTAAGATAGTTTGACAATACTGGCTATAACATTGTTTGAAATAGAAATGATCTGTTTTGAACTTGTATTGGTGCCGATTTGAGATTGCTTCATTTTGGTTTTGATGTTGGTTTCAATGATGTCTGAATATCTTTGGCTAGGGCTTTCCTGAGAGGAGTGTTCATGTTAATTATAGAACCTCTGAACGACGGAGACGGTTGTCTCGGGAGCGTTTAGTTGTACTTGGACCTAGGTTGCTTGTATTAAGATAGTTTGACAATACTGGCTATAACATTGTTTGAAATAGAAATGATCTGTTTTGAACTTGTATTGGTGCCGATTTGAGATTGCTTCATTTTGGTTTTGATGTTGGTTTCAATGATGTCTGAATATCTTTGGCTAGGGCTTTCCTGAGAGGAGTGTTCATGTTAATTATAGAACCTCTGAACGACGGAGACGGTTGTCTCGGGAGCGTTTAGTTGTACTTGGACCTAGGTTGCGGTCTGGGGAGTGTTTGGTTGTAGCAGTTCTCTATATCTCATGGCCCGGATCTTTTTAGGTTATTTGCTGGGGGAGTGATGAGGGAGTCATTGAATATCTTCATGCCTTTTGTCTCGAGGGAGTGTTCACCGGCGTTGCTTGTTTGTATGTCCTGCAACATGCAGAGCCCTACGGTTGTACGTTGTTCAAGCACTATAAAGAAATACCGAAAGGGGCACCAAGGTTTGGGGCCAGTGCTATACTCTCTGTCTTGTGTGGTCTCTCTCTCTTCAATTCGGTTGTTTTGAAGTGCTTAAATTCTGTTTAGTGTGTTCTTTTCCATTGGCACGAGGTGCCTTCCCATTACACACTTGCTAAGAGTTTTATCTTGATTGGCGAGCTGTCACGTGACACATCCAACCCTATGTGTCAGTGGACAAGCTACAGCATGATCAAGGTTCAGTTCAGTCAAGTCAGTCTAGAATAGGAAGTGATCTGGCACTTTTGTGAGTCTGTTCGCAGACCGTGCATGTCGAGACACTTAGTGTAGATGCATATCCTCTGGTTGCACACAGCATGATCATAAGCATTCCCATCAAAATCCATCAGAATCCTTTAGGGGAATTTTCCAGTGTATTTGACCTATTTTCCGTATTTTTGACATTTTTCACTTATTATTTTTAAGTGACTTTTGTTAGAAAGTAGGTAGGGCAAATTGAGTAAGTTTGTATATAAGCAAACCTAGACTAGCACTAATTGGCAGAAGAGGCAGTAGGAGCCCAAGCTCAACAAGCAACTTCTCAGCAAGACACTTGGTGGATTTTCCTCCAAGCAAAGACCATCTCTCCCCTAGCGTTTTCTCATCAGGCATCATCGCCCTCATCTGCATCAGCCTAGCGTTTTCAGCAGGAGGTCGTCACCACACCTACCCCAGCATCTAGCATTTTGAAGACCTGCAACCCTAGCGTTTTTGGAGACTCTGGCGATTGCATTTTTTCAGCAGATACAACCTCAGCCATGCAGCATTTTTCAGCCATGAAGCACGTGCAGATTCAGCCCGAAAGGACCATCAGTTTCAGCCCTTAAGAACCTGCAGTTTCAGCCCTAAGGAAGTGCAGAATTTCAGTCCTAAAGACCAACAGAATCAGCGTTTTCGGCAACCACAGATTTCAGCCCATAGCGTTTTTGGACAGCAGATAAAAGATTGTAGATTTCAGTCCTTAGGTCGGTCTCGCCATCACCGTCGTCATCGCCGACATAGCCTAGATTTGCATCAGTCACATGCATTCAGTTTGTACCAGTTTGTGCAATCAATAGTAGACCGCTCTCGCCATAGAGAGTGGGGCCTTCAGAGAAGGGTTTTACAACGTCTCTGGTGTCGTATTCTCTTGTCTATCTCTCAGTCTCATGCACTTCCATTCACAGTGTCCATTCACTTTGTTTGTGTCCATTGCACTCCCTCACTAAAGGAACAAAAGTCTCTCCTTTCCGTAAGAAAAAGAAACCTTGAGCACAGTTCAGAGCACAGTTTGGAGCAAAGTTCAAACATTCATTCCGCTGCACCTAACATTGGTATTGGAGCTTTGGCAGTGTTCTGTATCACTCAAGGAAAGAACCACAATAATTTTTTTTGCTTGTTGTGGTCGCACGAACCTAAGTTCGCTTGGGCATGTCGATTCCTAATCGTGTTTTTGAAGAGTGACAGGAATCCTAGGCTTGTCCAGCCTCCCCTTGTGCCTCTTTCACTCATTAAGAGCGGATCGTGCACTTAGCGGCTGGCCAATCGACGTGAGGTGGGAAAAAGCAACCTTGGTGTGAGCGCAAGGCCGCCAAGGGGTGCGCCCGCGGAAAAGAGCAGAACTCGGGTGAAGAGAAGATCCTTTTCGAACACAGATTGCAAGCGAAAGAAGAACCTTAAGAACCCCAAGAACCAAGACCTCCAAGAACCCAAGTTCCTCGTGAACTTAAGAACCCAAGACCCCCAAGAACCCAAGTTCCTCGTGAACTTAAGAACCCAAGAACCCACGACTTCAGTGGATGGTTATCTCTCGAAGCGGAATGGCTACCGCTTGGAAGTGATGAGCATGAGAGAGGCGAAGAAGAATTTTCCCCACCAGGAGGTTTTTTCGACCCTTCCCCATCTATGCCAAGGATTGCACTAACTCCTATGGAGGCTTTGGAGAAGATGTTTATGGAAAGGAAGTTAGAACGGGAAGCAAGAAATGCAAAAAGAATAGCAGAAATGAATCGCAGACACGTAGAAATAAAAGCAGAAATGGATCGCAGGTACGCAGAAGACAAAGCAGAAAGAAGCAGAAAGAAAGGCAAGACAAGAACAGCGTGACCAACACATGCAAGAGTTCTTGCGACTCTTTTCTCAAGTGCCGGCACAGATGCAAGAGATTCAAGAGACGGAGACTCTCTCAGTCTCTTTTTCTCAAAAGCATGGCACACAGGATTTGCATGATTATGAGAAGCATGATGAATTGAATGATAATGATGAGCATGATGATTTGAATGCTAAGCATGATGATTTGGATGCGAATGAAAAGCATGATGATTTGCATGATCAAGATGTGATTTCTCACAAGCATGATGAGTTGGGTGAAGATGATGTGATTGTTCACAAGGATGATGTGTTAGTGGATGCTTTTTCTAGCGAAGCTAACCTTGTTGTAGATTCGATCAATCACGAAGAATGGATCTTGGCTTCCGAGTCGAGGTCGAAAGAACCCCCACAGGACGATTCGATCATTCAGGAAGAACCGATCTTGGCTCTCGAGCCTCGGTCCAAAGAACCCTCACAGGAAGTATTATGTGTTCGCATGATTGATACGCACCCATTGTTCGAGTGTTTCATTCGTGATCTTTTCCTGTATTTTAGTCAGCGTCTTTATGTGAACCCTTTTCCTAGGCATGACATTTTTTTTTTTTCCGAGAAAAAGATCTTTCTATTAGTTAATGAAAACTGCCCATAGGGCTACAACCACCTCTGCAAGAGAGGGCTACAACAAGCATGATGGGGAGATTCTCCCAATGAAAAAACAACATATATACAATGGGGCTAAATCAAGAGATGGGAGGAGGGAAAAGCCACACAGGTGGACAGTAGTGCCATCTGAGCACCCCCTGGACTATGGTGTAGAAAGGCCCAAGGCGCCAGAGTCGAAGGAAAGCCTCGCGGCGCTCCCGCATGCGGTCGGAGCTGCCCTGTAGTCCCTCAAGCTGTCCTCTGAGAGTATGGATCAGCTCTAGCCAAAAGTCACGAACAGTCTCTGCTGGTGGCACAGGGCGAGCCTCAAAGATGCAGAAACAACGGGCCCGCCAAATGAACCAAAGTGTTAGGCCACTGATGAGCTCCCAACACTCCTCTCTCTCACTGCACCACTCCAGTGGAGTAAGCTCTGTAGCAGGCTGAAGTGTAGGTCGCCCCCCTTGTATCACTATCATCTTGCTGGTGGAAGATAGCTCAAACTGAAGTGCCGGGCCCGTGAGGGTGGACCAAGCCGCTGCCCCCCAAGTGTACTGTCGAGCCGTGGAGAGAGCAGGCATCAGCCGAAGAACTCGTAGCCACACCTGCTGGGTCGAGGGACAGTCCCAAAGACAGTGACGCTGACTCCACCAAATGGTCACAAGCTGCACATGCACAAGCCAGCTCCCTACTGCTGTGGCTCTATGTGCGACCAGCCACTGAAACAAGGTGACTCGCCTCGGCTGTCTGGAGTCCCACAGCCTCTGCCAAAAAGCTGCCAAGAACTCGACTGTGAGGTCCTCCTCCTGCCAATGACGTGCTGCAGCGGGGCGGGCCTCTCTCTGTGCTACAAGTATATGACGTCCAAGCCGAACAGTGTACTGAAAGAAGGGGACTCCTGGGCGGTCTGCAGAAGAGAAGGGGTCCCTCCATAGCCACTCACCAGGATCCCACTGTACTCGTGCCAGTGGACAGCACTCCCAAGCCCATAGCCTCCAGTGTCCTGTCTCAAGAGCTACTGGGTCAGGGTCTAAGATGCAAGTCCTCCCACAGATGCCCACAACTCGGATCCTCTAGAAACAGCACTCTGCTACCTGCGGGGCCTCTACTGCAACTCGCTGTAAGCGTCCCCCACCTTGAAGCTCGAAGAACATGCCTGGGACAGTCTCTGAGCAAGCCCTGATTGAAATGAGAACCTCCAATCGTGTGAAGGCTCCCATCCACCGGGGTGCTACTGGCTCGAGAGGCGTGAGCCACTCAGCTGGAACTGACTCTGAGATGTCCTGACACATGCTCTGCACCCCTCTCATGCCCTGTAGCTGGACAGCCTGCACCTCCTCCGACAAACCTGTGAACTCTAGCCAGTCACCTAGAGAGCTCGCTGGACCAGCTGCCATGGGACCCCAAGAAACATGAGGCCGACTCCCAACCAAGTGGCCTCTCTGAGTGCTAACCATGGGGTTCCAGACGAGGGGTTGTCGTAGGCGCTCCTCCGTGCACGTCGGCGGTCTCTGCTCTAGGCCACGCCGTAAGAGCTCCCAAGATCGAAGCAAACTCACAGCAAATCGGTCCTCCAGTCTCCTGCTCAAACCAACTCGGCGCAGCTATGTAAAGATCCATCTGGTCGAAGGTTGCCAAGGGCCTCCTGACTGAGGCACCCTGGCACGAAGCCTCTGCAGCAAGAACTCCTTCCAGGGCTCCTCGCCTGGAAGAAGTCCTCTGACGACGAACTTCCCAAGAAGGGCTCTGTTCTGCTGTGCTGGATCAATGATCCCAAGCCCTCCCTGAGAACAAGGAAGTGTGATGACCGACCAAGCCACCTTGGCTCGGGCAATCTGAGTGTCGCGACCTGACCAAAGGAAGTTCCTGATCAGCCTCTCTACCTGGCTGATACAAGAACTCGAGAAGATCCAGCAAGAAGGGATGTACCACATAGTCGCCAACAACACCTTGTTGGCAACTACTACTCTACCAGCCAGCGAAAGTCGTGCTGAGCTCCAATGTAACAACTTTCTCCTGATGGACAGGAGAAGAGGAGCAATCTGCTGCTCGGGGGACAAGTCCAAACCAACCTGACAACCCAAGTACCGAACTGCAGTCCCTGGAGGAATCCACCTGAAACCCTCTCCTGGCATCCAATCTGGCACAGGAGCACTGCCAACCGAGAAAGCCACTGTCTTTCTCCAGTTGATCAGTGCGCCCGATGCACAGCAGAAGGTCTCCAAAGCCTGCTCACATCTGTATAAATTGGCCTCCTGGCCCTCTAAGTACAAGGCCGAGTCGTCATCAAACTCAACGTCCAGAAGCTCATCTCCCCGTATAGGGAGTGCTAAGCCCCTCAGACCAACCTGCTGTGACACCAAAAATCTGCTCATCGCCTCCGCATAGAACAGAAAGAGAAAGGGGGCAAGAGGACAACCCTGTTTGACCGATCGTGTGAGCATGAAGCGCTCACCTCTACCGCCTGCCAAAAGCACCTGACTGTGAGCCTGTCTGTACAAAGCTGACACCCCTCTGATCCAAGCATCTGAGAAGCCCATCCTGCGAGCGTGCCCTCTAGAAAGTCCCAGTCAACTCTGTCGTATGCTTTCTCAAAATCGAGAAGAAGAATCACAAGGTCCTCCCCACGGAGTCGTGCTAGGGCAGAAGCCTCCCAGAAGATGAAGATGTTGTCAAGGATACTGCGTTCCTTGACAAAACCTGTCTGAGTCCCATGTATAAGGCTCTCCAAAAGTGGTTGAATCCTCAAACTCAGAGAGCCTTGGCAAGAATTTTGTAGGCTGAGTTTAGGATGGTGATGGGGCGCCACTGTCGAATCTCATCCAAGGAGCCACCCTCCTTTGGAATGAGGTAAATCAGGCCCTCACTCATGCTATCCGGCATCACTCCTGTGAGCAGAATGTACTGAAAGGCACTACACAGATCTGGGCCAAGCAGGTCCCAGTACTCCAAGAAGAAACTGGGAGTCAGCCCATCCTCACCTGGACAACTACCACGAGGGAGGGCCCTAAGAGCCGTGTGCAGCTCCTCAAGCTGAAGAGGTATCTCTAGCCTCTGGCGCATCTCCTCAGACACAAGACAAGGCATCTGTGCCCAAACCTGCTCCCTGCATGCATCCTGTCTCTCTGACTGGGGCTCAGCCGACAGTAACTTACGGTAAAAGTCAGTAGCAATTGCACGCATATCCTCGGGCTCACAAACGACTGACCCATCTGGTCTCCTCAACTGATTGACCTTGGCATGCGAGTGCCGAGGTCCCACTGTCTCAAAAAAAACACTTGTCACTCTGTCACCCACTTGAGTCCACTGAGATGCCTGTCGGTGAAAGGCAAACTCATGGCGCCTCTCCTCTGTGCAAGCAAGCTCATGTCGAGCCTGCTGTAACTGCTCCTCCAACCATGGACTGTCTGGATGCTGCTCCTGCATCCTCTGTAGTGAAGCAATGCCTCGTCTGAGACGCTGCTCCTCCTCTCTCGCTGCAGCCCGTCGAGCCAGAGACTGTTGTAGAAAAAAGTGGCTAAGCTGAGCTAGGCCTAAGGCCACTCTGTCTGCAGGTAGAGCCTGGCTGTCCATGCCCTCTGTCCAGAGAGCCTCTACCCTCTCTCTGAGTGCTGAGTCCAACAAGACCCGCTCTGGGATGCGAAGCATCGTGCTCCCACTCCTCTGCCTGGCTGCCACTGTGAGGATCACTGGTGCATGGTCCGAGAAGGATGTCCCTGCCAGGATGCCCACTGAGCCCCCCAAGTCACTGAAGTGGTTACTAGTGTAGAAGCGATCTATCCGCGATAGATTCACTCCTCCCACTCTGCGGTCCGATCTAGAGAAGGCAAGACTCTCTGGAGGCCTCACAAAGCCAGAATGCTGCCATGTATCCGAGACCCTCAAAGTTATACACAACCTCTCCCAAGCTGCTAACTCGACTCCATGCACAGTAGCATGGCTGCCTCCGATCCTGTCAGAAGGGTCCTCCAACATGTTGAAGTCCCCTCCTACACACCAATGGTCAACCTGTGGCAAAGACTCGACAATCTGTGACCAAAACTCTGCACGAGCACTCGCCACATTGGGCGCATAGATGTTCAGGAAGCCCACAAGGCCACCCTGAAGCTGCATAGTAATCCACTGAGCCCTGCCTGGCACAATAATCCCTCTGCCCACAATGGCCTGCTGCAATGAGTCCGCAATAGTTATACATACCCCACCCTGGATGCCTCCAGGTCCGAAAGCAGCTGACCAAAAGGTATCATACCGTCCACGCAAAATCTGACCACATCGCCAAATGCGGCTCTCAGACAAATGGTGCTCCTGAAGCATAAGGAGATCAATCTCTCCTCCCACAAGGCAACGCTGAAGCTCCTGACGCAATCGGCCCCGCTGTCGCTGAAACTGGGACACACCTAGTCCCTGCACGTTCCACGAGACGATCCTCATATGGAGCGAGAGAGAATAGATGCTGCCGCAGCAGCAAGACGGGCTATCTTCGAGGCTGGCTTGGATGGGGAGTAATCCGCATCCGAGCGTCCTCTAGATAGGCAAGACTGCAGTGAGTGCCTGGCCCAAGCCCAAGCAGAGCGAGCCGTGCGTAAAGCAACCTCCTTTGTCCAGGAGTCCTCATGAATGTATACATAGCAAGGCAAACACTGCGTATCAGCAAAAAAGTACACCACAATGTGTCTACATCCTGCTGAGTCTGGGGGTGTCACCGCAAACTTGGCCAGTGGCCACAAAGTCTGCAGCAAATCTATAACTCCAAGTTCTCCCATGTGGTGAGAGAACTCGAGAACCTGTGTATGCAACCATCCCACCACTGAGTCTAGGGACCACTCTCTCTTGGTCCTCCCACAGAGGGGGAAGGAGAAACCAACTGTTGAGTCCAAGGCCTCTGTTCCCCTAGCGGCGAGGAACAAAGCGTGGACCCTGAAGCAGGCTGCCTCGTGGTCTGCTGCGGAATCGCCGAGGAAGCGAGTGAACCCGTAGTCGTAGAAATCCCAGCGGCGTCGGAGGTCAATGCTCGTCAGACCACGAGGGATAGCTGCAAGGGAAGATGTCTGAATCTGCGGAGGGGGCCGCAAGAAGGGCTGACCCTCTCTCGCTAGGCGACTCGTGGCAAAGGCGCTGCCAAGGGATCTCCTAGCCGCCGGCGAGGGACCAGTTTCCTGAGTCAATTGTGGTACTGGAGCAGGAGGAGGGAGAGAAGGAACTGGGGGGGACGGAGGAGAAGAGAAGCGGGGTGGGGCGACAGAGACAGGAGGGCGAGGAGGGGAGTAGGCGGGAGCAGAGGGCGGGGGAGGGGATGTGGAGGAGGAGGGGAAATCTGAAGGTGGGGCGGCTGGCGAGGGTGAAGCTGAGGTGGAGGCTGGCGTAGGGGGCTCCTCCTGCTCAAGAGGACCAAAGCGGTTCCCCGTGGGAACCCACTGCTGCTGAGTAGGCACCTGAGGGCCACTCTGAGTGCCAAGCTGTCGCTGTGGCCCCTGGCGTCAATGACCATTGGCCTGCTGCCACCCCTCCTCCGTTGGAGCCCCAGGCTCGGAGGATGGCTCTGAATCTGTGCGCTATGCCGCTGGCTGTGGCTGCGGCCCAGCCTTGGCAGGCTGGGGCTGAGGTTGAGGTGCAGGTCGTGGCCTCCTCCGTGGACAGGCCTTCGCTAGGTGGCCCATCTGTTTGCAAATGAAGCAATGATTCGGGAGACCCAAGTACTCCACACTCTGTCTAAACCAACCCCCACTCACCCGAGGCAGAAGGATGACCTTCGGGAGCGTGTGGGTATCTCTGACCAAAACTCGAACTGAAGGGATGCCAGCCGCCTTGGCAGCTACTGATGCTGCCGTACGAGGTGTCTCCAGGACAGTCCCGATGGCGGAGCCAATCCTGGAGAGAAGTGGAAGGTACTCCCTCCGTAAACCCGGAAAGCAAACTGAGATGGGGATGTCCGCCTCCTGTACGAGCACATCCGAAGTCGGGTCAAAACCATGTCGCCACTGTCGAAAGTGGGCGCGTGATGCTCGGATGGCCAGTGGACTCATAGCTATGACCTTGGAGGCCATCTCGGAAGTCTCAAACTCGATCTGGTGGTACCCCCGTCCGAGAATCTGGACATCCAAGATCTTGCCCACCTCTGCGAGAAGGCGGGCCTGGAGAATGTCTCGCAGCTCTCCTCTGCTAGGACGGGTGCCGAGAACCTTGCAGATGACTGAAGTCGCCTGCAAGCGCTCTACCTCTGCGGCAAGGCTCGCTTGCTCTGTTGTCGAAAGAGCAAGTCGAATGGTGGGCTCAGCGGGGTCGGGCGAGGGGGCTTTAGGCGAGTCCCTCTATGGCGAACTGGAGCCTCCATCTGTGTCTACTGCTGAGTCGAAGAAGCGAACGGTGAAGGAAGTCTGCAACCGAGTACGCCGAGCACTCGTCCGAAGAAGAAATGTTGTAGAGCCAGGTGTAGAAGACCTTCGGGAACAGTGAGGACGACGGGGCGGGGGGGGGGGGGGGACGGAGAGAGCGGCGAGCGAGAGACAAGAGGCTGCAGGCGGGGTGGGGGAGAAGCGGCCAGGGAGGAGGGGAGGACAGCGGACGGGCTGGAGGGAAGGGGGGAAGGGAGCGGACGGGCGGGGGGGGGGCGGCACGGGGCGAGGGCGGCTGGTAGCAGTGCACGAGGGGGGGGGGGGGCGGGTTAGGCTAGGCAGCGCGAGGGTGAGGGAGGCAGCGTGAAGGCGAGGGGGGGGCAGCACGGGGTGGCAAGAGGCAGTGCGAAGGGGAGGGGGGGCAGTGCGGGGGCTGGAGGAAGCGCGAGGGCGAGAGGGGGGGGGGGAGGAGGGGCAGCAGTAGCGAGCTTTCTCCTAGGCATGACATATTGTACGTTGAGCACGTTTCACTCATGAATGAGCACGAATGTATGCAGATTGTTCATGAAAAGCTGAAAAGTATGCATTCAAGGAAGTCACATTTCATGTCTCTTCCTTGGCATGGCACATTTGTAGAAAGAGCACATGAAAGTATGAGCACCAAGCATGGGTATTTCCGTTGTGAATTGCCACAGTTGATTGCTTTAGATCATAAGAGAAAGATTCCATCTCATTGTCTGCGTGTGTGAGGCGAACGGTTTGGCACTCCGTCTCTTTGTTCATCTACATTGCATGCATAGACTTTGAGGAAGACACGATTTTTTCTACTCACTTTACATGGGGTATGTTCATGGTTTTGTGTTGGAAGTGGTTTCAGGAATTTTCAGCCTCGGAGATTCTTGAAGAAGGTAGACGCATGACTCTCGACAAAGTTGAAGCATTGAAGGAGCCACAGAAGACTTTGTGTCGCTTTCGGCGCGGCCAGGCATTGAAGACCTTTATGAAGTTCAAGTATCGCATGACCCACACATCAGAGTGGGCCGACGAAGAGTCTCTTCCAGGATTCCGGATGCTATTGGCGATCTCCCTCGACGCCATACAGTTCGGTACTAGTACCTCACTTTGAAAAGGAGGGGATGTCACGTGACACATCCAACCCTATGTGTCAGTGGATAAGCTATAGCATGATCAAGGTTCAGTTCAGTCAAGTCAGTCTAGAATAGGAAGTGATCTGGCACTTTTGTGAGTCTGTTCGCAGACCGTGCATGTCCAGACACTTAGTGTAGATGCATATCCTCTGGTTACACACAGCATGATCATAAGCATTCCCATCAAAATCTATCAGAATCCTTCAAGGGAATTTTCCAGTGTATTTGACCTATTTTCCGTATTTTTGACATTTTTCACTTATTATTTTTAAGTGACTTTTGTTAGAAAGTAGGCAGGGCAAATTGAGTAAGTTTGTATATAAGCAAACCTAGACTAGCACTAATTGGCAAAAGAGGCAGCAAGAGCCCAAGCTCAACAGGCAACTTCTCAACAAGACACTTGGTGGATTTTCCTCCAAGCAAAGACCATCTCTCCCCTATCGTTTTCTCATTAGGCATCATCGCCCTCATCTGCATCAGCCTAGTGTTTTCAGCAGGAGGTTGTCGCCACACCTACCCCAACATCTAGCGTTTTGAAGACCTGCAGCCCTAGCGTTTTTGGAGACTCTTGCGATTGCAGTTTTTCAGCAAATACAACCTCAGCCATGCAGCGTTTTTCAGCCATGAAGCACCTGCAGATTCAGCCCGAAAGGACGATCAGTTTCAGCCCTTAAGAACCTGCAGTTTCAGCCCTAAGGAAGTGCAGATTTTCAG
The DNA here is from genome assembly GCF_014529385.1 of Adiantum capillus-veneris. Taxonomy (NCBI): domain Eukaryota; kingdom Viridiplantae; phylum Streptophyta; class Polypodiopsida; order Polypodiales; family Pteridaceae; genus Adiantum; species Adiantum capillus-veneris. The sequence goes on along the minus strand of NC_140960.1, from coordinate 73,141,862 downwards.
CCCTAAAGACCACCAGAATCAGCGTTTTCATTAGCGTTTTCGGCAACAACAGATTTCAGCCCATAGCGTTTTTGGACAGCAGATAAAAGATTGCAGATTTCAGCCCTTAGGTTGGTCTCGCCATCATCGTCGTCATCGCCGACATAGCCTAGGCTTGCATCAGTCACATGCATTCAGTTTGTACCAGTTTGTGCAATCAATAGTAGACCACTCTCACCATAGAGAGTGGGGCCTTCGGAGGAGGGTTTTACAACGTCTCTGGTGTCGTATTCTCTTCTCTATCTCTCAGTCTCATGCACTTCCATTCACAGTGTCCATTCACTTTGTTTGTGTCCATTGCACTCCCTCACTAAAGGAACGGAAGGCTCTCCCTTCCGTAAGAAAAAGGAACCTTGAGCACAGTTCGGAGCACTCATCTTGAGCAAAGTTCAAACATTCATCTCCCTTCCGTAAGAAAAAGGAACCATGAGCACAGTTCGGAGCACTCATCTTGAGCAAAGTTCAAACATTCATTCCGCTACACCTAACACGAGCTTACAGTGTTACCATCAGAGAACGATGAGGAAGCGCAGAGACCAAGGGGGGGGAGAGAGAGAGAGAGAGAGAGAGAGAGAGTCTCCTGAACCAATCAACTTTGGCAATGAATAATTGAATGCGTAGTACAATGGAGGCAAGGGGTTGCATATATAGCAACCTCAATAAATTGCCCTACCCAGACTTTGACAAATAAGTAAAATAAATACCTTAAAGCCAAAATAAATGATGGGATCACATAGGGCAGTTCACTTGAGATGCCAAAGCTCTAACACCCTCTTTGCAGCTCATAGTGGACATAAATAGTGAGACCAAGTCTATGAAAAAGCTGCCATGGACACTCGAGCAACACCGGTCATGCTGGATACACCTCGGATTTGCTACCCTCAACTTTGTACCTTAGAAGAATGCCATCTTGAGCATCAGTTGCCTTTTTAGAAAATTTGAACTGTAGTCCACACTACGTCCAAGAATCCCCATTTATGAACTGTGAACACATCACGTCCAAAAATAATACTCCAAGATAATGAAGTGTGGAACACATCTTGACCGGCCATGGGCCCTAAAACCCTAAACACCAAAAGCTTGGCATTTGGAAGTGATTTCCGAAAATTGCGCTAGCCTGCTGACGTGGTAGGGTGTACGGAATTGCTTAGGTGGCATACTGCACGGATTGTAAATTGTGCTGCTGGTGTTGACGTGGCAGGTTGTACGGATTTCCACATTTTGTGCTGCTAGCTGCTGGCCGCTTATGGAGGAGCTTTTGAGGTTCAATGCTTTTCAACTGATTGCATTTGGGACTCTGCTTTTGGGCATCCCTTGTAAAGTTTATAAGAGCCCTTTAGGCCTCACTCTGCAGAGCATCTGGACGTAGAGTCTGAGAGCAGAGGACCCTCGTGAGTTTGACCTTGTTGTGATCAATAAATAAAGAAATACCGAAAGGGACGCTAGTCTTTGGGGCCAATGCTTCTAGGCGCGGAACTCTGCTGTGCCGTGTCTCTCTCTCTCTCTCTCTCTCTCTCTCTCTCTCTCTCTCTCTCTCTCTCTCTCTCTATATATATATATATATATATATATATATATTAAAGTTCAGTGATTTTGAAGTTTTTGTTCGTGTGTTGTTGCTATTGATTTCTTGCTTGGAGTGTCCAAGCCTGCTACATTGCAAAGCTTGTAGCTGTGTTACCAAGCTTTGTTATGGAAGAGCCGAGAGGGCTCTTTTACAGTGGTAGAGGACCATTTTGAGCGTGGTAGGTGCATACTAGAGGCGGGATGAGCACGGCGAGGGCTGAAGTTGCGTCACCAAAGCTTTGGTATGGAAAAGCCGAGAGGCTCTTTTGTAGTGGTAGGGAAGAGATATGAGCGAGGTAGGCGCATCGAATATCCTGCAACTAGATATGTTTACCTACAGATACTTGATAGCTTCATTAACAAATCATTGAGTCCTTCTACTTGCATCAGTCCAACAACTATGCCTTGGCTGCTTTCAAGCACGTTTCTTAATCCTCATGCATTCAAATTTTTGTGTCGTCTGTGACATGCTATCAGCTGCATAAGAGTCACTCATTAATACATGCTGTAGTAGCTTTTTGTGCTTTTGTAAAAGGGCACCACATTTGGCATACATATGAGCCAAAGAATTGGCAAGCACAACATGTTTCCAAGAGCCTTTGAGCAATAATTGATGCAATGAGCACACTGAGAAAGAAGATTGCAGTAGGGGAGTTGCCCTCATGTTGCATCCCAACAAAAATAGTTTAGAGCTTCCTCGGCCTGCTCTTGTTGGCTTACCCAAGAACACTCCAAGTGACTTCATTTAGCGAGAAACCTCAATTTGCATCCAATTAAAACAGCCTAGAGCTGCCTTGCATCAAGGATGTTGGGCATCTCCTGCACTTAACCTGCTGCAAGAGACGACATCCAAGGGAGGATGCCCTTCAAGAAGTTTTTGTGCTATTGTGAGGAGACCACATTTGGTATACATATTGATCAAACCACCGCGAAGCATGACATCATACTCCTGTCTAGCAATCACATCGTGAATTCTAATACCCATGTGAGCCTTCCATAAGGCCACATGCCTTTAAGAGGTGAATGCATTCAGAGAAAGAGGTTTCGTTGAAACAATCGAGATTTCTTGGGACAGGCATATTGGGCATGTCTTGCAACCAAGACATTGCAGATGATGACATACTAGAGAGAATGCTTATCAAGAACTTTTTATGCTTTCGTGACAATACCACATTTGGCATACATATCAGCCAAGCTCTGCCAACCATGACATCCTCCACCAAGAATGCCAAACCAAGTATCTTCTCATTAATTCTCTCACCCATGTCAATGGCTCGCATAAGGCCAATGGGATTCAAGGTGCAAGCATATGCATTCAAATTGAATTTGGAGAGATGCATCCAGTGAAAACAGCCTAGAGCTTTCTGGCCTTGCGCTTGTCGCGCGTATCCCACAATCAGTGCATTCCAAGAGGCAACGTTCCAGAGAAGAAGCTTTCTCAAGTGCACCACTTTTGGCATGCATATCAACCAAGGCAGTGCCAAGCACCGCAATTTTTTTTCAACAGCCTCTGACTAACAATATAATTGTGAATTCCTAGCCACATGCCTTCAAGATGCATGCTTAGGTGACTGCATCTGCAGAGAGGCCCTCCCTTTCGATCAAGAACATCTTTTTTCAACATCTGACTAACAATATAATTGTGAATATTTGTGCCCATATCATTATCTTGCGTAGAGCCACATGCCTTCAAGATGCATGCTATGTGATTGCATCTAAAGAGAGGTCCTTGCTTCGCATTCCTATAGCATCTTCATAGAGCCACGTGCCTTCAAGATGTAAGCATAGCCTTCGAGACGAAAGTAAATTTGGATAGATACACTTGCTTTGCATTCGCTGAAAACAACCTAGAGCTTTCTGTTGCGCACATCCCGCAATCAGTGCATTCCATGAGGCGACATGCCGGACAGGAAGCTCTTCAAGCACTTTTTGTGCACTTGCTTGAGCGCATCACATTTGGCATACATATCTACCAAGACACTGCCAAGCTTGACATCTTTCCCTTCGCATCTTGTTAAAACAGCCCATAGCTTCCTTTCCAAAGCCGGTGACGATTGCTTCTGTATGGATTTGCCGCAGCTGTGGGGACAAGAAACCGGTGACGATTACAGGATATTCATCAACCACGAAAATTAAGAAAAGGAACTGCGCGCACACTGTGCTGCTGGTGGGCTGGGCTGCTTTCCTGCTTGGGTTTCAGAAAGCTAGAGACTCCCTATATAAAGAGCCTTGCGTCGTCGATAAAAAGAGCCGGTGCGTCTTGATGTTGCCGTTGAAAAGGCCACGACACGTGGAGCAAGGAGATGCGAGATTTTTGAACGGAGTTGTATAAAAGAGCAGGTGCGTCTTGATGTTGCCGTTGAAAAGGCCACCACACAAGGAGATGCGAGATTTTTGAACGGAATTGTATGCTAACGGAATAATCAGAAAATTTTCTTTTATTGCATGATAGATTTCTGTGATATTAAGCCTAGAACAATTGTTCTCACCACTTGCTTCTTTTGTAAGCCCATGAAATGAAATATACCGACTTCAAATATGAGATATTTCTAGGAGAGGATGTGTGTGTGTAGTTGGCATAACGAAACTTGAATCCGTCACAAAAGCAATCATTTTGTGGAGGCTTAACATGCACATCAGTTGATTGTCCTATGCATATGAGGAGAAAAAACTTGTCTCAAAATCAGCTATTTTATGGAGGTGTCACATGTGCATAAATTGCTTGTCATATGCGTTGAAGTAATTATTCACTATGCGGAGGTTTATATTTACATAAGGTGTTGTCCTATGCAGTAATTAGTTTGAGATAAACTTTTATATGCTGGAGGTTTGATATGTTCACTGATTTGCTTATTGTTGTAACATTAATGAGAGGATTATATGTTTGACTCAAGGATCTCTGTGCATACTTTATGGGCTAGGGTGAACTGGTTGTGTGGCCTAGCATTGTGGCAACTTCAGATCCACTAGTTTTGTGAAGAAGAAGAGAAGTTCTTAATGTTGTAGGAACAATCCCAAGGGACCTCAAAGATCTGTCCGACAGGGCTTGATGAACTCTGGGGATTTCTTTATTACTGAAGTATCTATCGGCATAACATGTGCTCTAGTTGTGTCCTAGTACTGTAGCAACTTGAGACTAGTAGTTTTATATACTTGGGATGTAATGCTAATTTACTCAAAAGGGTTCTTCTATATATAGTCTAGTAAGTGAGCGATATGATCGAGCGACACTGAGCATAGCCTTTGCACTAGGGTCAAGTATTATGTGTCAACAAATTTAAAGCTCGTAAGATTCAATTATTATGGTATTTGCAGATGGTCTAGCAAGTGGTTGATAGCTATGCGTCCACATTGACATTCTAGTAAACTAAGCAACATATTATCTTTGAACTTGCATTCTCTTAGCTAGGCTAGCCATTGAGCATTAGATAAGCTTCAGCACTTGGTAAATTATGAACGTCACCAGGCTCCCAAGCATGTGCTCCATTACTAGCACACATTGCCCTAAGTCTCCTTGACCATTCATTCGAATTACAAACTCATTCTTGGATATTGCAATGTTGGTGTCACAAACGGGAGCAATTAACAATATCAAATATACTCTGAAGCCAATTGAGAGAGAGAGAGAGAGAGAGAGAGAGAGAGGGAGAGAGGGCTAGGTTTGGACGATGGGTTGGTCCCTCTCCCCCCCCTCCAAAAATAAATAAATAAATTTAAAAATAATAAAATAGTAAAAAATAAAGAGTATCTTTATTATTAAGGAGAAGTCATAATACCAGGACTTCGAAGCCTCTGTTTCTCAATCTCATGCCAAAGCCTTAATCTGAAGGATCTTTGTTCCTTATTGAAAATCCTCGAGAACGAAGGCTCTCAACTCTAGAACTTACCTTCTAGTCTTAGGGCATGGTATCCCTAGAACTCTATTCGCAAAGTCCTCTTTTGTAGAAATCTTAGTATCTACCTTGCAAGGCTTGGACATGAAGTCCTTGATGTACTCCCAAACTTGGGGTGTGGAACCCTTTGGGATGATCTGCCTATGTTTCAATGCGCTTTTCTCCTGCAGAGGTTCGTGCCTCCCAATGTGGAAAGGTATGTAAGGTACAGTTCGGTTTCAATTTGTAAGGTACATACCTTTGTATTGATAAAATTTTAAGGTATGTAACAATACATACCCTTTTTTTTCAAAACATAAATTCTTCATTTTTACAAACATTACCTAATGTCTGCAATTATCGTGCTCCATAGACAACCATTCCTAAACCTTAATATCCATATCGCATCAGAATTCATATGAACACTAAGCACTTAGCACTACAATTGTGATAGCATCAATGACAAAAATTCAAGGACAACCTCAAGAAACATAACATTGATATTTTGAATCTCTAGAAAATGCATGGATAAATCCATGGCAGATGCCATGCATGATGTCTAGTGCCATGAAAAGCTTCTCTGTTAAGTTTGTGTAACAGTTTTCTCAACTTGCAATAGCGGGGGGAGCTGGTGCAGAGCACAAATCCTTAGGCATAGGTGCGAGTAGTGATGATGGGGTTTGCAAAATCTCCTTCTCATAAAAGACAATTGAGCGGCTATGTAAGAAGCTGTGAAGCAAAAGGATGATAAAACCGGTAGGCTTTGATGCCCAAAAGATTACCATAACCCACAAAGATTACCCAAAAGATTTGGGCATCAAATCTTTTGATGCCCAAAAGATTACCATAACCCACAAAGATTCTTCTCATTGTGTGAGGCACGAGCTTGGATGAGGGGCATGTACGAAGAGCACAAGCTCGAGAGCCAAAAGTGCATAAATGTGAAATCTTAGAACTGTTGGGGATTCAATTTTTTTGTCTGGTTTCTAAGCCTGTGGGAACGCCCTCATAATACATGGAGCTATAGACCACTGATTTAGTGGAGTTTGCATGGCCACTTTTGCTTTATATTAAGATTTTGTATATAGATCAATATAGCATTATTTTTGTATTGCTTTGTCGTGCTGCGCTCGTTAATCTCTCTCTCTCTCTCTCTCTCTCTCTCTCTCTCTAAGACCATAGCTCTCGACAGTGATGCCCCGTTAACTGCACAAAGACAGGCGCACTGCAAAGCTGAAAAATCCCTATTCTACTTACTCACAGGCAATTAATAATACCAACCATTTATAGCTAGCTTGAGGACCTCCCTTCTTAAGCAAGAAAAGAGAAACCTTGTGCTCTGATACCAATGTAACATTTAATGGCCTAAAAACTTGTGTGTAGCGGAAATTAGCATGAACGTAGTGGGTATTTCATTAGAATAGATTCCTAATGAGAATTAAAAGAGTGCTTGGGTGGAGAGAGCAACAAAAAGCATAACACCTAGTTAGATAGCATGAACAATACTTTCAAAAGAGAGAGAAATTAAGCTATTGGCAACAATTGAGGACCGGATTTGCATGGAGCCGGTCCCCCCTCCAAAAGGCTTTGTATTATGTTTTCTCCCATCAAGAGAGTCATTGTACAATACAATTCTTTGTGTTCCTTCAAGACTAGCTAGTGCAATGAAGATGAAAGCTTCATGCACTAAGCAAAACACTTATCAAACACAACATCAATTCTCCCCGGTCTCAGACCCAAGACCTCACACACCTTCGAAGATGGTGAGAGCTAGCAGGGTATGAGAGTAGATTGAGAGGAAGAAGGAGTAGTCTTACGAGAAAGATGTACATCTCCTCACATAATCACTCATATTAGCATAGCTTAGCTTAGTAATTAGCATGGTAGAGGAGATGAGCATGCATTGAATCTTGGCTCTTGGTTGGATTTGCATCACAAAGCCAAGAGTTGTTGGTGTAGGCCTCCCTTCTCACAAGCTTGGAGTAGGTGGTAAGCTTTCCATTAAAGCTTGAGAAGGAGAGAGAGTCTTCTTTTCTTCACACATGAGATCGTGTGAGTGTGTGTGTGATAATGCCTTGCAAAAATCAGCCCCCTCTCTCTCTTGGTTGACCCCTCTTGCTATTTGCTCATGCTACCCCCTCATTTGACCTCCCTAGGGCTAGCCAATGATAATTAAGCAGCATAAGTGATAGCCTTCTGACATGTGTCCCCCTTTCCCCTTTTGTGAGAGCTTTAGGTAATTTAATAATTCAACTAAACTCTCATTGGACCCCTTTGCCTCCTGGCCAATAGGAATCAGGCAAGCCATTGGGCTGCTGAATGCTCATTGGACCCCTTGGGAGATTGTCCAATAGTCTTCTAGAGGACTTAATTCTCATTGGTTCTTTTATTAAGTGTTTTTAAATTAATTAAACTAGATTTACTCTAGCCTAATTCTCATTGGTCCACCTCCAAGGCCATCCAATAGGAATTGGGTACACCTTGTGGGCATCTAGGCTAGGGAGCTGACATGTGTCCCTCATTCCCTTTGTGTAAAGGGAGCTTGTGTGTGTGTGACTTTCTCTCTCATCCCCTACAAGAAATGCTCGCCCCCTCCTAAGTAGGGATTTGTAAAGACTTTTTTGACACACACAAAGCATCCAATTCCCCCATGGTTGACCTTTGGACACAACCTTTGAATTTTTGGAACCTTAGCATTTTGGAAGTCTTAATGGGCTGAACCTTAGGGTCTTTTTAGCCCATTTTTGCACATGGCTCTTTTTTAGATGGCCCCCCCTTTGGATCCCTATTTTCCCTCCTTTGGATCCCTACTGTGGCCGGGGTCTAGCCGGGGTCTGCTAGCTTAACCAATATTCTAGCTTTTTCTCCCCTGGCACTTCCCCATATTAAATGATCATTTTAACATGAGAAAATTATTTAGGAGAATTATGTTACCATATACACGTGGTAGTGATGTGTGTGAACACACTAGGACCGCCGGGGCATTTTTGCCCTCTTTAGGAGGTTTTTTCCCCCGAGCATTGTATATACGCCCATCACTCTAGGGCTATCTATCTTTCCAAGTGTCTATTATCCTTCACTTGCTAAGAATCTCATCTTCATAAAGTACTTAGGCCGCCCACTACAAGTCTCTAGTGAGGATGATAGCTTTCAAAAGGCAAAAGATTATTGGGGTATTAGAGATAAAAATCTCTAATGCTCGCAAGACCACCATTCCTAATTCTATTATGTTCCACTTTGTCACAAACCATTGACGTGTCAACCACTAAAGATCAAGAGGGCTAGGACTCCCTGAGCTTGCAACCTGCACATCTCAGTTGAGGGGCCTAGACCCTAGCATAAGTAGAACAAGAAGAAGTTCTCACCAACTTACAGATTCTTGCCAAATGGCCTAAAGATTAAAAGGGGTTAGGATTAAAAATCCTAGCCCATCCAACTTACAGAGCAGTGGGGTCGAGGGGCCTAAACCCTAAATAAAGTAGACACACACACATACTCACAAGTTTTCATAAGAGTTGATGATGTGTCATGTTGTACAGACTGTCTGCGCTTTATAGATCGGCATGAGCATGATGACATGGCAACCCTGAACGGACAACCCTTTGGCACTAGCTTTTGTACCAGAGTCTTTAGACTTGATGCTTTTCATGTACTGCTTTCAGGTGAGGCCAAGCGCCTTTAAATAAGTTGGATGGGCTCTCTCTCTCTCTCTCTCTCTCTCTCTCTCTCTCTCGGATTCTATAGTGTGGAGAAGTAAACCAAAGCCCCAAAGTTATACCTTGTTCAAGAAATACCGAAACGGGCACTAGGGTTTGGGACTAGTGCCATTTGGGAGTGGAGCTCCGCCACATCATGTCTTTGTGTGGATTCTCTCTCTTTCAATTCAATTGTTTTGAACTGCCTACCTAAAGTCTGTCCAATCAGTTCTTTTCCATTGGCACGTGGTGCCTTCCCATTACAAAGGTATTAGAGCTTCAACAGTGTGCTTTTATCAAAGCATATTGGTCCTCCAACAGACTGAACAAGATGGTGTTTCTAGATTCCACAAAGTACCTACAATTTTTCCTTGACAAGCTTTGTGACATTCACTTGAAGCATCAACAAAATCTCCCGATTTTTCAAAGCTTTCAATAGTATTTTGAATCGCATGTTGCCTCATATGCTGCCTCAAATTGTTCCTCCTCCTCCTCTAGCACCAAAAAGAAAAAAAAGGCTTCTAACTGACAACTTACTTAGTCCTAAATTTCAATCAGGGAATTTTTCAAGAACATGGTTCAATCACCTCCTCTTTACCTAATGCAACTGCTTCTTCCACCACCGTTGCCACCACCTCCACCTGGATACAATGGTTGGAGTCCTGACTCCTTATGGTTTTCCCTACTATTATCCACATCTTGGATATCCACCAAATCAACCAAAGGACTTCAACGATGGTGGATTTACTGTAGAATTTTTTTCGACATGAAAGATAGGAAGGAAGCCTTACAGTTCCTACAACAATTGGATTACATCCAAGTCTTCGAGAACTACACTAGAGAATCAAGGATCTCTTGAGCTGCAAGATTTCTCAAAGATAACGCTATGAGATGGTGGAGTTCTATAGCTACCTAGCCGCATGCTCCAAGGACTTGGTAGGCTTTCAAGAATATTTTTGCTTGGATCCACATGTCATCTCTATTTGAAGTACAACTTCTGGCAAAATGAGGTAACCTGAATCTACTTTCCACAAACACAATAGAAGAGTACAATCAAAGGTTCCTCGACGTTTACCCTCCGGTGTCTATCTTCAAGTTGATCACTGCGGAGGACAGTGCGAGCGATATACCATTGGGCTTTCATCACCTCTATAAGAATATTGTCTATCTAAACAACTGTCTACTATGCAAGCACTAATGGACCATGTTGGAGTTGGTTACAACTTATGGAAGGAGAACTAGAATTTCTTACGAAAGAGCAACCGACCAACACTTACAATCCTCGACCACAACGAACAAATTCTCAAGATTCTCATGACAACTCAACTCAACTAGCAAGACCTCGTTTGACACAATGCCAATGAGACACCTTGCTACAAGAAGCTCGATGCTTTGAATGTTTCCAAACGAGAAACACTTACAATAAGTGTCCTACTAAAAGGGGATAAGCCTCCGGAGCAACCTCATGCTAAGAGAGCCCAAATTGCGGTGGGACTTGTTCTTGATACTTATGGCATTGCTCTTGAAGATTCCAACAAATTATACAGATCTCATGGCAAGATTAATGGCTTCAAGGCACTTAACTTCTTCGACCCATGAGCCATCGATAATTTCATCCATCCAGAATTCCTCAAATAGATGGATTTTAAGTAGGATCAACTCACTGGAGAACTTGAAGCCGAGCTAGCCACATGGCAAACTCAAAAAGTTGTATCCCTCATTGGTGCTCTTTCGGTCACCATTTAAGGGTATTATGGCAAAGAAAATTTTCACATCATGAAGTTAGGCAACTGTGACACTCTTTTGAGCATGCCTTGGCACGACAAGAATGATGCGACCATCCAAATTCAAAACCGTACCATCACTTTGCAGCAACATGACAAGCATGGTATGGTATGGTACATTTTTGAATTCACCCCAGAGGGCTGTACCATAGTACATACTTGCTCAAGGATGTTAGGGAGGAGGTTGCACCCTTCATATATAGAAGTAGGGTTATCTCTATGGACTTGGCATCGCTAGACCTTCTACACATGTACTAGCATTCTTTGTACACACACTTGCTCAAACCACTTCCATCAGGTGGCGCTATCCCTTTTCAATCACATCAAAATTGCAAGCTTGTCATTGGTCTTCCACTTCAACTCTCACCCCTACCTTTCAATGAAGCATGTGCATTAGCCAAAACTACTCGTGCCAAAATGTTCTTGAAGCTCATTCATGTTGATCCTTGTGGCCCTATGCCCCTCAACTCCCTCATAGGAAATAAGTATTTTTTCACTTCCATTGATGAATACTTGGGAAATACCTATTTTATGCATGTATTGCCTCCACCATCACCATGTTTTGTTGATACAAAAACTTCGCAATGGCAATGGAGGCAAGTACGATACTTTTGGTGAGTATCAACACCTTTGTCATGATATAGGGATTTGCCATGAATTCAATATCCCTCGCCATCTTTAACAAAATGGTGTTGGGGCAAGAAAAAATTCGCACAATGATGGAAGCTGCTTGTGCAATGCTACAATTCACCAACCTTGCCCCCGTCACTTATCGGTGGGGAGAATTGGCCATTGCATTCTATATCCAAACTACGGGGCTTGCCTACGGCTTAACCACTATTGAGCTATTAGAAGCTTGACAAGAGCCGGTGGTGTTTTGGTGTTGAACGACCCTCTCTTCTATTCCTTGCAATTAATGGTATTCGAGCCACGGGTACAGTAGCTTGAGTGCTTTTTCTAAAGGGGTAAAGAGGAGTAGCAACTAGGGCTTGAAGTGCCAAAGTACACCTAAAAGTTGTTAGAATGGCTGACAATAGTAAAGAGAGTGAAATTAATGTTGATAACTTTGATTTTGCTAATGAGCAAGCTACTAATGATGCTCCGATGCTTGTTAACTACCTTGTTTCTAGGCTTCAACAAGCCATGGGCAATCCATCTCTCCAAAGTGAAGTGCAACGGCAGCTCCGTGCTCATGGGATTCTCCAAGCTCACCACCATGACGAGAGAACACCTAGGAAGCCTCCTTGTGAGACTCCCAAAAGAGGTCTCTCTCCGATTCGGGAAGAAGAAGAGAATCCATACGAAGGGCTCAAGAATTTACTTCTTGATGATGCATCTCCTTCCCAAAGGAGAACTCAAGAGCCTCCACCGAAGGAACGAGAAAGAAGTGAGTCTCCCACCACCTCGGTGGAGATGGCTCCACGAAGGCGGCGGGCTAAACGCTCTCCATCACCACCAAAGCGGAGAAGACCATCATACCCTTCTCCACACCATAATTCAAAGAGGGATGATAAAAAGCAAGAGAAGAAAAAGGCGAGAAAGAGGACACCCTCTTCTCCATCTTCTTCATCCTCTTCCTCTTATGAAAGTGATGGTGAAGACGACGAAGATCAAGACTAGAAAAAGGCGAGAAAGAGGTCACCCTCTTCTCCACCTTCTTCAAATTCTTCACCTTCTAAAGAAAGTGATGGTGCAACCTTTGAACCATCAAAAAGAAGAGGCCATAGGAAATCCTATGCCGCATGGAAGAGGTCGTCCAAGCTGAAGAAGTTCAAAGAGGGAGGGAAGAGCATCTCTTTCCTTACCTATGATGGCACCTTTGGTGCTACAGACAAAGTCTTGGCCTTTATCCAACAGTTTGATGCGGCGTTTGGAGATGAGGGCTTCACGGAGTCCTCTAAGCTACGCCATGTAGCTATGCACTTTCAAAAGTCCGCCAGGCAATGGTGGTCTAGCCTACGAGCCAACGGTGAAGCTCCGTGAACATGGAAAGCTTTAAGAGATTCCATTATGAAGCAGTTTTTGGCCACCGATGCCAAAGATACTCACCGAATGGCAAAGCTTAAAGCTCTCTCCCTATGAATCCATGCACAAATATGTAGACAAGTTTTGGGACCTACAACTTAAAGCCACTGTCTTCAAAAAGTTGGATTTTGGAGAGCAAAAGCAACAATTTTGTGCGGGCTTAACCGAAGAAATGGTGGAGTATGTCAACTCCCAAAGGCCACGTACCATATCGGCGGTAATACACCATACTATGGTGGCCTCTTGAATCAATTTCCAAACGGGGGCTAAAAGAAATAATAAGCCCACGGAAAACAAGGGTTCCAACGAGCCTAAGGGGAAGGACAATGTCCAAAAGTCTCCTAAGGGCAACTCCAACAAAGCTAAAGAGAAGGGAGTTTACAAAGGTAAAAACAAACTCTCTCCTGAAGAGCTTGAGCATTATCGCAAGGATAATCGGTGTTTCAAGTGCAGCGAACAAGAGCATGCATACCGCGCTTGTCCCCAAAAGAACAACCGCCAAGATCCTCCTAGAGCTACCTTGGTTGAAATCCAAGAGGAGGAGACTCACCAAACTCACCACAAAGGATCTCCTCTATGCCATGCTTGGGGAAAGGTAAGAGAACATGATGCTTTTATTCTCTTTAACCCTGGTTCTACTCACAATTTTATATCTATAGAGTTGGCCACCAAGCTAGGCATACAAGCCTACGAGATGGGAGATGTCCTACCCGCAGACAGTTCCTTCAAGGGGCAAGAAGCTTCAGTCACTCCCTTAATCGGGAAATATGAGGCTTCATGTCCAAAGCTATGTGGACAAAGAGGACTTCTTTATCTCTCCTCTCAAGCATGAGGATGTAATCCTAGGGGCACCATGGTTTGATCGCCTGGCTGCCAATGTTAAATTTCCTGAAAGGAGAATCTCCTTTAAGTTCAGGGAAAAAGATATGTATATAGATGCTAAGGAAATGGGTAACACTATCCCCATTGTACATACACCAGCTTTCAACAAGTCAATAAAGAGCTCTATTTCCGTGTACATGTTTTTTGTTAAAGATTCTCAAAATGAACCTAATGCTTTAGCAAAAGAAAACAAAAGCAACCAAAAGGAATTAGAGTTATCCAATATTCTCAAGGGGTTTCAAGATGTTTTTATTGACGACATCCCTTGTGAGCTACCTCCTAAACGAGGTAATGATGACCATGCAATTGAACTTCTTCCAAGAAGTTCATCGCCTAATAAACCTCCTTATAGAGTTTCTCAAGCTCGACAAGAGGAGATTATGCGGAAAGTGCATGAGTTAGTTGAGAAGGGCATGGTTAGGCCTAGCTCATCTCCATTTTGCTCACCTGTGCTATTAGTGCAAAAGAAAGACGACACATATCGTATGTGTGTCGACTATAGAGCACTAAATAGGATCACTATCAAGAATAGGTTTCCCGTTCCACGGGTAGAAGACCTATTTGATAAGCTACAAGGATCGACCTACTTCAGTAGGATTGACCTAAAAAGTGGTTATCATCAAATAAGGATAGTTGATCAAAACATTGTAAAGACTGCATTTCGCACCACATTTGGTCTTTACGAATACATTGTCATGCCTTTTGGCTTGACCAATGCACCAACCACATTCAACTGCTTGATGGAGAAGCTGTTGAGGCCTCATCGAACCTTCACTAGAGTGTTCTTTGATGATATTATCATCTACTCTAATTCATTAGACGAACACAAGCAACACCTCCAGGTAATATTTCAAGTTTTAAGAGAGAATAAACTTTATGTTAATCGAAAGCAAAGTGAATTTTTCTTGCAAGAGATTCAGTATTTAGGTCACATTATCTCTCAAGATGGCATCCAAATGGATCCATCAAAGTTAGAGGTAATAAAAGGATGGCCTAAACCAAACAATCTTCATGAACTAAGAAGCTTTATAGGTATGTGTGCATACTATAGACGCTTCATAGAAAAGTTCTCACAAATTGCGAGACCATTACATGACCTAACAAAGAAAAGAGTTAGGTATACATGGTCTGCTAAGGAGAACAATGCTTTCGAAAAGCTTAAAGAAAAGCTTATCTCTCAACCTGTGCTTACACTACCGGATCTCTCAAAACCATTTGAGGTCCAATGTGATGCTTGTGGTGATTGCCTTGGAGTTGTTTTTCTCTAACAAGGGCACACCATAGGCTATGAAAGTCGAAGGCTTGACCCTGCTGAGCAAGCTCTAGGCCTATATGAAAAGGAACTCCTTGCAGTTCTACATGCCTTAGACTCATGGAAGCACTATTTATTGGGGACTCCTTTCATTCTGCGAACGGATCACCAAAGTCTTAAGTACTTCATGACACAGACCAAGCTCTCCGACAAACAAATGAGGTGGGCAAATTTCCTTTCGCAATTTCATTTTCATATTGCTCACATTGCTGGCAAGCATAATCAAGTAGCTGATGCACTCTCAAGACGGCCGAGATTGAATGCAGTTTCCATAGCAACTCACAATGATCTATCTTCAATGATAGATGAGTATGTTATTGATCCCGATTTTAGAGATGTGATTTCAGCCCTTGTATTAGGGAAGAAAGAAGAACCATTTACTTTACAAGATGGTTATCTTCTCTATGGCAATAGACTATGTGTTACTAATTCACTACGTGAGAAAGTAATGTATGAATCTCATGCTCCACCTTATGCAAGGCATAGAGGGATTCAGTCTACCTTAAAGGGAATTGAAACATATTTCTATTGGCCTACCATGAAAGTGAACATACGAGAGTATGTTTCTAAATGTGTGGTATGCGAAAAGACAAAATTTGATAGAGGGAAGCAACTTGGATTGCTTCAACCCTTGCCAATCCCTAATTCACCATGGTAGAGCATATCCATGGATTTTATCTTTGGATTGCCTAAGTCTATCCATGGGAATACAGGAATATGGATGATAGTAGACAGGTTCAGTAAACAAGCTCATTTTATACATGTCAAAAAGACTATCAAAGCCCATCAAATGGCAACTCTCTTCATTTCACAAATTTTCAAGTACCATGGCTTGCCAATGTCCATAGTGTCGGATAGAGATCCTAGAATGACCAATAATTTTTGGAAGGGTCTCTTTGAGAATTTAGGGACAAGGCTAAACTTCTCTTCGGCCTATCATCCACAAACGGATGGCCAAAGTGAAATAGCTAACCTAACAATTCTCGATCTACTAAAAGCCTATGTAACGGAAGTAGATCAAAGATCCCAATGGGAGAAGTACTTACCCTTAGTGGAGTATGCTTACAATAACATTGTACATACTTCCACGGGAAAAGCACCTTTCGAGGTAATGGATGGAAGATCAAAAAGTCCCTTGCTACGTAAGGTACATGGGAAGATCTTCGCTGCAGATGAGTATAGCCGAGACCTACAAGAATCTTTTCAAAAGATTAAGGATGCTATCTCTATCTCACAACAAAGTCAAAAGGCTGCTGCTGACAAGCACAGAAGAGCCCAAGTTTTTAAAGAAAATGATTGGGTCTTATTAAAATTCCCCAAGGCTCGATTAAGGCACACGACGTACAAGAATCCTACGGGACACCAAAAGTACTATGCCAAACTAGCAAAAAGGTACTATGGTCCCTTCCAGATTCTTAGGCCAATCAATGAGATGGCCTATCAACTCAAGTTGCCCAATCATTGGCTCATACACAATGCTTTCCATGTGAGCCTATTAAAGCCTTACAAAGGAGAGCCACCTCAAGAACCAACTACTGAAGACCCACCGGAGATCGAGGACCAAGAGGAGGTGCTGCAGCCCGAGTCCATTCTCCGACATGAAAACAAGGTACTAAGAGGCGGTAAGACTATCCGACGATATCTTATTAAGTTTAAGAATTATCCTTTTGAAGATGCTAGATGGATGCAAGGCATACAATTAAAGGATAACCTAAACCTTGTCAATACTTACAATGCTTCCCAAGAGTAAGCAAATGTACAAAATGTTAAAAATGAACAAAGATTTTGTCTTATAAGACTCTCTTTTTCTTTATTGTGCACAAAAATGAAGTAGTATGCATGCTTAGATCAAGTTTGCAGAGACGACGTCTCCCAAACACCAAGTAGAGCTTATCACTCTACTATGGAAGATTGATAGAACTAATGTGCAGACATGCTTGCGGAAGCCTCAGGCTCTCAAGCGCCAAATGGATTAGTCATCCATTGTGGAATGATGTCGTAGGGTAACATGGGGATCCTCTACCCGCTAAAAAAGGACTCATGAATATGCTTTATCTTCTCTACACCATAGTCGAGAACGACTAAAAAGCTAGAATATTGGTTAAGCTAGCAGACCGGCCACAGTAGAGATCCAAAGGAGGGAAAATAGGGATCCAAAGGGGGGGCCATCTGAAAAAGAGCCATGTGCAACGATGGGCTAAAAAGACCCTAAGGTTCAGCCCATTAAGACTTCCAAAATGCTAAGGTTCCAAAATTCAAAGGTTGTGTCCAAAGGTCAACCATGGGGGAATTGGATGCTTTGTGTGTGTCAAAAAAGTCTTTACAAATCCCTACTTAGGAGGGGGTGAGCCTTGCTTGTAGGGGATGAGAGAGAAAGTCACACACACACACAAACACACACACACACACACACACACAAGCTCCCTTTACACAAAGGGAATGAGGGACACATGTCAGCTCCCTAGCCTAGATGCCCACAAGGTGTACCCAATTCCTATTGGATGGCCTTGGAGGTGGACCAATGAGAATTAGGCTAGAGTAAATCTAGTTTAATTAATTTAAAAAAACTTAATAAAAGAACCAATGAGAATTAAGTCCTCTAGAAGACTATTGGACAATCTCCCAAGGGGTCCAATGAGCATTCAGCAGCCCAATGGCTTGCCTGATTCCTATTGGCCAAGAGGCAAAGGGGTCCAATGAGAGTTTAGTTGAATTATTAAATTACCTAAAGCTCTCACAAAAGGGGAAAGGGGAACACATGTCAGAAGGCTATCACTTATGCTGCTTAATTATCATTGGCTAGCCCTAGGGAGGTCCAATGAGGGGGTAGCATGAGCAAATAGCAAGAGGGGTCGACCAAGAGAGAGAGGGGGCTGATTTTTGCAAGGCATTATCACACACACACTCACACGATCTCATGTGTGAAGAAAAGAAGACTCTCTCTCCTTCTCAAGCTTTAATGGAAAGCTTATCACCTACTCCAAGCTTGTGAGAAGGGAGGCCTACACCAACAACTCTTGTCTTTGTGATGCAAATCCAACCAAGAGCCAAGCTTCAATGCATGCTCATCTCCTCTACCATGCTAATTACTAAGCTAAGCTATGCTAATATGAGTGATTGTGTGAGGAGATTTACATCTTTCTCGTAAGACTACTCCTTCCTCTCAATCTACTCTCATACCCTGCTAGCTCTCACCATCTTCGAAGGGGTGTGAGGTCTTGGGTCTGAGACCGGGGAGAATTGATGTTGTGTTTGATAAGTGTTTTGCTTAGTGCATGAAGCTTTCATCTTCATTGCACTAGCTAGTCTTGAAGGAACACAAAGAATTGTATTGTACAATGTCTCTCTTGATGGGAGAAACCATAATACAAAGCCTTTTGGAGGGGGGACCAGCTCCATGCAAATCCGGTCCTCAACTGTTGTCAATAACTTAATTTCTCTCTCTTTTGAAAGTATTGTTCATGCTATCTAACTAGGTGTTATGTTTTTTGTTGCTCTCTCCACCCAAGCACTCTTGTAATTCTCATTAGGAATCTATTCTAATGAAATGCCCACTATGTTCATGCTAATTTCTGCTACACACAAGTTTTTAGGCCATTAAATGTTACATCTTTGCTTTTTTGGACCTTGTTGTTGTTGATGTTGAGGTTGTTGGGGTGGTAGCTGAGACTTCTCAGTGTTCTTGTATATATATACCCTTATGCATACATATATACATACATTTCTATATAAGACTTGTGAGAGCATAGCTTAGCTCACATAGGGTGACGAATCTCCTCTTAATGAATATGTGCAACCAAGCCTTAAAGCTGCAGGTTTTCCACAGTGCTTGGGTGGCAATAAATGCTCTTCACAAAGCGAGTTCCAGAGCGGCGAGTAGAAGCATAGATTGCAACTGCTTTGAGACCTTTGATCGAGAGGTTAGAATCTCATCAATAAGAGCCTTCTAGTTATCAAGAACCTTGGCAATGGCTTCATGTTCCTACATCTTTGTGTTAACTAGTGTCCTAATCAAAGAGACTTGATAGATGAGTTTAGTAATCTTATAGCTACGCTCAAAATATTTCCAAATGGCTTGAGCATTGGTAAGGTATCTTACCATTTGCATTTGCATGTTGTGGCACTGCTATATGGGATTTCCAAGTTTCGTATGCCTTAACTCACTACTAGGTGCTCTTTCTTTGGGTGACAGAGAACCAAAGTTTGAACCTTAGATAATATCCCAGAGACGAAGCTGCTAGAGATAGAGATCCATTCAAAACTTCAATACTTGGTAGTTTGTGTCGTTGACCTATTCTGGTGTGATGGGACTTGTGAAAGATAGTTGAAGCATATGAAGAAACTATGCAATCCATTTTAAGGTTCCAAATTCCTTCTAATAGAGTACCTTGCATGGAGGGCTAGAAGATGCTACATGGATCTTAAAAGAGAAGACTAAGGAAGATGATGGTCTAATACCATGCAAAAACTAATCAACGAACCTTGACACTAAAAGTATACACAAGAGACAACATGAGAACACCAAGAGAAATGAGAAAACGTGAAAATTGACTTCACTACTATAAAAGACAAACCAATACATGATCATGAAAAAGGGTTGTTGTGTCTGGGAGTTGGTGGTACTTGTGATTGAAGTACGTTTAGAAACTTCAATGAAGATAGGCATGTACATCATTTTTCCAAATTACAAAAAGATAATTTACCTTGACATTATATTTCATCACGTTTCAACAAACAGCGCCCCCCCCCCCCCCCCCCCCCCCCCCCCCCCTCCCTCCCTCCCTCCCTCCCTCCCTCCCCTTCTCTCCCTCTCTCTCTCTCTCCCTCTCTCTCTCTCTCTCTCTCTCTCTCTCACACACACACACACAAGCCTAGATGTGCATACCCACAAAACACACAAACATCAAAGACAAGCAAAGGGAGGCCTCTACAAACTTCCTAAAAAAGGGGCAACAATTTGAGGTGACCTTATGGAGCTTCATTTTCTTTCAAGAAGGCCCACT
Source organism: Adiantum capillus-veneris (assembly GCF_014529385.1). Lineage (NCBI taxonomy): Eukaryota > Viridiplantae > Streptophyta > Polypodiopsida > Polypodiales > Pteridaceae > Adiantum > Adiantum capillus-veneris. The sequence goes on along the minus strand of NC_140960.1, from coordinate 73,121,684 downwards.
ACCAAAACCCTTCTTGGACCTTGCAGGGAGGTCTCATATCTAGCCACAAAACAAGACATAACAAGCACAAGTCGTAATCTCCCCTTGATGTGATTGTTACAGCTCATCAGAATGAAATACTTAAATAGCCAGAATTTTGCATGTATAAATTGCAAAGAACCACATCACCTCATCATTTCAAGGACTGAGCAATAACACTAACAAAAAATCATATTGTGGGTGACAAAGTTCAAAATGAAAATGTTGATATTTGTTTAGCCTGAGTTCTTTAAATCATTAGCGAAAGAACCCAGAAAATTGTACATACCAAAATCATGACTATAAATGTTCAAGGTCCACCACGATGACACAAATATTATCCTTGTTGTCCGTAGCAAGGGCTAGCTTGGTGAGGAGAGAAGCTACTACATGAGTAGGTGAATCCTCTACATCAACACATCCATGTGGAAGAGAGAGTTGACACTTTGATATCTTATTCTGCTCAGGGTCTCTATGCTTTCTGCGCCATCATGCAAGAGCCTTTTGAGCTACACCACATACAGATTCATTTGTTAGTTTATCCCAAAGACCATCGCTAGCACAAATTAAGCCATCACCTGTCCAGATAAACAACAATCTAATCATCAATTGAACAAGGTAATGAGTGCCTTTTTATTATCTACTAAAAAAAAGCTTCATTTTGAAAAACTTACAAACTCACATGGAAGAAAAATGAGTTGCAACCTCGTTCACTATATGTGAAGCCTCCGTATCACATGCATCAAAGGCAATCACACCCTTTTCTAGTTCAATCTATATATGACAAAACACTTTTACACATGTTGCGTAGCTCATATTAGGTTGCAAACTTGGTTATCCTGATTTTTCAGGAGAGAACAATTAAAACTATTTTAATCTACAAATTCAAAGGACCCATACTTGGAAGCTAAGAGCAGAGTCTTGGAGTCTTGGAACACGTAGAATGAGCTTATCGTCAATTATTTGGGTCTTTGATGAAATATATGTGTCGTGATATCTACATCAAGGCAATGCCAGAAAGATTCCCTTTGCATGCCACTACAATTAAGGGTGTACTCTTCATGTGGTAGATGGTGTCCTCAAGCCTTTTGCTTGTGGACATCTTGGAGCTTTTTTTATTGATGAAGATGTCCTTCGAGAGTCATCAAATGAGTAGACATGGCTTGACATTCTTGCATGAGAGCCACCAAGTTAGAGCTTCCATTGTGTGACAAACGCTTGTAGTAGCCCAAAGGTCCTTGCTCACCCCTACCCACATATTGTAAGGATGTGGGAAGATTAAGGAAAGGGAGCAATTTTCAAATCATTTGATCGACGGGGTATAAACAACCTTTCGTCCAAAGGTGTACATTGGTTTGACCTACATCACGATGTTCTCTTGGTGAGGCCACTGTGCCATTGTCATTTTTGTTTATTGGAGCAAACTCTGGAGTCTGACGAGACGAAATGAGAAAGATGTCAATGAAAGAACAAGGAAGAGGCAATGAACATGGTTAGTGATATTGCCAAGCTCACAAAGTGTGGTTTAGGGTGGGGGAGTTCAAGGTAGATTCTTGATGTCAACCTCTTTTGATGCGTGTAATGCCAAATAGTATGCATGATGTATCTACCAGCTCCTAACAACATGACATTTCTTCTCCCCTTTAAAAAAGATCTTCGTTCTCAACCTCTTCAATTACCAAATAGTATGTATGTGTCGCCCAACTCCTAACAAAATGACATTTCTCCCCTCTTAACAAAGATTTTCGTTGTCAAAAATAATGTAGAGAGAAGTGAATTGGAAGTTGGGAAATGTTTTTTGGAAAATTCTTACTTGCTCTTCAAAAAAATATTTCCACTTAGCCAAACACTTTTTGTACATTGCATGTCTAGTTAGCTTTTCTCGAGTGTCTAGTATTTGCTCAGGCTCATGAGGAAGAGACTCAGTGTCAAAATCAGCAATTTGATCATCTTGGACCAAGGCAGTGGAATCTTCCAATCTTCTATTAAGCCTATTAACATGAAACTAGGTAAATTCCACATCTTTGATAGGTGGAGGTTATAAGCATTATCCCTTATCTTCTTAAATCTTGTATAAGGACCACAATAACTTTGGACATAGTCCACTTTTCATGGTCTCTAATTTTTAAGTTACTTAAAAGTAAAATGGTTCTTCCTCCTCAAAGGTAAGAGGTCTCCTACGAGGATCAAGGAAGAGAATTACCGGAAAGAGAGCAAAGAAATCTTAGCAAGCAACAGAAGTGAGCGATGAATGTGAGCAAGTACTTTCCATGTATCCGATGATATCAATCATAATTTCTTGTTCTATGTAGTAAAAATAGCCCATAAGCCTACCATGAAGTGTACAAATAGTGGTATACTCAAAGCTTGATTGAAGCAAAATATAGTGCAATAGAGAAATTACGTATCATGCACATATAAGAAATTCAAACTTGAATTATGTATCATGCACATATAAGTGGTTAAACCTGAGATAATAAAATAATTTCCAACCATAGAGAGTCTAAACACAGTATCAAAATCCTTTAAGCCTAAGCAAACAATTTTCATAGGTGAAGTCATTTGAAAAGCCTCTTATCTCAGGCGTCCAAAAAGACACTCTTAAATTTCCTAAACCAAGGAAACGATGGAATCACAAGAGAAGTATTTGTGACATGATTGATCAACTTGATTGCCCATATCATAAGAAAATATGCTTCTCATCATGCAAACATAAATTAAATCTTGATGATATAATCCATCATCTATAAGCTTATGACAAAACCTAATTTTAGAGGTGTGAATGTAATCAATATTTGGATCCATTATTCACCAAGAATCCACCAAGTCCCTTTCTCTTTATAAGGATTTACCATTCATATAACCTCAAATATATAACTCATGCATTTCATAAGGTAGCTAACCATTAAAGGGGTCAGTCAAAAGCCGAGTCCTTGTCATGGGCCCATTGACCCCCAATATATAAAGTGGTATTGCTCCACTTTAGAGGCACATCGGGAGAGTGGCTCCATCGTTATCACGATTATGATCAAATCGTGATCTTACGATGTGGGGTTCAATCCTTGTTAGCTCTCACGCCTCTAATTCCCCCTTGAAGGTCTTCTCTCTGATACCCACTTTTGATACACAAAAATATGAACTTCGCGTCATTCTTCAACTATGGTTTGTTGTTCATGTTGTTGTCTCTACGTGAGATTCCTACTATGTGCAGCTTTTTCTTGCGCTCCTTCAAGCTCAAAGTAGTTCATCAAACTGTGCATAATATATTTAGTTGAATAATGAAAAAAATTGTATAATTCAAAAATAAAAGTGTATTCTTGAATTATATGCGATTAAACGATTAAAATATTAATTAATCAATCAATATAAGCTACACTTATAGAATGGAAAAAAATTACTGATTGATTACGTTATCGATCTATATTGCATAGCTCCCCCCTCCCTCTCTCTCTCTAGTCACTTACAAACACACTCTCTCTAGCTTGCGATCACACTCCTGTTAAGTATGGAGCCTGATTTACCCTTGTAATTTTCTGTGGTAAAAGCGCACATTTGTAAAGCCCCCATTATGAGGAGAAGCCATCGTGCGTGAAGGAAAATCACTCACCGGAAACCAAGAATCAGGGGCAACTTTAGAGGCCTTGGGGACGGAGGCCCCCGAGACTTATTTTTCCGCCGGAATATTCCTTTTCGCCGGAATATTATGGCCAAACGGCGGCCGTAAAGTGGTCGGAAAACAACCGGTCGGTTGGCCGGTGGCCGATAGTCAATGGTCGATGGCCGGTGGTCGGAAGTCAATGGCCGGTGGTCGGTGGTCGAATTCAAAAGCGGACTTGTCTTCTCAAGGGCGGCCACACATGGGCGGATTAGAAGGTCCGATTTGGACTTATTCGCACAAGGGCGGCTACACATGGCTGTTTCTCATAAGAGAGGGCAGCCCTTTTGACCTATAAAAGGAGGCCATTTCTACACACATTTCATAGTGTGAAGTTGATGCAACAAGGTGAGTGTGAGGTGGTGAGAGTGAAGCAAGGCGGGAGCTCTATCAAGGGTTTAATCCCTTTGTAAACTACTTCTTCTTTTGAAGTGCTAAAACCATTGAGTGACTGCTTTCCCGTGGACGTAGCCCACATTGGGTGAACCACGTATATCCTGTATACTCTCTCTCTCTCTCTCTCTCTCTCTCTACTCTATAATCTCTTGTGTGTGAAATCTATCTCTCTCCATTAAGTAATCTACTCAAAAATCTATTTAGCTACGTCTTATTTTCTAACAACTGGTATCAGAGCAAGGTTTGCTCGTAGCTAAATTATCTCAAGGAAAGGATTCCTTGAATTAAGTGGAAGTTATGGCGGAGGAAGGGAAGCTCAAGATTGAGAATTTCAACGGCAAAAGCTACCAACATTGGAAGATGCAGATTGAAGACTGTCTCTACCACAAGGACCTCTATTTGCCACTAGGCGGTCTTGCGAAGAAGCCAGCAACAATGGCAGATGAAGCATGGATTGTCCTTGATCGAAAGGCACTGGGAACAATCCGGTTAAGCTTGGCGTCAACGGTGGCCTTCAATGTTTCAGAGATGAAGACCACAAAGGACTTGATGAAGTCACTTGACGACTTCTACGAGAAACCATCGGCATCCAATAAGGTATTTCTTATGAAGCGCTTGTTCAATCTAAAGATGGCAGAGAATGGTTCAGTTGCAGAACACCTAAATGACTTTAACACAAACATAAGTCAACTTCGATCAGTGAAAATCAATTTCGATGACGAAGTGCGAGCTCTCCTTATACTATCATCTCTACCGGATAGTTGGGACAGCCTTGTGATGGCTGTAAGTAATTCTATTTCTGGCACAAATACTCTTAAGTTTGATGATGTTGTGGGTGTTCTCCTAAGCGAGGAAATGCGAAGGAGAAGCACAGGAGAATCATCAAGTGCTGCATTGTCAGTAGAAACAAGAGGAAGGCCTAAGGAGAGGTTCAAAAACCAAAAGGGTCGTGATCGCTCAAGACGGAGCAAGTCACACACAAAGTCGGTTCTTGAATGTTGGAACTGCGGCAAGAAGGGCCACGTCAAGAAGGATTGTTGGTCCAAGAAGAAGAAGGAGACAGAGTCTCAAGACAACAAGCCAACATCGGAGGCCAATGTGACAGGTAAAGTAGAGCAAGATACTCTAATTCTCTCATTAGACAATGTGTCTAATTCCTGGATAGTAGATTCCGGGGCTTCATTCCATGCGACACCACACAAGCAACATTTCCAAGACTACACCAAAGATAATTTTGGGTATGTATACTTGGGAGATGATGAAGCTTGTGAGATTGTCGGCAAAGGTACAGTTTCTGTCAAAACTGCTAACGGAAATGAATGGAAGCTTAAAGATGTTAGGCATGTTCCTTCTCTTCGCAAAAATTTGATCTCTACAGGACAATTGGACGATGAAGGTCACAACATTGCATTCCGAAACAAACGGTGGAAGATCTCAAAGGGATATTTGGTGGTTGCCAAGGGAGAAAAGGTTGGTACACTTTACTTGTGTACTGTTAGCACGCAACCTTCAGCTTGTGCAACGACTACAGAAGTTGACAGTGCGGTGTGGCACTACCGACTTGGGCATATGAGTGCCAAAGGAATGTAAATGCTTCAAACAAAGAAGCTTCTACCAGGTTTGAAAGAAGTGGACTTAGAGTTCTGTGAAGATTGTGTTTATGGTAAACAAAAGAGGGTAAAATTTCAAAAATCAGGAAATGAAAGAAAAAATAAAAAACTTGAGTTGGTTCATTCTGATGTTTGGGGTCCTGCAAGTACACCATCACTTGGTGGCTCATTGTACTATGTAACATTCATAGACGATGCGACTAGAAAAACATGGGTTTATGTCATGAAGAATAAATCCGATGTATTTTCCATATTTCAAAGGTGGAAAGCCTTTGTGGAGAATGAAACAGGTACCAAGGTTAAATGCCTCAGATCCGACAATGGAGCCGAATATTGCAACCAAGCTTTTGAAAGCTTTTGTGCTAGCAATGCAATTCGGAGGCAAAGGACAACCCCAAGGACACCTCAACAAAATGGGATTTCGGAAAGGATGAACAGGACAATCATGGAACGAGCACGAAGCATGCGGCTACATGCAGGCCTACCGGTTGAGCTTTTGGCGGAAGCTGTAAGTACGTCTGTGTACTTAATCAATCGGTCACCCTCAACGGCATTGGATGGGGGAGTTCCAGAAGAGGCATGGACAGGTAAACCGGTGAATTATGCATTTCTCAAAGTGTTTGGGTGTAAGGCTTTCATGCACATAGATAGAAGCCTAAGATCAAAGCTAGATGCAAAGTCCAAAAAGTGTTTCTTCATTGGCTATGGAGAAGGAGACTTTGGGTATCGCCTATGGAATCCTTAAGATGGTAAAATCTTAAGGAGTAGGGATGTAATTTTTAACGAACAAAATATGTACAAAAATTACTTGGAAAGAAAACAAACAAAAGAAACAGGTGATGAGTACATGGAGCTTGAGGACGGTGAAGACTCAAGGACTGCAAACGGTGACAATGTGCAACAACGTCAACCAAATGAGGAGCCTCAACCTATTTCCCGAAGATCTACAAGAGCAAGTAGACCTCCAGAAAGGTTTGTTCCTTCCTTCAACCATCTCTTGATCTCAGATTCTGGAGAGCCAGAATCATACGAAGAAGCTATGCAACATGAATCCAAAGAAGAATGGACAAAGAGCATGCAAGTGGAGATGGACTCACTACATCGCAACCAAACATAGGAGTTGGTTGAGTTGCCTAAAGGTAAGCGGGCACTTCAAAACAAATGGGTGTACAAGCTGAAGGAAGAAGAAGGTGGGAAGAAAAGGTACAAGTCTAAGCTTGTGGTAAAAGGGTTTTCTCAAAAGAAAGGTATTGACTTCAATGAAATATTTTCTCCTGTTGTAAAAATGAACTCAATTAGGCTTGTCTTAAGCCTTGTGGCTGCTCATGATCTAAATCTCGAGCAAATGGATGTAAATACGGCATTCCCTCACGGTGACTTATAGGAGGAAATCTACATGCTTCAACCAAAGGGGTATGAAGTAAAAGGTAAGGAGAAAATGGTTTGCAGATTAAAGAAGAGCTTGTATGGTTTAAAGCAAGCATCAAGACAATGGTACTTGAAGTTTGATCGATGGATGTTGGATCATGGATTCACAAGATGCAACTCGGATCACTGCGTCTACACGAAGAATTTGGGAGATGGGAAATTCATCATCCTAATGTTGTATGTTGATGACATGTTGATTGCAAGTGCTAACATGCACGACATCAAAGACCTAAAAGAGGAGCTTTCCAAATCTTTTTCAATGAAAGATTTAGGTGCTGCAAAGAGGATACTTGGTATGAAAATATCAAGGGAGAGGACGATGAAGACAATAAAGCTATCTCAAGAAGGTACTAGAAAGGTTTGCAATGCAAAATGCAAAACCAGTTTCTACACCTTTTGCTGGTCATTTTAAACTAACGAAGGATATGTGTCCAAAGACACAAGAGGAGATAGCCTATATGTCTAAAGTTTCATATGCTGCAGCGGTAGGTTCTCTAATGTATGCTATGGTCTGGACAAGGCCAGACATTGCACATGCAGTGGGAGTTGTGAGTAGGTTCATGGACAACCCAGGTAAAAAGCATTGGCAAGCTGTGAGGTGGATACTTAGGTATCTAAAAGGGACAACAACAAATGCTTTGTATTTTGGAGGAACTGATATTTTTCTAGAAGGGTATGCTGATGCAGATATGGCAAGTGACAAAGATACTCGAAGGAGCACTACTGGCTATGTGTTCACGGTTGGAGGCACAGCAATAAGCTGGGCTTCAAAGCTGCAGAAAGTGGTTTCACTTTCTACCACGAAAGCAGAGTATGTAGCAATGACGGAGGCAAGCAAAGAAATTGTGGCTTCATAGATTCTTAGAAGAGCTTGGATTCAAACAAGACAATTGTGTCTTGTACAGTGATAGCCAAAGCGCTATTCATCTTGCGAAGAACTCAGCCTTTCATTCAACGACAAAGCACATTGAGGTGAGATATCACTTCATACGCACTCTTTTGGAAGAGGGAAAGCTAAAGCTAGGAAAGGTGCATACAAGTGAAAATCCTGCAGACATGTTTACAAAGGTGGTCAACAAGGAGAAGTTGAGCTTTTGCTCATCTTCAATCGGCATTCAAGGATAAGAAGCCAGAATGGAAAGCAGTCACAGGTTTGGTTTGGAGATTAGTCTCCAAGTGGGAGATTGTTAAGTATGGAGCTTGATTTACCCTTGTAATTTTCTGTGGTAAAAGCGCACATTTGTAAGGCCCCCATTATGAGGAGAAGCCATCATGCGTGAAGGAAAATCACTCACCGGAAACCAAAATTTTCATGGACAAGAATCAGGGGCAACTTTAGAGGCCTTGGGGACGGAGGCCCCCGAGACTTATTTTTCCGCCGGAATATTCCTTTTCGCCGGAATATTATGGCCGGACGGCGGTCGGAAAGTGGTCGGAAAACAACCGGTCGGTTGGTCGATGGCCGATAGTCAATGGCCGATGGCCAGTGGTCGGAAGTCAATGGCCGGTGGCCGAATTTAAAAGCGGACTTGTCTTCTCAAGGGCGGCCACACATGGGCGGATTGGAAGGTCCGATTTGGACTTATTCGCACAAGGGCAGCTACAAATGGCTGTTTCTCATAAGAGAGGGCAGCCCTTTTGGCCTATAAAAGGAGGCCATTTCTACACACATTTCATAGTGTGAAGTTGATGCAACAAGGTGAGTGTGAAGTGGTGAGAGTGAAGCAAGGCGAGAGCTCTATCAAGGGTTTAATCCCTTTGTAAACTACTTCTTCTTTTGAAGTGCTAAAGCCATTGAGTGGCTGCTTTCTTGTGGACGTAGCCCACATTGGGTGAACCACGTATATCGTGTGTACTCTCTCTCTCTCTCTCTACTCTATAATCTCTTGTGTGTGAAATCTATCTCTCTCCATTAAGTAATCTACTCAAAAATCTATTTAGCTACGTCTTATTTTCTAACAACTCCCTCTCTAGCTTGTAGTCTAGATCTTGTCTCTAGCTACACATGAGTGATTCATTACACTTTATAATGTAAAAATATAAATGTTTTAATTATTTTCAAATTATGTGTACATGTATGCCCGTTTGATGCGTTTTTTATGTGTCCTACTTGTATATGGGGTGTGTAGAGTAGATACACACTACCTGCAAGGTTTGATTCACCATGGTGTGTCTACCCTAAAGGTAGTTTAAGGAGTTGGGGTTTAGTCATTACTATGGATTGTTTTTATTCAATACAATCTACTGCCGCTTAAAGCGGATAGGTCGTGGATTATCACCCACAGCAAGGTTACGTCCAGTCAACGATTGATAACAGAGGTCACTTTTTTGTAATCTCATTTTTGTAACCCTCAAGCACTATTGATTAATACATTGAAAATTATGCGTCTTTTGATTGTCAAAAATGCTTATGTGCTTCTTTAAAATGATAGTTGTTTTGTGTTAAGTATTAATTTTGTTTGTCTACTAACTCTTTGGTACCGATGGATGTTGTACTTCAAGTTAATGGTTTGATATGGTTTTCTTTGACAGGAAATGGCCACAACCCAGATTCCGAACGCTGGTGCCGAGATTGAATACGATAAAGCGCAATTCACTATAGGACGAGTCCCACACGTTTGGCGTGGAGGGTTTGTCTTGCTTTTTTGGATAAGACGTGGAGCATGAGGGGCTATAGGGTGAGCCTATTGACCACAAAGAGTGCAGTGACCTTTGTCCTTCATGGTGGGTCAAAGTGTCTGGATATGCCAAGTGCAACTCGCTATTTAAGCTTTTAGACTCGTGGCTTAAGAGTTTGGCAAGGTGGTTGTTGGTGCACTTCATTCAGAAAGAGCGCACAATGCCAAACAACAATCCGATTGCAATGTACCTCATACAATAGGTTTTTGTACTTGAAAAGATATCTTGAAACAAAGGGTGGACTGGGCAAGCATACCACACAATGCACGTGTGGGCTTGGGAAGGGCCAAGGAAAGGTCCCAACAACGAAGAGAAGAGGTGCCCCCCCCATGAAGAAAGAGGCATATTGTGATGTTGCCAGAGGAGCATGATCAGATGTTGGAGATGGTCATCCAGGGGGCCACATTGGTGAGTCAAGGGGAGAACATAGCTTCTCTACAAGCCAAGATTTCACTAAAAGCAACATGGATAGCAAACCTTGAGGCTAGAGTGGCATGATACAAGGCCAATAAAGTCCTCTTTCCCTATCAATTGCATCAAAGAATGATGTCTTTGGCATCGATGAGCTATTGGCTGATGAATATGAATGCCAAGGCATATGAAATACCATATTTTGTAACGTTTTCAAGTTACTTTAGTTGTTTCCATTGAACCACCTAATCAAGATTGTCATTGAGACTTTGTTTTGTGATCACAATTATTTATATTAATGGTCAAATCAATTTAATAAATTCTTTGTACTTTGGTCTTTGTTATATCAATTTGAATATATTTCAAGACTAACTAATTTGAAGATTTAATAAGTCAAAGAGTGCTCAACATTTATATTTGGGGTTGCAAGAGTAAAGAACTTAGATAGTAAAGAAAGATTTGATAGAGTTATAGACAAATGACGTTTGTGATGATAAGTGAGGAGTTACTGATAAGAAGAGCCAAAACTTGTTTGGGTAGTAGTAGGATGAGAACTCTTTTGAATTCGACTTGATTATTACCTAATATAATATTATTGGGGCTTGCTCACCTCATTGTCCACGCACATCATTTGAGCTTGTAGGAAGTCGGCATACTTGATTGCCAATCAATTTGTGTCACGCCTTTGCACACAACAACCACATTCAATTTGGCAATAAAGTATGTGGACTTTCTACAAGCACAGATGGTGTGCTCAATTGAATGAGGTGCACTTAACCCAACAGATCAGAGCAAGCGTTTTGCAAATAATGTATCATGCCACCTAGCCCTAAACCGGTTCCTTTACCCTACATAGTAGCCAAACCACCACTATCTCTTCACGGCCAAAAGTGCATCTAGGAATCCATCCATCCTTCAGTGCCCTATTTGCATAAGGTTTGTTAATTTTATATGTTTAAAAAGTGAAATAAGATTATTTAGAAGTCATGTATTTTGGAGTAATCTAATTGTTTACTTTGTTACATCTTGCAACCATAAAATTCTCATCTCACCATCTTGTCCAACAACAATCTTTATCTTCTTGCTATATATCATTTATCAAGGTTATGTTCCTTGCTCCTTCCAATGGTAAACTAGAGTACTTTTTTTCCCACAAGAGTATATCAAAATCATAGATGTCTTGGGATGACCTCCATAGATGAGCACAAAAGGTGGTTAGAAGCAAAAATTGACCTAGCCAAACAACAACTCAAGAAAGTTTAAAAAGCCAGATTACTCCTCAGGCAAACCTACTTGGGGGGCAACCAGAGACGAAAAATCAAGCACACTTCTTCAGGGCCCTAAAAGTTGAGAGAAGTTGGGGTCTTATCCAGTCGCTCAACGATGGGGAAGGAAATGTAGTGAAGGACCAAGATGAAATGGCTAAACTGATGTTGGATCACCTATGCCAGATAATTGGCCAGCTTGAGGCTCGCTCTCTAGAAGTGGATGAAGCTAGGGACAATCTTTTAAGGAATGTCAAGAAGACAATTTTGCATTCAAAAGCCATCACATTTGAGAAAGCTTTCATTGAGGAAGAATGCTCCTTTGTGCTACAAGCTTTAGGCAAGAAGAGATCCCTGGATGGGATGGATTGATCGACCACTGAGTTCTTCAAACAATTCAGGGGGAATCTCAAGTCCTCGATCATGTGAATGGCTAACCATGACTTGATTGATGGAGTCCTTGACTCAAGCATCACAAGGGGCCTCATAAAGCCTATTCCAAAGCAAATCTCTTGCTCTCATCTAAAACACTCGCGACCCATAACAATGATGTCAGTGGCTTATAAATTTTTTGCCAAAGTTGTAACCCTTAAGCTTTCTCTCATTTTGGAAAAAGCAATTACTCCCCACCAACACGGATTTATCAAAGGGAGGTTGCTCTATGATAACATCCTGGCAACAATGGTTGGAATCGAGTACACAACCTTAACATGTCACAAATCAGTGATGTGGCATGGCTTGGCTATGGACAACAGTACACACACAAACCTAACTGGCAAACTGCGATGTGGCTGGGCTGCAAGAAACCATAACTGGCAAGAAAACCCTAATTTGCTGACGTGGTAGGAAACCCTAATTTGTTGACGTGGCAAAGCTGACACGTGGCAGCTGTACTGACCCCGTGAATTGCAGCGTGATTTTCGACAGCACGGTAGAATCAGCAACAGATTTTTGGCATTCCTTTTGTGCTTTGATTTCTACGCAAGATGAGAAAGAAAGGGAATTCTTTTGCTTTATTCTAGTAAAGCACCAGATAAAGAGAGAAAAAGACCTTTCTTTATTTTGAAAGCTTTTAATCTTAGAACCTTTTGGAGTTTTTGATTTTCAACTTTTGGGCTCTGCTTTTGGCATCCCTTGTAATCTATAAATACGTGAGCAGGCCTCTCACAACCAAGAAAGTGTATATCCTACTTTAGCTAAATCTGGACAAAGCTTATGATCGGATCACATGGTTGCTTATAGAAGATGTCATGAAATCGTTGGGCTTTGGGCCACGGCTATTTGGCCACAGCTACATCGGTTGATTCACACCCTTGTGCTGACAACCACTATGAGATCTTATTTAACAATAGAATTGTGGATGCATTTGAGTTCAAAAGATCAATCAAGCAAGGATGCCTGCAGCCCCACTTATTTTTTCCATTGGCTACCATCCGCTAGTTACCATGCTCAAAGACAGTGCTATGAGAGGGGAGATCAAAGGGTTGACCTTGCCTAGCAATGACCAACTCATAATGAAGCTCTTTGCGGATGACTCCCTTCTCTTCCTCAAAGCTTTCCCTCAAATAGTTAGGAAGGCTCCGAAGATAGTGCAAATGTTTTCCATAGCCTTTGGGTCAAAATGCAATATTGATAAACCAAGATTGATTTCACTATCAGAATCCAGTCCCTCTATGTGGAAAATGAGAGAGTTGTAAAAGGGAAGATCTTTTGCCACCTGGGTGCTCTGTTGGGGGTTGATATAAATCACAAGAAAAGATTTCATTGGGGTCTTGGATAAGATATGGAGAAAGATGCAAAGGTGGGAGTATCTGCTTAATTTCTTGAGCCGGATGAAAGTGATCAACTCGTTTATGATCCCATACATAGCCTTCACTACTCAACTCCTTAAGTTAGCCAAGTGTAAGTGGAAATATTCCTTGATACCAATAAAAATATTTTTATGGAAAAATAACACCAAGGACTTGACACCCTATCAATGGGCCAAGTGGGATTCCGTCATGAGACCAATGGAGCAAGTTGGCATCGAGATTCTGAACCTTGTAATTCATGCGGAGGCCTAGTGTGCCAAATTATTGGCATCAATCGCTAAGCAAGATTAGGCATTGGCTATTATGACAAAGGACATGATTGATAAGGCAAAATTCTCCTTGCAATGTGGTTAGGGGAAGACCTAGAGGTGCATGAAAAATTGCTTGTCCCGTAGTGGACCAATCTAAGACTCGGCGGGCGAACTAATATGGAAATGTACTAGAGCAATGGAGACTCTGGAGTGGAGAGAACTAACGAGGTATTTTGACATTGTTCTCCCTGGCTCTCTAAAGCAAGAATCATCCTCTTGAACCCATTTTGGAGAGAAAGTTTTAGTTATATGCAAGTGACATTTTAAAAAACTCACTTACGAGAACTCAAGGCAACTCGATAGTGGTGCTACACTAGCGACTTGCATTGCATGTACATGTGCTTGCTAAAGAAAGTTTCAAAACCCACAACATAAAATCCCACACATCATTTTGACATCAAAAGTCACGTCCATATGTACGAATTTACAAAAAATGGGGTGTTCAAAATGCGCACAACATAGTTTGCCAAACCCCCAGTCTATTGGAGCATTCATGCTCAGTAGTAGACTATGCACAAGCTTATGTACAAAGTTACATCATGTACAAAGACATTAGCACCATATACCCTTACCACAATCAAATAAAAAATTATTAGCCCTTGCATCCATCGGGCATACATAATGGCATCCTTCAAAATCACAAGGACAATCATCAATCACTAATGAGCTCCAACCATCAAGGTTGATGTCATACATACCAAAAGACCATGGATCAACATTCTCAATACCATGAGATGTATCACTCACATTAGGCCAAGAAAAAACATCCATCGTATCCATCTCATCATAGTTGTCCCAACTTTCCAACTTACAATCCCCTTCAACATCCACACATGCATGTGAGGTTTTCCTAAGCTTTTTCATCCTTGACAATGCATGCCACACACTGACTTGCATCTCCTCATCCATCTTAACTTGTGTATCATCAAAGTCTTAATCAAGACTAACACATTACAATCCACATCACTCAAACCAACCTCTTGCTCACAATGAAAATCATAACTAGCAAAAAACTCAGTGCCACCAATAGCATCATCAACATCACAAACTTTAATCTCAGCATCCCAAATGGGTTCATATGTCCACAAGTCATATGGATACCATCTCAACTCATTTGAAAAAGGAGAGAAAATGTCACCCAAAATCTCAACATGCATGCCGTTTTCAGCCAGGAGGAGAGGCAACAAACATGTGATCCAAATTCATAGAAGTATGAAAGACCTCATCTATATAAGCTATAGGAAACCAAATCATCCATGTCATTGCTCTCTTTTTCATACATGCACTCCAAGGTTTTTTCTTTCATAATATTGATTGTACATAATTTCTCATTAAAAGCTACATCATCAAGAGACAAAACCTCATCTTCTATGTTTGAATCAACCTCATCATCACTGCTACAATCATCACCAATGACAGAGGAGCTATTGTGTGAAACCCATGATGAAGTAGAAGAGTGATTGACATCTTCCAACCATCTACCTTGCTTCAAGAAATCAACAATTATCCTCACACCCAACAAGTTAGTGCAAGTAAAATCAATGCCCAAACATCCTGGCAGAGTACCAATGAACAAGAACCTCTCTTACTTTGCATCAAGAACCATATCCTCAAGAACCTCTAGCTCCAGTTTTAGAGAGAAAAACCTGATGTAGTGCATGTCTAACTCTGCTACGTTGCTTAGCCTTAACTTATTTGTCATATCATTCATCCTTAACAAGGTATCTCTCAGCTTGACCATGGATGCACTTTTGTATGAGCCACCAAGATTGAAGGTAACTCAAGCCAACACTCCTCCGTGGGAGCACCAAAACGCTGTTGGGAAAACAAGAGCAAGGGGTACCTCTATAGCAATTTCTCCCTATAGCGCTCAAAACACAAGATCAACACCACATATGGCATTAAAAGAACCCCAAAAAACCACAACTCAAAGAGAAGTGATATCTTGGGAAGTTACAAGCACATTTCCACCCAAAAGAGCACCATGGAAACTAGGAAGCACCTGGCCTATCATGGATTTATAGCACACACCAACCAATGCATTTGAGAAAGAGATCTTACACCTTCACCAAATAACTTTTCAAAACCAAATTTTTAGAGTGTATACGCACCACCATACAAGAGAACTCCCACAACTCACACTACACCAAACTGCCTGCGGGTTGCCATATTATGTATCCTATGGGAAACAGATTGTATTTCCCAAACCGCAACTCCAAAAGGGACGATTTCAAGTGTCAAAAACTCTCTAGATTTCCTACAAAAAAATTTTGAAGACCACAAATGTCAAATATATGAACCTCTATGTGCAAAATTGGTGCAAACAGCAAGGTGCCATCACCCGACTACACATAGGCAAGGCTAGTTGAGGGCAAAAAACTGCATCAAAATGCATGGAGGAGGCACAACAACCCAAGACCTAGAAAATTATGATATTTGGTTGAATTTTTTTAAATTTTCTATATCATTAGGGAAAATATGAACCCCAAAAGGGCCCTTTAGCGTCAAAGATGCTTTTGGAATATACTTACTACACCAATGAGAATAGGCTTGTGGCCACGATCCACCACTTTTTGCATTGTTTTTAATGGCCATAACTTGAGCATTTTAACTTCAAATTTGTCGAACAATAGTGCATTTGGAGCGCATTACCGATCTCTTTCCATAGATATGTTACATGATATAGTTTTGAGGTACGTAGATATGGGCTATTCATGCCCCCTCTTTTATGTCCTATTGTTGACTAAAATCCAATTGGTTGCTCTTACAAGGCCCCTTTGGGGTTCATAATTTCCCTAATGTACAGGTGGCACTTCAAAAAACTCACTTAAGGGCACTCAAGACAACCCGACAGCTGGCACTACACTAGCAATTTGCATTGCAGGTACATGTGCTTGCTAAAGCAAGCTAAAAAATCCACAAAATAAAATCCCACAAATCCTTTTGACATCAAAGTCATGTCCACATGTGAAATTTACAAAAAATGGGGTGTTTAAAATGCGCGCAACAACATCTACAAGCCTAATTTTCATATTTGAGTGCTTAAATCACTATTTTTTTACGTTTCGACCAAAGAAGAGTGTTATTGGACCTCAAAGAGACCTGTTTGGCTATTCTGTTGCAATTTTTGTGACCTGATTCACGATGAATCGCGATCCATGTACCTTGTCAAAATGAGACCAAAGTTTGTAGACTTGTCTCTTTAGGCAAAGTGAAGCTTCCCTTTAAGCCTAGTGAAGCTTCGGTTAAAGTTTCCTGACAATCCAAATCCATTTACTCAATGAAATGGCATGATAACCAAGAGTGGTGAGAAAGGACATAGGCACATCTCCGGATCATTGAGTGGTGATTTGCTTATTAAGTTGATGTATTTGTTTGTTAGGTTCATTTCTTGAGGACTGACAACCTCAAAGACTCTCTGTGCACCATTCGAGTCTTGACCTAGCACGTATTTTAAGTTTTGTTTCCCAGAGATTAGTCTTTTCATTCCATGAACAACAAAGTAGCTAAACGAGGGTTTGGTACTTGATAGAGTCTAGAATTCAAGGACTAGATAGATCTATTCTCAAGAGGTAAAGAAAGTTGTGAGTGAGATAGCCGAAAGCATTTCATTCTTTGATTTTCTTATTACTTTTAAAGTGTTGTACCATTTTTCATTTTATGACTTTATTTTGTTCTATTTTTCTTGTTTTTATTTCTTGCTTTCTAGCACATAGGAGTAGGATAATTAGAAACAAACACCATCAAATTGGGCTACAAAGATCTGGGCAAAAATGGTTGAAAACCACATTTTGGTGAAAAAGACCATAACTCTAAAAAATTAAAAAATCGGAAAGATCAAAAAGCTTATTCAAAACCAAAAAGTTGGTGCTCAAGGGCCTTAGAATACTCAATAGGAGCAAATTGATAAGTTTCAACAGATTCTGTGGAGGAACATGGATCGTGATCCATGTACCTCAAAGGCCATTTTTGCAAGAGAGTTGTTAGGGATAAACTGTATCATTAGAATATTGCTATGATAAAGTTTTGTAGCAAGAAATTTTCAAAAAACACATCAAAATTTGTTGATAGGGCAAAAAATAGTGAAACAAGGCTTTTAGACACAAAATTGGGCATATCTCTTGTGATCCAAATCACAAAAGATTTTCAATAGCTTCAAAATAGAATGGACTACCAACTCACCAAAGTTTCATGTCAAAATGAGGTCAAACATGGATCCAATTCATGTCCCTCATCATAGTTTTTGGCTGAGATTTAAGTAGTAGGTAGTTGAGATTTAGACAAAATGCTTTTCTTAAAAGGCACATTGGCAAAAAAAGTGGTCAAAACAACCAAAATCAAAAAATTATCAAAAACCACAAAGCAGACCCAAAAACTCTTTTGGTTGGCAAAAATTGATCCAAATTCAAAAAGATTTTGGGGATAGACTACAAACATCATAACCAATCAACATGCCAAATCCCAAGTCCAGAAGTGAAGGAACATGGATTGTGATCCATGCATCTCATATGAGTTTCTAGATAGAAACTATATCAATCTGTAGTAGAGACCATTGTGAGCAATACTTCCCAAAGCAAGGTAGCCAAAAAAGTTTAAAAAGTGGGTCAAAAGAATCGAAAACACTCCCAGGCTAAAAATCACTAAGATAGACTTAGGGTTTCACTTTTGGCTGATGAAAACTTGTACAATCCAAGACTACAAACATCATAACCAATCAACATGCCAAATCCCAAGTCCAGAAGTGAAGGAACATGGATTGTGATCCATGCATCTCATATGAGTTTCTAGATAGAAACTATATCAATCTGTAGTAGAGACCATTGTGAGCAATACTTCCCAAAGCAAGGTAGCCAAAAAAGTTTAAAAAGTGGGTCAAAAGAATCGAAAACACTCCCAGGCTAAAAATCACTAAGATAGACTTAGGGTTTCACTTTTGGCTGATGAAAACTTGTACAATCCAAAAAGATTATGGGGATAGCTTAGAAATACCTTCATCTATAAGTGCTTCAAATCTGGGGTCAGAAGCTCCCTAAACATGGATTGTGATCCATGTACCTTTTGGTAAATTTTTGAGCCAAAGCCTAACCACCTTGCTCTACATGCTATTTCTAGTCTAATCTCAAAGTTTTATCTCATTTGGACATCAGAACCCAAGTCAAACTTCCAAATTTGTCCAAGTACTCTAAGCAAGTGCAAGAATTGACCTTATTTTCAATCCAAAGGTCCAAAGCCAAAAATTTGATCCCATAGCATTTGGTAATCATGTTGATCCTAATGGTATCAAGAAAAGTCAAATTGGCCTCCAAACGTGGATGGCGATCCATGTACCCATGGTCACAGCTTGACCTAGAAATTTCACAACCTGTAGTATATATACATGGAAACATATCCCCAAGTTGAAAAAAATCAAAAAATTTGGGTTAAAGGGCATCAAAACAAAAGACAAATTGAAAACCACAAAAAAGACCTAGGATTGGGCATTTGACCTACCAAAAATTTTCCAAATCCAAAAAGATTTGAGATATAGCTTGTAGACATAGGGTGTAACAAGATCTCTAGAGATCATATCCAAATGTGATGGAACATGGATCCCGATCCATGTACCCCAACCTCAAAATTTTGGTGAAAATTGATACGAAGCGTATGCATGACCTTGTCTAGCTATTGTCAAAATTCAAAGTCAAAATTTGACAATGGAACATGGATCGTGATCCCATGTACCTCTTCATAGTGGAAGTATCTGATTTGATGAGCTTTTTGATATACTCAAGTACATCCTATATCTCAAGTTTGAGCTAAAAAAACCCTCTAGAAACTAATATACAAGAAAAAACTCATGTATCCTGGTCTTGAGACTGTTTTGAGTGTTGTTTCAAGTGCAATTCACTAAAATTACTCTAACTTTTGATACACAACTCCAAATTGAGTCAGCTAAAGCTTAGATAAAAGCTTGTGGACACTGTTTTGGTTTTAAAGACAAATTTTTTTAGGATTTCTAATTTCAAACTTTTAGGGTACCCAAAACCAATTTCCATAGACCAAAGGGTCACACAGACCTGGCCTTTTGAGAGACCTGATCGGGAATAAGTTGCACTAAACCAAGATGGGTTTGTCAAAGACAATCTTGACAGTATTGAGTGAGCATTAACCATGACAAATCATCTACCACAAGGGTTTTCTACTCACGTAGAAGAGAAGCATCCGTTGATCAACAAACCCAATGTGAGATTCATCAAAACCAATGAATCCATGAGCGTTGCAATAGATTATGCTCATGAGGGTTTGTATGAGCTCACAAACTGGGATCAAGATAACTCCTACAAGTGTGTAGAACCCAATGCTAGAGGGTTGATAGACCATAAGAATATCTATGCTTTCACGTATATAGATACCCAAGGAGTGGAACTTTAAATTGTAGATAAGTATGGACGAGAGTACAAACTTGTTGATCCAATTGACCTAGAAAGATATACATACAAGGGTACTCCAGTCTTTACTTACTTTCAACCAGGTGTGAGTGCACATGTGATCCTTGAGACCAAAATACAAGGATTCGTTCATGGATTCCCAACGACAATGTCATAGCATATATCAGAGAGGATTCTACCAGAATTTTCTCCAAAACAAGATGAGAGAGCGAGAGATGTCTTTGCAAGAGACCCCAAATTGGTCATATTGCTGACTGAGCCACGACAAATGAGACCATCTCAAGTGGACAAATGTGTCAAGACCACGTAGAATGGGTCAGGAAATCCATATGCTCATGTCTCACTCTTCAAACAAGTTTTGAGGGCTAAACAAATTGCAGATTTCCACACATAGTACGAAGGATTTGGGCTAACATTGGAAGGAACGCCCTTGATGTGGTTCCAACCTTTGAACGTAGATAATTTTCCAAACATAGAACAACTCTTGTGAAAATTTGCAGAGGAATTCTAAAAAAGGGGCATCAAGCACAACCGGTGTCACAAATCTATGCTTTCAAGCAAAGAGAGAATGAAAAAGTGAAGGAAGCTTTGCTTTGATTCAAATAGTACCTTGAGAGATATCCCACACTAGAGTTACCGTAGGACAAAAGATTATCAATTGTTTTTATAGAGGGCTTGAGGAATGAGATTCTCAAAAAGTACCTATACTTTAAGGCTTGCACCACCTTTGAGCAAGTCACTAGAGAAGCCGCTATATCTAGTTGATAGTGTAAGGTCTATGAAGAGGTGACCAAGGATGTAGACAATGCAACTAGTAGTGTCTCTTCTATGATGAGTGAACCCACAACAAAGCAGAGTGTCCAAAATCCTATCACACCGAATGTTGATCAATTGGTCAAAGAAGTAGTAAGGATAATGAAACAAAACCATAGACTAAAATCAAATGTACGATAGACTTAATTGAGGAGATGTGAGACTTGTGGAGGCAATCATCCCACTCCATGGTGTAATACTTAGCAAAGACCGTAGAAAATGCTAGGGCAACAACCACCTCTTCTAAACAATAGTAGAGTGGTAGTCAACTACACTCAACAAGTTCAGTATGTGCCGAGAACACACCCATGTTCATAGCCAATCAAAAGTATGGATCAAAGACCATTCTTACCAGACATGAATAACCATCAGTTACATCACCAGCTACACAACAAGTAGGACCATGTTACGTGTGTGGAGGAAACCATTGGGCAAGAAGTTATCCTCGCTAGGCAAAGAACATGGAGATATTTGGATATTTTCTAGAATGTGATGCTACACACCTCATTCCTAATTGTCTAAAACACCCAAACAACAAGGGAAAAGAAACAATGAACATTGTAGGAGTGTTACCTTATTCAAGCAGATATGAGGTAGAACCTATGGTTCCTATAAATGTGGTGACTAGAGCTCAAGCTCAAGAGGCTGCCAAACGTGCACCTGTCAAGAAGGAAAGAAAACTACCTATTTAAAAAGAAATTGAGAGTACGCAAAGGAAATCGTGGAAAGTTAAATGAGACAAAATGAAAGCAAAAAGGATAAAACCACCATAGAAGTTGAGTTGCAACAAACCAAAGAGCAGCTAAAACCTGAAAGAGAAAACAAGAATCAAACAGAAGGAGCAGTGTCTTGGCAAATATCATCGAGAAGTTTAGTCTTAGTGGACAAGGTGCTAAAATCCTTATAGGATCTATTGCAGGCGCACAAGGCTAGATTGAAGACAAACCAAACTTTGGAGAAACTATGATTGACATATCCACATCCTGAGTAGATCCTACTTGGAAGTGAAAGTATCATCTCATAACAACCAAGAGGTACTCTTGTCCACTTGAAAGTAAGAACAAAGGTTTGGAGCAACCAAGAGAACTCCTCACAGCAAATCATTCTTAGCAGTAAGAGTGAGTGCTCAAACAATGAAGAGACCGATTACTACATTGTTATTCAAAAATCATTATCAAGGGGTTAACTTTCTACATAATCCAAAAACATAACCTCTATTTCTTATCGTAATCCCCAATACTCTAAACATATATGATGGGTGTAGCGCACATAGTGTGTCGTGATCTCTACAGTGGGTGCTCCTCAGTGCAATGTGCGTGACAATCTCACTCAAGCAGACTGAAAACAAAGGAACAAATAGACAAAAAATGAGCTCACAGAGACACAACAGCAGACCACAACAGCAAACCACAACATATGACTCGATTATCTCAAAGAACTGATACAGACTCTGGCGTGGCAGTACACTCAGCTCCAACCCAGGACTCACAGGTACAATGGGGTGTCGAGGCTCACATGTGCAGGGATGGTGAAGCAGTGTTGTGTGTATAGACTCACTACCCCTAGACGACAACGCTGGACCATATATCCAGAAGATGATCCACCCCTGGGGGATTCACTATTAGTAATGGGGGGATGTCACCTGCGTGCATCAAATTTAGAGAAACCCCCCTATGTACGATACCTTACATGCTAACCCACCCCCCTACATACGGACAAGATACGAACGTTCTCGCAATGAGCCATCCCTCCTCATACGGATTTCGTACGCAATGTAATGACCCACTATTTTATGTATACTAGTAACATTTTAGAAGCACATGCTTTTGCAAAAATACATGTTGAACTGCAAATGAACAGAAGTGTAGATTTTAGTGTGTTTTCATTTGCAATAGATGTTAAGAGGACAAACCATGAAAAGCAACAAATGTAATGAATACTAAATTAAAATAAACCAATCGATTCAATGTAATTTATCAAAAGACGGACATCATTTCCCCTATAAACTGATACAAATCTCAATTTCAAAACAAATGATACTAGCCACCTACTTAGTAGGCTTCCCACATGGGATTTAAGGCACACATATGAAATGGATTGTTCTCTAAATAACAAATAATGGTATGCTCATAAACAACCATTGAAAACTTCACTTATTAAATCAAAACAAATTACAAAAGGTATTAACTTATTTTTTTCTCTAAATGTATCTCTTTCTTATTAAAATCTCTCTCTCTCTCTCTCTCTCTCTCTCTCTCTCTCTCTCTCTCTCTCTCTCTCTCTCTCACACACACACACACACACACACACATCATGTACCAAACTCAAACGTTTCTATTCATTCCAACTTTTGTAAACAATGTGTAATAGAGTATTAGAACTATAAAATAAAGACAAACTAAAAAGTCTCATGATTTTAAGGTCAAAATTTGAAGCTTTTCCTAAAAGCGTTTCCGGTTCACTTTAAGGCAAGCTTGCAATCAAGCTGGGTTATTAAAATTCAAAGGACCAAAGCCAAAATTGGAGAAAATTGAATAAACGATCTAAATAATTTTTGTTTAACAAAAGAACCAGAGTCTAAAGACCAATAGCAAGAAAAGAGCGACAAAAGCGACTTCATATGAAAAGAACCATTAACCAATGAATCGCAAAACCAATGATTGGGTAGAAGATTGTCCCAAGCTCTCTGAGGCTCATCATTTTCCTCATCATCATCAAAGCCATCGTCAGAGGAAGGGGACTGTCAAATACAAGTAGTACTAATATTGCCAATAAAAACAAGTAACCAAGCCTCTTTCTTTGTGATAGCAACATTTTTTACAGAACTTACAAAGACAAACATTTACGATGCCAGACTCGCAGGTATCCATGACATACACCAAACTGTAGATCCCATTTTTCTTTGACTTCCCCTTTGCCTTATTTGCAACATTTTTGCATGGGACATGCAAGCCCCTTCCCTTCCTTGATAGACTCTGCCAAAACAGCTTTGTCACTAGTATCCTTGTCTTTTAAAATCATCTCTGACACAATCTGGATGATAAAAGTGACCACACATGGCTGCATCACATAACTAGTACCGCTCACTCATGGCTTAATATACAAGGGGTGAGAAGAAGAAGAAGAGAATTTTGAAACAGGTAGCTTTATGGAGTTAAGAGATAGCAAGACCCACTCTTCGACATCTCAGAGAGGCTAGGAGTGACGAGACCCTGTTCATTAAATTTACTCGTCACTTGTGATTTGAGTGCATAAGCTACACATCATCAAAGGGCAAGCATAAGCTTTGCGGAACCACCAAATGAAAGAAACACACCATTAAGAACTGTATATCTACCTTCACTAAATAAACACTTACTTTTCAAAAGCAGAAGACGCTCACAGGGTCAGAACCAAGAGCGAAAGATGCTCGTAGAGGAGAAGAGATCTGAAAGTCAGTCAACTCGCCGATCCAAGCAAAGAAAATGTCGTAGGGCACGGGCCTTCTCTGCATCGTCGTCCTGAAAGTCTCCAGATGCCCACCTGCGCATTTAGCAGCCTATGGCTCGTCACCCTCCCAAAGAATGCAATGCTTGGTAGATAGTACGCCACTCTTGCTTGCCGGCACTAACAGCCATCGATCCCCTTTGCTCAAGTCAGCCACACCCCATTTCCCGGCCAACTATGGTGCCGTCGAGCTCCTTGCAGCATGTGAGGTTTACCGTCGATACGCTAGCGGTAAACAAAAGCTTTTCTTTCAATGTAGAGCGCTAGAGGTTGAGGGTGTCTTGGGTGCAAAGCTGCACACTCAGAATGGCAACGACGATGCCGTGCAAGTACACCAGGAGATGAAGTCTCAACGGTAAACAGTAGAATCGCAGATATAGGAAAGCCATTCTTTCTATGTAGATACTAGAGAGCTAGAGGCTGAGGGAGTCGGAATCGGAGTCGGAGTCGGAGCCGGAGTCGAGGTGTCTTGGACGCAAAGCTGCACTCATCAGAATGGCAATACGCTGCAAGTACAGCACTGCAGCAGTGAAGATGGGACAAGGAAGTCACAAAAGGCTCTTTGTTTTGGCCTGCCCAAAGTGCCCGCGCCCAGGATATTTGCCCCTTAAAGGCATAAGGTAAAGGGGCCAATATAAGGCACCCTCAATCTCTACTGGAGTGATAGGATTTGAAGGGCTACCCCAAATGTCTAATGACAAGCATGCACATCTTATAATTCAAAATCGTCATCATCAAGACAACAAAATTGTTCAAAAAGACCAATCTAATATGCTTGTCAATTTTAGGCCCTTGAACTTCCCAAGACAAGCTTTAAAAAAAAAAAAATCTAATTTCTGAGCACCAAGCATTGAGCAAGACTCACTCACAATGATTTGAGGGTCAAGGCTTGCGTGAACTGCTCTCTGTCAAGACTCAAGCGTGAAGCAACACACGTAGACCGCTCCAGAGTGCAGGCGCCAGAAATTGCGAGGCGCGAGGCGTGAACTCCTGATCATAAAGCAATATCACAATTTTAAAAGCTGTAATATACAGATACTAGTCGAGGCTTGTTTTATTAACTAAATCTCTCAAAGCAAGTAAGGTTCTGTGAAGTTTAGAAATGCATTGAATTTTATAAAAGAGATTAAAAATGCTAACAAGAATTCAACATTACCTTTTCACAAACTTTTTCACATCTAATGGGAAAGACGAGGCTGAGGGAGGCTTAATCATACCTTAGAAATCTGTGGAAATCGTGAGAAACTAGGGCCAACCTCCCCGCTTCCCTGTCCACATCTGCTGCAAGGAAAGGAAGAAGAAAAACGCATCGACACCCCACTGTAGCGTAGCATCCTCAATATAAGTGCGAAATGGAGAGCTTCCCCCAGGCTGGTGCTCAAAATCATATGGTTCCCTCGCATCACCGGGGTCCTTTTCTGTAGAAACACCTCAATGTAAGATTTTTCTCCTGTACCGTTTCCCCATAAGTCCAAACCTTGATATGGGTAAAGAAATGATTCTCATCTTGCTGGAGATGGGCAGCGATGATAGCTTGCCATGTGTAGACACTCGGCTCTCCGACTTTGGAAAAGACGAGGCAGGCTTCAAGCAAGCTTCCGGGCTTCCACAGGAGGAAAATACTCTAATGACGGGTCCCCTAGATGGGCAAGGGCATGGGCAAGGGCCTCGAAACCATGGCTGATGCTAAGAGAGTGGAGTCGCCTGTTCAATGATGAGCAACTCAATGCTAGCTTCTGAAATAAGGCCCATAACCACGATTGCAAAGAAACCAACAGGGAGGCCGAGCAACTTCATGGTTGCAGGAAGCGCCATGATTCCTGCACCTATGATGCTTGTAGCCAGATTGAACACTGCCCCACCAAGCCTGCTCCACTTTGCAAGGTATGCACGGATGGTGGTAGAAGGGGTAGAGTGTCTATGAGAATTAGAGGGCAACTCAGAGCACGCGTCAGGGCAACAGTCCGAGGGAGAGAGAAAACCTTTGCTCTCAAGTGATATGGCTCTGTATTTTACCATATCAGCGGATCTGCAGCAGGAAAGTGGACACCGGAGACTCAGACCATAGTAGGTTGACAACGCCGCAAGTGCACTCGACGGTGGACATGTCTAAGGTCATAGCAGCGGCAGTAAGTGGACTCACTGTGAGCATTGAGACTTCAGAAAGGTGGGAGTCAAATTTTAGGATGTGTCTTTTCACACGGCCATCGTTCACACGGCCATCGGGTCTGGACAAACCTCAAACTTCAAACTTGACACTAATTTTTGGAAATTCCCAAAATACTCCTCAAATTTCAAAAAATTCCAAAATACCTTTGTATCTATTTTGGTTGGATTGTTCAAGATTTTCTTATCTTTATTCCTTTTTTACAATTGCGATCCGTTTTTTAGTGCTTGGCATGTAATTTGTCACAAATTACCTCCCAAACAAGGCAATTATGTCTAAAAATAATGAAGCAATTCATCTCCAAAGCCTACATAACCAACTCAAATTCTAGTTTTAGCATCTTGTATGATAGACAATTAGTCTTCTTATGGAAAGCTTTTACTTTGGAGAAATTTACTCTCAACCAAGGATATTTTGGGAAATTTGGAAAATTTGAAGGGTATTTTAGGAAAATATGACAAAATACTAGGGGTATTATGGGTATTTTGGGAATTTCCACAAATTAGAGGGGTATTTTGGTAATTTTCTCTAAAAATTATCATGAAACTACAAACCATAACTAATGGTCTTGTAAACTTTGAATTCGCATTTTGAATGACAATTGGATGGTCGGCCCTTCTAATGACGGATCAGACAAATTTCCTTCCTTCGCAATTGAAGGGCAATGTCAATTTGATCCCTTCAAATGTAGGGTTCTTCACGAGTCAACCCTTCCTATGCAAAGTTGACAGCCATTTGAAGGGCAAAAGGGCATCAAAAACTATCGATGGGACTCTCTAGCCCTCTACATTGAAAGAATGGCCTCAGTTGGTGAAACATTTGTGATATAACCCCAAGGTTGAGGATTCGAGACTCACGGGTTGCGTTCTCTTGGGTGTATTCTCTTCCTTTATTGGGGCGGGTGGTTCCCACAGTTGCCTCTTGAGGTTGTAATGTACATCAGTGTACAATTGTAAATACATGATATGTGTAAACAAGGATCTAGATGAGAAGAAAGAGTTTGAAAAGCTACTAAACAATGCACGCACATGCAAAGATTGGGAAACTTATTATAGATTACAATGAGTGGTATCGTGGGTGCAAGAGAAGCTCTTGATCATGCCATTGGTGTTGCTATTGAGTTTACATATGAAGAAGAAGAAGAGAAGAGTGACCCCAACAAATCTAGAAGCTTGTTGAACAAGTTTTAAAGATGCTAGCTAAGGGAGAGGACAGGGAGGTACCATATCTTCTTGTTTGTATAGCTATCTTAGTTTGCTAGTGGAGTAAATTAACCCTTTGAAATACCAAGAACAATACCCTCATGTGAAAGATTCTTTAATTGGCTTGTTAGGGCATGTGTCTTATGGCATAAGCACTTAATATCCCCCTCCCCATGGGGTACGTCCCCCCCTCCCTTATGCATACGATACGAGCATGAAATAATGGGGGGCTACCCCTATTGTATACGCTTATGTTTGACCTCTAAAAACCCCCCTCTTGTACACTCACGTGATACCATACGGAAATCCATAGTGAATCCCCCTGGGATCCACCAACGGCCCATAAACGTCGGCCACCTAAGCCAATCTCCAAAGTGAGTGGTGGTGACCTAGCCATGATGTCCACTAGACCACCGTCCGTATCCTGCCATGTGTCACTGCCCAGCCTAGAGAGTCTATCCAGTGTGAACCTAACTGAGTGTCCTATGAAAGTGACACTGTAGCCTGCTAAGGTTGCCCACCACAAGACCGCTCGCCATCTCGGTGAGAGGAAATATTGAAAAACTAGGAAATAAAACCACTAGGTACCGCATAGTACATCTTTCTTGAAGCACGTGCTAGGCCCAACCATGCAATAAATGATTGCAGCTAGCAAGAGAATTCAACACTTGGAGGAGGAGGTTTCTCTGCTCGAACACAGGATGGCGGATTCTAATGCAAAGATGTTGACAATTCAAGAGAATTCATGGAAGTATCAAGTAGAGTGTGAAGAGTTGCAACAAACTCTTGGTATTTCTCGAGCTGAAAACCAAAGAAGTGTAGTTGCTCTGAAGGAGACATATGAGAGGCTCTTGAAGGAGTTGAAGAGGCGAGTCGTAGTTGTTGAGGAAGAGAATGAAGGGTTCAAGGAGCAGATTGAAATGCAGACTACTTGTCAAAAATTCTTGGGTTGCAAAGGGAGCTTGAGGCTACTAAAGGCAGCAATGTGGATCAGTGGGGTGGGGGGAGATGAGATTGAGGCTGGTAGGGGTGGGGAGGGCTAGATAGGGACGAGAGGGGAGAGGGTAGGGGCGAGGGGGTGAGTGGCCAGGAACGGGGGCTTGCGAGGTGAACTAGTGGCGAGGGGTGGGTAGGTGGGGCGAGGGGGTGTGAGGGAGGGTAGCGGCGAGGGCTAGAGAGAGGGGGCGAGGGTAAGTGGGCAGGGGCAAGGGCTGGAGAGGGGGGACTAGGACGAGGGGGTAGGGGCGAGGGTTGGTGAGGAGGAGGGACTAAGGGTGAGGGGTGGTGAGGGGGACTAGGGAAGAGGGCTGGTGAGGGACGAGGACTAGGGCGAGGGGGTGTGAGGGGGAGGGTAGGGGAGAGGGCTGGTGGGGGGGGTAGGGGTGAGGGCTGGTGAGGGGGACTAGGGCGAGGGGGGTAGGGGTGAGGGGTGGTGAGGGGGACTTGGGGCGAGGGGGTAGGGACGAGGGCTGGTGAGGGGGAGGGACTAGGGCGAGGGGGTGTGAGGGGGAGGGTAGGGGAGAGGGCTGGTGAGGAGGGCAAGGGGGAGGGACTAGGGGTGAGGGTTGGTGAGGGGGACTAGGGCGAGGGGGGTAGGGGCGAGGGGTGGTGAGGGGGACTAGGGGGAAGGGGGGTAGGGACGAGGGCTGGTGAGGGGGAGGGACTAGGGCAAGGGGTGGGTAGGGGGGCGAGGGGGTGTGGGGGGAAGGGTAGGGGCGAGGGGTGAGTAGGGGGTAGGAGGGTGAGTAGGCAAAGGGTTAAGCTGGTTCTGTAGGACGTGAGTTGGTATGCAGCAGAGTCCCCTTATTGCCACAACTAGTGTGAACCCTAAGGATGTGGGCATTCTGATTGTGTGTAGGGTCGAGGGGATAGGGGTAGATAGGGGCAAGTACGGAGGAGACAGCTATCATGAGCAAGACAGCTATCGTGATCTTGGAATTCAGCAAGCAAGACGGTCTCTATGAAGGGAGTTTGCTAGACGCAGAGGAGAGCTTTGTTCTGGTTGGAGAAGCAGACACCAAAGGGGTTGATGTTTGAGGGGTGGTGAACTCCTCCAGAGGAGATTTCTATTTTCTTCTATGCTTCTTCATAGGCTCATCAAATTCAAAGGCTTTCACCAAGAGCGCATCAGGAGTAGCTTTTGTGACCTTCAACTTTTGAGCTGGCTCATTAGGTTTAATTACTGTGGAAACATTTGAGGAGGGTGTACCTTCAGGCAAAGAGTGAATAGAGACTCCATAACAAGGCATAGATTTGGTAGCCTCCAACCACACCAGCAGATCTTTGTCTAACCCTTCAGGTGTAGTAGGTTGTTCTTGTTTAGGGTTGGTTTCCATTGACAAAGAAACTTGTTGCACCACGCGATCCATACCTCCTTCTAAGAGAATGGGTTGCATCGGGGAGCCAGAAGTATGTATCCACATTGCATCATTTCCCCAATCATGAAGTGCTTTAGTGTGTCCCAGCCATGGTCTTCCAAGGAGCAAAGGAAATCCGCCCTCAACATGGGGAAGATGAACCACAACAAAATCCAAGTTAAAAATAAAGGATTGTACCTACAGAGGCACATTGTCAACTATGCGCACTGGGTGGACTGTTCGCTGGTCGGCCAATGTAACTGTAAAGGGAGCACGGTGAGTAGGCTGTAGACCTGTAGGCTGTAGACCTAGAGCTAACATAGTGAACTCGGGCATCAGGTTGTAGACCTGTAGGCTGTAGACCTAGAGCTAACATAGTGAACTCGGGCATCAGGTTGTAGACCTGTAGGTTGTAGACCTAGAGCTAACATAGTGAACTCGGGCATCAGGTTGATGCCAGTTCCACCATCCACTATCACTCCTAAGAATTGCCGACCCAACACGGACACTGTCAGGCGAGGGCTTCTATAATTAGTGAGTGGACCAATGGGATTGGATATCATATAGGACTCTGATGGTCACACTGGGAGGTACCCGCCACTAGGACCTACTCCGGGGTAAAGTGATTGAATAACAGCAAGGGTGTCACTTCTAAAATTCGCATCTAGTCGCAGCATGTCATAGAGGGACACTTGTTGGAAGGTGTTCTTCAAGACTATCTCTGCTGTAAGCTTTTCCTGTTATACCAGTGGTTTCTTGGGTACCTTGATCTTTTGTAGATCGAAAACTGCTTCCAAGAAAGCTTCATCAATATTGGAGAGCAAAGATATGGATTCTTTCATGGCACTGGGGGATGGTTTGTTCACAGTTGAAGGCAGGGTATCCACTGGTGTGAGAATGTGTGGGGGAGTTGAACTTGCTAGAATGCTAAGATCGAGAGCGGCTCTCTCGGCCAGGGTGAGGATGCCCAATGGCTCCTCTGCCAATTGTGGTGGCTTATTTTGAGGGGTAACCACGTGGGTAGAAGGGGGCGGCTGAGGAACGGTGCTAACTACTATCAAATTGAGCTTGGGAAAGGCAAACTCATTCTGGCTTTGACTTGGGTTCGAAGCCGTGGATGCACAAATTTTAGGGCAATCCTTACTGTAGTGATCCTTTGTTTTGAGGCAATGACGGTAGGGAGGGGACCCTTCTAGCAAGGAGCCTTTGCTTTGGTAATGCCCATATTCCCCGCATCTGTAGCACAAAAAGGGCAAATTCAAAGGGCGAGTCGAAGGGCGAGGTGGTCCTTGCTCCTGGTGCATTGAGTTGGAGGTGGAGGCATAGAAGCTTTGAGGTGATGAGGGAGCATGGGTATGATAAAATCTCTGAGAGGGAAAAGTGCTTTGCATACCTTGCATAGGAGGGGCTGTCAACAAAGGTGGCATATGGTGTGGATGGCCACAGGGAGAAACCATGTTGGATGCAGGTGCTGGCCCTTGTTGAAGAGAAGGACCAAGACTTTGTTGTATTTGTTGCAATCCCTTGAGGTAGTAGTAGTCCTTGTCCTCATGCCCAAGACTTTTTGCAGAAGTGGCAATAAGCCCGAAGGGGACAGTCATGTGGAGGGTGTCCTGGAGAGCGACACAAGCTACAACATATCATAGCCTTAGTCTCTTGCTGAGACCGAAGCTCTTCTAGCTCCCTCTTGATTTGATCCAAAGCCTCGTGATGTGGAGCCTTCTCCTGTCTGAGAGAGATTGATTTCTCCTCTTGAAGATCTCGTTGTAGCTTAACGGCTTCCAATTCCCTGCGTAAAGAAGTTAACGGATCGAAAGAACTTTCCAAAAACATTGAAGGGGTCTCTACGTGAGGAGAGTTGGTAAACAACTTCCTAGCCCCCTCTATCCTAGTAGCAGCTGCGATAAACTCCTCTAGAGTGGCATCAGGTCGGAGACTCTCTCGGAGTTTTTGCTGAGAAGTTTTGGGAAGCGCCTTCTCCACCCACTTCTTAACTATAAATTCGCCGGGTTGCTGGGGAAGCTTGGCAACCAAAGACTTGGTTTTAGTCATAAGCTCTGCAAAAGTCTCCTCTGGCTGGAGCACCATGTTGGCCAACTCCTCCAAAACCTTCTCTAGGTAGTCACCTAGCCTAAATGCTGCACAGAACTGTTGTCTTAAGGCTGCACAAGTTGCAAAATGGTTCTCTGCAAACTGGCTGTACCATTTGTCTACTAAGCCATCCAAGGTAGATGGAAAGAGAACCAAATAAGCACCTTCTCTGTTAAGACCACGACCCCTACAGAGAGATACAAACCTCCTTGCATGGTCCTCGGCATCTTCTGAAGAGAGTCCTTTGAAGGTAGGGAACTTGATGTTTACCTTGGCCAAAACACTAGCCAACGCCTCCATGGCCCCTTGCTCAGGAGCCCGTTGCTCAATAGCCTGCTGTAACAGAATAGGAGAGAGCTTCACTGGGGAAGGTGATCGGGAAGACGTGGAACCGGATGGAGGAATGGGTGATGTCGTCTGTGGAGGTATGGGTGATGAGGTTGATGGACTTCTACTAGGTACCAAGGGTCGTCTTCTGTTGTAGTACTTCAGAGGACTCAGTAGTGCGCATTGACGCTCGATTGACCGCCTTGTATGTGTCATGTAGCGACCACCAATCCACCCAAGCTTTGGGCAAGAAACTTTGAACTGGCTGAAGACTGGTCTAGACTCTCCTAGACCAGGCAAGTGACTAGACCTAGGCGGGACCAGGGACGAGGAGGACTAGACCAGGGTCGAGGAAGGACTAGACCAAGGATGAGGACTGGTTGGACCAGGGCAAGAGATGACTAGGGCGAGAGAGGACTAGACCAGTTGGACCAGGTTGAGAGGAGAACAATGCAAGGCAAGGTAGGCGAAGCTAGATAGACCCAACTAGCTTCAAGATTTGTACCTCACAGAGTGAGATTTCAGTTGAGGTCCCACCGTGATCACCTGTAGTGCGAATAGTGTCTCATGCTCTCTATAGTGGGTGCTCCTCAGTGCAATGTGCGTGACAATCTCACTCAAGCAGACTGAAAACAAAGGAACAAATAGACAATAGTTGAGCTCATAGAGACACAACAACAGACCACAACATATGACTTGACTATCTCAAAGAGCTGATACAGACTATGGTGTGGCAGCACACTCAGCTCCAACCCAGGACTCACAGATACAATGGGGTGTTGAGGCTCAAATGTACAGGGATGGTGAAGCAGTGTTGTGTGCATAGACTCACTACCCCTAGACAACGACGTTGGACCCTATATCCAGAAGATGATCCACCAACGGCCCATAAATGTCAGCCACCTAAGCCAATATCCAAAGTGAGTGGTGGTGGTGACCTGGCCACGATGTCCATTAGACCACCATCCGTATCTTACCACGTGTCACTGCCCAGCCCAGAGAGTCCATCCAGTGTGAACCCGACTAGACCAACTGTACTAATTGAGTGTCCTGTGAAAGTGACACTGTAGCCTGCTACAATGGGCTAGTCTCTAAACATAACACATGACTGAAAATGCTTTAATTATAAGTAGGCAAGAGATTTTATATGCCACACTATTGATAGCAATGCCAAAGGTTTTCCAACGGCATCAATTATTTTTACGTATCAAAAATGGATGCAGCAAAAAAAATCTATATAGCTCAATATTGTATTTCTTGAAAAGGCAAACTAAAGTATCCTATGGTCCAGCTAAGTTTAAGTTTCCAATTTAGGAACTGGTTTAAAACATCAATTATTTTTACGTATCAAAAATGGATGCAGCAAAAGAATTCTATATAGCTCAATATTGTATTTCTTCAAAAGGCAAACTAAAGTATCCTATGGTCAAGCTAAGTTTAAGTTTCCAATTTAGGAACTGCTTTAAAACATCAATTTGATGATTTTTCAATAGAAAGTCTCTAAACCTTTCACTTCTTGGGTTAACCTTGTAGTTTAAAGAAGGTGAGAGATAATAAACCACATAAAATTGACAGTTTTATACCTATTTAAATCAATCAATTAAATTTTTGCTGAATATGTAAGAAAAAATACAAGAATTTTTTTTAAAAGTGATGTATCGTTGTATAATACATTTAAGTAATATTATTGTTAGAAGCTGGACACACCCCACGGCATCTAACTATTCGGAGGATTATTATTTTTGTAATTATTCATTCATTGAGGAAAACCTGATTTTTCACCTTGTAATTATTGGGACTTACAGAAGTTTCCAAATTGTATCCCAGTTTTGATAGTTAGATTGAGTAGATGGTTGATTTTGGAACTTTAGGGTTTGAGAAATTGTAAGGTATATATACCACTTTTTGACCTTAATGAAAAAACCTTTTGTCATTTAAAAAAAACAAGTTTTGAAGTCTGGGAGTGAGCGTATTGTGTAAGAGAGAGAGAGAGTGTGTGAGCTTCATCTTGATGCTACGTGTGCTTCGGTGGTCGGAATCAGGTGCGGAGAAGTGCAGCGTGTTGCCCTCGACGAGAGCTACGCGCCGATACCTACATTGCGTGCGTACGGTCTGGTTTTGTGAGCTCCTTCTACGAGCTTCATCGGGTGGTGTTTGGGTGAGCATACGTTGTCCGATTTTGCATTGCAGCATATCCACGCGTTCACATTGAGTAGAACTACACATTAGGCACTTTAGATTTCGGAATCAAAGACCTGCAAATTTCGGTCATCCTACGTGTTTCTGCACCGGGTGTTTTGGGGTGGGATTTTGGTTCATAGACCTTAGGGAGAGCGACCTATAGGTATTAGTAGGGTCTCCTTCAAGTTCTATGGTGTTTCGAGATGGGTGTTCGGCTTTAAAAAGCATTGTAGGAAGTTTCCTCTTATGCACTCTTGAAGGCTGTGACTTAGACAATTGGTAGAGACCTCTGTAGGAATTAGTTAGGAGTCGGTCGAGTGTAGGTTAACACCTTATGTTTTCTTCCATGCGCCTGCGGGTCGAACTTCGTCCTTAGCTGACATTACATGTTAGGTGAGTTCTCGTTGTGCTGACGTCCGTCACGGCGTATCCGTCCAACATTGGCGCTGTTGCCGGGGATGAAAACCTTAGGTAGGTGACCGAGACTAATCCTTGAGGATTGGGATTTTTGGCTTGCCAAGAGTCTTGTTTTACATTTAGGTAGGATCAGAGGGTGGAGGACTCTCTAGGTCTTAGAGGGAGTCTAGGAAGCGTGTGCCTGGCCTAGATCCTTAGACTTAGGTAGATTAGGTAGACCAAGGTAGTTTTAGGTAGTAGTCGAGTTCTAGAGTAGGAGTTGGAGTGGTAGAAGCAGTGAGAGGAGAGCTTGACAGTCCGGAGAGGCCAAAAAAGCAACCAAAAACACCATTTCACATGATAAGTAGGAGTAGAGTAAATAGGACATCATGATTCAGGATCTAAAGCATTTCATGCATGTACACTTACTTGGTAAAGTCATTACAAGTTTGTAAAAGACGCAAAAAGACGCAAAGGTGTGTTTGAAAGCCTAATTGAAGTCCAAAAGTTACTGTGAGTGTTTTTGATAGATCTACAGAGCATCAGAAGCATTTCTGTCAGGAAAAAAATTAATTTCAAGCGAGAAGACATCCTACGCGTAGGATGTCTACAGGCTAATCAGGGAGGGATTTTGGGATTTTGAGTTTACTAGTGTGTTCAGAAGGTAGGGTTTACCCTAATTTCAACTGGAAAGTGGAAATTTGGCCATATCTTGACAGGATATGGCCAGATAGACTGAAATTGCTAGACATCCTACCCAAATAGTGCCAAAACATTATTTTGAGACCAAAACCATAAGATGGTTGCATGAGCATATCTTGCATGATATATTGAGTGACTGAAAGGGGTTTCACCTCATTTGGGTGAGAAAATTGGGTTCAAAGCGGATTTTAGCACTTTTGACTGAAAAAGGCAAGAACAGCTGAAATTTGGGACTTTTGACATCCAAACCAATATTTAAGCATACCACTGGGTTACTGACATCAAAGAGAAGTTGTGGGACAAGTCTGGGGTCAAACAGGCCAAAAAGACATCCTACGCGTAGGATGTCTTCTGAGTGATTTTGGACTCCAAACCAAATTTTGAGTATACCAAAGTGATCAGCAACTCAAGGGGAGCCTGGGCTTTGAGTTTGAAGCTATTCTGATGAAAAAGACATCCTACACGTAGGATATCTAAAGCAAGAAATTGAAGCCAGACTTTGACAGTGAGCATAGCCAAGTGTTGTATAGCCTAAGGCAAGCCTCCTAGTCAATTTTGGTCCAAATTGGAGTTGATTAGACTGATCCTCAATAGCAGCAACATGCTATCGGAACAGGTTTCTGACTCATTGACCAGCTAATAGGTGTCCAAATCAAAAAGTAAAAGCAGTTGTAGTCTCAGCACAACAAGAGAAAATCACAATGCAAAAGTCAGGCAAAACACAGCAGGAGACATCTTACGCGTAGGATGTCTATTGGGGCATACTGCAAAGAAAATTTGACCTGGCATAGACAGTGAGATTCCATTTGGCTTAAGGGTTCCAGAACTTCTTTCAGAAGTGAATTTGGACCTTGTTTGCCCATTTGACGAA
Source organism: Adiantum capillus-veneris (assembly GCF_014529385.1). Classification (NCBI taxonomy): domain Eukaryota; kingdom Viridiplantae; phylum Streptophyta; class Polypodiopsida; order Polypodiales; family Pteridaceae; genus Adiantum; species Adiantum capillus-veneris. Next base: position 73,085,079 of record NC_140960.1, on the reverse strand, counting down.
GCAAAGACTAAATTCAGACTTTTTCGCGTAAATTGACCAACATCTGAGGGTAGTACAGTTTCAGATTAGCATACCTAATCCAGAACATCAGCAGTGTATAAAATACAGTAGTGGTTGAGATTAACTCTCCAGTTATACCAATCATTACTAAGATAACCTCTAGCAGATAAATGCTTTGACTCAATTGTTGCCGAAATTAAAACGCTTATGTACAGGTATATTCAACAACGAAGCAAGAAGTTGTGCAGAAACTGACCCTTTGCCAGGTGAGTGGTTGGATTTGTGATAAATTGCATTGCTAAGTTTGATGAATTTAAGATCAGGAAGATACATTGTTAGAGACCAGAAGGTGGCAGGTGACCAAGGTAGCTTAGTGTCCACCGAAGAGAGTGTAACTCAGGCAAGGCTAGATCCACTAGCACCGATTATTGAGGAAGGTAGTGATACTGACACTTCGTCAGACAAATCTTTCTTCATGATGGGTAGTCAACAGCCAGGAGGTTTCACCTATGATGGACCTATGTGAGGAGGAAGCACCTCCCAAAATCCTTTGAATGATTCCAAGCTCACTGTGATCTTCTTAGAGGGAACAAACTCGAGAGGAGCCCTAGTCTATTCTGATTATCGAGGACGCAAGTGCATTTGTATCAAAGAGAGACCAGCTCAGGGATTGGAGATAATACGAGTATATGATGATGGAGATAGATTTCGAGACGAAAAGGGGAACCACTATCTAATAGTTAGTAACCCTGAAGATTACAACAGATATGGAGATAACGTGGCGAAAGGGAAAATGGTTTCAAAAACTCAAGAACCGCCACCAAACATTGATCGGCCCGGAGCTATTTTTATGTATGATAAGAAAACAACCAGGGTTTCAACTTATAACGAGAACGTGGGAATCTACAAACATGAGAGTGAAGGTATAGTCTCTTACTTTCGTAGCAAAGAACCATACGTGAACGAATTCAGCAAAGACAAGGTTCTTTACTTATTCTCTTATGAAACTGCTACGGGGAAGGGTATAGTTTTTGTTGATAGATACGGGCGAGAATACCAACGTATTCTCCTAAAGGAGGTAGAGAGGGCAACAGGTCCGAGAGCATCAGCATATGCCTTGAGGAAGTGCCAAGAGCCACCTACACCCCAAGCAAGTCAACGAATCCTTTTTCAGATGAGTATGACACTACCTCACATTCCACCCGACCACAAGCATTCAACAGCCAAGACCAACCGGCAAACCAGCCATCATTGCAGGCATGGCTTCGACAGAGTGCATCAATGGAACCAGACCAAAACCGAGATGGTTATCAAGCCGCACAAGGGCTAAGGGATTTGCAAGAATCACCACTCTATTCAAGGTATCAGGCAGAGAGTAAGCCAAAGACTCAAGGGTCAACAGAGCCTGGAGGACCACCCGTAGAGCAAGTTCGAAGAGAAGAACCACCTCCAGCGAGAACCGTTAGAAATTATGGCTTAGGAGCACCACTGGGAGAGGAACCAGCCTATTACAGAAGACCTGAGGAGGTATATCGATTAGGACGGGGAGATCCAATGATGAGGTTTCTAGATCATCGGAGAATTAGGCCTTCTCAAGTGCAAAAATGGGTAAACAAGAAATACACAGGAAGCAGAGACCCAAGAGATCATGTAGTAGCCTTTGTGCGTGTAATTAGAGCCGAAGAGGTGTTAGATTTTCCTACCCAATTTGTAGGGTTTGGACTAACCCTAGAGGATGATGCTGCCACTTGGTTTGAATCTGTAGAGCGTAGAGACTTTGAGTCTATGGAGGAAGTGTTTGACGAGTTTATCAAGGAATTCTCACAAAGGGGAATAGCTCATAATACCGTCTCACAGATCCATAAATTCAAACAGAAAGATGGAGAATCTGTACGAAAGGCAGCCCTAAGACTAAAAAGATATGTTAAGTTCTGTCCTGTTGAAGAACTGCCAACTCAGTCGAGACTTATGCTGATATTCATCCAAGGACTAAGGAATGCAGATCTCCAGAAAGACTTACATATGAAGAGGAGCACTACGTTGAATGAGTTGACCAAGGAAGCTCTTTACCTGGTGGACAATTGTGCGGTCTACAAAGAAGGGGAGTTCAAGGACCTTGATGACGATTCCTCTTCACAACAAAGTGGAAGCAAGTCTTCTAAGACAACACCGAAAAGAGAAGTAGCGGTAACCCAGGAGCAGCTTGTAGATGAAGTGCTAAAAAAGATCAACTTGTACGCCAAACCCCAGGCTAAACAGCCCAAGTGGTGTGCTATTGAAAAAAAATGGACAAACCATGGGACCGAGGAATGCTATTATAACAAGGGATATGTGAGAGAGAGACCTTACGCTCCCCAAGCTCCAGTAGCTTCCCCTCAGGTTCCACCGATGCCTAGATATTAAGCAGGCAACCTACCAGGACCTGTAGGTGTAGAAAGACCACAACCGGTGTTGGGGCAACAACCACCCCTACCAGGATTATGACCAGTTGGTATAAGATACAAACCAACAGTAACTGAATCAAAGGATAAGGCTTTGGTGCCTATGCATGCATATTATGAAGATCCCAATGGATATGCGGCAAACCCTGTCTATTATCCATTGGAAGAACCCCCGACACCAGAACCATGGAGTATGATAGGAAATACAGGACCACCAACTGCTGCACAGGCAGCCGGAGAAGAAAGATACAGCTTAGATGAACGAACACTGATGTTCATAGCCAATGGAGGCATGGGTGGACAGAGACATGCTTACCAACAAAGAGGAGCTCAAGGAGCACCTCAACAACCCAAGGGACCCTGCTACAAGTGTGGTGGAGACCATTGGCTGAGAGACTATCCTCATGATGAAATCATTAGAGTCCATGCGTATTGCCCAGAATGTGGAATTACTCATTTGATTCTCGATTGCCCCAAAAACCCGAGCAAAGGAGCAAAAACCACCTTGAACATGCTAGAAACAGTACCTTCCAGTGGAGGATCGGAAAATGAAACAATCATACCCATTCAGGCGGTAACACGAGCCCAAGCTCAAAGAAGGACGAACGAACCCATAGTTGAAGAACCGAAAACCGATGCCCAAAGATCAGAAGCGAGAAATCAAAGAAGCACTTGGAAAGCTAGAAAGGCGCGTAGGAAAGCCAGGAATGAACGAGAGCAAACAGCTCTATCCGAGGAGTTAAAACATACAAAGGAGAGATTAGAGCGGTTAGAGGATCTAGCTAGCTTAAGCTCACACACCACGGCAACCATAGCACCCAAGGAAATAGCAGAGCCCAAAAGTGTAGGATCAGGAGGATCTGTACTGGCTGACAAGGTAAATGAGCAGTTGGATGCACTGCTAAAAGCTTATGAAGCTAGACTTAAAAAGAACCAAACCCAGAAGCAAAGGTGGATGACTTATCCATATGCAGAAATAGAAAAACAGAGGTTGGATATGTGTAAAAACATGATCGAGACAGCTCAATCATTGATGGAAGACCCGCTGGGTAAACCTGCAAATTGGCATGAGGCACCAGCTCCAAGCCCTGTCCAACCAACTTTAGAGAAACATGTGGAAACAAAGGAAAAACTCACTAATGCCTATGAGTCCGGAGGAGAGCCTATCATAGTGCCAAATACCACAGATGGAACAAGTGACGGGTTCCAGCCTAAAATATTGGTAGAAATGGGTAAAGATGGTAACGGTCTAGAGGATCTGTGGAAGCAAATCCGTGAGGCCAACGAGGCTAATATGATGAGTAACCACATGAATAGCACGAGAAAAAAAAAGAATATGATCTTACCTCCTATTGAAGAATTTGAGGCGGGATCACAAATGAACTTTGAGATACATTCACAAGGGGGAGACCAAGGATCAATTAGTTCAGGGCACAGCCAACTAGACTCGCTGAGAACTTTACCCTCTTACCTAGGAGAGTACGAAGCCAAGTCGGAAGTGAGAGCAATCCCATCTCAAAGACTTTCTTCTAACAAAGTAATGGATTCGCAAGGATTGATTGAGTTGTTGTCCACTCCGGTGGCATGCACAATCACATTAGCAGAACTCCTAAGGTTACGACCAAACATGTGGACCACAGTAGGTAAATGCTTAGAAAAATTTGGAGTGAAAGACCCCACCTTGAAGCTTCAAGAAGGGATCAGAGAGTTGGACATGCCTCAACTAAACACTAGGCCAGTACCATTGAACAAGGTTGGAGAATATTGTGAGGGAGAAGATGGAAACACCACGCTACCATTAGAATTCCAAGGAGTAGTTTCCAAAGCTATTCTTGACAGTGGAGCGGGGGTTGCTATCGCCACCAAGAAAATCTGGAAAAAAAAATAAAAACCAGCTTTGAGGGCTACCTGAATGAAACTGCAATTGGTAGATGGGTTCATGGAGAAGCCTCTAGGACTCTTAGAAAAAGTGATTGTCACTTCGTGCGGAATCGAGTATGAGCATACATTTGCAATAGTCGATTTCGACAAAAAGAACAATTATGAGATCATCTTGGGACGACCATTCATGCGACAATTGAAGATGGTCCAAGATTGGGGTTATGACCACATATACCTCAGACATGGCGAGACAACAACTAAAATACACCTGAAAGACCATAGTTACAAAGATGTGAACCAAACACCTGTGGAAGAGTTTGATTCAACTACAGTAGCAGGATCAGAACTCCCAGCATGGTTAGGGCAACCAAAAGAGCTATGGATGTGCGGAGCTTCACATTGTGGAAGCTTAAGAAGAGAGGAATGCGTCTTAGAAAGAGCAATTGAGGACAAAGAGTATATTCCGGAACCTTTCCCTGAAGATGCCTTGGAACCTCTCGAATGGGAACACATACTAGCAACATTGGATGTCTGTACCATTACCGACAGTCCAGCAACAAAATTTTGCGATAAGGATGGCTATGATGTATTACCCTATTACATGGTAAGCGTTATACCAAAAAAGAGACGGTAGAACCACCAGAACAAGAAGAGTTTTACAACTCCTCTGAATATTTGGAAGTAAATGATGATGCAGATAATGAATGTTTAGACACCTCAAGTGAGCGGGGAAATGAAACCGAGAATATCAAGTTTTATGATTTTGCTAATCAACACCCTAGACGCCAGGAACGCTATAGGAGGAAACGAGCAGGAAACAAAACGAGAGAGAACCTGATGCCCAAGATAAAAGGTAAAACTCACTATTTGATGCTTGTAAAAGCAGAAGATTGTGTTAAAAATCAAATATCAGGAGGATTCTCAAAAGATCGAAAAGAAAGAACGCGAGAGGAAATAAAACAGGTACAAAAAGCTAAAACCGAAACAAAATCAAAAAAATCTCAAAAATAAAAAAAAGAAACAACAAAAGACCAAGAGTGGAACAAACTGGAGCGTAAACAGAAATACCAAGAACTGAAACGGTCTTTGATAGAGATATGGACTACTGAAGAAGATAGTGATGGTAAAGGGGAGTCAGAAAAGGGGAACATGAATGTACCATCACACTATCGAAAATTTACTATCCAGGACAGAAAAATCATCATGACATCACCAGTCAGGGAAAGAACCAACCAAGAATCTTATGATGGGCCTGAAAATGCAAAAAAGATAGACCTCGCAGAACTAGGTGAAAAGCCTCAGCCGGTCTATATAGCTAACGATTTAGAGCCTGAAGAAGAAGAATGGCTAACACAACTTCTCAAGAAGTATAAGGATGTGTTCGCTTGGTCCTATAAAGACCTTAAAGGAGTTGATCCATCGATATGCCAGCATACAATTTCTTTGAAATCGGATGCAAAACCTAGCAAACAACGTCCTTATACATATAATGACACATTTGCTAAACGAATCAAAGAAGAGATTGATAAGTTGATGGAAGCTTAATTCATCTATGAGATTGAACATACAGATTGGGTGTCACCCATTGTGGTAGTTCCCAAAAAGAATGGAAAACTGCGAGTGTGTGTAAATCTCAAAAAGGTGAATGCAGCAACCATAAGGGATAATTATCCCTTACCAATCACAGAACATGTACTTGAGCGAGTGGCCGAGAAACGGGCTTATTCCTTTCTGGATGGGTTTTCAGGATACAACCAACTGGCAATAGCAAGGGAGGATCAACACAAAACAACATTTGCCACAGAATGGGGGATTTATGCGTATCGAGTTATGCCATTTGGCTTAACTAATGCCCCAACCACTTTCCAAAGGTTAATGACGCACGCAGTCAAGGAATAACTAAGAATATTCTTCGAAATTTACATGGATGATCTTTGTGTACACTCTCTTCTACGAGAGGAACATATTGACCATTTGCAAAAGGTCTTTGAAAAATGCAGAACGTATCGAATCTGTCTTAACCCGAAAAAGTGTGTATTCATGGTTAAGCAAGGCCGAATCTTAGGACACATTGTCTCAAGAAATGGCATAACCACAGACCTAGACAAAGTCAAAGTCATTGTAGATCTACCCAGGCCTACTAATGCAAAACAAGTGCAATCCTTCATGGAACACTGCAAATATTATCGAAGATTCATATACATGTATGCGGTTATCGTACAACCTCTGTATCATTTACTAGTCAATTTTGATTGGACCGAGGAGTGTGAAACTTCATTCCAAAAGCTGAAGGAAAACCTTATATCAGCACCTATACTAAAGGCACCAGATTGGGAAAAGATATTCCATGTTCACATTGATGCTTCAGCATATGCCATTGGAAGTATTCTAGCTCAACTTGGAGACGGAACAATGGATTTTCCGGTTTTCTATGCGAGCCGACAGTTAAACAGTGCGGAAAAGAGAAGGGTTAGGAATGATTTATGTTGTAAAGAAATTTCGGCATTATTTGCTCGCAAATAAATTTGTGTTCTTCACAGATCATCAAGCTCCTTTGTATCTGGTAAATAAACCATGCAATATAGGGAGAATCGTACGCTGGTTTATTATATTGCTAGAATTTGACTTCACAGTGGTGGTCAAAAAGGGTAAAACCCATCTACGAGCGGATCATCTTTCAAGGATACACAAGGGGGAAGCTCCTGAAGGAGTAGATGATGACATATCAGATGTTTATCTTTTCAATATTGAAATGGCAGCCAAATGGTCTCAGGAAATTGTTAGCATTATTTCCTTTGGAAGTAAGTTTGATAATACGGAATATAGATCCAAACAGCAAACAATTCGACAAACAAAAAACTTCCAGTTGATAGCCGGACGGTTGTATCATCTTGGATCGGACCTAATCCTACGATTATGTATAAATCCGAAAGACTTCGAGTGCTACCTTGAAGAGGCACACGTCCAGGGTTGTGCATTTCATTGTTCAACAGTGAAAACACACCAGAGACTGAAACAATTAGGGGTTTATTGGCCAACTATGTATGCGGACAAACATTCTGATGTTACCCATTGTACTATATGTAGTGCCAAACAACCAGTGGATCACACAACTTTGTTTCAGGTAAACATAGCACCTGCATGGAGTCAATATATCATTGACTTCTTAACCACCAGGACGTTCCCTGAGAACATCACAAGAGCACGGAAAAAAGCTATAGAGCTAGAAGCTCATGAATTTCAGTTAATTGGGAACCAACTCTATAAGCGAGGAAAGGACAATCAACTTAGAATCTATGCAAGTGAAAGCGAATACCTGCTGATTCTAGAACATTCACATAGCGGAATAAGTGGAGGCCATTTTTCGGGTGATAAGACGGCAAAAATTGTCTTAACCGCAGGAATTTGGTGGCCTATATTACACATGGATGCTGAAGAGTTTGTAAAGCGTTGTGATGCATGTCAACGCACCAAGGTACCAATAAAAAGAGATGAGATGCCATTACGGCCAATGATGGGAGCAAGAGTATTTGCAAAATGGGGGATTGATTTTGTGGGACCTATATCACCCCCTGCATATCGCACCCATACCCAATATATCATAGTGGCTACGGACTATCTCACAAAATGGGTCGAAGCCAAAGCAACACAAAATGCACGCACCACTACACAATTTTTGCATGAGAATGTTTTTGTACGTTACGGGTTACCAATAGAAATTGTTAGTGATCGTGGGACACATTTTCTTAATGAAGTCATTGAATATCTGCTAGAGGAATTCATGGTCATACATAGGAAATCTGCACCATACCATCCACATGCCAATGGGCAAGCTGATGCCACAAATAAAACACTATTCACGGTCCTCACTAAAATAGTGTCAGAATCAAGAACAGATTGGGATTAGCAGCTACGCTCAACACTATGGGCATATAGGATAGCTTACAAAACATCAATCGGAACAACACCATACAACGTTGTGTTTGGCCTAAATGCTATACTACCCATAGAGTTTTTAATGCCAACTATACGAGTAGCAAAAAGCTTAGAATGGACAGGGCATGAGCTCTCTTCACGAATTGATGATCTTGAAAAGCTAGATGAACTCCGCTTACGAGCTGTGGCTTCAATCTATGCTAAAAAGAGAAGACAAAAGGAATTTTTTGACAAACATGTGCGTACCAAAGAGTTCAAAACAGGTGATTACGTACTTGTTTATACCTTGAAGCAACATGCCAAGAAACTTAAAAAGCGAGGGATGGGACCATTTGTGATTAGTGATCTATCACAAAGTGGAGCTGTCAAGCTGGCTACATTAGCAGGTGAAGAAATGCCGAACTGGATTAGTGGATGTCGACTGAAGAGATATCATCTACCACTCACACAGGAGATGCTCCAACAAATTCATGAAGGAAAACAAAGAATGAAGGAAAAATAGAGAGTAAGAGAGGAAGCTCAAGCAGAAGCACAAGAACGCATTGCAAAATGAAGACTTCTGCGGCAACAACAACAAACTGGACATCCATTGCGAATCAATGCCATTCGACTGACGAAGTTGGATGAAGAGACAGTGGAGCCAATAATTGCGGTCAAAGTGGGCAATAATCAAGTTGAATCAACGGCATTGCTTGATTCGGGAGCTCAAGCAAATTTGATCTCTTACAGCATATACCAACAGCTCGAAGTCACAGGTCAACTTCATCCTACTCCTCAAGTGCTAGAAAGTAGCACATCACACCCGTTGAAAACATTGGGATGGACTATATTGCATGTACAAATACATCAATATCTTTACCCACACAAATTCTATGTAGTGGCGGGGATGAAAGCACACAACACCAATTAATGTTGGGACAACCGAGGCAAAACGAGTACAATGTCCAGATAGATTGGAAAGCAAAGGAAGTCAAAATTCAACATGAACATGAACAACAGGTGATAGCCTTTGCTCAACAATACCAGAATGATCAGCTACAAGCCCTGCAATCACTGGAACAGAAGCCAAAAGCAAAAATGCCATCAAAGAACAACATAATACCCGAGACCAACAATCAGGTAAAAGCCAACCATGCTAATTACAGACATATGAAGTCACCGGCCACAATGCAAAGATCTAGGTTACCAAAACAAAAGAAACGAGTATGGATGCGGAAGGATAGAAATGACATAGCAGACAAACAACAATGCAACAAAAAGATTCCACCGAAGCAGATGGTTCAACCACAAACCAAGGAAGACCATATTAGGTATTTTGGTAAAAATCTCACATTATGGGAATCTCCAAATCGACTAAATTCATGTAATTTGGGAATTTTCCACTTAAAGTGGGAAAAATTGAGGTGTGTGGTTAGTAAATAAAGTGAAAATCTCATAGGATTGTGGTGTTGATAAACACCAAAAGTCAAGAGGATGTACAACACATGGATTTGAATAATAACTATAAATTACTCCATGCTATCTGAGTGGATGCTTCCACTGGGCGGGTACCTTTTCCTCTTGCTTGGCAAGCATTATGTGGGCCCTTTATTGCTGCTGCAGTTTGCGAGGGTGGGCGGCAAAAAACTTGTTTCGGAATCCCTAAACTAATTCGTGACTGGTGCTGGGATAAAACAAAGGAAGATACAAAAAAGATTTTGTTTACAAACTGACTAGTATAGTCACAATAGAAGCTCCACATAATTTTACTCCACATTTGATACCATATCTGAACTTTGATCCAAGTGTGGTTGATGTGCACGAGTGAGGCCTTCTTTGGCTTTTAGAGCATGCCTTTCTGGAATCTTTATTCTAGAAAATGGTCCTTCTTTGTTGGGTCTCCAGGACCAAACAATTGCATCTACAGTTTCCCACACTTGTGGGTCCTTATAGTTGACAGCCCAATAACCCTTCCAACAATTGCTGTAAGCTTGAGTATCTGTCATCCCACTTTTTCTCGCGCAAGGTGCCCAATATTGAATCAAGAGTTTTCTGTAGTTTGGTGATGTAGGCTCATTATCAATGTCAGATAAAGCCATTGCAAGCCACACTGGATAGATTTCTGTGTCACTCGGAACAAGCATAAGAAAGTCACCTTGGTGCACATCAGACATAGGGTCAAACTCTTCCCTTGGCCTATCTCGTTGAGGCCCACAAAAATGATCGTTCAACTCTTCAAGGCCTAGGAATCTTTCTGCTTCTTGTTGCAAATTCATTGTAGTGCTTTGTAGGTGAGAATATTCTTGAGATTTTGGCCAAAACATTTCATACAAGACTCCCTCTGATATGATTGCTTTTCCAATCTCTTCAATTACCTTACTCCAATAATCTATCACGGGTCTATAATATCGCGGAATACTTGAACCATTCCCTAAATTTTTCCAAAATTTTATATAGTTCTTTAGCCCCAAAATGACTTCTTCGTGGGCCTTGACATACTCCGCCATTTGTACTAGAGGTGGATCTCCATGTGGTAACATTGGCTTGCCTTCTGTGTCTGTTTTCCAAAGGCGAATACTTCCACTCCAACTTGATACACCTACATGTGCCTTATATTGCATCATTGGTGTCTCATCCTGCATAAAGAACTTGAACTGAAGCAGTTTGGAATGTCCAACAAGTATGTCTTGTCCATCACAAAGATAGCCATCACAATATTGCTTGAAATCGGGGATCTTTGTGAGAAAAAATGGAGCTGGAGATGAAGATGAGCTGTTTCGTAATGTATCCATCAAATGTGGCAAAGTATAGGTTTGTGTAACTCTCAGCTTCTCTGAAAACCTACTAAACATGACGTCTATGTCCTCATGTGTATGCCCAACCATTAAAAATCCCAGCTGGATGGTTTTGAAAACACCCCTTGCAACAAGCATTGACAAATAGGCAAATAAGTATCAATTTTTGTTTTCCCTTGCACAATTATCCAATTGTAGCAACAAGTTCTCTGGCAATTTGCGAAATGTTGACCCCAATTCCTCTTCTGCAATTTCTGACGACTGCACAATGGGCTCTTTTCCATCACTCATGTTATGGTAGTCCAAAGCATCCCTTGAGTTCAAAGCATGTAGTAGTGAAATATTGCTCCTTGGAAGTCCATTTGTTACTAGATCACCAAGAGGATGCTTATCTATCCTCTCTAGGTTATGTAAACAATTAGCAATTGAGCCAATTGTAAGATTTGGATCAGCTAGCCACAAACCATTCAAGACAAAGTGTCCGTAATGACCTTCTCCATGTCCATGAGTGATCATGCCAATCAATGCCACCTGCAGATTATATCCTGAATCCACACCCTTGGGAACAATGCGTAATCTAGGAATGGCAGTCTTCTTTTGATCCATCTTATCATGGATTATGCATACATATTTTTGTGGTTGAGTTTCTGAATATGTGCGCCATGCATAATATAGGCTTCTGCAACTCTTTTGTTGTGCCATGTGAACTTCTCTCTCCCTCAAGAGAAGAGCTCTCTCTTCAAGAGAAGGTTTAGCTTCTAACCTTGCCTTGATTGAGCTACAAATATTGCACTTAGAGAACTCACTCGTCTTTGTTAAAGTGACATGTGGGTACTCTTTGTTCCAAATTCTACCAAAAGAAGATTGGGATAGCTTCTTCTCATAGCCCATTTGGTCAAGTGTCGTGTTGATTTCACATAAAATATCCACTTGTTTGTATGTTGATGGAATCACCAATTGAGTCTCTCTTGAGCCATCTAGCAGTGTTTTACTTCTATGTGGCATCTTCTCAGAGTTGTTTTCCACAAACTCATTTAGTAGTGCTCTTGCTAAACTAGTATGTTGAAGTCCCCTTCTCAATGTACATGTGTTCCCATGTACATATTGGCACACACCATTTTCAAAGTTCTCCTTGTATTGATAAAATGATGTCTTTGGTATTCCATGTAGCTCATACCATGCTCTACAACAAACAATAGAGCCATTTAGCCTGAATTGGTATCGTGACTTCTCATCTTTCTGATAACATATAGAAAGAACATCATAAACATAATTAGTGCGTGATTTTTGAGACTCTCCCCAAAATTGTTGTCGTAACCTTGTCACCATATCACGATCTGCAAACTGGCAACATTTTTGTGCACAACAATCAATGCATGATACCCTTTGAATTGATTTGTTTGAAAGGTAAAAAGTCGAAGCTGGTGCTGCTTTTGATTTTTGAGTCCTGTTCATGAAAGTGTATCGTCTCTTCCTTGACAACTGGACAACATTACTCCCATCAAGTTTTTTTCCAACATTGTCATCGTTGGATACATCCTCATATGTAGCATGCATGCCATCAACAGGAACAAATCGTTGTAATGGGCTCCCATTCAACATTGTTGTCTGCTTGATGGGCCACTTTAGCAAAGTGATGCTACCCACTTCAACCACATCATCAATGCTTGCATTTTCTCTTTCAATACCCACACCCACACAATCAGGACCAAGTTCCTGAAAGTTGACATAATCATGTGGAAATACATATAAGATGGTCCCTTCATTCATGGTTTGCATCATTGTGTCATCTTTTAAAAGGACCCTTTGATTTCTCCAAGACTCTCGAATCATTGCTTCAAATTCTGGGCTTGTCATAGGTATTGCATCTGTAACTAGAGGATCAGAATGATCATGTTCTTCATCACCATTGTAGCTTTCCTGTGGATCAATTAAGTTCCCATTTAATACAAAAGATTGCAAAAGAAGCTTTGACCATCGAACAACACTCCATAATGAGCCTTGGAGAGATGAAGTATCCATTGTAGGAAAAGGTAGGACCACATCCTTCAAGCATTCCTCCACTAGTATGGAGACATTTCCTTGCCCTATCTTTGTACCACCACAAGTGGAATCTGGATCTGTTCTACACACACAGCCAATACCAACAATTTCATTGTCAAGTATCATATGTACTTTCTCCCCAGATTCAAAGTCCATCCTGTAAGTGAAAAAGATTACATTGTTAAATCCATAGTTATAGAAAAATACTCTTCAAACAAAAAATCATGCTACAACATGGAAAAGGTTTGCATACGTTGGACAAGTGGTAAACCTTGAGACCAAATCCTCCTTGCTATATTAATGGAAGCAAGGTTGGAAATTATGGTGGATCTTGAAACCAAAGCATCCTTGCTATATTAGAGTATAGGTTGGACAAGTGGTGGACCTAGTTGTAATACCCACTGCCACCTATCAACTACTATAGGACTATGCTTTCCAATGTCCAAGTATCCCTTGAGGCTTTCAAGGTTGAAGACGTGGTGGACCTTGAAACGAAAATCCCCTTTCTATATCAGAGCATAGCTTGGACAAGTGGTGGACCTAGTTATAATGCCTAATATCCAAGGTGAAATACCTTAGGACCTTGCTACCTTGCTTGCCAATGTCTACGTAGCCCCTCATTTATTTAATGGAAGTAAGGCTGGACAAGTGGTGGACCTTGAAACCAAAGCCTCTTTGCTATATGAGAGCATAGGTTGGACCTAGTTGTAATACCCACTGCCACCTATCAACTACTATAGGACTATGCTTTCCAATGTCCAAGTATCCCTTGAGTCTTTCAAGGTTGAACACGTGGTGGACCTTGAAACGAAAATCCCCTTTCTATATCAGACCATAGCTTGGACAAGTGGTGGACCTAGTTATAATGCCCAATATCCAAGGTGAAACACCTTAGGACCTTGCTACCTTGCTTGCCAATGTTTACGTAGCCCCTCATTTCTTTAATGGAAGCAAGGTTGGACAAGTGGTGGACCTTGAAACTAAAGCCTCTTTGCTATAGGAGAGCATAGGTTGGACCTAGTTGTAATACCCACTGCCACCTATCAACTACTATAGGACTATGCTTTCCAATGTCCAAGTATCCCTTGAGTCTTGCAAGGTTGAACATGCGGTGGACCTTGAAACGAAAATCCCCTTTCTATATCAGAGCATAGCTTGGACAAGTGGTGGACCTAGTTATAATGACCTTAGGACCTTTCTACCTTGCTTGCCAATGTTTACGTAGCCCCTCATTTCTTTAATGGAAGCAAGGTTGGACAAGTGGTGGACCTTGAAACCAAAGCCTCTTTGATATATGAGAGCATAGGTTGGACCTAGTTGTTATACCCACTGCCACCTATCAACTACTATAGGACTATGCTTTCCAATGTCCAAGTATCCCTTGAGTCTTGCAAGGTTGAACACGTGGTGGATTATTGAAACCAAAATCCGCTTTCTATATCAGAGCATATCTTGGACAACTGGTGGACCTAGTTATAATGCCCCTCCTTTCTTTAATGGAAGAAAGGTTGGAAAAGTGGTGAATCTTGAAACCCAAACCCTTTGGCTATATATAGAGGATAGCTTGGACAAGTGGTGGGCTTAGTTGCAGTATCCAATGTCCAAGGTCCAAGGTGAACTATGTAAAGACCTTACTTCCAAAAACAAAGTCGTACAAGTGGTTCTCCTTCAAACCAAAACGTCCTTAGTGTATTAGAACATAGCTTGGAGAAGTCGTGGACTTAGTTGTAATGGTGAATGTCCAAAGCAAACTATTATAGGACCTTGCTTCCCAAATCAAGTTTGGACAAGTGGTGGATCTTGAAACCAAAACCCCCTTACTGTATTAGAGCATAGCTTAGATAAGTGGTGGACCTAGCTGCCATGGAAAATGTTCAATGTGAACTGCTACAGGACCTTGCTATTAAATGTCTAAGTAGAGCTAGCTTCTTTAATGGAATCAAGGTTGGGAAAGTGGTGCATCTTGAAACCAAAAGCCCTTTATTGTATTAGAGCATAGCTTGGATAAGTGAGGGACCTAGTTTTAATGTGTGATGTCCAAAGAAAAGTATTACAAGACCTTGCTTTCCAATATTTGAATTGGTCAAGTGGTTAAAACTAAGTATAAAACTTTGACCATTTCTTCTCGAATTGCCAAAAAGCTAGTTTTAGACACCCCTAAATGAAAATGGTTTAGGGTGGCCTTAAGCAACGTTTTTTCAAAGACTTGAACAAAAGGGTTGCCGAAGAGTAATGAAAATTTATTATGGCTTGAAGTGCCTGAGTATGTGAAAACAAGCTTAGGTTTTCCACGAGGCAAAAGGTGACATAATAAGAACATTGGAAACTTAGGATTGACCATGTGGCGTAAACTTTGGCAAGTGAAGTGGTGGCCAAGTTTTGTGGCACAGTGTGCACTTGGTCCTATATGTGTTGACCACTTGGCTAAATCTAGGACCATAAGGCCAAACCTTTGGCACCTTAAATATAGTATGGGACATAATCTAGAACTGCTATAGTAAATTAGTAATATAGTTAATATGTTAATATTTGTATTATATTTAAGTATATGCTAAATATAATTTATGTTCAAAATTTCAATAATGAAGAATGTTCCCATTTAGCACTCCAGATGCGGGGTCTTAGGGCAATGCCACAATGGGGTGACAAGGCAGCGCTTCCACGTGAGGTTTGGCGGTAGCGCTCTTGATGGGGATGGAGTGAATTCATAGTATAGAGTTACGCATGTTTTGCATATTTTCAACCATGATTTCTTTAATTTTGGCTGTGTGAATTGGTTAATGTTTTATATTGCTTTTGTTTTTTTTAATCCTATGATAAAACATGGACTTGTAGCATACGTGGCATTCTAATAAACCCTATCAAGATTAGGCACAGAGAGAGCGCACGAGCAACGCACACAGAGAAAGCAGGCGAGCAGCAAACACACAGAAAGCGCACACGGATCGCACACAGTTGGAGTATACGCGCACGTAGAGGAGCAAGCCCGGCATCATACACAACACACATGTGGAGCGCACAGGATTGAAAGTTCGCGCACAAGATAAAGAAACAGCAGCGTATGCAACGCTTTCCAGAAGGGCAGGATCGGGCATAGCTTCTTCTCAAGAGACATTGCACACCTCACGAATAGAGAAAAAACAGGTATTTCTCTCTCTCTCACTCTCTGTCTTTCTCCATATAGAGAAGATGGTTCTCTGTAACTCTTCTTGCACACACACTCTCTCGTCAAAAGACAGAGATACGTAGTTTAAAAATATCCCCGCACACATACACATATTCCTACACATCGTCTTCCTCTCTTCCACATACATAACCACAATGAAATCTGTTATCTTGTTGTCTCTCTCTCTTGAAAATACATGCACATATTCCCACACATCGTCTTCCTCACTTCCACATACATAACCACAGTGAAATCTGTTATCTTGTTGTCTCTCTCTTGAAAATACGTGCACATATTCCCATACATCGTCTTCCTCTCTTCCACATACATAAACACAGTGAAATCTGTTATCTTTCTCTCTCCTCTCTCTAGAAAACAGGTATTTATCTCTCTCTCTCTATCTATCTATCTCTGTATCTTGCTATCTCTCTCTTGAAAATACATGCTCATGTATGTGTGCGTCTGTGTTATCTATGTGTATGTATGTATATTTGTGTTATTTCATTGTAATACTCATACATAATGCAGATACACAATTACACTTAATTACGATATGCACACATAGTATATATACATACATAAATATCACAAATAACTAACACATTGTAATACTAGTAAACTTGAATGGAAGAATTACTTGCGTGATCTGTTAAAGTCGATTCTTGTAGCGAGTTCTGGATGTATGCTGAGCTGATTTTCCTCTAATCCATTTGTAGATATGATTGTAACTTCTGTTTCTCAAAAATAGTAGTGTTGTTTAGTGATACACCTAATGGACATAAATGGTTGACACTAGGACATGTAGACCAAAAATACGTGTATTTCTTTGGATGAATATATACACTTTTTGGTGACCCTTACCACAAGTGGTGGACCTTGAGACCAGTGGACTATAAGGACCTCCAAACAATACCTTGTACACTCAATCCTTCTTGGTATCTAGGTTGGAAAGTGGTGGACCTTGTTCAAATTCTCTAACCACTCTCTCTAACATGGTGACATAATTTAGGTGTGATAAATTCATATCTATGCAAACTAATATCATTTTAGGCTTGTTAATTTGAATTTGTTTGAATTTATGTACAATATAATGATTTGAGGTTTGCATATTTGAATTTAGGTGGTATAATGATATCTTTTTGTGGTAAACTTGAATTTAAAATCAATTTCGTGTGGAATATTTTAAATTTAAGTGGTAAAATTTAAATTTTTATAAAAAAGTTTGAATTTTAAAATTTGGGCGAGATATTTTAAAATTTAGGCGGGATATTTAAAATTTGGGAGGGATATTTTAAATTTAGGCAATAAGATTTTGAATTTTAAATTTAGGCGGGAAGGTTTTGAATTTATATCGAGATCTCCCTTACATAAGAGAGTATAGGTTGGACAAGTGGTGGACCTTAAAGCTACAACATCCATGCTACTGGACATGATAGGTAGGGAATCTAGTTGAATATTGTATGTATAATATATATGTAATAGATCTAGCTTGGACAAGTGGTGGACCTTGGAGCAAAACCCCATGTAAAACATATCATGCACATTCCAAGTGGTGAGAAAAAATATCATTTAAGATATAGCCTTATAGGTTGGACAAGTGGTGGACCTTAACACCAAGATATTCTTAATGTAATGACATAGAGTGGAAAACTGGTAAATCTTGAGACCAAACCATGCTACTAGCGATAATAGCTTGGACAAGTGGTGGACCTTGAAAGTAATCCCCCCATCTACAAAATATCGTGGGTTTAAGGTATTTTGATGGAGCCTAGCATCTTGGAGACATGGTGCAACTTGCTTCTCTTCATGTTTCAATGGAGCCTATCTTGGACAAATGGTGGAGCATCTTTCTCTCCATGTTTCAATGGAGCCTAGCTTGGACAAGTGGTGGACCTTTGCTTCTCTCTATGATTCAAGTGGTGGACCTTGGAACCAAACCCCCATGTAAAACCTATCATGGTCACTCCAAGTGGTGAGAAAGAATAACTTTTAAGATATAGCCTTATAGGTTGGACAAGTGGTGGACCTTAACACCCAAATATTCTTAATATAATGACATAGAGTGAAAAAGTGGTGAATCTTGAGACAAAACCACTCATGCTACTAGAGATAATAGGTTGGACAAGTGGTGGACCTTGAACGTAAACCCCCCATGTTTCAATAGACTTAGCTTCGACAAATGGTGGAGAATCGTTCTCTCCATGTTTCAATGGAGCCTAGCTTGGACAAGTGGTGGACGTTTGTTTCTCTCTATGTTTCAATAGAGTTAGCTTGGACAAGTGGTGGACCTTGGAACCAAACCCCCTTGTAAAACCTATCATGGTCACTCCAAGTGGTGAGAAAGAATAACCTTAATGATATATCCTTATAAGTTGGACAAGTGGTGGACCTTAACACCCAGATATTCTTAATATAATGGCATAGAGTGGAAAAGTGGTGAATCTTGAGACCAAACCACTCAAGCTACTACCAATAATAGCTTGGACAAGTGTTGGACCTTGAATGTAAACCCCTCATCTACGACATATCGTGGGTTTAATGTTTTTCGATGGAGCCTAGCATCTTGGAGACATGGTGCAGCTTGCTTCTCGTCATGTTTCAATGGAGCCTATCTTGGACAAATGGTGGAGCATCCTTCTCTCCATGTTTCAATGGAGCCTAGCTTGGACAAGTGGTGGACCTTTGCTTCTCTCTCTGTTTCAATAGAGTTAGCTTGGACAAGTGGTGGACCTTGGAACCAAATCCCCATGTAAAACCTATCATGGTCACTCCAAGTGGTAAGAGAGAATAACCTTTAAGATATAGACTTATAGGTTGGACAAGTGGTGGACCTTTACACCCACATATTCTTAATATAATGACATAGAGTGGAAAAGTGGTGAATCTTGAGACAAAACCACTCATGCTACTAGCGATAATAGCTTGGACAAGTGGTGGTACTTGAATGTAAACCCCCCATGTACAAAATATCGTGGGTTTAAGGTATTTCGATGAAGCCTAGCATCTTGGAGACATGGTGCAACTTGCTTCTCTTCATGTTTCAATGGGGTCTATCTTCGACAAATAGTGGAGCATCCTTCTCTCCCTGTTTCAATGGACCCTAGCTTGGACAAGTGGTGGACCTTTGCTTATCTCTATGATTCAATAGAGTTAGCTTGGACAAGTGGTGGACCTTGGAACCAAACCCCCATGCAAAACCTATCATGGTCACTCCAAGTGGTGAGAAAGAATAACCTTTAAGATATAGCCTTATAGGTTGGACAAGTGGTGGACCTTAATACCCAAATATTCTTAATATAATGAGATAGAGTGAAAAAGTGGTGAATCTTGAGATAAAACCACTCATGCTACTAGCGATAATAGCTTGGACAAGTGGTGGACCTTGAACGTAAACCCCCCATGTTTCAATAGACTTAGCTTCGACAAATGGTGGAGCATCGTTCTCTCTATGTTTCAATGGAGCCTAGCTTGGACAAGTGGTCGACCTTTGTTTCTCTCTATGTTTCAATAGAGTTAGCTTGGACAAGTGGTGGAACTTGGAACCAAACCCCCATGTAAAACCTATCATGGTCACTCCAAGTGGGAAGAAAGAATAACCTTTAAGATGTAGCCTTATAGGTTGGACAAGTGGTGGCCCTTAACACCCACATATTCTTAATAAAAGTGGTGAATCTTGAGACCAAACCACTTAGGCTACTAGCAATAATAGCTTAGACAAGTGGTGGACCTTGAATGTAAACCCCTCATCTACGAAATATCCTGGGTTTAATGTATTTCGATGGAGCGTAGCATCTTGGAGACATGGTGCAGCTTGCTTCTCGTCATGTTTCAATGGAGCCTATCTTGGACAAATGGTGGAGCATCCTTCTCTCCATGTTTCAATGGACCCTAGCTTGGACAAGTGGTGGACCTTTGTTTCTCTCTATGTTTCAATAGAGTTAGCTTGGACAAGTGGTGGACCTTGGAACCAAACCTCCATGTAAAACCTATCATGGTCACTCCAAGTGGTAAGAAAGAATAACCTTTAAGATGTAGCCTTATAGGTTGGACAAGTGGTGGACCTTAGCACCCACATATTCTTAATAAAAGTGGTGAATCTTGAGACCAAACCACTCAGGCTACTAGCAATAATAGCTTGGACAAGTGGTGGCCCTTGAATGTAAACCCCTCATCTACGAAATATTGTGGGTTTAATATATGTCGATGGAGCTTAGCATCTTGGAGACATGGTGCAGCTTGCTTCTCGTCATGTTTCAATGGATCCTATCTTGAACAAATGGTGGACCATCCTTCTCTCCATGTTTCAATGGATCCTAGCTTGGACAAGTGGTGGACCTTTGTTTCTCTCTATGTTTCAATAGAGTTAGCTTGGACAAGTGGTGGACCTTGGAACCAAACCCCCATGTAAAACCTATCATGGTCACTCCAAGTGGTAAGAAAGAATAACCTTTAAGATGTAGCCTTATAGGTTGGACAAGTGGTGGACCTTAACACCCACATATTCTTAATATAATGACATAGAGTGGAAAAGTGGTGAATCTTGAGACCAAACCACTCAGGCTACTACCAATAATAGCTTGGAAAAGTGTTGGACCTTGAATGTAAACCCCTCATCTACGACATATCGTGAGTTTAATGTTTTTCGATGGAGCCTAGCATCTTGGAGACATGGTGCAGCTTGCTTCTCGTCATGTTTCAATGGAGCCTATCTTGGACAAATGGTGGAGCATCCTTCTATCCATGTTTCAATGGAGCCTAGCTTGGACAAGTGGTGGACCTTTGCTCCTCTCTCTGTTTCAATAGAGTTAGATTGGACAAGTGGTGGAGCTTGGAACCAAACCCCCATGTAAAACCTATCATGGTTACTCCAAGTGGTAAGAAAGAATAACCTTTAAGATATAGACTTATAGGTTGGACAAGTGGTGGACCTTAACACCCACATATTCTTAATATAATGACATAGAGTGGAAAAGTGCTGAATCTTGAGACAAAGCCACTCATGCTACTAGCGATAATAGCTTGGACAAGTATCGGCCCTTGAATGTAAACCCCCCATGTACAAAATATCCTGGGTTTAAGGTATTTCGATGAAGCCTAGCATCTTGGAGACATTGTGCAGCTTGCTTCTCTTCATTTTTCGATGGAGCCTATCTTGGACAAATGGTGGAGCATCCTTCTCTCCATGTTTCAATGGACCCTAGCTTAGACAAGTGGTGGACCTTTGCTTCTCTCTATGATTCAATAGAGTTTGCTTGGACAAGTGGTGGACCTTGGAACTCAAACCCCCATGTAAAACCTATCATGGTCACTCCAAGTGGTGAGAAAGAATAACCTTTAAAATATAGCCTTATAGGTTGGACAAGTGGTGGACCTTAACACCCAAATATTCTTAATATAATGACATAGAGTGAAAAAGTGGTGAATCTTGAGACAAAACCACTCATGCTACTAGCGATAATAGCTAGGACAAGTGGTGGAACTTGAACGTAAACCCCCCATGTTTCAATAGACTTAGCTTCGACAAATGGTGGAGCATCGTTCTCTCCATCTTTCAATGGAGCCTAGCTTGGACAAGTAGTGGACCTTTGTTTCTCTCTAGGTTTCAATAGAGTTAGCTTGGACAAGTGGTGGACCTTGGAACCAAACCCCCATGTAAAACCTATCATGTTCACTCCAAGTGGTGAGAAAGAATAACCTTAATGATATATCCTTATAGGTTGGACAAGTGGTGGACCTTAACACCCAGATATTCTTAATATAATGGCATAGAGTGGAAAAGTGGTGAATCTTGAGAGCAAACTACTCATGCTACTAGCGATAATAGGTTGGACAAGTGGTGGACCTTGAATGTAAACCCCCCATCTACGAAATATCGTGGGTTTAAGGTATTTAGATGGAGCCTAGCATCTTGGAGACATGGTGCACCTTGCTTCTCTTCATGTTTCAATGGAGCCTATCTTGGACAAATGGTGGAGCATGCTTCTCTCCATGTTTCAATGGACCCTAGCTTGCACAAGTGGTGGACCTTTGCTTCTCTCTATGTTTCAATAGAGTTAGCTTGGACAAGTGGTGGACCTTGGAACCAAACCCCAATGTAAAACCTATCATGGACACTCCAAGTCGTGAGAAAGAATAACCTTTAAGATATAGCCTTATAGGTTGGACAAGTGGTGGACCTTAGCACCCAGATATTCTTAATATAATGACATAGAGTGGAAAAGTGGTGAATCTTGAGACCAAACCACTCATGCTACTAGAGATAATAGGTTGGACAAGTGGTGGACCTTGAACATAAACCCCCCATGTTTCAATAGAGTTAGCTTCGAGAAATGATGGAGCATCCTTCTCTCCATGTTTCAATGGAGCCTAGCTTAGACAAGTGGTGGACCTTTGCTTCTCTCTATAATTCAATAGAGTTAGCTTGGACAAGTGGTGGAACTTGAAACCAAACCCCCATGTAAAACCTATCATGGTCACTCCAAGTGGTAAGAAAGAATAACCTTTAAGATGTAGCCTTATAGGTTGTACAAGTGGTGGACCTTAACACCCACATATTCTTAATATAATGACATAGAGTGGAAAAGTGGTGAATCTTGAGACCAAACCACTCAGGCTACTACCAATAATAGCTTGGACAAGTGTTGGACCTTGAATGTAAACCCTTCATCTACGACATATCGTGGGTTTAATGTTTTTCGCTGGAGCCTAGCATCTTGGAGACATGGTGCAGCTTGCTTCTCGTCATGTTTCAATGGAGCCTATCTTGGACAAATGGTGGAGCATCCTTCTCTCCATGTTTCAATGGTGCCTAGCTTGGACAAGTGGTGGACCTTTGCTTCTCTCTCTGTTTCAATAGAGTTAGCTAAGACAAGTGGTGGAGCTTGGAACCAAACCCCCATATAAAACCTATCATGGTCACTCCAAGTGGTAAGAAAGAATAACCTTTAAGATATAGACTTATAAGTTGGAAAAGTGGTGGACCTTAACACCCACATATTCTTAATATAATGACATAGAGTGGAAAAGTGGTGAATCTTGAGACAAAACCACTCATGCTACTATCGATAATAGCTTGGACAAGTGGTGGCCCTTGAATGTAAACCCCCCATGTACAAAATATCCTGGGTTTAAGGTATTTCGATGAAGCCTAGCATCTTGGAGACATGGTGCAGCTTGCTTCTCTTCATGTTTCGATGGAGCCTATCTTCCACCAATGGGGGATCATCCTTCTTTAAATGTCTCAATGGAGCCTAGCTTGGACAAGTGGTGGACCTTGGAACCAAACCCCTATGTAAAACATATCATGGTCATTCCAAGTGGTGAGGAATAATACCCTTTAAGATCTAGCCTTATAGGTTGGACAAGTGGTCGACCTTAAAACCTAGATCTTCTTAATATAACGACATAGAGTGGAAAAGTGGTGAATCTTGAGACCAAACCACTCATGCTACTAAGGATAATAGGTTGGACAAGTGGTGGACCTTGAATGTATACCCCGCATGTACGAAATATCATGGGTTTAAGGTATTTCAATGGAGCCTAGCATCTTGGAGACATGGTGCAGCTTGCTTCTCTTTATGTTTCAATGGAGCCTATCTTTGACAAATGGTGGAGCATCCTTCTCTCCATGTTTCAATGGAGCCTAGCTTGGACAAGTGGTGGACCTTTGCTTCTCTCTATGTTTCAATAGATTTAGCTTGGACAAGTGGTGGGCCTTGTAACCAAACTCCCATGTAAAACCTATCATGGTAACTCCAAGTGGTGAGAAAGAATAAAGTTTAAGATATAGCCTTATAGGTTGGACAAGTGGTGGACCTTAGCACCCAGATATTCTTAATATAATGACATAGAGTGGAAAAGTGGTGAATCTTGAGACCAAACCACTCATGCTACTAGAGATAATAGGTTGGACAAGTGGTGGACCTTGAATGTAAACCCCCCATGTACGAAATATCATGGGTTTAAGGTATTTCAATGGAGATTAGCATCTTGGAGACATGGTGTAGCTTGCTTCTCTTCATGTTTCAATGGAGCGTATCTTGGACAAATGGTGGAGCATCCTTCTCTCCATGTTTCAATGGACCCTAGCTTGGACAAGTGTTGGATCTTTGCTTCTCTCTATGTTTCAATAGAGTTATCTTGGACAAGTGTTGGACCTTGGAACCAAACCCCCATGTAAAACCTATCATGGTCACTCCAAGTGGTGAGAAAGAATAACCCTTAAGATATAGCCTTATAGGTTGGACAAGTGGTGGACCTTAAGACCAAGATATTCTTAATATAATGACATAGAGTGAAAAAGTGGTGAATCTTGAGACCAAACCACTCATGCTACTAGCGTTAATAGGTTGGACAAGTGGTGGACTTGGAATGTAAACCCCCCATGTTTCAATAGAGTTATCTTCGACAAATGATAGAGCATCCTTCTCTCCATGTTTCAATGGAGCCTAGCTTGGACAAGTGGTGGACCTTTGTTTCTCTCTATGTTTCAATAGAGTTAGCTTGGACAAGTGGTGGACCTTGGAACCAAACCCCCATGTAAAACATATCATGGACATTTCAAGTGGTGAGAAATAATACCCTTTAAGATATACCCTTATAGGTTGAACAAGTGGTCGACCTTAACACACAGATCTTCTTAACGTAATGACATAGAGTGGAAAAGTGATGAATCTTGAGACCAAACCACTCATGCTACTAGAGATAATAGGTTGGACAAGTGGTGGACCTTGAATGTAAACTCCCCATGTACAAAATATCGTGGGTATAAGGTATTTCAATGGATCTTAGCATCTTCGAGTCATGGTGCAGCTTGCTTCTCTTCATGTTTCAATGGAGCCTATCTTGGACAAATGGTGGAGCATCCTTCTCTCCATGTTTCAATGGACCCTAGCTTGGACAAGTGGTGGACCTTTGCTTCTCTCTATGTTTCAATAGAGTTATCTTGGACAAGTGGTGGACCTTGGAACCAAACCCCCATGTAAAACCTATCATGGTCATTCCAAGTGGTCAGAAAGAATACCCTTTAAGATATAGCCTTATAGGTTGGACAAGTGGTGGACCTTAACACCCAGATCTTCTTAATATAATGATATAGAGTGGAAAAGTGGTGAATCTTGAGACCAAACTACTCATGCTACTAGTGATAATAGGTTGGACAAGTGGTGGACCTTGAATGTAAACCCCCCATGTACGAAATATCATGGGTTTAAGATATTTCAATGGAGCCTAGCATTTTGGAGACATGGTGCAGCTTGCTTCTCTTCATGTTTCAATCGAACCTGGCTTGGACAAATGGTGGAGCATCCTTCTCTCCATGTTTCAATGGAGCCTAGCTTGGACAAGTGGTGGACCTTTGATTCTCTCTATGTT
The DNA here is from genome assembly GCF_014529385.1 of Adiantum capillus-veneris. Lineage (NCBI taxonomy): Eukaryota > Viridiplantae > Streptophyta > Polypodiopsida > Polypodiales > Pteridaceae > Adiantum > Adiantum capillus-veneris. Next base: position 73,059,466 of record NC_140960.1, on the reverse strand, counting down.
TCAATAGAGTTAGCTTGGACAAGTGGTGGACCTTGGAACCAGACCCCTATGTAAAACCTATCATGTGTATTCCAAGTGGTGGTAAATAATACCATTTTAGATATAGCCTTATAGGTTGGACAAGTGGTGGACCTTAACACCCAGATCTTCTTAATATAATGACATAGAGTGAAAAAGTGGTGAATCTTGAGACCAAACCACTCATGCTACTAGGGAGAATAGGTTGAACAAGTGGTGGACCTTAAATTTAAACCCCACATATACAAAATATCGTGGGTTTAAGGTATTTCAATGGAGCCTAGCATCTCGAAGACATGGTGCATATTGCTTCTCTTCATGTTTCAATGGAGCCTATTTTGGACAAATGGTGGAGCATCCTTCTCTCCATGTTTCAATGGACCCTAGATTGGACAAGTGGTGGAGCATCCTTCTCTCCATGTTTCAATGGACCCTAGATTGGACAAGTGGTGGACCTTTGCTTCTCTCTATGTTTCAATATAGTTAGCCTATATTAGACAATTAGTAGACCTCGAATGTCTCCATGTTGTCTAGAGCTGAGCTTGGACAAGTGGTGGACCTTACTTCTCCCTTCCCTTAGTTTACTAGCTTAAAAGATTACTATGTATACTTGCTTAGATCTAACTTGAACAAGTGGTGGACCTTGTATTCACACAAACTTAATTCATTACAAAAAAGTATATGCTAAAATAACATTTGGTTTTTTTTGTTTCAGGAAAGATGGCTCCAAAAAAACAGGTTGCAAGGGTTGCTGTCTCAGTTGACTATACTTGCAATGATGTTAGGAAATGGTATTTGGACATACATGGTATAGAGGGTGCACAATTTCATAAGGTGCATCTATTTATTGCCAAAAAGGAGAATGACAGCTTGTTTGAAGATGTTGGACAAGTTGTGGAAGCATCTGTCTCTGTAGTTGATAGTCATCCGGAGGTGAAATGCATTGACATTCTAGTTCCAATGAATCTAGAATTTCAACTATCTCCAGGAGCATATGCATTGGAGCGCATGTCTAGAAACAAAGAAGAGACAATGTTTTCTCGAGGATGGAAGTTTGCAGAATCAAATCCAAACATCACAGCAGATCAACTTCAAAGCTCCATCATTGCCACACTACAACGAAAAAAGGTGAAAGCTTCACGACCACCATCCACAAAGAAGCAAGCAAAAGTGCAAAAAGTAGCAGCTAAGCGAACTAGTTCCATTTTGGATGTAGACAAGGCATCTTTGGCATCCTCATCAACAGAGGGTTCAATGTCAAAGATGAGAATTGTGGATCCAGATGTTTTAGAAGCTGAGGCCATGAAAGGACAAGAAAAAGATACAGGTGGAATGAATAAGTACATAAATTATTTTCCTTTCCAATATAGGGAATTTGATATCCCTATTCAAAATTGTTGGCTTGCTCCTGATCACTATAATGCACGTATTATGGATAAAAAACACGCTGAAAGTGTGTTATTTGGATTTTCACGGAGTACGACCAAGCCTGCAGCATGTGCATATTTGATGCCTGTTCGAAATGCAAAATCAAAGAAGGGGACTCCTTTGGCAGTAGAAGAGGTAGAGGAGCAAAAAATTAAAGATTATCATTATTGGATTCTTGATGGGCAGCATTCAATCTATGCTGCAAAAGTTTTGCTTCACAATGAACAAAACAACAAAGAGATATTTGAAAGACTGATTAGTGTGTATAAATTTAGAAAGGCTCGCATTGTTGTGAATGCTCCTCCATTTGTTGCAACTGCTATATCTGTCTTAACCCTCACGGCACACGGACACCCTATGATCTATAAACGTTGTATTATTTAGAGTCAGGTACCGGGCTTGTCGGACCAATAGGAACAGGGTAAGGGTGATCGCCGATGACAGGCGCACTCTAACTGGAATATTCAAGGAGTTAGTTGGCTAAGTATGGGCGCCCAAGTGTGAATGGGGTGAGCTCATATAAAAGCCACTAAACCTAATTTTTACTCATTCTCTCATTGTGCAATAGAAGCTGCCCTTGCTCCATCTCCACCTTCTCCTTCACCATCTCCTTGTGTGTGTGTGTGTGTGTGTGTGTGTGTGTGTGTGTGTGTGTGAGAGAGAGAGAGAGAGAGAGAGAGAGAGAGAGAGAGAGTGAGAGTGTGTGTGCGATCGAGCGTTGCGGCAGCACGACGGCGGCGAGGCGGTTGAGCGCGGCATAGCGGCGTCTCCCTCTTCTTCGCGGCGCGGGAATCCTTCATTCGCAACTACGCAGGAAGGTGAGTGACACACCATTCTTCCTTGTGAGCTTGTCTATTGTATGACTGTGTGCTAGGAGCCTTTGTGGCTCGCACACGGCGCGTATCAAGTCCCTAGCCTTGACATTTTTGGCGCCGCTGCCGGGGAGCTGCTGCGCGTGAAGCTCTAATGGCGACCTGTAAATTGTATTGAAGCTATTTTTTATGTAGGAAAGGCGCGGCTTAAGTTTGATTATTGTTGTTATGCAAAAACAGTAGAGAAAGACACAATGTTGTTGACTGCATTCAAGTTTTCTGTGTTCTGTTAAGTTCTGTTTTGCTAGTTCTATTAAGCTCAGATTTCAGCTTACACAGTTAGCATTTCTTGCGTTTCTGCGTTTTCTGTGTTTTCTGGTTTGTGCACAGTTAGGCGCATAGTTAGTTAATTAAGCACGTTAGTAATTAGGTGAACCACTGATTAGCAGGTCAGTAGGTAGGCGGGACAGTAAATAGTTAGGTGAGGTCAACGCGCACCAAAACGCGTACCAAATAATATCCACAAAAAAAAAAAAAAAAAAACGTGAGTGAGGGGGAGGTTATAAAAAAATCGAAAATATTTAAGCGTGAGTGACTGGGGGGATCACTAAAATTTTGATCCGGATTGGGATCATTTCCCCAAGCCCAAGCCCAAGCCCAAGCCCAGGCCCAGGCCTCAGACCTCAATCTTATGATATATACTAGACTCACTCTTATATATATACCCTACCCCCTCAAGAGGGAATGAGAGCATGTGGGGCAAGTCCTCCACTCTCCTCCCTTCTCTTCCCACTTGCACCCTTAGACTTGGTATTTGGAGCCTAGTTCCCCAGCTAGGAAAAGACTGTTTCGGGCTTTTCTGGAGCAAAATAGAACCAAACGGTGGGCTGTAAAGCACAGTGCGTCCCTCCTAGCGATACGCTCGTTTCGAGCTATCACATGGCCCATTCCACGACACGCTCTAAAAAATCTAGCAAAAAAAAAAAACAAAAAACACGCAAAAAACTAGTCACAAGGCCTCCTAGAGCAGCTTTTTGACACCTTAGGGTATCAAAAGCACATGCACTTACGCTCTGGGCAGGTGCTAGAACATGAGCATATTGAGGGTGCCTCTGTTCATACGGACACCCATTACCCATCCACGATAGGCTCTAGACCCTCAGCTGGGACACAAGGTAGCACCACCCAAGACCCTAAAATAGCCGCTAGTGATTCCTCCTCCGACTCAGAAATCATGGAAGCATACCCTACCCAACACACTGAGAGAGAAGGCCATGCACCTACCGAAGCTCCACAGCCTAGTACTAGTATGTTTAGCTGCTTCATGTAAACATTGGGTAGAGCTACTCGCTCGGAACCTGATGCAAATGAAGCACACGAAGGGGGTGGGGAAGTGGACTCTCCTTTCACATCGCACGTGGACCCCACACCCCCAAAGAGTGTCCATGTGGATATCCTGCCAACTTCTTACCAAGAAGGCCCTGTTGAGCTACCTCCTTCAGAAGTTCCCTCTAGAGTACCGTTGGTGACAAGTAAAACCACGGGGAGCAACATTGCTTCTACCTCACAAGAAACCGTTAACACGTCGACTCTAGAAGGATTGTTCATTAATGATCATTGGACATACGACCTCCACACTGAGGTGTTGACGGATCTACACTCTGGCCACGCCTACCATGTAGGATGGATAGAGATTGTACGATCCACCTCTAGTGCCACGAGCCTCGAAGATCAACAGAAAATGATCTGTAATGTTATCCATGGCATTATTCAATCAGAAAGGCAAAACCGAGGGGTAAATATACTCTCAACTGGCCCCATGAGATTTCTGGATACGAGCAAGGCTCAACAGCCTACTCTATCACAAATGGAGACTCCTCTAATGAGTCCCATGGACCCATCTTACGTCATTTCACCTGGGGTCTCTATGCAATCTGAGCCTCCGAGCGACAACTTTAGCTTCCCTAACTTGGCTCAACCCTCTATTAAGGAAAACATAGTGCTCACTCCAGGGATAGGCCTGACAGAGAATGTACCGATGACATCTACGGTTAGCGCAGTGCCACTACCTAGTGTCGTAGTACCTAATATGGGGCCTCGACCGTATGTGCCTCTAGCCCCTTATGCACACATGGCCCCCACACCTCCAATTGTACCACTTGTTTATGCTCCTCGAGTGCCGCTCCCTAGCCCTTATCCGAGTGGACCTATGCCCGGTTATGTTCCATATCCTGCATCATCCACACATATGCCAAGACCGGTACCCGTCCCTCTCCCACATATGATTCCAAGAGTACCTCCACCGGCCCTGCCTCCTCACATAGGTGACTTGGCAGCGTTTGCTCAAACCATAGGTCGATCTATCGCGGAAAATATGAGTCATGCATCTGATAGAGAGCTAGAAGTAAGGCAGTACAAATTGCCAAACTCACGCAAAAATTCAATGGGGACGAAGATGCTAGAAAACACATTGAAGTGTTTGAACAAGTATGTGATTCCTTAGGGGAACGCAACGAACTACATAAGTGCAATGCCTTAAGCTTGACATTAAGTGGGAAGGCTGGAGATTGGTATAGAACCCTAAGGGTGGACGAGAAAACAATCTACCCTACCCTTCGAAGGTTGTTTCTAAAGGAGTACATACGAGAAGGTGTGCTTTGGGGTGTAGCATCTCAGCTACAGAAGGCCGAACGTAAGGAAGGAGAGTCAGTAAGGGACTTCATTAGTCGTCTAAAGCACTTAAACTCTCGCTGCCCTGTAAATGAGCGCTTCAACGATAACCAACTGCTTGATCGATTCATTCGAGGGTTGAGGAATGAAGGAATCTATAATGGACTAGTGATTAGAGGTATCACAACCTGGGAAGATGCCACTGCCAATGCAATCCAATTAGAGGACAACTTGATGATAGCAGGCATGAGGGTGTCTACTGACACGAGATCCACTAGCTCACAAGCCATTGAGTATGAACCCATGACTGCAAAGCCCATTGCCAATGAGCCAAAGGTATTTGAGACATTCTTGACAGACCTCACCAAAGCAATCCAAGAGTCTCTTAAGGATAATCGACCCCCTCAAAATAGTCACATGTATCCAAGAAGGGAGCAACAATGGTGTTCCATTTGCTTAGGTCCACATAGCACTAGTGAGTGCCCTACGTTTAGAGTAAAATTTAATGGAACTTGCAACGCATGTGGTAGGTATGGTCACCAAGCTAAGGATTGTTTAATGATCAAACGTATGATGGAAAATAGACCACCTGTAGCCTGGACGGATGCACCTCAAGCTCCTGTATTGATGCCTGCTCCACCTGTTGAGCAACTACCGCAACACATGGTCCCTAGATCTCAAAATATTATACAAGCTACACCACTACTACCTCCTGTGCTAGGCTCGCAGCCCCCGCATCCAAGAGTCGCCCCTATGAACCAAGTGGGTTGCGAGCCATCTAATGCTTATGCAGATGGCTGTGAGGAGGAAATAGACACTAGTATTGCCTACGGACTTGATACATTGGAAGAGTGTCCTATATACTACATGGAAGATTGTTGGGGGAAAGTCAAGCCGGTTTATGAAGCTGTTGCTCTCGCATCCAGAGGTCAAAATATCAACACCCAGGCTAGGAGGCCACCTCTTCAATGCTACGAGTGTGGTGGACCACATCGGGCAGCGGAGTGCCCTATTAGGCTGCAAAAGAATGCTGCACAGATGCAAATGAATCAAGGGAGCACGTCTGCAATGCCAATACTCACATGTAATTGTTGTGGCATAGATCACTTGATTGCCCAATGCCCCTATAACCCAAATGCGCCTAAAATCACACCCCTAAATTTGGTCGAAATTGCTAGTGTGACATCGCCAATACCACCGGTCGCACCCGCTTATGCGATTACACGGTCTATGCTTCAAGGGCCAGGCCATATCCTCGAAGAGAGAGATACCGCGTCAGTTATCCAAGCAAAGAAAAAGAAGACACGAAGGAAGAGGTCGCAGAATACGGAAAATTCAAAGCCAAGTTCCAAAACAAACATAGGAACAGGAGATGACCCCGTGTATATGAATGACCTCGAGGATGATTCAGATTCAATCGAGACAATGGAGACTAGAACCAATACCACAAAGGGAAAGACCGACAAAGAAAACCGTAACATGGAACCAAATGAAAACCGAATAAGAGAAAACCATAAAGAGCCTCTGAAAACACCACAAGTGTTTCCAAATCCAATCCAAGACCCCCAAGATAAACCGCAGGGGCAAAAAGGGAAGAATCGTAAAAAGAAGATTGGGACGTACCCAAACCCGGTAGACGAGATTGAGCAGGTGAAACATCTAAGAGGTTTAGTGGAGGAGACTCAAAGGAAACTAGAACCAGAACCCATGCATGTCAAAATTCATGACACAGTGTTTCCCACGCAAGTTCATCCACCCCACATGAACCATAGACCGTTAGCCATATCTAGTATCATCCAAGAAGGGAGTGAGGACGGGACATCAGAAAGTGAGCATACACCTTTCTTGTTGGAAAGTATGTTTAACGAAGGAATACCTGATCCCGTTGAGGAATGTGAGATTCCATCCTCACCAGTTCCTAGTCGAGGACCTACACCCTGCAAAATGCCAATGAATGTTGCCAAACTGGTGGACTTCATGTCTTCTGAGGTCCGAACCACGATCATAGCAAAGCTGTATGGAGATCCCGAGTTATTCCTTGCACTTCGAGCATTCCTTAACGGAGAGCTACAAACGGGATTACTGCAGTTTGCGCAACCAAATAGGCCTGAATCGATTATGATTGATGAGGAAAATCATGTGCAATCACTTGACTTAGATGGACACGAGTCTGTGATCGAGGTACCCATTAACGAATTAGGGCAGTATTTTGAAGGCGACGAGTCTAATGCGACCCTACCCATCACTACCAAGGGATTAACTATAAAGGGAATTCTTGATGGTGGTGCGGGAGTTAGCATCGTTACAAAAGATTGTTGGGAATCCATGGGAAAACCCCGCCTCAGTGTTACTAACATTGTGGTAAAGATGGCAAATGGTAACATAGCCAAACCTATGGGGATGCTCAAGGATCTTAAGATCAAAGTTCTAGGACACAAGGTACGACATACGTTCATTGTAATGGATTTCTCTAAAAACCTTATGTCATATGAAATGATTTTAGGACGACCATTCATGAGGGAAGCACAAATGGTTCATGATTGGTCTAAAAATCATGTCTATTTGCAATTCCAAGACTCTGTCCTTAGAGTGGATTTGGTGACTGGTAAGGTACACCCCTTAGGGAGTAAAACCATTATTGATCATCGCTCTGACACCACAGTTCACTTGGCCCCACTACAATATTGTTACACTTCTAAGAAGGATACAAACATTGGCCAAGATTCTCCTTACATGGATGTGTTACCGGGTATGACGGAATCAGACAACGTAGACTGGGTACACCTAGCTGCAACCATAGATACCTGGGGAAATAGAGGAACCACTTGGGTCACACCAGAGGGGGAAGAGGTACCACAAATTGCACCTCTGAACATGATAAGTGCCATACATGCATCTTTTAAGGGCAAGGCAATTGTAGACCAATGTGACAGTGACACCGTTAGCTCAATAGAAGACTTTGACCAACACGACTCAGACACGGACTCCCAGAGTGAAACGGATTCTGAATCTCATGAATTAGAGAGTGGAGCAAGTTCAGAGTCAAAACATTCGGAAGGACCGAGCACATCAATCGATGATAGCTCCTCCGAGAGTGAAGAGGACACCAACGAGGACTCCTTTAGTGAGCCAGATCTAAATGAAAATCAAAAGCAGGTCTCAAATAAGAAAAAGAAAAACTCTAAGAGGCGTCGATATCGAGCCAATGTACGTGCTAGGATAAAAAAGAAGAGATCCTCAGCAGAATGGCTCAGTTATATAGGAGCATGTGATGCTCATCGAAAATTGGTAGACGATTGGGGTGAATATCTCCAAAATGTTATGTGGTGTAGACCGCAACCCCATGACATAGCCCAATTAGAGATCATAGACAAGCCAAAGTTGAGCCGCACTGCAAGGAGGCGTCAAAACCAAGAGTTAGCTCGACAACACAAGAAAGCAGAAATGGAAGCACAGACCAAAGCACAACCAGAATCCACAGACTTGCATCCTGCAACAGAACATTTCAAATCTTACACCACAGGGGAAGCAAAGGTTGTGTACACAAAAGCCCAAAGAATACCTATCGATGGGAATAATGGAATCTATGATGGTCCGGCAATAGTTAAAGAAATAGAATTAGCCGACCCCGGTGAAGAATCAAAACCTGTTTTTATTGCCCAAGACCTCATAGAAGTTGAAGAGGCGGTCCTCAAAGAGCTTCTCAAGGAATTCAAGGACGTATTCGCTTGGACATACCATGATATGAAAGGTGTTCCACCTTCTGTGGTCCAACATACAATCCCTATGATTAGCACTGCGAAGCCCGTACAACAAAGACCCTACCCGATGAATCCTAAGTACGCAAAGATCATTCAAGAAGAACTAGAAAAGCTTATCAAATGTGGGTTCATATATCCTATTGAACACTCTGAATGGGTGTCTCCAATAATTATCATGCCAAAAAAGAATGGGAAACTCAGGGTGTGCGTGGACCTCAAAAAAGTTAATGCAGCTACTAGAAGAGACCATTACCCCCTACCATATTCCGAACATGTACTCGAAAGAGTTGCAGGCAAGGAAGCTTATAGCTTTCTAGATGGGTACTCAGGCTACAACCAAATCACGATAGTGCTAGAGGACCAAGCTAAAACTGCCTTCATCACAGAATTTGGCGTGTTTGCATTTCGCGTGATGGCTTTTGGCTTAACAAATGCCCCTGCTACATTCCAACGATTAATAAACACTGCTTTTAAAGAATATTTGAGAGAGTTTTGTGAAGCTTTCTTAGACGACCTTTGTGTTTACTCTTCTTGGAAAGAACATCTATCATGTTTGTGGAAGGTGTTTGAAAAGTGTAGGTTATATCGTATCTCATTTAACCCGTTCAAATGCCAATTTTGGGTCAAGCATGGAGTTATTTTAGGGCATATAGTATCTAAGAATGGTATCTCAACCGATGAGAGCAAAATTAAAGTGATTCTAGAGTTACCACCACCAACCAATTACAAGGGAGTTCAAAGGTTCATGGGACACGTGGGTTATTATCGACGGTTTATTTTATTTTTCGCTGAGATAGCACGTCCTTTGTACAAGCTTCTCATTGAATTTAAATGGACTGAAGAGTGTGACCAGGCCTATGAACAATTGAAGAAAACACTAGCAAGTGCTCCGATTTTAAGGACACCTAACTGGGATGTCATTTTCCATGTGCATATTGATGCATCAAACTTTGCTATTGGGTGTGTTCTCAGTCAACCAGGAGAACATAAATTGGACTATCCCATTAGCTTTGCAAGCCGTCAATTGAACGATGCTGAAAGGAACTACACCACTACAGAGCGAGAAGGTTTGGCAATGGTTTATGCAGTAAAGAAATTTCGCTACTACCTTCTGGCAAACAAGTTTGTATTATGTGGATCATCAAGCGTTGCTGTATCTGGTAAACAAGCCATGCTCCACAGGAAGAATCACACGATGGTTGTTAATTCTTCTAGAGTTTGATTTCACGATTGTAGTGAGACCCGGTAAAAGGCACGTCATGGCTGATCATTTGTCTCGCATACCCAATGTTGAAGCCCCTACAGGAGTTGATGATGAATTACCCGACACTTCCCTATTCATAGTTGAGACTATGCCTGAATGGAGTGAGAACATTGTTAACTTTTTAGTTAATGGTTTTCCACCCAAGGAACTTCGTAAGGATATCGCTCGAAGGCTAGTAAAAGAACGTGAACCCTATTGTTTGATTGCCGGAACTCTGTATAGACTAGGCAAGGACGATATTCTTAGGCGTTGTGCCCGCGAGGATGAATATTTGTATATCTTGCAAGAAGCACATATGGGCATAGCAGGAGGACATTTTTCAGGAGACCTGACTGCTAGAAAGGTGCTGCAATCAGGCTATTGGTGGCCAACTTTATTTAAGGATGCATCACTTTTTACAAAAGGGTGTGATGAGTGCCAACGTTACAAGACCACACAGCGCAAAGACAGAATGCCCTTACATCCTATTAAAGTAACCCAACCATTTGAAAAATGTGGCGTAGACTTTGTAGGTCCAATTAGTCCCGCAGCTCGCAACACTCAATCTCGATATATTCTAGTTTCTACGGACTATGTAACAAAGTGGGCTGAAGCTAAGGCTTCACAAAAAGCTGACGCGAGGACAACAGCTAAGTTTTTTTTTGAGAACATTATCACAAGATTTGGTTGCCCTTTTGAAATTGTTAGTGATAATGGTACCCATTTTATAAATGAGGTAATCAGAGAGCTTACCACTACCTTTATGATATCCCACCATAAGTCTACACCTTATTACCCGCAAGCTATGGACAAGCCGAGAGCACCAACAAGACTCTAATCTCTATTTTAACCAAGACGGTAGAAGCTCATCGCACTGATTGGGATTTGAAGTTGACATCTGCTCTATGGGCTTATCGTACTGCTTACAAAGTGGCTATTAATTGTACGCCATTCAAAATGGTATACGGCCAAGAAGCGGTTATGCCTTGGGAGTTTGTCATTCCTAGTCTTAGGGTAGCTTCGCAAGAAGGATGGAATGGTAACCCCTTAACCGAGCGTTTGTATATCTTAGAAAAACTAGACGAAGAGAGACAGTTGGCTGTGCAAAATGCTCTTGTGGAAAAGGATAGGAGAAAGAAGTGGTTTGATCGCCAGGTGAAGGACAAGGACATCAAAGTTGGTGATAAAGTCCTTATGTATGGAGTACGTAAAGAGAAGAAAAAGTTGAAATATGCTGGTAAAGGACCATATAGAGTATGTGAAATTACCCCACAAGGTACCCTTCGTGTGGAAACTCTTTATGGAGTTGAAACCATTGGATTCCTCAATGGGAGTAAATTCAAAAGATATTATGATCCTTTAAGCCAAGAAGAACTACGGGCCATTCGTCAAAAGAAGGCTGCCAAAGCACAAACCGAGTTAAAGAAGATACAAGCTCAAGCTGAAGCTAAGGAGCGACAACAACGTATAAGACAAAAATGAGAGGCTAACCTGGGAGTCACAAATGCATTCCACGTGGAAATCGAAGAGGATTGGTTGGACTCTGACACACCTCTACGATACCCTATTGAGTTAAATAGTGCCTATGGAAAAGTGCTATATAACGCCTTATTGGACACGGGTGCTAAATATAATCTGCTATCCTATGGGGTGTGGTGTCAGTTAGGGAAGCCACTTCTATCTGAGAATCCACACCTCCCAGTGTTCAAGAATCACCTGATGAACCACTTCAAGTTCGATCCTGGGAGAGTACCTTACCACCCTTGCAACTTGACGAGGCACCTAGGGTAATAGAAAACTACTGGCAAAAATCCTCACCTATTACCAACTGGAACAATTGGTTTCAAAGGGTGACAAGCTCATTTCAAACGGTATGATCTACCCAAGGAAGGGGGGAGTGTTTGTGGACATCCATCATTCACTTGCTTCCCTCTCAACCTTTCTCCCTGACCTCTTAATCTCCGATCTTCGGGAATGTATATATAAGCCTTATACTCACAAAAACAAGATAAAAAAGTAAAAGAGCAAGAGCCATCACACAAATCATAAAAACAAATTATGCACAAGAACACGACCCTTGTAATATTTGCACTCTAACCATCATCTATTTGCGTGTACAGATATGGCTATTACGCTAGAGTCATCCACTCCTGCCTTGGGTGAGAGGTACCCTCGTTACTTTTCACAAATATTTCACATGGTCTTTCCAGTGCTTGCATGTGAATGGGATTTGATAGGTACGCTAGCATGTGAGAGGAATTTTGAGGAGTTAGAATGGCTGATACGTCTCTTGACCACGCCTGATCCATACTTAGTAGAGAGCATTTCTCCCATTGCACAAGCCTACCCTTTTGACCAAGATGACTATAGGCGTCTAATGACCTTCTTAGTAAACATGAGCACCTATGATGAAGAAGAAAATTTACAGGACTACACGGATGGCACATATGGTCTCATGGATGATGACTTTGTTTATCTCGACGACGAGGATAGGGGTTTAGCCTTAGGGTTTCCCCCCAACCTCTACAATATCCTATCCCCTTGACTCTCTAGGGGGAGTGCAAATAATTAGGTTAGGGTTCCTTATGTTTTTTGTTGTGTTCAATAAGTGTTGGTACCTTTTTTCACTAATGTGCCTCCTGGAGGTATTCCTTTTGTTTCCTAGTGTGTACAGGAGCGTGTTGCTATTGATAGGATTTGGACCTTCATGGAACCTTTCTCTCGTTCACACTTCAAATCAAGCGCGACCATCAACACAAACAGGTGTTTTATGTCCATTAGCATTGCCCTTATCTTTTTGCATCCATGTTTGTCTGCTTTGATTGTGATTGGTAGCATAATATTCAACGCATTTGCTTAGTATCAAACATTTAATTCAACGTAATGTTTTGTCATAATCACTTGTCTAGGTTTAAAAATCAAGCAGTCCGACTAAGCTAGTTTGACCAAGCTAGGTATTAGAAATCTTCTCTTAATACCATGGGGAATGCCTTCCTAATACGTAATGGTTACTTAGGTTCTTAATCCGATTTAGGCAGCATTGTGTGAAATGTACTAGGGCTTTCTAGTGGGCTTAACCCTATTGACCTTTAGTTTAGTATTATAAAGGGAATTAAATGTGATGAGCCTGGGGAGGGTAACAGTGTTATATGACCCCCCAAAGTTACAAAATTAAAATGTTGAAAATGAACAAACAAAAAATCAAAGTGCCACAATGTAAAATTTTAAGCTGGAAGAGAAATCCCTGCTTAAATTGGTACTTCACTCACATGTATCGCCTATGGTACTAGAGCCCTAGAGGTTCCCAGTGTGGGCGCTTTTCCTTGAAAAGCAAAAAACCCAAGGCATACAAAATAAGCACACACATCAAAATTGAATCAATGTGAAAAGACTTTGGGGGGTCAAAGAAAAGGTAATCAGTCAGGCGATGATTTCATGAGAAATTCCTTTTATCGTAGCTTAACTACAAGGTCTTCTAGGTATAGCCTCTAGTCAGCCCTCGAACATCAAATACTTGGCTCTCGCGATTAAACAACTTAATTGACCAGAAAAAATTGAGAAGTTACCCATGGTATTAATAGTCGAGCTCTAGTGCCTTTTGACCGTTAAATTAGCGACCCCGGACTTGTTTAATTTTTTACCTTTACATCTGTTTATGCATTTGATTATATTGCAATTTAATGTTTATTGCTGACAAATTGTCTAAAATTCTGTTACCAATCAATTTGTCTGTCTATTGCATATGATTTTTAATTGTATATGAGAATGCAATTACTGTGGCAATGTTGTTTGATTTTGCAGTGATTGAAGAAGACTACGCACATCCATGTCGACTGCTCTCCCATCTCGACGAACGAGCTTCAACTGGATAGCTTCCAAGGACAGAATCTACATCAGGAAGGGGGGCATGTTAGCCCTCACGGCACATGGACACCCTATGATCTATAAACGTTGTATTATTTAGAGTCAGGTATCGGGCTTGTCGGACCAATAGGAACAGGGTAAGGGTGATCGCCGATGACAGGCGCACTCTAACTGGAATATTCAAGGAGTTAGTTGGCTAAGTATGGGCGCCCAAGTGTGAATGGGGTGAGCTCATATAAAAGCCACTAAAACTAATTTCACTCATTCTCTCATTGTGCAATAGAAGCTGCTCTTGCTCCATCTCCACCTTCTCCTTCACCATCTCCTTGTGTGTGTGTGTGTGTGTGTGTGTGTGTGTGCATGAGAGAGAGAGAGAGAGAGAGAGAGAGAGAGAGAGAGAGAGAGAGAGAGAGAGAGAGAGAGTGAGAGTGTGTGTGCGATCGAGCGTTGCGGCGGCACGACGGCAGCGAGGCGGTTGAGCGCGGCGTAGCGGCGTCTCCCTCTTCTTCGCGGCGCGGGAATCCTTCATTCGCAACTACGCAGGAAGGTGAGTGACACACCATTCTTCCTTGTGAGCTTGTCTGTTGTATGACTGTGTGCTAGGAGCCTTTGTGGCTCGCACACGGCGCGTAGCAAGTCCCTAGCCTTGACAATCTGCCATTGCAAATGAGGAGGCTCAGGCATTGTATGTCAAGCAACCTTACAACCAAATATTGAGACATTTACGGAGTCAATGGATCTTTTCAGGACGACCACCAAAGGCAGCAAGTGGAATTGCAGAGGGACATGCATCTCGTGCCGGATGGGATGTAAGTTATTTTCTTTGTCTTTTTGATAGTGTTTAATTAACAAATCTTGCTCAATAGTTTAATTATTTCTCTATTTCTTTTTAGGCTTTTCTTCGATTGGCAAGAATGAGTGCAGCAGCAAGTTGGATTGCTAAACAGGCACACATGGTCACGTACTCTGATTTAGTTTATGATTGCTGGATAGAAATCATTGAAAAGCTAGAAGAGGAGAATAAGAAACCCCCAACAACTGTATTTAGATACCTTTGTGGCCTTGAGGAATCAGAGGTAAAGACTATTCAAGAAGAGATTAGAGATGAGAAGATTTTACTGTCAAAGAGTGCAAAGGATGGTGATGCAACTGACATGTATGATCGAATCAAGCAGTTGAAGCAAGACAAATTGATTCAAGATGCACTTCTTGAAGGCTTCAACAATTTGAATAAGTCTTCACCATGTAAAGACTGGGAGGAGGTGGTCAAAATGTATAACATCAATGATGTTGTTTATAAAACAATTTTAATGCTATGCGAGGAATGGATCAAATCTAGTTTGACGCGTGGAACAAAGAAAATGGCTTTTCCAGATGGAGCAATAAAATACATGCAATGGGCAATTCACCTTCAAAAGGAGAAAATTGAGCCTAGAGATTTGCCATGGTCAATCTATGTGGTGAGCCTACAAATGGAAGGCAATCTCTACTTGATGAGCCACTTCAATAATAAAGTGCCTATTGGCTTATGTGTTTTAGATATGACAAAAAACGTTGGAGGCAATTTGAAGTGGAGTGAGGAGACATTTAACAATGCTTTGGATGGGATCTTGGCTATTGCTGGAGGGTCAACAGATCCTGGATTTGTCTTTCTTGCATTTGTGGATTTCACTAACTTCACAAAATTGCAATGTGCCTTTCACGCCATGGGAGATAATCTGAGCTACCATTGTTGTGGTGCATTGCACCACTTTCCATCAACTCCTTGCAAAGGAGCAATTCAATTCCTAACAATTATTGCCTTCTTGGGACAAGGCAATGCATTTGAAGACCTGAGAAGAAGATCAGAGGAACATCCCATGCCAATTGATTGTTCTCTTCTTCAAGTAGCAGATAACGATATGTCAGATTTGCAATATTTGGAGGCCAAAAAAAGAGCTTTGGTCAAGCACTACATTCGTACACATTGTTTTGAAGACCGCAAGCTTGTTGATGTTTTTGGTGATGGCTCCTTGGTTGCACAAGAAGGAATACAACAGAAAAAAGAAGTTATATGCTTAATTGATAGTGTGGAGGAGGCAAAAAACGTGGAGACCATGCTGCTAGACTTTGCTAAGTCTCATGAAGATATAGAAAAATGGGATGGACTTCAACAATCCACTTCGCAATCAGATGACATTGTGCCTGTTACAGAGGAGTGCTCTCCACAAAGAGAAGAAGAAGAACAACAACAACATCTTCTGTCAATGGAGGACTTTTTGGAAATGGAGACACGTATGTTTTGAGTTTCTTGTGCATGTTAGTGTTTCTTATTACTGATTTGATACTCTTAATGTTAGATTTTGCTTTATATAGTATTGATTGAGTTTGTATTTTTTATCTCAAGCATTCAAGGTTTGAATGTAAATAATAAATTACTTGAGTTTTTGAATGGTGGATCTTTAGACTAAAACTATAACATTTAATACTCACAAAGACTTAATTACTTAAGAGCTTGAACTCAATAAGTTTTGGACCTTTTATCAATACCCCCTTGATATGATACATTAGATCGTAGCATGGTTAAATGGTGATGCTTCATAAATTGAACCTAGCTTAGAGAGGTGTTGGAGCGTAAATTTAAACTAACCTTGCTAGAAGGGAGCTTATGTTTGGACTTTGAGAACTAGCATAAGTAATCAATTAGAGCATAGATTAGACATGTGGTGGTGGCCTTAGAGACCAAAATCTTAATGAGCTTGGAAAGGTATTTAAGTACTGCAATTTACTTAGTTTTAGTACTCACTAAAGGCATAGCTTGACAAAAGGTGGACCTTACATGGATCCTAATTTCAAGAGGTGTGGTAGACCTTCAAACCAAGATCATATAGCTTGGACATGTGGTGGACCTTGCATGGAGACTAGTTTAGACAAGTGTGGTACACCTTGTAACCAACACCCATTTGTTATATTAGCTTGGACAAGTGGTGGACCTTGCTTTTATGTTTCAATGGAGCATATTTTGGACAGGTGGTAGACCTTGTTTCTCCCCATGCTTCAATGGAGAGAAACATTAGCTTGGACAAGTGGTGGACCTTGCTTTTATGTTTTAAAGGAGCATATTTCGGACAAGTGGTAGACATTGTTTCTCTCCATGGTTCAATGGAACCCACCTTAGACAAGTGAAGTACCTTGAAACCAAACCCCCATAATACAACCTACTAAATAGGTTGGAAAATTGGTGGTATATGAAACCATCCATGATAGAGCATAGTATAGGTGAAAACGTAGTGGTCCTTATATCAATTACCCAATCATAGCTTGGACAAGTGGTGGACCTTGATTCTCTCTATGTTTCAATGGATCCTATCTTGGACTATAGATATATCTTACTTATTTCCATGCTTCAATGGATTGTAGCTTGGATAAGGAGTGGACCTTCAAACAAAACTCCACAACATAGCATATATTAACAATTCATGGGTTTTATAGAGATTTTCTTGCCTATTTTGGAAAGTTGGTACACCTTTATTCTCCATTCTTCAATGGATCTGAGGTTGGACAAGCGGAGCTGGAGAAGTGGTCAACCTTAAAATGAAACCTCCCATGCTACAACCCATCATAGATCGTATATGTAGTGGACCTTGAAACTCTTTTATGTCCCTAGCTTAGAGAAGCACTGCACTCTTTATTATCTCCATACATGAAGGCAAGGTTGGACAAGTGGTGGACCTTCAAACCAGAATCTCTATGCAATAATAGGCAAGTGGTGGAGCTTGTTTTCTCCATGTTCCAATGGAGCCTAGCTTAGACAAACAATGGAGCTTGCTTCTCTCCATGTCTCAATGGATCCTAGCTTAGAAAAGTGGTGGAGCTTTGATTCTCTCCATGTTCCAATGGACCATAGCTTAGACAAGTGGTAGACCGTGAAAAAACCCCACGTATACAACATATTATGGGGTTTTCATGTTTCAATGGCACCTAGCTTGGAAAAATGGTAGAGCTTGCTTCTCTTTATGTTTCAATGGATCCAATCTTAGCCAAGTGGTGGACCTTGAAACAAGAATCCCCCCCCCCATGTACAACGTATTATGGGTTTTGAAAGCACTTGGAGAAAATAATAGCTTTGATAAGTGGTGGACCTTGCTTCTCTCCATGCTTCAATGGAGCCGAGGTTGGACACATGTTGGAGAGAAGATGGTTGCCCATGAAATAGGACCATGCATGCTATAATCAATCATATGTTGTACACATGGTGGACCTTGCAATTGTTTTATATGCCTAACTTGGACAAGTGGAGGACCCTTGATTACCTCCAGATATCAACAACAAGCCAAGTTTGGACAAGTGTAGTACCACCAAACCAGAATCTCTATGCTACAATAGAGTATAGGTAGGACACGCAGTGAACCTTGATATCAAACCATCCATGCTACTAGAGATGATAGGTTTCACATGTGGTGGAACCTTGTATCAATGTTCTATGTGTAGTTTTTGACTAGTGATAGACCTTGAAACTAATCCCTCTAGGCTACAAGAAAAAAGAGACGGATGAGGAGGCTAGACTACTTTTGTTGCATCAATGCATCCCATGTTACCACATATACTATAGGGTTCTTGGATAAGTGTTGGATCTTGTGTCAATGCTCCATGTCTAGCTTGGACAAGTGGTGGACCTTGGTTCTCTCTATGCTTCAAATGGGCAATAGATTGGAGACACAATGGCCTTTTTTTTCCAATGATTTTATTTTTTGGAAACCTTGGAGGCACCATGTAAGAGGCACTCTAAGTCTTCCATACAATAGACCTATTGGACTATAAAATAATGATATCTTTCTTTGATATTGTCATTATTTTATGCATAATATTTTTTTCTTTTTGCAGACACAAAGGAGTTAAGTGATATAAAAACTAGATGTATTTCACACTATGATTGGCATGAAGATCCTTTTGGGACACCAACTTTTCCTATTCCCAAAGATGTAATTTTCCATATTAACGGTGTGGATTTTGAAGTGCGACTTTCATGTATTGAAGGAGCTGGTTATGGGCTATTTGTGCATACTACCCTGGAAAGTGGTTTGACTATTCTAAACTATGGAGGGCATAAGTATAGATTTCAAGACTGGAAAAAGATATGAAATTTTTTTCCAAGAGCTTATAAATATTCTCTTCTAGAGGATCCAAACATAGAAGAAGAGGAAGATCAATCATACATTATTGGTTGTGTAGAAGAAGGAAACGTGTCAGGCTATATAAATAGTTCTCACAGTATAAATGTCTGTCCCAACGTACGCTATACATTTGATCCAAATTTGCCACCTTGGCATAAATGCACCTCTTCACACATCAAGTCAGAAGAATATGGCCATGTATGCATTGAGACTATTTGTCAAGTTGAAGAAGGAGAAGAGTTGTTTGCTGACTATAACTTTACTTGACATTGTAAAGTATTGTACATGGATGGAAATCTCAAGTACATGCATCATTTTCATTTTTCATGGATGAAATCTCAAGTGAATATAACATTTGATTATTGTTTAGTTATGCTCAACGAGAATCTAAAGTGCTCTTATGCTTTGTGTGTTGTCTAACTTATTTGACTACCTTGGCCATAGAATCTTGATTCTACTCTAGATTTGTGATAAATCTTACCAAAATTTAATCAATGTCTAGGTTGGACAAGTGGTGGGGCTTCAAACATTACTGTCTTAAACAAGTGGAGTTATCTTACTTGAATAAGTGGTGGCCTTTGAATCCAAATCTAAGCCAAATCTCTAATTGTTTGCTTGTAGTCTAAGCTGGACATTTGGTGGACCTTGTATCCATGTTTCCTCAACAAGGGTGGCTTTTAGTTTTCACTTTAAGTACTCATCTTTAATAAAGTGTAGAATGGAAAATGTTGAGTTAGTAGATTGTATTTTAGACAAGTGGTGTTTGGTGTACGAATGCTGAAAATGGTTGCAAGGATTCTAACAACGACTTTACCTTAAATAAATTTCTTACTAGGAGTTCTACATATAAATATGGTGAATAAAATTCTAGTGGTTTGGAGATACCATTCGTGTGTGTGTTTTTTTAGATTCACAAGCTGGGATGGATAATGCTCCTATGGTTCAGTCAACAACTATAGAATCCATAGATTCTATGGTTTCTAAAGTGCCCAAGATGGATGATATTTCTATACTAGAGTCTAGTGTTGTGCAACTTGAGCAAGCTTCCAATAATGAGAACCAAGAAATCGATGCTTCAAAAATGCAACATACATCAAAAGAGACTGAAAAGTCCACTCACGAGCTATTGCCAATTGGTACTACGTCATGTAGCGTAGATGTTGAGAAATCCATGCTTACAATTATATTGGATTTAAATGGTCTATTGTTGAAACGTTCCCCTCAACCATCCTCACACCACAACTCAGTGCAAATGGATTCAAAAAGATATATTATACTCAGGCCAGGTTGCATCCAATTCTTGAAGACTATTTTATAGAGGTTTAATGTTGCAATTTGGTCGACAGCTACTAGGAATAATGTGTATCAAATCCTTGCAGCACTAAACAACTTAGCTGAGGATACATTGCCTTTCTTTGCAATTTGGTCGCAAGATGTTTGCTACACCGCTCAAACTCAAAAATTGTTTAGACCCGACAATCCAAACGTTGAGGCAATGTTCAAGCCTTTAGCCAAAATTGTCATGGGGTTTGAATGTGATCCACAAAGAACAGTGCTTATTGATGACTCTCCTTACAAGGGATGTATTTCACCAGCAAACAATTGCATTTTTCCACCACAATTTGATGCTGAGAAGATGGTTGACAATATGCTCTTGGAGGAGCTACTGCCATACTTGATTCAACTTGATGAGAGAAGGGATGTGCGTGATTTAATTGCTTCTAATCATTATGGACAACCTATAGTGACAAATGATAGTGAATACAAACAAATCATGGAGTATTGGAAGCAAAAAAATGATGTTTGGTCAGCTAAGGTGTTCTTTACAAGAAGAATACCACCTGCAAAAGGTGACAGGGATGAAACTATCATTGAAAATGCAAGTGACACAAACCACCGCAATGAAATGAGAAGAGCCCAAATACAAGAGATCTTAGCAAAGGAGCGTACACCCATTGAAAGCATGAAGGCGTCACAATTGACCACTTTAGCTAGGCAATTGGGTTGTAACACAAAAGGAGTTTTGAAGGCAACCACAACAAAGGCTTATATAAATAAGGTGAAAGCTGAGAACAATCTTCTAAGGCTGGATAGAAAGCAACCCTAAGGTACTAGTGACATGTCATATATTCTTGATACACATACTTGAACACTCATGTGCATGGTATCTAACTAATCTTTCTTTTTATTCCTTCCTGCAGGATCTTACAAAGGATACTACTAGATGGAGCTCAATCAATAGAGATTTTGATATGTTTGCTCAAAATAATGAAGCAGTCACCTACATTTTTTGTTTATCAATTTCTTGAGAGACTTTCTTTTAGTTTGTAATCATCAAATGAAATGAAAAGTATCCTTTTTATAAGATTGTTGATCTTTTTCTCGTTCAAAACTTTCAATTGTGATTTATAGTTTTGTTAGCATGAGATTGTGCTTTTTTAGTTTGAAAAAAACTGTCAAAGATCCAAGTCTTTTTGGCTTTACTTAAGTTATTAATTGTGAAAGATCCAAGTCTTTTTGCTTTACTTAAGTTATTGATTGTCTATGTAATAGTCCTTAAAACAATATCGGATGGCTTTCTTGCTCCCATGTCTCACATTGGTCTTTAGGTAAGACAAGTGGTGACCTTGAAAGTATGGTCTCATATCTCGATCAAGTGAAGAGACATGAAGCTTAAATATCACTACTATGTATCTAGTGTTAAACTCCATCAAGACAAAGATAATAGAGTGCCAAATTGCAGTCTAGTTTAAGTGAAAATCCATTTGAGCTAAGGTAAAACTTATAGTGCCTCATTTTTCTAGGATTCTACCCCATCAAGGAAGTTAGAATCTAGCACAAACCAATTAAGACTCTTTTGGAGCCTAGATAGGACAATTCGTGGAACTTAAGAGACTTATTATTGAGTTAGAGTCTAGTTTAGATAAGCAAAAGATCTTCAAACCAGCACTTGACTTTCTTACTATTCAATATTCAAAGTCCCTTGAGACTAACAAATTACATACTTACTTGTAACCTAACTAATTAGTAATTATATAGATCTAAGCAAGTATATATAATGAGTCTTCAAACTAATAAACCAAGGGAAGAGAGTAGCAAGGTCCACTACTTGTCCAAGCTCAACTCTAGACAACATAGAAAGATGCTAGTTCTACTAATTGTCTAATTATAGGCATGGAGAAATGATAGAAGGTTGAACACTTGTCCAACCTATCATCTCTAGTAAGATGGGAGGTTTGGCCTTAAGATTCACCATGTAACCAACCTATACATCATTGTATTATGAAGAGTAGAAAAGAAAAGCTCCACCACTTGTCCAAGCTAGTTCTAAAATCCACATGGAGATAAGCAAGCTCCACCATTTGTCAAATCTCTCTTCCATTAAAACATGAAAAAACTCAGCTATGTTGTACAGGGGGGACTTTTTTCCAAGGTCCACCACTTGTCCAAGCTAGGATCCATTAAAACATGGAAATAAACAAAGCTCCACCACTCGTCCAACCTTTAGAGTTGCAAAGTGTATGGGTTGTCTAAACTAGGTATGGGAAAATAATTGAAGGTCCACCACTTGAAACATGGAGCGAAGCAAGCTCCACCATGTCTCCAATATGCTAGACTCCATTGAAACACCTTAAACCCATGATATTTTGTACATAGGGGATGTACATTCAAGATCCACCACTTGTCCAACCTAGTATCCCTAGTAGCTTGATAGCTTTGGTCTCAAGATTCACCACTTGTCCACTCTATGTCATTGTATTAAAAAGGATTGGGTGTTAAGGTCCACCACTTGTCCAACCTATAAGGTTATATTTTAAATGGTTTTTTTTCTCACAACTTGAACTACCCATGATATGTTTTACATGGGAGTTTTGTTTCAATGTCCACCACTTGTCCAAGCTAACTCTATTGAAACATAGAGAGAACCAAAGATCCACCACTTGTCCAAGCTAAGCTATATTGAAACATGGAGAGAAGGATGCTCCACCATTTCTCCAAGATAGGCTTCATTGAAACATGGAGAGAAGAATGCTCCACCATGTCTCCAAGCTAGGATCCATTTAAATGCCCTAAACCCATTTTATTTTGTACATGGGGGGTTTTATTTCAAGGCCCACCACTTGTCTAACCTATTATCCCTAGTAGCACGAGTGGTTTGGTCTCAAGATACACCACTTGTACACTCTATGTCATTATATTAGGAAGAACTATGTATTAAGGTCCACCACTTGTCCAACCTATAAGGTTATATCTTCCTTTCTCACCACTTGAAATGCCCATGATATGTTTTACATGGGGGTTTCATTCCAAGGTCCACCACTTGTCCAAGCTAACTCTATTCAAACATAGAGAGAAGCAAAGGTCCACCACTTGTCCAAGCTAACTCTATTCAAACATAGAGAGAAGCAAAGGTTCACCACTTGTCAAAGCTAGGCTCCATTGAAGCATGGAGAGAAGTAACCTCCATCATTTTTCCAAGATAGGTGCCATTCAAACATGGAAAGAATCAAGATCTACCATGTCTCCAAGATTCTAGGCTCCATTGAAACACCCTAAAACCATGATATTTTGTACATGGGGTGTTTACATTCAAGGTCTACCACTTCTCTAACGTATTATACCTAGTAGCATGAGTGGTTTGGTCTTAAGATTCACCACTTATCCACTCTATGTCATTATATTAAGAATAACTGGGTGTTAAGGTCCACCACTTGTCCAACCTATAAGGGTATATCTTAAATGGTATCCTTCACCACTTGTCAAGGTCCATCACCACTTTTCCAACCTGTAAGGTTATATCTTGAATGATATTTTTCCTTATCACTTGTAATGTCCATGCTATGTTTTACAAAGGGGTTTTGTTCCAAGACCCACCACTTGTCCAAGCTAACTCTATTGAAACATAGAGAGAAGCAAAGGTCCACCACTTGTCCAAGGTAGGCTCCATTGAAACATGGAGAGAAGGATGATCCACCATTTCTCCAAGATAGGTTCCATTGAAACATTGAGAGAAGCAATCTCCACCATGTCTCCAAGCTAGGCTCCATTGAAATACCCTAAACCCATAATTTTGTACATGAGGGGTTTACAT
Source organism: Adiantum capillus-veneris (assembly GCF_014529385.1). Lineage (NCBI taxonomy): Eukaryota > Viridiplantae > Streptophyta > Polypodiopsida > Polypodiales > Pteridaceae > Adiantum > Adiantum capillus-veneris. The sequence goes on along the minus strand of NC_140960.1, from coordinate 73,035,425 downwards.
TCAAGATCCACCACTTGTCCAACCTATTTTCCCTAGTAGCACGAGTGGTTTGGTCTCAAGATTCACCACTTGTACACTCTATGTCATTATATTAAGAAGAACTATGTGTTAAGGTCCACCACTTGTCCAACCTATAAGGTTATATTTTAAATGGTATCCTTTCTCACCACTTGAAATGCCCATGATATGTTTTACATGGGGGTTTCATTCCAAGGTCCACCACTTGTCCAAGCTAACTCTATTAAAACATATAGAGAAAGAAAGGTCCACCACTTGTCCAAGCTAAGCTCATTGAAACATGGAGAGAAGGAACCTCCACTGTTTCTCCTAGATAGGCTCCATTGAAACATGGAGAGAAATAAGCTCCACCATGTCTCCAAGTTGCTAGGCTCCATTGAAATACCCAATACCCATAATATTTTGTACATGGGGGGTTTACATTCAAGGTTCAACACTTGTCCAACCTATTATCCCTAGTAGGTTTGGTCTCATGATTCACCACTTGTCCACTCTATGTCATAAGAGGAATTGGGTGTTAAGGTCCACCACTTGTCCAACCTATAATGTTATAGCTTGAATGGTATTTTTTCTCACCACTTGTAATGCCCATGACATGATTTACATGGGGGTTTTGTTCCAAGGTCCACCACTTGTCCAAGCTAAATCTATTGAAACATAGAGAGAAACAAAGGTCCACCACTTTTCCAAGCTAGGCTGCATTGAAACATGGACCTTAATACCAAATTTTTTCTAGTAGCATGAGTGATATTTTGTACATGGGGGGTTTACATTCAAGGTCCACCACTTGTCGAACCTATTTCCCTAGTAGGTTTGGTCCCAAGTTCATCACTTATCCACTCTATGTCATTATATTAAGAATAATTGGGTGTTAAGGTCCACCACTTGTCCAACCTATAAGGTTATATATTAAATGGTATTTTTTCTCACCACTTGTAATGCCCATGATATGTTTTACATGGGGGTTTTGTTCCAAGGTCCACCACTTTTCCAAGATAACTCTATTCAAACATAGAGAGAAATAAAGGTCCACCACTTGTCCAAGCTAGGCTCCATTGAAACATGGAGAGAATGATGCTCCACCATTTATCCAAGATAGGCTGCATTGAAACATGGAGAGAAGCAAGCTTTACCATGTTTCCAAGCTAGGCTCCATTGAAACACTCTAGGGGGTTTTATTTCAAGGCCCACCACTTGTTTAACCTATTATCCCTAGTAGCATGAGTGGTTTGGTTTCAAGATTCACCACTTGTACACTCTATGTCATTATATTGTGTTAAGGTCCACCACTTGTCCAACCTATAAGGTTATATCTTAAATGGTATCCTTTCTCGCCACTTGAAATGCCCATGATATGTTTTACATGGGAGTTTCATTTCAAGATCCACCACTTGTCCAAGCTAACCATATTTAAACATAGAGAGAAACAAAGGTCCACGACTTGTCCAAGCTAGGCTCCATTGAAACATGGAGAGAAGGAACCTCCACCATTTCTCCTAGATAGGCTCCATTAAAACATGGACATAAGTAAGTTCCACCATGTCTCCTAGATGCTAGGCTCCATTGAAATACGCAAAACCCATGATATTTTGTACATGGGTGATTTACATTCAAGGTCAACCATTTTTCCACCCTATTATCCCTAGTAGGTTTGGTCTCACAATTCACCACTTTTCCACTCTATGTCATTATAATAAGAGGAATTGGGTGCTAAGGTCCACCACTTGTCCAGCCTATAAGGTTATACCTTGAATGGTATTTTTTCTCACCACTTGTAATGCCCATGACATGCTTTACATGGGGGTTTTGTTCCAAGGTTCACCACTTGTCCAAGCTAATTCTATTGAAACATAGAGAGAAACAAAGGTCCACCACTTTTCCAAGCTAGGCTCCATTGAAACATGGACCTTAATACCAAATTATTCCTAGTAGCATGAGTGATATTTGTACATGGGGGGTTTGCATTCAAGGTCCACCACTTGTCCAATCTACTTTTCCTAGTAGGTTTGGTCGCAAGATTCACCACTTGTCCACTCTATGTCATTATATTAATAATAATTGGGTGTTAAGGTCCACCACTTGTCCAACCTATAAGGTTATATATTGAATGGTATTTTTTCTCACCACTTGTAATGTCCATGATATGTTTTACATGGGGATTTTGTTCCAAGGTCCACCACTTGTCCAAGCTAAATCTGTTCAAACATAGAGAGAAACAAACATCCACCACTTGTCCAAGCTAGGCTCCATTGAAACATGGAGAGAATGATGCTCCACCATTTATCCAAGATAGACTCCATTGAAACATGGAGAGAAGTAAGCTCCACCATGTCTCAAAGATGCTAGAGTCGATTGAAATACCCAAAACCCCTGATACTTTGTACATGGGGGGTTTACATTCAAGGTCCACCACTTGTCCAACCTATTATCCCTAGTAACATGAGTGGTTTGGTCTCAGGATTCACCACTTGTCCACTCTATATCATTATATTAAGAAAAATTGGGTTTCCATATCTAAATGGATCTTTGCTTGGATAAGTGGTAGACCTTGAGACCTAAATACCCATTCTACACTAGAGCATTGGTTAAGCCTTATGCACTTCAAGCATACCTTTAACAACAAGTAGTAGTTATTAGTTGACTTAAGTCTATTTGACCTCCATGGTATTGAGACTAAGAGAGAGTGTAGCATAAAAAAGAGTCAGTATTTTAATTTGACTTTCTTTCTATTAATGAGTAGATCATAGATGGATTTTGGTATCTAATAAAACGTTAGGGTAGACAATGTAAAACTCATGTCTATTGTTGTGTTTGCATTAAGTGTTCTTGTTTTTTAATTTCAGAACCATTACAGAAAAATGGATTGGCTATATGCTGGCATAAATTGAAGAAAACTATTGAATTACCCATCCAACCTCCTCCAAGACCTTGTCCAAGTAATGAATCACCTCCTTATCACCTACCACTTGCTTTCAAGGACATCAAAAGAGTACTTATCTTGGATCTAGAGGGGTTACTTCTCAAGACAATTGAAATGAAACATGGAGATTCTATGCCATCTTGGGCTCAACACATGCGACTTGTGGAGGATAAAGATGAAGTTTATCATGTGGTGCAACCAGACGCACAAAGTTTTTTGGATTTTTGTGTTGAATACTTTGAGCTATGGATATGGAGTTGCTATAACTTAACAAGGGTGCAACGCATCACACAAAAATGTTTTCCTGAGCAGTATACCAAGTTCAAGGTGTTTATGAGTAACAAAAATTGCCAAAATCCAAATATTATGTTAGGATTTGCAAGGGTTTATCACAAAAATTTGAGTGATATTTGGAAGATATTTGAGGATTTGGATGCAAACAATACCTTAATTTTTGATGACACTCCATATAGGGTGATGTGGAACATGCCAGGGACATATCTTATATTTCCAAAGATGTGGAGGCAAACTTCCGAGCAACTTCAAAACTTCTTGCAGAGAACCATAATTCCATGGTTGGTAGGATGGTTGTATGCAAGAGATAAGAGAGTCTATACATACAACACAATTGTAAATCAGTATAGTGATTCTGAGACAAATTATGTCCTTGGTGTGTACTTGTCAACACGAAAGAATTGAATAAATATGGCCATAAGATGCTTTTTTTATTCTAGTGTGTATCTTTCAACATTTGTATAATTTGATATAGTCTTTTTTATAAGAAAACAAAGGTGTGTCAATTTTATGAACACTTGAATGGAGTGCACCCTACTCTAAGGGGACTTCAATGTACTATTGGAGTGCATCCTATTGTAAGGGGACTCTGATGTATTGCTAGAGTGCACCCAAATTTTTGGAGACTCATTTTTTATTTGATTGGGGCCTATGTTGGGTCATATAGTAAAAGAAATTCATTTTTTGTCAATTCATATCGAGGTTGCATTTATTGGTAACTATGAGAGAATTGATGTTTGATGTCAAAATAAAACTTGTAAGTATGGATTAGAGAATTCATGGACTTTAAATATGTGAGAGGGATCTTTTTCTTGGGCACAAATGTTTGCTTCAAGAATTTTGTCATTACATACTTTAGGTGAAAGAGTTTTAGAACCTAAAAGACTTTGAAAACAAAACTATGGAATCTAAGTGCATGTATTCTTGAATGGCTTGAAAGTTGATGTATACATGCATGTCGCCTTGATGAAGATTTAGATATGACAAGATGCAAAGCTAGAATTCTTGGACGTTACCTTTGTCAATTTGGTAATAACATATTTAACTTTCTTTTATTATGGGTGGAAAATATATTATTATGTGCATTTGGAACCTAATTGCCTGACCTTCAAACCAAGATTCCTATGTTATTTTTTCATATACTTTTTTGTAATGAATTAAGATTGTGGATACAAGGTCCACCACTTGTTCAAGCTAGATCTATGAAAGTATATATACTGAGTCTTCAAACTAGTAAACCAAGGGAAGAGAGAAGCAGGGTCCATCACTTGTCCAAGCTTATCTCTAGACAACATAGAGAGATGTTAGGTCTACTAATTGTCCAATATAGTCATGGAGAAATGATAGAAGGTTGATCCACTTGTCCAACCTATCATCTCTAGTAAAATGGGAGGTTTGGCCTTAAGATTCACCATGCAACCAACCTATACTTCATTGTATTATGAAGAGTAGAAAAGCAAAGCTCCACCACTTGTCTAAGGTAGTTCCAAAATCAACATGGAGAGAAGCAAGCTTCACCATTTGTCCAAGATAGGTTCCATTAAAACATGGAAAACCTCATATATGTTGTACATGGAAGCTTTTTTCCAAGGTCCACCACTTGTCCAAGCTAGGATCCATTAAAACATGGATAGAAACAAGGCTCCACAACTCGTCCAACCTTTATAGCTGCAAAGTGTACCGGTAGTCTAAACTAGGCATGGAAAAATAATAGAAGGTCCACCACTTATCCAATATATTATCTCTAATAGCATGGGAGGTTTGGTCTCAAGATTTAGGAATTGGCTAACCTGTATTTCATTGTATTATGATGAATTTGGTTTTAAAGTCAACTACTTATCCAAGCTATAAGTTTATATCTTGAATGGTATTCCTTCCCATCACTTAGAAAACCAATGATATGTTGTACATGGGGGGGTTTGTTACAAGGTCCACCACTTGTCCAAGCTAGTTTCATTGAAACATGGATGAAGACAAGCTCCACCATTTGTTAAATCTAGACTCCATTGAAATCTAGAAAATCCATTCTATGTTGTACATGGGGTTTTTGTTTTAAGGTCCAACACTTGTCCAAGCTAAGATCCATTGAAACATGGAGTAGAGAAACACTCCACCACTTGTCCAAGCTAGAAAACATTGATAGTAGTTGGCTTAGTTTGAAGATCCACCACGTGTCTAAGCTAACTCTATTGAAACATAGAGAGAAGCAAAGGTCCACCAACTGTTCAAGCTAGGCTCCATCGAAACATGGACAGAAGCAAGCTCCACCATTTCTCCAAGATAGGCTCCATTGAAACATGGAGAGAATCAAAGGTCCACCATTTCTCCAAGCCAAGCTCCATTTGTACAACCTATAAGGTTATATCTTAAATGGTAATCTTTCTAATCACTTGGAATACCCATGATATGTTTTACATGGGGGTTTTGTTCCAAGATCACCACTTGTCCAAGCTAACTCTATTGAAACATAGAGAGAAGCAAAGGTCCACTACTTGTCCAAGCTAGTCTCCATTGAAACAAGGAGAGAAGCAAGCTCCATCATTTCTCCAAGATAGGCTAGCATGGATAAGTGCACCTTGAAACCAACCTTCCTATGAGGCAATAGAGCATATGCTACATATTTTATGTATGCCCCATGCCTCAAATTAAGAAGTTATAGATTAGAAGTGGACCTTGCTTGAATGTCACATGCAATAAATTAAGGAAAAATAGCCAAGTGGATTGTATTCTTCAATGGATCCTTGCTTTCACAAGTTGTGAACCTTGAGTCACTTTTACATTAACTTGGACAAGTGGTGGACCTAGAAACCAAGCTCTCCATGTTGAGATAAGTTGTAGGTAGGACAGTAGAACATAGACAATGATAATGGATGCAATATACTCGTCTCCTAATAATCCAATTGATTGAAACCATGGTATTTTAGTTGTTTTCATTGTGTATTGTATGTGCATAAAGTGGAATGAGACCTTAAGAAAACTCAAATTTTTGACAAAATCTCTATATTTTGTACATGATATATTGAAAGTTGTCCAACCTGGGAATTGGGATTTTCCCACTTTACCTAATATGGTCTTAAGGGCATAAAACAGATATGGATCCCAAAGAAAATGCTTAGCCATAACCCAAATGTCACTCACATTTGGATACCAAAGCAAAAGCAAACGGAACTTCCTTCAGTACAAGCAACAACGGAAGGCAGACAACTGCATTTCAAAGAGGAAAACCGCCTTATGTGGATGCCAATAAACAACAAACCAGTGGAAAACAATAAAGTGCCAAACCATCTACAAAAACCGGCAGCAACAAAATACCAATGGAAAGCAAAGGCAATACGGCCCATAACCATTATGGCCCAGCCAATTCTCTCCTTAGACACAACTACGGATCTATCAACAGTTTCGGCAAAGCAAGTGCCTTTTGCAAAAAAGACAATTAAACAGAGAGCAGTAGAGTTACAGCTATTACTTGCAAAGAAAACAGAAAACCTCGATAGCGAATGCCAATAAGCATCTTGCTTATTCCCTTCTCTTGCACAACATTAATTTTTCCATGCATTGACCGAGTAGGCATAAAGTAGGGCCACATTAATCGGCCAGGCATTAGCACAACTTTTTCAACCTATGCACGACACATACTCCGAGGCGATACCTTGTCATCCGGGAGGACTGCGGCTAGGAGGAGGGGAGGCATTCTCAAATGCGGAACTAATAACAGAAACAACAAAAAAGGGCATGATTTTTGACTATTTTAAGGGTTGTTGTTTGATTGCAAATTTTTTTTGGAGTAACCCAAGTATAGATGTTCTTATACAGCATGTATCCACAGGTATATGGGGCCAAACGCCAAATCAAGCCCCTAGGTGTGTGTATATAAGTAGAAATAGCCATTTTTCGAGCAAAATATTGGTAAAACGGAGAAATCTGGCCATAAAAATTGCATGCGAGTGTATATAATGTTTTGCGGTGATGTTTGTGATTTATTATGATTTTTGGGGATTTTTTGGGTTCGATTTGCTATTTTCCTTTTAATTTCGCTAATTTTCGGCAGAAAAACTTCAAAAATACAAAAAGCAAGTGAAAAATAGTCATAATGAAAAAAAAAATATGGGGATGATCAATGACTATAGGACAACCTATGATACAGTGGGGGTGCAATTATGAAACTGGAGCGGAAAGCGTGTTTTGGCCAGGTTTTGACCGAAATGCCAAATTTCTGGTAAACAGAGAAAATGGAGTCCAAATCAAGAAATTTTTGAGCCTAAACCGCATCTCGCAAGAAGATAGGAGCACATGTCAAATTTCATAAAAAATGGTTCGGGGACCTCCATTATAAGAAATTTTCACCTCATTTAAGCTCATTCTCATTATTGACTTTGTGGAGAGGGCTTCTGCCACCTAGAGCGGACCGATCTTCCATCTGCTTCTATGACGCGCACGACTACCCGACGAGCTCCAGACATGAGAGGTAGGCTCACCACCTTGAGCTTTTCGCGCATGTTTGTCATTATGTCGCAAAAACTAGAGTAGGGGTCACACACAAAGCGGGCGGTAGAGACCTACAAGTAGAGACGGCGGCCTAACGGCTAACCCGAAAGCAACAAGACTTCATCGGCAGCTTACCCTAGTCTAGGAGACCAGTCCTGGATGTCCAAAGGCAGTAGGAAACCATCGGGGAAAACCCTAATTCCCAGAAACCCACAAGAGGCAACCAAATGGAAAATCGGCGAAACGGCGACTAAATGCTACCAAAATTCATGGGTAGGAGCATCTCGACATGCTCGACAAGTCTATATGATCCGCATGACAAAAAAGTGACCCGAAGCGGCACTAAACTTCAAAAATGGCATCAGACACACAAAGCGTCAAATTGCTCTTGCGGCCAAACCGCAAGCCCGTTTGCCACCAAACTTCACGAGCGGCCTTCCTAGACCATCAACAACCAAGTTCTATGGTGGTAGACCACCACAAATCATCGAAGGTATGTAAACTCAACCACGGGTGCTTCTAGAGCGACAAATTGCCAAATGGAGCTCCGGTGAAGCCAAAGCCGACAAAAACCATACGGCAAGGATCCCCAAGGGTTCGAAAAGCTATGGAGACCAACATCAAGAAATTTCATCGCCAAAAAGCACTCCAAAAGTCAGAAAACGGCTCGGAGGCTCTGAAGTCCACACAGGGAGTTATTCTCTATCCATTTGACTTTTTTGTTGAAATTAGGCTCAAAAGGGACTTAGGGGGGCCAAGGGCAAGCACTGGGAGCACCATCCATGAAAAAATCACCAGGAGACATCCTACGCGTAGGATGTCTCAGGGGCACTTTTGGGCACAAACTCCAACATTTTTCATGATGCACATTTTCTGAATGACATTTACAAGCTATCCACCAAGTTTCATCACAATTGGACCAAATTTGACCTCATATGCATAAAAAAATGCAAAGTTAGGGCATAGAGGCAATGATGGGCCATAGACCTACCAAATCTTGTCCAAATCCAATAAAACTTGCACAACACATTCACCAATACATCAACAACCAATCTGTGTGGTCTAAAGGAAAAAATGATGAAATAGACATCCTACGCATAGGATGTCTATTTGACTTTTTTGACATGCAGGGGATGCTTTATCATTCCAGATCCAATCACATCATCATCAGGAGCCCATATATCAAGTTTGAGGCCATTCTAATTATTTTTGACCCCCAACACCTTCAAGATACACTTTTTGAGCCCAAAAACACCACACAGGCCCTTACAAGCATCAAATCTTGCCCAAATCCAAATCCAAGCACATGGACATGTTCCATAGGCCAAGGACTACCCACAGGACAAGTTTCGTGTCATTTTGATGAAAAAGACATCTTATGCGTAGGATGTCTCCGGCATAAATTTAGCCTTCTGTGCAAAGAATGACATCATGGGAGCCAATACCATAGTGCAATAAGCCCATATACCAATTTTCAACCCATTTGGACATCAATTGCTACCTATGATGGACTTTCTACCCAAATTGTGACCTAAAGCCTGAATTAGCCCAAAAATCCACTTTTTGATATCCAAATTCAAATCCAAGCACATAGCCATGTTCCATGATCCATACACTACCACCATGTCAAGTATGAACCGATTCTGATGAAAAAGACATCCTACGCGTAGGATGTCTAGATGAAAATTTTTGGCCAGATTTGCACTGTGAGAACATGCACAACTTCACAAGTTCCTTTTAAGCTTTATTTTCAATTTTCAAGTCATTTGGATAAGTAGAAGTCGGTTTTGTAGCTAATATGGAAAAAACGCTAACTTCGGACTACTGAGTGCAACAGGATCTATGGCAGCCTCGAAGTCACCGGCAAAGAAGAAGAGAATGATCATCAAGGATTATCTGAAAGAGATGGAACCCTTTGTCATTCCAAAAGGAACACTAAAGCCCACCAGCACATGGATACAAGAGGATCTGTTAGAGTCCAACGACCTAAAGATCTACCAAGGAGTGTTCAAAGACATTGAAGGCAATGTTATCTAGCTACCAATGCTGCCGAGAGAACTCAATGAGTTCGTACGAAGCAAGATGGCTGGATACTTGGAGAAGATTGATCTCCACAACTACTTTGAAGCAATACCGGCACGAGTGGACATCAAGAGAGTATGGGAGTTTGTGACAAGCATCAAAGAGGATGGAGTGGCCAAAGTAACAGATTTACAAGGCAGACCAGAAACAGAGATAATAATCACTGAGCGGGTTGTAGTAGCAGATGCACTAGACCTCTCCAACGAAGGGGATAGTGTAACAAAAAGAAGGGATGAGGTCAAGGTGTACAAAGAGAAGAAGGGGAATTACACCTTTGAAGATATTGCCAACCCAAGAGTGGCAATCATGAGCCAGTTATACAACCAGTACTTCGACATGTGCATGAAGAGGCCACAAATGTACAGAATTCCGCCAGGTGCAATTGCCATGACATTCACGTGGGCAATGAAGAAAGGCACCCCAAACATAATCAACTATGCGGCATATATACATGACAACCTAGTAAAGATGGGTAACAAAAAGCCAACCTATATAGTGCCAGGAGAACTCATCACCAAGGTGGTTTATGGGGCACTACACGCAAAAGGAAGGTGGCCTGACCCCCCGTCTCAGAATGATTGGCTGAGGTTAAAAGAAGACAAGGAAGACGAGCCGCAAAGAGCACCAAAAGTGGCTACAATACTGAAAAGACGGCTAGAGCCAGCAGTCCAAGAGGAGCAGCCCGAGCAGAAGAAAGGGAAGAAGAAGTTTGCTCAAGTGCCGGCCAAAGAAACACGGTCACAGAAAGCGGCAAGACTAGAGAGGCTGATGGAGAGCTTTCGAGCAGAGAGAGCCCTCAAGGGTGATTTAAGTGAACTCTAGAAGCCATCTCTAGAGTCTATGTCAGGATCGTCCAAAAGAGTGCAAAGGGACTGATTTGAAGATTACATCAAGAATTTTGAGATTCTTGATGCTGCATCAGAGAACATTCCACATGTCCCTTTCACAGAGGAGGACGTACAACAAATAAGGCAGAAACTGCTAGATGAACAAGAGAGCCAAGAAAGAGAAAGAAAAACAAAAGCAGACAGGGACTTAAAGGGAAAACCTGCATCTTTACCAACCAGTCCTAAACCCAGCCCACAGCCATCACCACCACCCTCACCACCTCCTAGAAGCCCTCCACCAGAAGATAAGGAGGCTCAAGACAAACAAGAAGAAAAGCAAGCAGAAGAGCAAGAGCAGAGACGAGAGCCGGAGCCAAAAGAAGAGGCCAAGCCTCAAAGTGAGCTAAAAGAATTAGATGATTCTTACTATGCATTTTTGGACCTGCTAGCTGCAGGATATACGAAGGAAGAAGCCGCCACAGTCGCATTCGACTTGGCGAGGATAGGGCCTAAAAAACAGATGCAAGGCATCAGGATAGTGGAGTTAAAGGAAATTGCTATAGATACAGTGGACCTGCACCCGCACTCTAATGACTGGGACGTGGTGATGACAAAGCTAACAGGATTGAGAGCACAATCCATGGCTTCAGAGAAAGAGATGACAACTCTCAAGGCCACTGAAGAAAATATCAAAATGGAAGTAGATTCTCTGCAAGCACAAAGCCAAAGACAAAAGGAGAGAGAAGCTGACCTACAGGCCAGCTTAGCAAGGGCACTACAAAGCTGCCAGGCAATGGAGTAACCCAATCAGGAAGCCGCAAAAAGAATGCAAGCAGTTGAAGAAGAGTGTCAGCAGCTCAGCAAGTCACTGCTAGATGCCGAGAAGGAAAGAGATAATCTGACACTACAGCTGGTGGCAGAAGAATCTAAAGAAGTAGAAGCCATGAGGAATGCCAAGGAAAGAGCAGAGATAGATCAAGAAGCAAGCCAAGATGAGGTCCTAGAGCTCAAAGACCAACTCAAGGTCAAAGATTAGACCATCCAGAGGCTGCGGGCATCACCTGCTAGAGTCAGAGCTACTAGCTTGACTCAAATCATGACTGAGAGTCAACTCTATGAAGAGCAAATGCAAGAACTTCAGAAAGAGCTGACTCTAGAGAGAAAGCAGAGATTGATGATGGTAGAAGGATCTATAGTCATGAAAACGAGAATGGAAGAAGGCCAAAAAGCCCTGCTAGAGGAAGTGAAAAGCATGAAGAGAAAGCTTGAGGAGGCGGAAAGAATAAACGCCGAACTTAATGACCTCCTCGTAAACATGGGCGAAGAAGCGGAAACGTAAAAGCAAATACTCCTCAGGCAAATTGAGGAGTTGAAAAGGCCAGCAAGGAGGAGAGGCAGAGAGCACAGGGCCAACTGCCAATGAGGGCATTGACCTAAAAAATGTGGCAGATCCAGTGGACACGCATATGCAAGAGGAAATCCTATAAGGATCCTCTCAAGAGCCACAAGATCTAACACAAGAAGAGGAAGAAAAATTGCGTAAAGCAATAGAGGTGGAGCTCAGAGAAACCACAAAGGAAGCCTTGGAGTGGGAGCGGAGGGTCTTCAAGTCTATGACTATTCAGAAGATCGACGCCAGCAACCTTAGGCGCGAGTGGCTTCAACCCTCTCTCCCATATCCATTGCTGAAATATGAGGCAGCTACCATAAACAAGCGGATCAGAGAAGAGCAAACTGTACCTCTTTACAATGCAGATACCTCAAAACCAGAAGGAGTCAATCTCATTGTGGATTCCCAGCCAAAGTGGAGGAAGTCCTGGCTTACAAAGTACCCACAATACCTAATCCACTTGGTAGAGGCACCTAAAAATATCAGAGACAACCTCAGCTTTTGTCCTCTACCAAGGATTAGGACGTGGAAAGCGCAGGAAATTTTGCAAAGAAGCCAACCCACTTGGCTGAACTACCCCAAGCTGCCGGACTTGAAGGCAGGTGAGAGAATAAGTGTCCAATACATGGTGAAAACCCTAACGGGCGCCATAAAGTTGTTCATTGGCTCACCTGACCTTACATGCATTATGATGAGGAAAATCTGCAGAACCATCTTAGCAGTGTTCGAGACCTTCAAGCCAGGCAAGGTGACTGACAGCATCCTTTTCTTCCAAGATACATACAGATGCGCTTATGATCTGTCAGTTCAGCCTTCCAAGGAGGTGATACATGTGCTGTATCAAAGGATAATGTTTCTACCATCCTATCACCTCCAAGATTTTGAAGAAGCGTTCTACACTGGCTTCTTCATCATAAACACTGACATTTTTGGCCCAACAATGATGAACCTGCATGCCAGATACGAATCACTGCTAAAGATGTGAGAAACGATACGATGAAGAAGCAGATCACGGCCATGTCGAGGACGACATGAGCAAGGAGGGGGGGAGTGTTAGAAGCTGGACACACCCCACGACATCTAACTATTTGGAGGATTATTATTTTTGTAATTATTCATTCATTGAGGAAAACCTGATTTTCCACCTTGTAATTATTGGGACTTACGGAAGTTTCCAAATTGTATCCCAGTTTTGATAGTTAGATTGAGTAGATGGTTGATTTTGGAACTTTAGGGTTTGAGAAATTGTAAGGTATATATACCACTTTTTGACCTTAATGAAAAAACCTTTTGTCATTTAAAAAAAACAAGTTTTGAAGTCTGGGAGTGAGCGTACTGTGTAGGAGAGAGAGAGAGTGTGAACTTCATCTTGACGCTACGTATGCTCCGGTGGTCGGAATCGGGTGCGGAGAAGTGCAGCGTGTTGCCCCCAACGAGAGCTACGCGCCGATACCTACGTTGCGCATGTACGGTCCGGTTTTGCGAGCTCCTTCTACGAGCTTCATCGGGTGTTTGGGTGAGCATACGTTGTCCGATTTTGCATTGCAGCATATCCACATGTTCACATTGAGTAGAACTACACATTAGGAACTTTAGATTTCGGAAACGAAGACCTGCAGATTTCGGCCAGACATCCTACTTGTTTCTGCACCGGGTGTTTTGGGTTGGGATTTTGGTTCATAGACCTTAGGGAGAGCGACCTATAGGTATTAGTAGGGTCTCCTTCAAGTTCTATGGTGTTTCGAGATTGTTTGATGGGTGTTTGGCTCTAGAAAGCGTTGTAGGAAGTTTCCTCTTATGCACTTTTGAAGGCTGTGACTTAGACAATTGGTAGAGACCTCTGTAGGAATTCGTTAGGAGTCGGTCGAGTGTAGGTTGACACCTTATGCTTGCTTCCATGCGCCTGCGGGTCGAGCTTCGTCCTTAGCTGACATTACATGTTATGTGAGTTCTCACTGTGCTGACATCCGTCGCGACGTATCCGTCCAACAATTATCAAGCATATTATATGACCATTATTCACATATAAAATATTTTGCAAATAATGTATATGAAACCAGCTTCTCATCAGGTAGAGCCTTTGTGACAAAAGCATTTTTTTTTTCAGATGTAGGCACATTGGCCAAGGTGACCTCTCCTTTGCAAAGAATCTATCCCTAATGTACTGATAATTCATTGCAATCTACTTTATGTGAGCATGGATCGATCCATATGTAAGAACAAATACGAGATTTTAAAAACAATAAAATATCACCGTATAATATGTTCAAATAATATGATTGAATGTATTATATTGCCATTATCTACGTTAAAAATGCTTTTGAATTATGTATCATGCAACCTAGCTTCTCATCAGGTAGAGCCTTTGTGAAAAAAGCAACAACGTTCTCCTATGTAGATACATACGCCAAGGTGATATCTACTTGCACATATTCTGTCCCTAACATAATATTAATTCATCCCAATCTACTTTATGTGGGCATTATTGTATATTTGATCATCTACAAGACTATACTAAGAATTTGGTTTAAAATGCAACCAATAGCCTACTGATTGAGAGTGATATCAAAGTAGTCTCCAAAACCATCTCAACACCATGAAGACTTACCTTCAAACATGTCTCTATAGGAGTAGCAAAAGGCTTTCAATCTTTAAGGTTGAATATACAAAAAATCTGTTGGAATTAGGGTTGCAGAGAAACGCACACAGCTTGGAGAAGACGAAGGAAGCTCAAGGCACACAATAGAGAGTGTGTTACTTAGTGTGCAATGGAAAGATAGATAGCCCTAGAGTGATGGGCGTATATACAATGCATGGGGGAAAATACCTCCTAAAGAGGGAAAAAATGCCCCGGTGGTCCTAGTGTGTTCACACACATCACTACCACATGTATATGGTAACAAATCCCCCCTGGAGTGATGCAGTGAACAAGAGCTGGCACATGAGTAAAGGGAAGTGCCATGCCCTGAAGACATGATTAGTCCAAAAAGGGGAGTAAGCCCAAAGCTTTGCGTAAAGCTTCGAGCTTCTCACGAGACAATGCCTTTGTGAAAAGATCTGCAAGGTTGTCCTGTGTTGGCACATAAGTGAAACTGATCTCTCCTGCTGAGAGCCTCTCCCTGACATAGTGGTAATGCACCTCAATGTGCTTTCTGCAAGCATAAAAAACTGGGTTCCTCGCAACTGCTAATGTGCTCTGACTGTCAGTGTAGAGTGTTGGTTGTGTCGTGTCCAACACCCAAATTAGCCATAAGGCGTCTGAGCCATACACACTCAACGTAGCTATGAAGATTGCTCTGTACTCAGCCTCACAACTCAAAGTGGCCACAGTAGATTGCCTCTTGCTCAACCATGATATACATGAACTGCCAAGCATGAAACAAAAACCACCTGTGTACACTCACGTGGCAAAACAACCAGCCCAATCCGAGTCCAAAAAAGCATGTAAATCTGGCGGCAATGATCCCCCCTTGAGATAAAACAAGCCAAGATGTAAACTGCCACTAAGGTAGCGAAAAATCCTCTTGACAACCTGCCAATGTTTAGACCCTGGGCTATGCATAAATCTGCCATTAGGAAAATTTTGAACTCATTTTTGGGCCTTTTAAGAGTGCCACATCATCAAAGTTATACAAAAGAAAGCAACCCGGTAGACCCCTCTAAATATTGCTTAGAACCCCATGATATGACCTATCATTGGAAAGTTCTTGAAAAATGGATTCTAAAGAGCCAAGGTCCGACAAGTTTGGATGACTTCTATGAAAGTAATGCCATTTTTTTTCAATCAGCCAGGTTTTGTTACCGTTATGGTAATCTAAAATCACCTTTTTTTAGATGTACATGAAGGCAATGTCCGATACATGCATGCTATATATCAATAGATAGCATTTAAAGAGTAGATTCTAAATATCCAACCTCCGACAAGTTTGGATCTTATTTGCAAAAAAATTACCGACCCCCACTTTTTGAAAGCTATGCCACATCAACCATTCTTACAAGGCCCATTTTTTAGTCCAAACTTTTCCTAATGAGACCTGTGAGACTGCAAACTGAATATCCGGCCTCGTGTTGCATACATAAATGAGGTAGCCAACAACAGTTTAATAAAGAGTGACATCAATAGGATCGCAAGCATCATGTAGACTCAACTTCAAACTTGTTTCCATGGTAGTGGCAATATGTTTGCAATTCTCAAGTCCAAACTTACATAGCAATGTCTCTATGTAACTGTTCTGACACAAGGCAATACCACCATCACACTGCTTAAACTGTATACCCAAGTAATGATGCAACAACCCCAAATCTTTCATCTTGAAATTAGCATTCAAATCAGCCTTAAATTCAGCAATATGTCTCTCATTTGGTCCAGTGATCAGCAAATCATCGACATAAAGAACCACAAAGAGAAGTACATCACCCTCACGCTTTACATACAATGTGCTTTCTATTGGACTGTTACGAAAGCCTCGTTTGACCAAATGAGTGTCAGATTTCTCATACCAAGCACGAGGAGATTGCTTCAACCCATACAAACCCTTCTTACATCTGCACACTTTGTCCTCTTGTCTTTTTATGACAAAACCGCGAGGCCGCGTTACATAAACTTCCTCAAATATGTCACCATTCAAGAAAGCAGTAACAATGTCTGATTGATGTACATCCCAACCAAAATGATCTGCCAATGCACATAGAAAACGCACAGTAGTCATACGACAAGTGGGAGCAAAGGTCTCTCCATAATCTATGCCTTATTGCTTTAAATAACCCTTTGCAACAAGTCGAGCCTTATGGCGATCGATCTCACCATCCGGCTTGCGTTTCAACTTGTAAACCCACTTCGTACCAATGGCCTTTTTGCCAAGAGGCAAATCACATAAAGTCCATGTGTCATTTTCTATAAGTGTATCATATTTTGATTGCATGGCGGCCATCCAATTTTCTGAATTATGTGCTTCATCAAAAGACAGAGGCTCCTCAACATTATGTAAGCTAGACACAACCAAAGCATAACAATCTAATGCATAAGATGCATGGCGAGAGCCTGAACAAGTACTACTAGACAAAGGTGCATCCAATTTACTGTCACGCAAAGTGTGCACCAACCATTTTGGCATACCTCTAGCCTCCTCATTTTCAGCCCTTTCCTCATCAAGTACATCATGTACATCATGTACATCTGCATCAGTAATAGGCTGATCTGTAACATTTACAGAAACCCCCATAGGTTGTACATTTGCCTCATTGGAACTTACATTCGTATTTCCACCACTGAAAAGGGGCAAAAAAGTGTCATAAATGTCTTGTGAGCTTACATTACTGTCTCTAGTACATGACAGCAAGGGCTGAACAGAATCTTCCACAAACACTACATCCCGTGAATCTTCCACAAACACTACATCCCGTGAAACCAGAATATGTTTTGTTTGCGGATGATACAACCGGCAACCTTTGCTTTCAGCACTATAACCAACAAAAATACATTTGACAGCCTTATCATCCAATTTTTTGCGCTATGTTTGTGGCACCAAACATATGCCAAACAGCCAAAAACACGCATGTGCTCAATAGAAGGCTTTCTATCATGCCATGCATCATATGGAGTAATAGATTGCAAAGCTTTCGTAGGACACCTGTTTAGTACATAAGTGGCACACATGATGGCCTCAAGCCAAAAAGAATGCGGCAAAGCTTGACTTTTGACCATACATTGTGCCATTTCCGTAAACGACCTGTTTTTCCTCTCAGCAACACCATTTTGCTAGGTGTATAAGGCACTGTACATTGGTGTTTTATCCCACAACTAGCCAGAAATGCATTGAATTCATGAGACATATACTCCCCCATCGATCGGAACGGAGGGTGCCCATAGTACATTTCGAGACATTTTCAGCCATAGCCAGAAATTGTTTGAAGCACATAAAAAATTTGGACTTCGCTTTAAGCGGAAATACCCATGCATGCATGGAGTAATCATCAATGAAATTCACAAAGTAAAAGTAATTACCCAAGGATGGAGTTTGCAAGGGCCCACAAACATCACTATGCACAAGCTGCAACATGCATGTGGCCCGAACTGAACCATCCTTTGGAAACTTAGAACGCTGCATCTTACCCAAAATACAGCCTTCACAAACATGTTTGACAGGTGTTTCAAAAGGTGGCAAAGAAGCAACCATATCAGATTTCTACAAACGCAGCAAACTGGCAAAATTCAGATGACCAAAACGTGCATGCCAAAGTTTTGCATCTGAAATATCCCTTGAATCTGCAACAACATTAGCAAAATTTTGTCCACACTTGTCATACAAAGTGAGCTTATACAGCCCACCGCACAAAAGGCCAGATGCAACAATTTCATCACCAAAACTGAGATCATGAATTGTACATCTGTCATCCACAAATTTGACTACAAGTCCAAGTCTAGCAAATGCGGATACAGACAAGAGATTCTTCTTGATCCCAGGTACGTAAAGTGCATCAACAAGTGTGAAGGAATTGCCATTTGCAGCAGTAAGCACAATCTTTCCAACTCCCTGAACCGGACAAGAGGCATTGTTGGCACAAGTGACTGAATTCCCATGAGGGACAGACTCGAGAGAGGTGAACAATTCACGATTTGAGGTAATGTGCTTTGTAGCACCACTGTCGAAATACCACACATGTGAATCTGCAGCAACTGACAAGCATGCATCATGGACAGCAGGATTGTAAGTGCACTCTGCACTAAAAGCCCATTCTGCATCAACATCAACAACACAGTCTCCTTTCATAGAAGACTCAACAATGGCTGCATTGTAGTGGAACTAGCATTTGCAATGGAACCACCCTCTTTCTTCTTAGCCTCTTTGGCCTTCAACTTAGGACATGACTTGATCAAGTGATCATTAGGTTTACAAAAATGGCAACACATTTTCTTTTTTCCCTTATCACCAGAATTTCCAAACGAATTGCTGTCAGCAGAAGCATTAGAAACAGAAGTTTTGCCACTCGCAGCAGAACCATAAGAAGTGGTTGCATTGTTGTTACCACCCTTTCTTTGAGAAGCAATAAAAGCCTGTTCAATTGCACGTTGTCTAGTCCTGTTTTTTTTGGAAAGTGACTCTTGCAACAGCAATGTGCATAGTGCACGTTGTCTAGTCCTGTTTTTTTTGGAAAGTGACTCTTGCAACAGCAATGTGCATAGTGCATCAAACTTGACAATTTCTGGATTTCTTTGGGTCATAAGTCTCCAAGTACTAGCAAAAGTCTGGTAAGAATCTGGTAAGGCATCAAGAATAGTCTGCACAAGGGAACTGTTTGAAATGACTTCACCTGCAGAAATAAGTTGCTCATTGATATCCTTGACACTAGCAAGGAAAGTGTCCATATCATATTCCTCATGCATAATCTACGACTCTAGCTCTTTACACAGCAAAGCAATTTTAGCCTCATTGCGACTTGCATAAAGACCAGCTAAAATATCCCAAGCCTGTTTTCCATATTTTGTTGAACGGATGTGAGGAAAAATGGTGCACTTCACAGACAAGCAATCAATGCATGAGCCTGCGCATCCTTTACATCCCAACGAGCATCAATGCCCTGCACAATATTCTAGACGCCCTTTGACACAAGAACGTGTTGCATCATATAAGCCACATAGGGTAATTGTCCCCATCCAACCTGTCCTCAGCAGCAAACATCCAACCTGCCCTCAGCAGCAAACATCCAACCTGTCCTCAACAACAAACATCTCGAAGACATCTGTGTTGTTGTCAGCCATGGTAAATGTTGCACCTAATGTGAAAACTACCCGAAAATAGGAGAAATGGAGCAGGAACAACATGTGCTATATAGCACAAACCATAGAAGACTATAAGGCACCTGTTATGCAAAAAATGACACTGACAGAAATTTTGCACAAAATGACAAAATTGCCTCTGCAGGCCTAGCTGTAGTGGAAACGGAGGCCAAAATGAGCCCGAATCAGAAATATGAGCAGACTGAGAACGCTTGCCAAAGCTCATTGAAAACGGAGAAAGTGAGCAGGCGTGTGCTGGGGCAGCTGGCGACTCAGCTCGGGAGGATGTAACTTGCTCTGATACCAATTGTTGGAATTAGGGTTGCAGAGAAATGCACACAGCTTAGAGAAGATAAAGGATGCTCAAGGCACACAATAGAGAGTGTGTTACTTAGTGTGCAATGGAAAGATAGATAGCCCTAGAGTGATGGGCATATATACAATGCACGGGAGGAAAAACCTCCTAATAAAGAGGGAAAAAATGCCCCGATGGTCCTAGTGTGTTCACACACATCACTACCACATGTATATGGTAACAAAATCTACTTTGCATGATATAAAGAAATACCTCTATCAACCTACTTAAACTAGGACATGATTTTTTGGCAAGCATTTCATGGCAAGTGCTTTTTAGAATCCAATGAGTAGATTCCAAAGATTCCTTTTGTTTAGGAGGGATCACCATCCATTTTGCAACACATAGACAACTTATCATAAACAAAACTTCGTGCTAAAACAAGTTTCTCTCATGTGTTCAAATTGAAAAGAAAAATTGTACAAACTTCAATATATGGAGAAATCTGAGATGGGTGAAACGTACCCATATAGTAATGTCAAAAGATATTAAATTTTACATATTTATTTAAACAACATTAACAAAAGCATGAGTATTGAGTGAAACCAACCAGTATAATAATGCTAAAAGGCTTTAAAGTTTACATTCTTATGTAAATAACATTAGCATAAGGTGGTGAAATTCAGTTGTGTTGTTTTCATCACTAGTGTCATTGTCAATGTCATTTCCATTTTTGGCTCCACCATCCTATCCCTGTGAAGCAAAGTATGTGTTTCACACTTGTGCCCAAGCCTCCACATGCCCCTTGAATGTTTCACACTTGCTTGCACTAAGATATCCAAGATCTCCTTAGCTCATAGTTGCATTGAGGGCAAGAGCGGCACATTGCTTGACATCCTCTTCGGTCAGACTTTCAGCATGGTCTAGCTTATACATGGTGTTGAATGAAATTTTATGGTTTTATAGGTTTCAAGAAAAGCTTCTATGTTGCTGGGTGCACATTGTGCTTCACAAAAGTTAAGCATTATATACAAATTATCTAGCATATACTTAGCATGACCATTGTTGATAGGCTCGATGCATGGGACAAGCTGGCCATGCCCAAATAATGATGCAAAAGCTCCAAATGTGACATCTAAAAATATCCATGGGGGTCTAGTATAAAATGATGTTAATATACCGCATAAGTTAAGTAGAATGGTTTTTTTATTATTGAAAATTTGTGAAATTTCATAGAGATACATTAACAAACGATTTTTTTCCATTTTGGAAACAAATCTTTTTAATGAATAAATAGCATTGTCCAATTTGAGGCCGTCTTTTGCACTTTGTCTCTTTCTTCTTTGAGCTTTTGTAGCCTCGCATCTAGTTGTGAGTTATTTGAGTCTAAGGAGGATGAAACTTGATGTGCTTTTGTGGCTTTGTTTTTCTCTTCAGCTATCTTTGCAAGCCTTTCTTCTCTCAACCTATGAGCCTCCTCCATGGATATCTACACTCGCGTTCTTGGAATGTGTTCCTCTTGTTGTAGTTTCCTCTTGACAAGGGGAATCTCTATTTCTTCTTCTTCTTTAATTGTCTGGTACTCTGAAGGGATATCCTCTGTTCTTGTGATCTCCCCATGGAGCTCTATGTCCGACTTCATGGCTTTGCTATCTGTGGTTGGGGTCTTTGAACTTGGTCGGTGCATCTTTCTTTTGTTGGCATTGTAGAAGCACTCCTCACCACTTGGACACTATGCTTTGACTTGTGTAATAAGTCTAGTTGGGACTCCGCTTCATGAAGATCATCAATCACTCCAAGAGCTTGATAAGCAATGCGCATTGGTACAACATTCATGGAGATCTTTCTTTCCTCATTGCCTTTTAAGTTTGCTTCGACTAGATTTTCCAAGATATATCTGCCCATGTCGCATTTAATGATGCAATGCTATGATAAGCAAATGGCCATCACCATCGCCAAGTGTGAGAGTGTCTTGGTGTATCTGGGTGGATTTTGCACTTTGAGATGTTGTGAGATCAATCCTAATGGGAGCTCTATTTTTGTATAGATAACTCTTTATAGTGAGCTCTATTTCTAAATAGATCAAGTCTTTATAGTGAGCTTATGACCTTGCTGCTTGATGAAAGTTTTGTCATTATCAATTGCCATTGTCTTTAGCAGCAAGTTGTGCTAGCTTGCCGACAAGTGGAGTTCTTGAAAAATGATCTCAATGGTTATCTTCACTTGCACTATTGCTCCATCTTTATCTGTGAGGGTTGCCTCTCTATTGTACTGGATGCTTGACATCAATTCATTTGATCTCTGAAAGTTGTGCCCCATGCATTAGGGAATTTTGGAGGTCATTTGGAGGGACTTCTAAGATAATACAATTTTTTACCTTCTCTCTCAAGAAAATTGGTGTGGTAAAAAGAGAAAAGGTGTCTGCATCAACCTTTCCAAAAGTGCACTTCAAAGTGGATTCTTTTGACAGAGTCATAACAAAAGTAATGATTGATGGAATGTCCCTTTTCTATTATATTGAATGCACCCCGTCATATAGGAGGGAATTTCTTTTCCATACGATGTATGCAGTAGGGAGTCTAGGGAGTAATGGCGCTATATTCTTTTGTTTCTTGATTTTCTTGATTGTGTATTCATGGCTTCTTCATCCCCCCCCTCAAACCTTCTCACTAAACGTCATAAATATCATCTACCTGTTGATTTGAATCCTAAATATGAGCCTTTATGCAAGCAAAGTAAAACAAACACAACATTAACACCCACGGAGAAAGCAAGGCTCAGAGTAGAGGGAGCAAAATAAATAGATTTATGGACAAATGGATCACTCTACCCTTTGCATCCTATGACCAATGCCTCCCCTGCATTTCCAAATCCCACTACTTTACTGACCTTTGTAGGTGATGGACAGAATGTGTAACATTAAACGGTCTAGTAAGTTGTGTGTAGCGGAAAATAGCATGAACATAGTGAGCATTTCATTAGAATAGATTCCTAATGAGAATAACGAGAGTGCTTGGGTGGAGAGAGCAACAAAAAGTATAACACCTAGTTAGATAGCATGAAAAATACTTCAAAAGAGAGAGAAATTAAGCAATTGACAACAGTTGAGGACCGGTTTGCATGGAGCCGCCCCCCCCTCCAAAAGGCTTTGTATTATGGTTTCTCCCATCAAGAGAGACATTTTACAATACAACTCTTTGTGTTCCTTCAATACTAGCTAGTGCAATGAAGATGGAAACTTCAAGCACTAAGCAAAACACTTATCAAACACAACATCAATTCCCTCATGGTCTCAGACCCAAGACCTCACACACCTTTGAAGATGGTGAGAGCTAGCGGGGTATGAGAGTAGCTTGAGAGGAAGAAGAAGTAGGCGTACGAGAAAGATGTACATCTTCTCACATAATCACACATATTAGCATAGCTTAGCTTAGTAATTAGCATGGTAGAAGAGATGAACATGCATTGAAGCTTGGCTCTTGCTTGGATTTGCATCACAAAGCCAAGAGTTGTTGGTGTAGGCCTCCCTTCTCACAAGCTTGAGTAGGTGATAAGCTTTCCATTAAAGCTTGAGAAGAGAGAGAGAGAGAGAGAGAGAGAGTCTTCTTACCCTACACATGAGCTTGTGTGAGTGTGTGTGGATAATTGCCTTTGAAAAATCAGCCCCCTCTCTCTTGGTCGACCCCTCTTGCTAGTTGCTCTTCCTAGCACCTCATTGGACCTCCCCAGGCTTAGCCAATAGGATTTCAGGAGCATAGGTGATAGTCTTCTGACATGTGTGAGCTTTAGCTAATTAATAAATGCAATTAAACTCTCATTGGACCCCTTTGTCTCCTGGCCAATAGGAATCAGGCAAGCCATTGGGCTGTTGAATACTCATTGGACCCCTTGGGAGACTGTCCAATAGTCTTCTAGAGAGCTTAATTTTTATTGGTTCTTTTATTAAGTGTTTTTAAATTAATTAAACTAGATTTACTATAGACTAATTCTCATTGGTCCACCTCCAAGGCCATCCAATAGGATTTGAATACACCTTGCGGGCATCTGGCCTAGGGAGCTGACATGTGTCCCTCTTTCCCCTTGTGTACAAAGGAAGCTTGTGAGTGTGTGTGTTTGTGAAGACATTCTGGGACACACACAAAGCATCCAATTTCCTAAGCTTTTGACCATTGGACACAACCTTTGAATTTTGGAATCTTAGCATTTTGGAAGTCTTAATGGGCTGAACCTTAGGGTCATTTTAGCCCATTGTTGCTCATTTCTCTTTTGCAGATGGCCCCCCCTTTGGATCCCTATTTTCCCTCCTTTGGATCCCTAATGTGGCCGATCTGCCAACTTAACCAATATTCTAGCTTTTTCTACCCTGGAACTTCCCCATATCAAATGATCAATTTAATATGAGAAAATCATTTAGGAGAATTAGATATTTGTTATTATGACATTACCTCTCTCTTTAAATCATAGTCGTCCTCGACTATGTGGTAGAGAAGATAAAGCATATTCATTAGTCCTTTTCCTAGCGGGTAGAGGATCCCTATGTTACCCTACGACATCGTTCCAGAATGGATGACTAGTCCATTTGGCGCTTGAGAGCCTAAGCTGCCACAAGCATGTCTGCACATTAGTCCTATCAATCTTCCATAGTAGAGTGACAAGCTCTACTTGGTGTTCGGGAGACGTCGTCTCCGCAAACTTGATCTAAGCATGCATACCATTTCATTTTTGTGCACAATGAATAAAAAGAGAGTCTTATAAGACAAAAACTTTGTTCATTTTCAACATTTGTACATTTGCTTACTCTTGGGAAGCATTGTACGCATTGACAAGGTTTAGGTTATCTTTTAATTGTATGCCTTGCATCCATCTAGCATCTTCAAAAGGATGATTCTTAAACTTAATAAGATATCGTCGGATAGTCTTACCACCTCTTAGTACCTAGTCTTCATGTCAGAGAATGGACTCAGGTTGCAACACCTCTTGTTGGTCCTCGATCTCTGGTGGGTCTTCAATAGTTGGTTCTTGAGGTGGCTCTCCTTTGTAAGGCTTTAGTAGGCTCACATGGAAAGCGTTGTGTATGAGTCAATGGCTGGGCAACTTGAGTTGATAGGCCATTTCATTAATTGGCCTAAGAATCTGGAAGGGACCATAATACCTTTTTAAACCATTTGTCAGCAATAAACATTAAATTGTAATATAATTAAATGCATAAACAGTTATAAAGTTAAAAAATTAAACAAGTCTGGGGTCGCTAATTTAACGATCGAAAGGCACTAAAGATCGACTATTAATACCATGGGTAAGCTTCAATTTGCTCTGGTCAATTAAGTTGTTTAATCGCGAGAGCCAAGTATTTCATGTTTGAGGGCTGACTAGAGGCTATACCTAGAAGACCTTGTACTTAAGCTACAATAAAAGGAATTTCTCATGAAATCATTGCCTGTCTGATTACCTTTTCTTTGACCCCCCAAAGTCTTTTCACCGTGATTCAATTTTGATGTGTGTGCTTATTTTGTATGCCTTGGGATTTTTGCTTTTCAAGGAAAAGCGCCCACACTGGGAACCTCTAGGGCTCTAGTACCATAGGCGATACATGTGAGTGAAGTACCAAATCAAGCTGAGGTTTCTCTTCCAGCTTAAGATTTTACATTGTGGTACTTTGATTTTTTGTTTGTTTGTTTTCAGCATTTTAATTTTGTAACTTTGGGGGGTCATATAACACTGTTACCCTCCCCAGGCTCATCACACTAGTAAACTCCCTTTATAATACTTAAGCTAAAGGTCAATAGGGACTAAGCCCACTAGAGAGCCCTAGTACATTTCACACAATGCTGCCTAAATCGGATTAAGAACCTAAGTAACCATTGATTATTAGGAAGGCATTCCCCATGGTATTAAGAGAAGATCTCTAACGCTTAGCTTGGTCAAACTAGCTTAGTCGGACTGCTGAATTTTAAACCTAGACAAGTGATTATGACAAAAAATTACATTGAATTTAATTGTACTACGCAAATGTGTTGAATATTATGCTACCAATCATAATTAAAGCAGACAAACATGGATGCAAAAAGATAAGGGCAATGCTAATGGACAAGAAATACTTGTTTGTGTTGATGGTCGTGCTTGATTTAAAGTGTGAACGAGAGAGAGATTCCATGAAGGTCCAAATCCTAACCACAACAACAAGTTCCTGTACACACGAGGAAACACAAAGAATACCTCTAGGAGGCACATCAGTGGGAAGAAAGAACTTTTCTAATCACTAAACTCTAAAACAAAAACATTCCTGTCGTACCAATTCTACCTACCCTCCATCACTCGAGTGATGAGGAACAAAGGTGTTTATGACATAGGTTTCTGTTTCAGTGTACCGGATGTGAATGTGTCGGTCTGGGTCAATGTTTTTAATTTTATTGTGCATACTCGTTTGCTAATTGCTCTTGCTCTTTATTATTTTTGTTTTTTTGAGTATAAGGCTTTATATATACATTCCCTAAGATTGAGAGATTGAGAGGTCAGGGAGGAAGGTTGAGAGGGGAGTGAGTGAATGATGACTGTCAGCAAACACTCCCGCCTTCCTTGGGTAGATCATACCGTTTGAAATGTGCTCGTCACCCTTTGAAACCAATTGTTCAATTGGTAATAGGTGTGGATTTTTGCCAGTATTTTTCTATTACCTTAGGTGCCTCATCGAGTTGCAAGGGTGGCAAGGTACTCTCCCAGGATCGAACTTGAAGTGGTTCATCAGGGTGATTCTTGAACACTGGGAGGTGTGGACTCTTTTGTAGCTTCATGGAGGTCCACTACTATAGATGGAGGCTGTGGAGAAGCTTTTACCTCTATGGATGCATTACATGAGGAGCTAGAAGCTTCATGGGACTCCCCCCTTCCTGAGCTAGGTGGAACAAATCGTTCTTTCTTCGGTACCCAAACTAGCTCTGGAGCGTGTGTGTAGCATTCTGTGATTTTTTTCTTTCCACGGTCGTCAATTTGTTTTGGAGCTACAGGATTGGGCTTGCATGGGTTAGGTGACAAGTAAGAACACAATCTACGTTTTGGCACCCATATTTGATCATTTCCTTGATAGTAGCCTTGGGCTTCCAATAATCGTTTAGGGATCCACCGCCACGTTTCCTTACATTTCTTGGAGTGAGTGGGACGTTTCTTACAAGGATTTTGTTTTTTAGCACTAGCTATGGTCTCTAAAGAAGATTTAGGGACCCATTTGTATGTTCTTTTTGTTATATTAAGATGAGTCTTGTCAGAAGCTATATGCATTGCTTGTAGCATATTTAAGGGTACGGACATTTCATCCCCCTCAGGTGTTACCCGGGTTGTCCCCCTATTTCCCCAAGTGTCTATGGTTGCTTCTAGGTGGACCCAATCCACATTGTCCGACTCAGTCATCCCAAGTAGTACATCCATATAAGGAGAATCTTCTCCAACATCAGTGTCCGCTTTACACTTGTAACAATACTGCAATGGGGCCGAGTGAACTGTGGTGTCAGATCTATGATCAATTATAAACCTGTTTCCTAGAGGATGTGCTCGACCAATCACAAGATCTACTCGAATAATAGAATCTTGGAACTGCAAGTAGACACTGTTTTTAGACCAGTCATGCACCATTTTTGCTTCCCTCATGAAGGGACGTCCTAAGATCATCTCCGATGCCATAGTGTGCTTGGAAAAATCCATAACAATGAAGGTAACTCTTATTTTATGTCCAAAGACCTTGATCTTGAGATCTTCTAGCATCCCAATAGGTTTAACGATAGACCCATTGGCCATCTTCACTACTATGGTTGTGGTCGCAAGGTGAGGTCTTCCCATAGTTTCCCAGCAATTTTTAGTCACAATGCTAACCCCAGTGCCACCATCAAGGATTCCCTTCACAGTTAATCCCTTAGTAGTGATTGGTATGGTCGCATTGGATTCATCACCCTCAAAGTATTGTCCCAACTTGTTAACAAGTATTTCTATAACAAGGTTCTCATCTACGTTGGGTTGTGGATCTAAGTGTTCCTCCTCTATTGGCATCTCCCTAGCACCATCCATCTGGGCAAATTGTGGTAGCCCGAACTTCAGTTCTCCATTGAGGAAGGCTCGAAGAGCTGAGACTAGCTCAAGGTCTTTATATAGTTTGGACATGATGGTGGTTCTAACTAGACATGAAATCCATCAATTTGGCAATGTTTAACGTCACCTTTTGGCCTTCAGTCCCTTGACATGGGGAAGATGGGATCTCATTTCTTTGATAGGATCAAGTAGTCCCTTTGTAAACATTCTTTCCATCAAGAAGTGAGTACGCCCACTTTCCCATGAATTAAAGTCACTTTCTTCTTGGATGACACTAGGTATGGCTAAGGGTCTATGGACTTGGTGAGGTTGTTGTTGCGTAGGGAACACGGTGTCTGTAATCGGGATCTACCTAGGTGCTGGTTCTAGATCCCTTTGGGTATCTTCTACCAAACTCCTTAATTGCTTGACTCGCTCCATCTCCTCTGTAGGGTTTGGATAAGTTCCTATCTTCTTCTTAGATCCTGGCCATTGTGGCTCATGAAGGTCTTCCTTGTTGGTTTCTATCTTAGTGGTCCTTTTGGTCTCCATGGTTTCACCTGAATCAGAATCCTCTTAAGCGTCATTCATATATACGGGTTCGTCACCAGTCCCTATGTTGGTCTTTTGAACTCGGGTCCCTAACTTCGCTGCTTTTTGCGATCTCTTTCTTCGTGTTTTCTTCTTTTTTTGAGATTGGGCAATTGATGCCGTGTCTCTTTCCTCAAGAATATAATTTTGTTTTTGGAGCATCAATCGTGTGAGTACGTTTACTGGTACCACAGGTGTACTCTGTGATGGCTCCTTGGTAACTTCAATTAAGTTTAATGGCATGATCTTCAGTGCATTTGGATTATTTGGACATTGGGCAATCAAATGATCTATGCCACATCGATTACACATGAGTATCGGCATTGTAGACGTGCTCGCTTGATTGGTTTGCATTAGTGTGGCGTTCTTTTGTAGCCTAGTAGGACACTCGGCTACACGATGTGGACCTCCACACTCATAGCATTGAAGAGGTGGTCTCTTAGCAGTGTAATTGATATTTTGACCTCTTGCCGCAAGAGCAGCTACTTGATATACAGGTTTGACTTCTCCCCAATATTCCTCCATGTAGTGTTGTGGACTTTCTTCAAGCACATCCACCCCATAGGAAATATTAGGATCTATATCTTCCTCATAGCCTTCCAAACAAGCAATAGATGACTCACAACCCACTTGATTCACAGAAGTGATTCTCGGATGTGGTGGTTGCGGTCCTAGCACTGGAGGTGGTAAGGGTGTTGTTTGAACAACATTTTGGGTCCTAGGGACCATGTGTTGTGCTGTTTGTTCAAGAGGTGGGGCGAGCATCAATGCAGGCACTCGAGGTGTGTCTCTCCATGCTAAGGTTGGTCTATTGGCCATCGCACGCTTAAATACTATGCAATCCTTAGCTTGATGACCATACCTTCCACAGGCATTGCAATTCCCATTGAATTTTACTCTAAAAGTAGGACATTCACTGGTACTATGCGGTCCATAGCATACTGAGCACCGTTGTTGCTCCCTTCTTGGATACATATGATTGTTTTGCGGAGCACCATTGTCTCCAAGACTCTCTTGAATAGCCTTGGTGAGATCTGCTAAAGTCATCTCAAATATCTTTGGCTCCTTAGCAATAGGCTTTAGGGTCATTGGCTGATGCCTTGATGCTTGTGAGCTAATAGATTTAGGCTCAATAGACACTCTTTCTCCTTGAATCATTAAATTATCCTCCAATTGGATCGCATTGGTGGTGACTGCTTCCCAAGTGGTGATACCTCTAATGACTAGGTCATTGTAGATATCCTCATGTCGTAATCCCCTAATGAATCTATCAAGCATTTGGTTATTGTTGAAGCGCTCATTTGGATTACAAAGAGAATTCAAATGTTTCAAGCGACTTATAAAGTTTCTCACTGACTCTCCTTCCTCTCGTTGGGCTTTCTGGAGCTGAGCGGCTACACCCCAAAGTACACCCTCTCGTATGTATTCTTTCAAGAACAGTCTCCTAAGAGTAGGGTAAATCGTTTTTTCTTCCACCCTTAGGGTTCTATACCAATCCCCTGCCTTCCCACTTAAGGTTAGGCTTAAAGCATTACTCTTATATAGATCATTAGTGTTCTCCTAGAGAATCGCATATTTGTTCAAACACTTCGATATGCTTTCTCACATCCCCTCTCCACTAAATTTTTGTGTGAGCTTGGCTATTTGTACTGCCTTACTTCTAGGCTCTCTATCAGGCGTGTTACGCATATTCTCAGCAATAGATCATTGACCAATAGCTTGAGCAAATGTTGCCAAGTCACCTAAGTGAGCAGGCACCGTGGGTGAAGGCGCTCCAGAGACTACATGTGGAGTAGGTATTGGCATTGGGCTTGGCACATAGGAAACCCTTGGGTTCCACGTTTGGTATGGTGTTGTGCCATGTGGCGGACTAAAGTTCATGTGTGGCCCTAGCCATAGCAAACATTAGATGTGACATGCTAATGCTAGCCGGTATAGTCCCATGGAAAGAAGAACTTGAGTGTTGTGGTTGTGGAGCATAGGTTGTTGAAACAATGGGAGGGGTAGGGGCTACATGAGTATGAGGACCCATGGGTGTATACGATTGGTACACACTTGTAGGTATTGTTGCAGGCATTGAGCTACAATGTAGCGGTGCTTTACTAACAAATGAGGTCCATGGCGTGTTTCTCGGCATGCCCATCATTGGGGTAGGCATGGTAGCCGTGGTGTCATCAACGGAAAGACGAGATAGACTTGGAAAGGTCAAGCTATCACTTGTGGGATCAGATTGCACTAAGACCCCTAGAGAAACAACATATGGAGGATCCATCGGACTTACCGAGGGAGTCTCCATTTGCGATAAGGTCAGTTGTTTAGCCTTTCTTGTATCCAAGAATCTCATGAGACCCTTAAGGCATGTGGATCCCCTTGTTCTGTCTCTTCAACTCAATCACCTTATGGATGACCTCATAAACTCTTTGTTGTTGATCCTCCACACTAGTAGCACCCATTGTGGATTGTAGCACATCTAACCAACCCACATGATAGGTGGGACCTGTGTATAGGTCAGCCAGAGTTTCTATTTGTAGTTCGTACTCCCAGTTCTCATTTAAGAACACTCCATCTAGGGTTGAGGTTCTAGGGATGTCCTTTGAGCTAGATGCAATGTTGCTTTCTAGGGGTTGGCCCTTAGCGGTTGCTAAGTTAGGAGCACTTGATTGCTCTCTTAGCAAGGATATTGACATAAGGGCTTTCGCTTTTAACTCTCTTCGTTGCTTCGCCTTGCGTAAGCTCTCGACTTCCTTTTACCTAACCGCAGTGATATATCACTCAACCTCTTGCACTTCGGCAAGGCTTCTACCATCGGGTAATGTGACCTCGGAGGAGAATACCTCTGAAGAGTCAGGAGGTGCAGCGAATGAAGTATTCATGTGCACATTCTCTAAGGGCATATGCTCTACGTTGGTCATGAATGGAGAATTTACTTCCCCACCCCCCTCATTTACATCATTAGCTCCATGTTCGGAGCGAGTGGCTCTACTAAAGGTTTTCTTCAAGCATCTAAGCACGCTCGGCCTGGACCGTGGACCCATGGCATACATGTCTTGGCTTGAGCTATCAGAATTAGGCATTGGGAAACCCTCCATGATGTCGTAGTCAGAGGAAGAGCCACTAGCCGCTATATTCGGGTCTTGGTTTGTACTAACTTGGGTCCCCACCGAGGGCCTGGAACCTAAAGTAGGTGGATATTGAGAACTCACGTAAGTCAAAATTCTCTCTAGTTGCTCCATCTCTAGCACACGACCAGAGCGCAGATGCATCTGCCTTTGGCACCCTACAAGCGTCGGCGAATAACCTCGAAGGTTAACCGCTTACTTTTTTAAGCGTCCGTTTTCACTTGTTTTTTTTATGTTTTTTAATATTTTTGAATGATCGATTTTTTGATTAAAGTGTGTGATAGCTCAAAACAAGCGTATCACTCAAAGGGTTGCGGTGTGCTTTATAGCACAACGTTCGGTTACCTGAAGCTCCGTTGGTCCTCAAAAAATCGATTTTTAGATACGTGTGAAGCTAAAATACCTAATTTTAAAGGACGACTGAGGCCTAAGCCTGAGCGTGAGCTTGGGCTTGGGTTTAGGCTTGGGTCTGTGAGATATTCTCGATCCCGGTCCTACCTTTAATTTTTTTAAAAAACTTTTTTTAAAATTATTATTATTATTATATTTTTTATTTTTTAAAGGATAAGATCGCTGCGGCCTGTGTGAGAGCACACACACACTCTACCTACTTCCAACTAATACACCTACTATTACACACTAACACACTTCATTAGCTTCTTACTTACATTGCATTACATAGAACTAACAACCTTAATACTAACACCTTACACAGAGAAAAAACACAATACCTTTGAAAACTCCATTAACAGAAAAAATACACAGTAGTAACACAAAATCCTTCTTCTCAACACACACACCCTCCTTCCTTACCTTTCCTACAATTAAAATTGCACCACAAAAGAAGCACAGAGTGCCATTCAAGCTTAGTGTATGGCATTCCCCGACAGCGGCGCCAAAAATGTGCACGTATGTCGCACATGTCAATGCAAGGAGCTTGCCGATACACTGTGTGCGAGCCACAAATGGCTCCAAGCACACAACAAGCCTAAACTAGTAAGCTCGGAGATGGAATTGGTGTGTCACTCACCACTCTACGCTTCCTGTCGTGGAGGATTCCTCGCAGCGAAGAAGAGGGAGATGCCGCTACGCCGCGCTCAACCGCCTCGCCGCCATCGTGCCACCGCAATGCTCGATCGCACTCTCTCTCACTCTCTCTCTCTCTCTCTCTCTCATGCATACACACACACACACACACACACACACACACATACACACACACACACAAGGAGATGAAGAAGAAGAAGATGAGATGGAGCAAGAGCACTCTTCAATAGCACAAATGAGAGAATGAGTGAAGTTTAGGTTTAGTTGACTTTTATATGAGCTCGCCCCATTCACACTTGGGTGCCAATGCTTAGCCAACTAATCCCTTGAATGTTCCAGTTAGAGTGCGCCTCTCATCGACGATCACTCTTACCCTTTTCCTATTGCACCGAAAAGCCCGGTACGTGACTCTACCAAATAAATAATATGACGTCCGTTGTAGGTGATAGGAATGTACGTGAGGGTTAGCACCCATCTCGTAAGCTTTTATGCCTAGCTTGGTGGCCAACTCTGTAGATATGAAATTGTGAGTAGAACCAGGGTCAAAGAGAATAAAAGCATCATGTTCTCCTACCTTTCCCCAAGCATGGCATAGAGGAGATCCTTTGTGGTGAGTTTCCTCCTCTTGGATTTTGACCAAGGTAGCTCTAGGAGGTTCATGGCGGGTGTTCTTTTGGGGACAAGTGCGGTACACATGCCCTTGCTCGCAGCACTTGAAAGAGTGGTTATCCTTGCGATAACGGTCAAGCTCTTCAGGAGAGAGTTTGTTTTTACCTTTGTAAACTCCCTTCTCCTTAGCTTTGTTGGAGTTGCCCTCAGGAGACTTTTGGACATTGTCCTTCCCCTTAGGCTCATTGGAACACTTGTTTTATGTGGGCTTAAAATTTCTTTTAGCCCCTGTTTGGAAGTTGACTTTAGAAGCCACCATAGTATGGTGTATAACCGTCGATATGGTGCATGGCCTTTGGGAGTTGAGATACTCCACCATTTCTTCAGCTAAGCCCACACAAAATGTTTCTTTTTCTCTCCAAAATCCAACTTCTTGAAGACAGTGGCTTTGAGTTGTAAGTCCCAAAACTTGTCTACATATTTGTGAATGGATTCATAGGGAGAGAGCTTCAAGCTTCACCATTTGGTGTGTACTTTGTCTTTGGCATCGATGGCCAAAAACTACTTCATAATGGAAGCTCTTAAATCTTTCCATGTTTGTGGAGCTTCACCGTTGGCCCATAGGCTAGACCACCATTGTTTGGCAGACTTTTGAAAGTGCATAGCTACATGGTGTAGCTTAGAGGACTCAGTGAAGCCCTCATCTCCAAACGGCACATCGAACTGTTGGATAAATGCCAAGACTTTGTCCATAGCACCAAAGGTGTCATCGTAGGTAAGGAAAGAGATTCTCTTCCCTCCCTCTTTGAACTTCTTGAGCTTGGATGACCTCTTCCATGCGGCATAGGATTTCCTATGGCCTCTTCTTTTTTATGGTTCAAAGGTTGCACCATCACTTTCTTCAAAAGGTGAAGAATTTGAGGAAGATGGAGAAGAGGGTGACCTCTTTCTCGCCTTTTTCTTGCCTAAATCTTCTTTGTATTCATCATCACTTTCATAAGAGAAAGAGGATGAAGAAGATGGAGAAGAGGGTATCCTCTTTCTCACCTTTTTCTTCTCTTGCTTTTTGTCATCCCTCTTTGAAGTAGGGTGTGGAGAAGTATGTGATGGCCTTCTATGTTTTGGAGGTGATGGAGAGCGTTTAGCCCACCGTCTTCGTGGAGCAATCTTCACCGAGGTGGCAAGAGACTCATGGATCCTCTTCTTATTCCAAAATCAGAGAGAGGCCTCTTTTGGAAGTCTCGCAAGGAGGCTTCCTAGGTGCTCTCTCGTCATGGTGGGGAGCTTGGAGAATCCCATGAGCACGAAGCTGCCGTTGCACTTCACTTTGGAGGGATGGATTGCCCATGGCTTGTGGAAGCCTAGAAACAAGATAGTTAACAAGCATCGGGGCATCATTAGTAGCCTGCTCATTAGCAAAATCAAAGTTATCAACATTAATTTCACTCTCTTTACTATTGTCAGCCATTCTAACAACTTTTAGGTGTACTTTGGCACTTCAAGCCCTAGTTGCTACTCCTATTTACCCCTTTAGAAAAAGCACTCAAGCTACTATACCCGTGGCTCAAATACCATTAATTGCAAGGAATAGAAGAGAGGTCGTTAAACACCAAAACAGCACCGGCTCCTGACAAGCTTCTAATAGCTCAATATTGGTTAAGCAATAGGCAGGCCCGTAAGACTCCACTATTAAGACCATATCCCTCAGCGGTGATGCCCCGTTAATTGCACAAAGGCAGGTGCCCTGCAATACTGAAAAATCCCTATTCTACTTACTCACATGCAATTAATAATACCAGCCATTTATAGCTAGCTTGAGGACCTCCCTTCTTGAGCCAGAAAAGACAAACCTTGTGCACTGATACCAATGTAACATTAAATGGTCTAGTAACTTGTGTGTACGGAAAATAGCATGAACATAGTGAGCATTTCATTAGAATAGATTCCTAATGAGAATAACGAGAGTGCTTGGGTGGAGAGAGCAACAAAAAGTATAACACCTAGTTAGATAGCATGAAAAATACTTCAAACGAGAGAGAAATTAAGCAATTGACAACAGTTGAGGACCTGATTTCCATGGAGCCGGTCCCCCCTCAAAAAGGCTTTGCATTATGGTTTCTCCCATCAAGAGAGACATTTTACAATACCAATATTCTTTGTGTTCCTTCAATACTAGCAGTGCAATGAAGATGGAAACTTCAAGCACTAAGCAAAACACTTATCAAACACAACATCAATTCCCTCATGGTCTCAGACCCAAGACCTCACACACCTTCAAAGATGGTGAGAGCTAGCGGGGTATGAGAGTAGATTGAGAGGAAGAAGAAGTAGTCTTACGAGAAAGATGTACATCTCCTCACATAATCACTCGTATTAGCATAGCTTAGCTTAGTAATTAGCATGGTAGAGGAGATGAGCATGCATTGAAGCTTGGCTCTTGGTTGGATTTGCATCACAAAGCCAAGAGTTGTTGGTGTAGGCCTCCCTTCTCACAAGCTTGGAGTAGGTGATAAGCTTTCCATTAAAGCTTGAGAAGAGAGAGAGAGAGAGAGAGAGAGAGAGAGAGAGAGAGAGAGAGAGAGAGAGAGAGAGTCTTCTTACTCTACACATGAGCTTGTGTGAGTGTGTGTGGATAATTTCCTTTGAAAAATCATCCCCCTCTCTCTCTCGGTCGACCCCTCTTGCTATTTGCTCTTCCTAGCACCTCATTGAAACCTCCCCAGGCTTAGCCAATAGGATTTCAACAGCATAAGTGATAGCCTTCTGACATGGGTCCCCCTTTCCCCTTTTGTGAGAGCTTTAAGTAATTAATAAATGCAATTAAACTCTTGTTGGACCCCTTTGTCTCCTGGCTAATAGGAATCAGGCAAGCCATTAGGCTGCTGAATACTCATTGGACCCCTTGGGAGACTGTCCAATAGTCTTCTAGAGAGCTTAATTCCTATTGTTTTTTTTATTAAGTGTTTTGAAACTAATTAAACTAGATTTTCTCTAGCCTAATTCTTATTGGTCCACCTCCAAGGCCATCCAATAGGATTTGAGTACACCTTGTGGGCATCTGACCTAGTGAGCTGACATGTGTCCCTCTTTCCCCTTGTGTACAAAGGAAGCTTGTGTGTGTGTGTGTGTGTGTGTGTGTGTGTGTGTGTGTGTGTTTCTCTCTCATCCCCTACTTCTTGGGATCTCCCCCTCTTATGTAGGAGTTTGTGAAGACATTTTGGGACACACACAAAGCATCCAATTTCCTAAGCTTTTGACCATTGGACATAACCTTTGAATTTTGGAACCTTAGCATTTTGAAAGTCTTAATGGGCTAAACCTTAGGGTCCTTTTAGCCCATTGTAGCTGACTTCTCTTTTGCAAATGGCCCCCCCTTTGGATCCCTATTTTCCCTCCTTTGGATCCCTATTGTGGCCGATCTGCCAGCTTAACCAATATTCTAGCCTTTTCTCCCCTGGCACTTCCCTATATTAAATGATCAGTTTAACATGAGAAAATCATTTAGGAGAATTAGATATTAGTTTCTATGACAGAATGATTTACTTGGCTACTGCAAAGCTCTAACTGGGAAATCAAAAATTCAAAAAAGCATGGTTCAACATCAAGCAAATGAGATTATACGAATTTCTACTTGGCATTGTGAGGACCAAAAAACCCTTTTGCAAACAAAAGAAAAAGTTGGAACTTACAAAGGAAAGATACAAGCTTAGATGCTCGTGTGCGAAAGAAGAGACTACGGAATCGTGAAACTTTGAAGGTTGGCTCTAGAGGTCTCAAGAAAAGAATTCAAGCATTGAGGTCAGGATTGTGAACCTTTGAGTGTATTTCAACTATACATTGTTTTTGTGCGGTCCCCACCCCGTCATCTCAAACGATGGTTTTGATGGTAAACTTGGTGGCCACTAGATCTATAGCGGAAGCAAACAAAGTGGTTTAAGGGATCAACTAGCGGACGAGCTCTCATCACCAAGCTAGCAACGAGATCTAGTTCCACCCCGCAAGGGAAAGCGTGTCTAACCAATTATCGGTCCTAAGACTCACCTTCCAAAAGGAGAGAAGTCTCGAGTGTCTTTTTCCCCATTGCTTTCAAAGGGACGTACACTTGGGACTTCATTGCTTTTGGTGTAATGAGCAATTCTAACGTCATTTTTCGTACTATGGGGACAGAGAGTTTCCAACCAATCGGGACCACCCTTCTCATAGGCATTGGCAACCCGAGCCAAGCCCCCACTTTCCACCCCCATACTCACACTTTGTCTTGCGTGTCCTAATTACTAACACATTTGTTGTTCAACATATATATTCATTGATTAATTCTAATTCACAGGTTGTGTTAAAACAGCCCTTCAAACAGTTTTTCAAAGCGGCACCAAAACAATCTTTCTAGTAAAAATTCGCTCAATAACTCATTTCATTTAAACTTCCAATGTCCTGGAGGCACGAAATCCCCCAGTGAGTGTTAACTCCACTCGTTGTCACCTAGTTGCCCATACAACTAGATTTGTCCACCGTATAAAAAGCACGACATGGACATCCCACCGCAAAGAACGCAAGTCGCGGATATCCACCGCAAAGAACGCAAGACGTGGATCAAAGCCCTAAGCTAGGTAATCCTAGCTTCTGCGAGAACCTCGCGAGCTGCCTCCTGTGATCAAGAGGGGGATCAGGACTAAATCAACATTCGAATTAAAAATGAACTGGCCGAGTTAATTTTCCCTAGCAAACAGTCTTTCCTACACCAGACAGTATATCCCGAAAACATTCTTTCCTACTTGAATTTAAATGCATCGATTAAAATACCGTGGTCTCCGTTGGATCTTCCAACATGTTTTGGGGTAATGTAACTTTCCTACCTTACCGAATGCAATGTTATTAAACTGTATTTGAATTACAATTAGACCTACCTCAATAATCTCCTCTTGATTGCTTTGTGAGATGGCCGGTGCTTGCTCGACGATAGGAGCCTTTCCCTTTCCGTTGGTGTTGCTTGTTCCGGCCTCATGGTCGTGAGATCCACCAAAACGGGTCCTCTTTGGGGCCATTATACTCACTACTAAAGATGATGAATTTGGAAAACAACTAGTGTCCAATATTACCATAACAACCACAAACGGTCCGGATACAACATGGTTAGCCTTATCAAGCAATTACTCTTATACGGAAGGGGTAGATTAACTTAGAGTACGGTTATTACTCATCTATCTATTTTTGGGTAATTTTGGGGTAATATTAGATGATCCAAGTTATAATTACATAAATTTAGGATAGCATCTCCTCGTGAACTTATGGAAATTGACTCTGAATTAAGATTCTTAGCTTAAGCAATTGGAGAATTCAGTTCTAGTAGTTACTTGCTTATTTAGAGTGGTTGAATGATGATTTTAGTGTACTAATTCCTTCTAAAAAATGAACGGAAAGATGCAATTATGTCTTATGCATATGCGGAAGAAATTCCGTTCTCTAGTGACAATTAATTTTGAGAGGGGGGATTAACTCTTCTAATTACACATTAATCTCTTGCAATATGAGTTTAATCCTTTAATTAAACTCTTTCCTAATGAAATGACAGATTGGGGTTGTTTAATTAGTTACATTGCTAAAAATCGGGTCAATCTCCACCACTCAATCATTGAATTGACTAGATGGTAATTCCTTCTTACTAACCATGGATTAATTTGTGATTAGAAGGTTGACTTAATGCATAATTAGCTAATGGGATTAATAAAGTGAAATAGACTAATTGCATAGGTGATTTAGAGAATTTCTACTAGGTAGAGTAGTTAGATTATGCATAGTATTAGCCGAAGATAAGGGATTCATAGAGAGATTAAGATGTAAGCATGAATTTAACTTGAGATTACCGTAATTCGAGTTGATTAAGACCTTAATTGTTGATCCAACAAGAAATTGGTAGCACCTCCTTCCCTTAATCCTCTCCTAGAGGTTGTGTATGCCGGCAGCACCTCGCCCAAGGTATGTGTGTGAGGGAGTGTGTGTGTGTGTGTGTGTGTGTGTGTGTGTGTGTGTGTGTGTGTGTGTGGGAACAGGTCCTTCAATAGGCTCCCAACCTCAAGAGGTCGAATTATGCTGCTAATTGCATTTGGATGAGCACTTTGGTCATGCATGGCAGCTTGAGTGCATAGCTTGCAAGTGTCCAATTTTCTTGCTTTAACTGAGTCTCACGCTCTCTCTCTTTCTTGGAAACTCTCCCACAAGCTCCTAGATGAGTGGGGGCGCCCTCTAACTGCTAAAGCAAGCTCCCAATGGCCTAGAGCCTGTGCACACACCAGTCCACGAGTGCCGGTGCCCCTGCTAGCCTTAGAAAAAAAATTATTTTTATCCTTAGATGGTCGTTACAGCTTGGATTTTGATTCCGAAACTTGTTGTGCTAAGACGGAGCTAAGGTGCATCATCCCGAGTACATGCCATATTTAGCAGCTCCTGGTGTCCGGAATTGCATTTTTTCAAATTCTGAATACGAGTGCAGTTTGACGAGCCGGTCAAAACTAGACGGGTCGGGTGACCAAAACTTACTATTTTAGGAAAATTTTCACCCAAAAAAATTTATTTATTTTTGAAAGCTCTATAACTTCTAAACATCTTGGCACCGAGAGATTTAGAAAAACTGCCAAAAATAGTAACTTTTTGCAGTATGAAAACTGGGTTCAATTATTTACATGTGGGATTGGTTTTGGAGAAAGGTGGAGACCTTACAGTTTTTTCTTATGTTTGTTATATTTTCTATGTAGACATGCTATATATCCTTACAAAGAAAACATATATCCAAAAGCCAATGTAGGAAAGCATTTGAAGCCTTTGATAACAAGTGGTCTCGCAAAGGATATAATGCATGACAAAAAGTATAAGGTTTTGCAGTGAGATGTTGTTGACCATTTTATTACAAAGAGTCCAATTCTTACCAGTGAAATACAGGGCACACTTGACTCCCTTGGTGTGAGTAAGAGAGGGTACTTAGCTATTCAGCAGTCTATCTCCTCCATTCTTGTGAAGAATGGAATAAAGTCTAAACTTCTACCAATTGTAGCAAGTGTTTGGAAAGAGAGACTTCAACTCAACCATGCATAGACAAATTTCATTGGATGTCCATTTCATATTGATGGTATTTATAGATCTCAAGGAACAATTGTATGTTACAATGAGTACAACAATATCTTCATGGACCTCACTTTGTTGCAAACTAGAATGGTTGAGTTCTACAATGTAACATTTGAAGCTAGATGAGTGTGAGATCCTCAAAGAGAAGAAGCTAGAATGAGTGTGAGATCCTCGAAGAGAAGAAGCTAGAATGAGTCATAATAACATAGATGAATAGGGCTCTTTCAAAATGCCCCACTGATGATCCTTCATACTTCAATGTTCAATCCGAAACAAACATATGGTGGCTTGGTGCTTTGTATTTTGTTTTGAAGCTAGATGAGTGTGAGATCCTCAAAGAGAAGAAGCTAGAACGAGTCATAATAACATAGATGAATAGAGCTCTTTCAAAATGCCCCACTGATGATCCTTCATACTTCAATGTTCAATCCGAAACAAACATATGGTGGCTTGGTGCTTTTCCAATATTCCATTTCCACCTTTTATTCAGCTCTAGTGAGCCCTCTTGAGATTTAATTTTAGATTTAGTTTCACGTCTCATGCGGATTTAATCTTGAAGGTAAAGAAATAAGACCTCGACATTTTATATTGGGTGTTCCATCAAACCCCTATCCCTGATATCATTGATAAACAAATGAATCAAGGAAAGGTGATGGTTGTCAATGAGAGGGGAGACTTTCAGGTCCAATGGCATCTTGCAGGCAACCTTAAAACACTGAAGTGTATGTATAGTTGTGGAATGGGTGCTATGGTAAAGGCTCCATGCTTGTATTGCATGGAGCCTGCAAAGACGATGGACCCAAAATGGCGGAGAAAGGCACCTACTCACCACAATGAGGATCCTAATTTCCACCAGTTTTGGATATTTTACTTGGCAATGTCCACATTTGTACAATGCATGCTCTTTGCAGAATTAATTGGTATATCTGTACGTTGGGTTTGCTTGGAAAATCAAGAACTCAAAAGAACAAAACGTTGCGGTAGTGGTATTTGAACTGGTTTTGTTAAAGAAGGGTCTCCATGGGGGCAATGTGAAAATCCAGTGGGACGAGAAAAGGTCAACCAATGATAAGATGTACCTTGAAAACCATCTATTGGTGGGGTCAGGGAAACCATCTATCAAAGCCAACAGAAATCAAAGATAAGAAGCTAACCAAGTGTAGAAGGATATATCAGTCCACTTATGTCATCAAAATTGAGTGTTAGCAATGGAAAAATAGCCATATGGCAGTGAAGGACCAAGAACCCACAACTTGCAATGCCAAGGGTGAAGTGTGGTGTTCCACCGATGTGCTATTTCAGATATGTGACAAAGATGAGTGGACACAAAATGATCTAAACAAGCTTAAGGAGAACCTTCAACTACTAAAGAAAGCATTTAAGACAGCATGGACTGAAACTCAGATTACTCATTACATGGTACTGTTAACGCACCCTTTTAAATGATAAGGGCTAAAAGGTTGTTTAAAATTCTTGACAACTTGTTTTATGTGCAACACATCATTCTCAATCACCATACTTCATTCAAAAGTATGGAAACCCAAGCATATGGAACACCCTTCAAGGCTTGGAAATGTCTCATTACATGGCCAAGAATGCATATTTCAGACACACACGACATGCTGGCTCTCGAGATAAGGCAAATAGTTTGAAAGAGTTGTTTCAATGGTTTTATTGTAGAATCCTTCATCAACTGCAACAAAAACATGTATTGGATTGTTTGGTAACAGCACAAGCAATTAGGCATTTGCAACAAAAGGAAACGGAAATGAGTAGAGGCATTCAACAACTCCAATGCTCGTGAAGGCCAAAGAAAGTGGAGAGAGACAATGCAATATGTTAACCATAGGTGGATCAAGAGATTTTGATTTTAGGTCACAACATGTACAAGAGATGTTTAATGCTATGATAGATACATTACAAGTCACAAGTATCTCAACTTGATGATAGATAGTGGATATCTTTTGGCACATTACCCTTGTATCGGATCATTAAATGTTTTCCATAATCTAATAGTTCATTTGGGTTTTGTTTCCCCAAAGTGAGCGACATTGTTATGTATGTGTAATAATAAGCTGCACGACCATTCGTGTACCCCAGACAGTATCCAAAACATTCTGTAGCAAAAAAATTGTCGATGAGGATAAGTTTGTCTGCATTCCGTGGAAGCATTGGTCCACCTAGAAAGCATGAGAGTGTCTTGAGAGAGAATGTTGTAGTACTTCCCTCTTAAGACATTCCATTGTGAAAGACTAGTATGGGTGCCTCACAGAGTCTGGCAAGATATTGTCCTAGTGCTGCATCCCTTCCACGATACTCTCTTGTCCGACGACAAAGGAAGTCATCCTTTTCAACAATCCATGACTGTACACAAAAGGATGGCTTAGAGAAAGACAATGACAGCTAGAATTTTTGGGTGGGGGGCAGGGGGGACTTACCATCATGTAGCTCTCGTCTTGCATATATAAGTCATCCTTCCATAGGTCCACTGACCTCGTGGACCCTTGTGCGGGATGCGTAAACCAGCTCTCTACTTCCTGCGTACTGGTTGATGGCATGAGGTTGTTTTTGATAGCTTGGAATGTGGCCTCATCTAGGAGTGTCTCTCTATACTTGTCTGCCTTGTCAAAGTAGAGCTTGAGGCACTCCATTGGGTTACTAGAGGTTTCCATTGCCTCGTCATCACTGTTGTCATCAGATACAAATCCACTCCTCCCCTCTTGAAATTTAGAGAGTGTGGCAAGTGCAAAGTCCTCCCTTAAAGAAAATATACTTTGAATGTCATGGAAGAAAATGTATGATCTCTCACCAAATTTGAAGTCTGGCTGTCCAGTAAGCATCAATGTGGCTTGCTTCTCATTAATGCCAGAGACATCTAAAGGTAGTTTGATGTCAAATGTTTTAACTGTAAGTATTTTGCTTTGTTGCACCTCTTTAGCCTTTGCCTCAAAATTAATATCCTCCTCAATCTCAAGAACCTCATTGGACTCCATGTCCTCATCATCTTGTTAATCGGGTGGTAGACCCTTCTCATCCACCATTACCTCTGAAGGATCTTTCAATAGACTAGCACATAGAGGATTTAAGAATATAAGGAGCCCAAAGGATTCTTTAATTAGCTTGCATCTTATTCGCGCATAGTACACCATGAGGGTCTATAGATGATAGGCAGCTGATGGTACTTCTTGTATGAATGTCTTGTCGAATCACAATACTTTAAGTG
This sequence comes from Adiantum capillus-veneris, assembly GCF_014529385.1. Lineage (NCBI taxonomy): Eukaryota > Viridiplantae > Streptophyta > Polypodiopsida > Polypodiales > Pteridaceae > Adiantum > Adiantum capillus-veneris. Next base: position 72,991,577 of record NC_140960.1, on the reverse strand, counting down.
CACCACCACCATGTCAGCAAGAACCACCTGCCCTTGTGGACCTCAAGCTCAAACTTGTCTCCTTTAGACTTGAGGAAATTGTTGTGCTGAGCTATAAGGTCATCCAAAATGAATGGGGCATTGAAGATAGAAGAGACCTTGTCGAACATTTCAGCAGCTCCTGCATATACTGCAAAATAAAAAATTCTTTCATCCACACATGCAGTATATTCAACCCCATCCACCCCTTCCTTACATTTTGTAGTTAGCTCACTGGCAGAAGAAAGATCAATGTTTCTCTTTTTGGTGCTAGTCACTTGAAGCTTCTGGCTTACAAGCACTTCTTCCTGTTCTAAAGCTTTTGAGTCATTGGGGGGTTTCTCTGTCCCCACAACATCATCTCCAAGAAATGTATCTTTGGCCTAAGCAAAGTTTGCATCTCTCTTTAAAGAGCCTCTTAGAAACTTAGGTGGTCTCTCTTTTGCTTCCTATTCACCTAAGACAATTTTTGGATTGACCCTCTGCCACTTCATTCTGTGGGATATTGATCCTAAGAAAAACGTAATACATGCAAAAATAGGTAAGTATTGGGACACACCAACATTTAACTTTTTTTATTAAATATTATAACACATTTCTTCTAAATTGCAAGATGTTGCTCTCTCTCTCTCTCTCTCTCTCTCTCTCTCTCTCTCTCTCTCTCTCTCTCTCTCTCTCTCTCTCTCTCTCTCTGTGAGAGTGGCATTATGGCACATGGGAACGATTTAGCGACTAATAGAATGATATCTGCACACCATTGTGCACACAAGGGCTCAAGTCTTTTACTCTATGTCAATCTTGTTTGAGTGCCTAACCCCCTACATACCCATTTAGTGCTCTACAACACGTGGACAACAATCACTTGACCAACAACACCCGTCCACGCACCATAAGTAAAATTATCGTCTCTCTCTCTCTCTCTCTCTCTCTCTCTCTCTCTCTCTCTCTCTCTCTCTCTCTCTCTCTCTCTCTCTCTCTCAAAATGTACATTAAATCACGCTTATAAGAAATGAACAAGAGTAAGGGTTACCTTTTCCTGGGCTTGGCATGGAAACCTTCAAGAGATGTTTCTGTAGACATCTGTGTGTGTGTGTGTGTGTGTACGAGCTCTACCTAAGTGTATATCTCCCCCCCTCCCCCCCTTCTGTGTGAGTGTGTGTGTGTGTGTGTGTGTGTGTGTGTGTGTACGAGCTCTACCTAAGTGTATATCTCCCCCCCTCCCCCCCTTCTGTGTGAGAGTGTGTGTGTGTGTGTGTGTGTGTGTGTGTATACGAGTTCTACCTAAGTGTATCTCCCTCTCTCTCTCTCTCTCTCTCTCTCTCTCTCTCTCTCTCACACACACACACACACACACACACACACACACACACACACACACACATTGTTAGCGGGTCACCGCGACAGACGTCTGTAACATAGCTTTTTGGTACTAAAACATAATTGGAATATGCAAGGAAGTGACTCAAGATGGGGCACGGAGACTCAATGAGATTGTCAATTTCAAAGAAGTGAACCTAAAGGACTATTCATACATCTACAATAGAAAATCAATCACTTTCTAGTCAGAAAATCAGTCTATGTCCAATCTCACCGCTCTAGGTCATCATGCTTTTTCAATATCCAAACGAATTTGAAATGCAACGAAACTTAAAGAGAGGTGTTACAACGCCTAATGGCATATTCCTACCAAATTCTACAGTCAACTGGGAAGGTACATAAATAACAATCCATCCCAAAAAATGTATAAAAAACTGAAACAGAACTACACAAAAAGGTTTCCTTCAAGCGTAGAAACACTCTTCCAAGGTCAAAACATCAAAAAATAACCATTTAAGACCTCAAATCAATGCATTTAGCTCACAGACAAGATGTCGCAAACTACAACAGAATTGAGAATAATTACACTTAGATTAAAGGGCAAGAGACAAGGAACACAATGTGCTATTTGGAATCAAATTCTGATTACCAGACAAGGAGAAAGATTGACAACTTGTAGCAACAAAGCAACTCTCAGTCGACGTCCGATAAATCCCAAAGATAATGATAATGTCCCCTCCAAAACTAAGGGTTTTGACTTAAAAACTTCGGACCCTTTCCCACGGCATTTGGCCAATTACAAGGTTTGTAGGCTCGGAGATAATACGAGGGAATGATAGACTATATTACAATTTGAGAATCATCAACAACAGAATTACACAGCTTCTTTTGAAAAAAATGATTGAATACAATAAATTTTGGTGTGTATCTGGCTTTTAAGTGACATTCCGTTGTATTCACCAAACATTCCCCCCTTCCTATTCATTGCACGTCTTTGTGCAATCTGCATTTGAATGTTGCCTTTAGTAGTTAATCAGTATCTTTTCCAGCGTCCCTGTGAGTTGCTTGAATTTTTTTGCCCTTGCCTCAATCTCCATCTTTGTTGCTAGCTCTCTGAAAGGATTATTGATGAGAGTGCTCTGATATGTGATATGCCGAGCTGGTAAATCTCTAGTCATGGGATTAAAGATGGAGGAGTTGACTTCAAAGAATCCTATCATGAATGCCTCCTCAAAGGTTTGCATGTAGTGTGAGGGCAAAAAATGACTCTCGCATACAATCCCATGATGATGTTTTTGCTGGGAATTTATGTTTCCATATTCTAGCATAGTCCTCTTGTGCCTTCCACAAATACCTGCCAAGGATTCTCTGCTGCTTCTATATCATTGAATGCCGTTATGCAGGTAATTAGCATCTTTACAATGTTTACAAGCGTCTAACATGCAAGATCTGGTATTTCCTTCATCATGTTGATGACTCCTTTGAGCGTGTGAAGCATGTACTTTTCTGAGGGGAGGAGGTTATTGTTTGGCTGGGTTATGACTAGGTAGTTTAGAATTGCTGGTCTCCTGCTTTGCCATGAATAAAAGCTTTCCCAGGATCACCGTCTGTTGATGGGACAATAGGTTGGGTCGATCCAGAGATGCTATGGAGTATTTGTATAATAGGTTTCATCGGTTGGGTGCTGCTCAAACCATTTCCTTCACCAAGTTGCTTGATTCTTGCATCAAAAATAGGCTGATTTGTAGCTTTTTCAAAAAAACCCGTAGGCTGTACATTTGCCTCATTGGAATTTACAATTAAGTTTCCACCATTAAAAAGAGGCAACAAAACATGACATCTTGTGAAACCAAGATATGTTTCTCGTGTGGATGGTATAACTTGAAACCTTATCTTTCAGTACTATAACAAAAAAAAATGCATTTAACAGCCTTATCATCCAATTTTTTATGTTGCGTTTGTGGCACCAAAGCATAAGCCAAACAACCAAAAATGTGTATGTGATCAATAGATTGCTACTTATCATGCCGCCATGCTTCGTAAGGAGTCATATACTACAAAGCTTTTGTAGGACACATGTTAAGTACATAAGTAGCACACATGATAGCCGCAAGACAAAATGGATGTGGCAAAGCTTGACTCTTGACCATGCATCGTGCAGTCTTTGTAAGAGACTTGTTTTTCCTTTTAGCAACACCATTTTGCTAAGGTGTATACGACATTGTACATTGGTGTTCTATACCACATATAGCCAAAATGCATTAAACTCATGAGACATATACTCCCCCCCTTGACCTGAACGGAGGGTGCCACCCTTCATACAATTAGAGATATTTTCAACCATAGCCAAAAATTTCTTGAAGAACATGAACACTTTGGACTTAGCTTCAAGTAGATACACCCATGCATGCCTGGAGTAATCACCAATGAAAGTCACAAAGTATAGATAATTGCCTTACAACGGAGTTTGCATAGGCCCACAAACATCACTATGCACAAGTTGCAATCTGCATGTAGCCCTTATTGAACCATTATTTGGAAACTTTGAATGCTACATCTTACCTAAAATGCAGCCTTCACAAACAGGCTTTGAAGGTGCTTCAAGAGGCAACAAAGCATCAAGCATATTAGATTTTTGCAAATGCAGCAAACTGGCAAAATTCAGATGCCCAAAACATGCATGCCAAAGTTTTTCATTTGAAACAACCTTTGAATCCACAATTGTGTTTGTAAAATTTTTCCCACACTTGTCATACTAAGTAAGCTTATATAGTTCATGGCACAAAATGCCAGATGCAACAATTTCATCACCAAAACTAAGATCATGAATTGTACATCTATGATCTTAGTTTTGGTGATGAAATTGTTTGTAAAATTTTTCCCACACTTGTCATACTAAGTAAGCTTATATAGTTCATGGCACAAAATGCCAGATACAACAATTTCATCACCAAAACTAAGATCATGAAATGTCTCCACAATTAGAGACATTTTCAACCATAGCCAAAAATTTCTTGAAGAACATGAACACTTTGGACTTAGCTTCAAGTAGATACACCCATGCATGCCTGGAGTAATCACCAATGAAAGTCACAAAGTATAGGTAATTGCCTTACAACGGAGTTTGCATAGGCCCACAAACATCACTATGCACAAGTTGCAATCTGCATGTAGCCCTTATTGAACCATTATTTGGAAACTTTGAATGCTACATCTTACCTAAAATGCAGCCTTCACAAACATGCTTTGAAGGTGCTTCAAGAGGCAACAAAGCATCAAGCATATTAGATTTTTGCAAATGCAGCAAACTGGCAAAATTCAGATGCCCAAAACATGCATGCCAAAGTTTTTCATTTGAAACAACCTTTGAATCCACAATTGTGTTTGTAAAATTTTCCCCACACGTGTCATACTAAGTAAGCTTATATAGTTTATGGCACAAAATGCCAGATGCAACAATTTCATCACCAAAACTAAGATCATGAATTGTACATCTATGATCCACAAATTTGACAACAAGACCAAGTATAGCAAGTGCAGATAAGAACTACCATTCATAGCAATCAGCACAATCTTTCCAACTCCCTTGATCAGATAAGAGGCATTGTTGGCACAAGTGACTATATTCCCATGAGGGACAGCCTGGAGTGATGTGATGTGCTTTGTAGCACCTCAATCAAAATACCACACATGTGAATCTACACCAACTAAAATACATGCATCATGAAGGAAGGATCACAAGTGCATTCTGCACTAAATTCTCACTCTCCATCTACATCAACATCACAATCTCCTTTCACAAACGATTCTACAATAGTTGCACTTGTAGTGGAACCAGCCTCTTTCTTCTTGGCCTCTTTTATCTTCAATGTAGGACACTACTTCATCAATGATCATGGAAACGCATCTTCTTCTTGCCCTTTTTAGAAAAATTCCCAAACAACGTGCTATTAGAAAAATCATGAGGAACATGTGATTTGACACTCGCTAAAGAACCATGAGAATTGGCTACATTGTTGTTACCACCTTTTCTTTGAGCAGCAACAAAAGCTTGTTTAGTTGTACGTTGTTTAGCCCTATTCTTTCTTGAAAGCGACTCTTGCAATGGCAATGTGCATAATGCATCAAACTTGATAACATCAAGATTTCCTTGGGTCATAAGTCTCAAAATACGAGAAAAAGTCTGCTAAGAATCTGGGAATGCATCAAGAATAGTTTGCACAAGTGAACTGTCAAAATTGACTTTGCCTGTAGAAATGAGTTTCTCATTATTATCCTTGATACAAACAATGAAAATCTCCATGTTATCTTCCTCATGCATAATATTCAACTCCAGCTCTTTACACAGCAATGCAATTTTATCCTCATTGCAACTTGCATAAAGACTAGCCATAATATCGTAAGCCTGTTTATTGATTTAGCCAAGCGAATGTGAGAATTAATAGCGTGCTTCTTAGGTCATGCAATAAATTCATGATCTTGTGCATCTCTAACATCCAAATGAGACTACTGAGCAGTAGGCAAAATAGCTCTAGTAGCAATAGCCTTGCCACCAAAACCTGCAATATCCTCAATAGAGCCTACATCCATAGAACGCGGACGTTCATCAATGTCGTGCACAACATTCTAAACACCATTTGACACAAGAACATTTTGCATCATGTAAGCCCACATTGGGTAGTTGTCCCCATCCAATTTATCCTCAGCAACCAACATCTTGAACACATCCATGTTGTTGCCAGCCATGGCGAGTGACTGCACCTGATGTGAAAATTACCAAAAAAGGACGTAAAACAAAGTAGGACCAGCACGTGTTATATAGCACAACCCAAAGAAAGAATGTAAGGGACTTGTTCTGCAAAAAATTGCAATGACAAAAACTTTGTACAAAAGGACAAAATTACTTGGGTAGACCTGTCTGTAGTGGAAATGGCGGCCGAAATGAGCTCGAAGAGAAATCATAAGCAAACTAAGGTCGTTGAGTACCTGGCAAGGATTTGTTGACCTGCTGACACTCACCAAAGCGCTCACCCAAATCAGATAAAGTGATCAGGTGTATGATGGCGATGTTGGAAACTATACCCGGGAGGATACAACCTGTTTTCATACCAATTGTTGGAAATAGGGTTGCAGGGAAACACACACACACCTTAGAGAAGATAAAGAATCTCAAAGCACACAATAGAGAGTAGTATTTCTTAGTTCACAATGGAAAGATAAGTTAGACGTAGAATGATGGGCGTATATACAATGTACTAGGGAAAAAACCTCCTAGGGAGGGGAAAAATGCCTCGCTGGTCCTAAGTGTGTTCACATACATCACTACCACATATGTATGGTAACAATTTGGATTGGTTTAGGTCAACTCAAACTTAAAACTCTAAGTCTAACTTTTCAATATTTCACCACCATGAATTTTTTGTGTCCTTTTGGTCTATTGGATTCCTTTTTGCAATTTTGTTTGGGAAGTATAGATCTTTATCCAAGTTCTCAGATGGGGGACATGAATCGTGATCCATATTTCATCTCTTTTAAAAATGAAATTAGTCAGCTGCTATAGACTCTACTGTTTGGAGCCTATCCCCAAAATCTTTTTGGGTGAGGAAAAAAAATAGAAAACCCCCAAATTTTGGTCAGATAGACTAATTTTATGTATTTTTCCCCAATTTCCTTCTCTTGAGTGTGTTTTTTTATCTCAATTTGATCCCAAACTTTAATTTCAATAGATTGAAGTCAATGTCTCTCGTTTGGTCTCAGTTCTATACTAATCAACCTATGGGGGGCATGGATTGCAATCCATGTTCCATCACCAAATCTATTGGAAATTTTAATTTTGCTTCTAATGAGTTTTTTGAAGTCTTTTCGCACCCTCTATTTGGTCTTGGATCAACTCTTAGGTCTTTACCATCAAATTTTCAATATTTCAGAGCTATGGTCTTCTTGGCCAAAATATGGTTTCCAACCATATTTCAGAGTTATGGTCTTCTTCTTGGCCAAAATATGGTTTCCAACCCTTTTTGCCATGATCTTTTTAGCCTAATTTGATGGTGATAAGTCCTATTTACCCTTCTCCTATGTGGTAGAAAGAAACTAGAAACAAAAATGAATGAAACAATTTAAAAAAAAAGTCGTAAAAGTAAATGGAATAACACTCTCAAAGTAATGAGAAAATTTAAAGAATGAAACGTGTTTGGCTATCTCATTCACAACTCTCTTTACCTCTCAAGAATAGATATAGTTGGTCGCTCCACTCTAGACTCTATCAAGCACTAGACCCATGTCTAGCTACTTTGCAACTAATGTGTATGGAATGGATGATGACAAATCTTTGGATAATGAAAACTCTAAATGCACTCTAGGTCACTCACCACCTATGGATCATTCCCTAGCAATGGAACCAGTGTTAACAAGTCACTGCAATGGACGTCCATAGCATAGCTTCTGGCACTAAAATAATCATGTCAATACTCAAGGAAGTGACTTGGATGGGGCATCGAGACTCTTTGAGGATGTCAATCTCAAGAAGTGAACCTAACAAGCAAATGTGTCAAACTCAATAAGCAAATCACCAACTCATGGATCAAAAAATATGTCTATGTCCTTTCTCACCGCTCACAAGTGTGTCAAACTCAAATCAAATCACCAACTCATGGATCAAAAAATATGCCTATGTCCTCACCGCTCTAGTCATCACACTATTTCAATGAATAAACAAATTTGGATAGCCATAAAACTTTAAGGGAATCTATATTAGGTCTAAGGGGACAAGTCTTCAAAGTTTGATAGCATTTTGACAAGGTACAAAAATCACGATCCATCATTTTCCTTGTCATAAAACTGCAACAAAACTATTGAAACAAGTCGCTCTAAGGTCTAATAACACTCTCCTATGGTCAACATGTCATAAAATAATGATTTAATCACTCAAAAATGAAGACAAGTCTCAGAGACACAAGGTCACAAACCACGACAGAACTTGAAATGCTTACACTTGAATGAAAGAAAATTGTGGGAGGATGGCCATGGTATGTATTATTGACCACAACCAAAGAGGCAGAATTTCAATAGAGGAGCCAGACAAAACCAGGTTTCACCACCAAGAGCAAGACCACCACCACCAAGGGCACCACAACAAGCACCACTTGTGCAAATCCTACAACCACCCATTCAACCACATCCACCACCACCACCACAACCTCTCATTCCACCCTTACCCTCACCACCAATTGGCAATCAGGCAATAAGTGTCATCAGTCTTGAAGGTAAGGGAAATGAGAAAGTGGAAGAGGATATCACGGGAGTGGCAAAAGGTAAGACCAAGGTTAAAGGAGTCGATGCCATGGGGGTAAAGCGTGCTAGGCATGGTGAATCTTCCCAAAAGGAAGAAAAGATGAAAACTAAAGGGGAATGTAGCAAAAATCCGTCCAAGTCACGACGTAAAATTGACATTGTAGATTTCTCTTTGGGTGAATGTTCTAAACCATATGATCTGGTTCAAGATGTTTCTGTGCAGGGCCCAAAAATCACATGGAACCAATTACTCCACCTAGCACCTAGGGTGAGTATACAATGGACAAAGATGGTTAGCACAAGACGACCAAAGCCAAAGATAGTTGGGGCTATCTTAGGGAGGAATCAAGAAGACATACTACCAGTGATGAATGCTCAAATCAAAGGGCAGCACATCTCCAATATCTACATCTATGGTGGCACACAAATATGTATCATGAGTGAAAAATGATGCACCGTTCGGATTTAGAGGTGAGTAGGCCGGCACCATGCTGAGCTAAAATGGCAAATAATGTAAAAGTTAAATGTGTTGGTGTTATAAATGCAGTTAATATAAAGGCATTTAACACCAAGGTAGCTGTGCACATATTTGTCATGCCACACAAAGGGGAGGGCTATCCTATCATTCTAGGGAGGCCTTGGCTTATGGCTATGAGAGCTAAGCAGGACTGGGACAATGGCATAATCCAAATGAAGGGTACCAAAGAGAAGCCAATACTTTAAAACATGAAGACCAGTCGGCAATGCAACATGGATCTAGAAACCTCTAGGGATGATTTTTCTAGTAGTGACTCTTCAACCACTTCAGAGGAGGAGTCAACAATGACTGAAGAAAGTGATAGTAGCATTGAGGTGATGGGGGTCATTCTCAAGGACCCGAAGAGAATGGATCAACCTTATGAATCATCATCAAACCAAGGGGAGACACCAGGTATACAACCTCTGGTAGAAGCAAGTAAGCTACATCAAATGCTCTCTAGTGGGTTGTGTGGGAAGGAGCTTGAAGATTATATTTTGATGCTAAGTAATTTTACCACATTATTCATTGATGAATATGATAAAATCACTAGCATCACAGTAGTTCAACATCACATTAAGCTCAAGGAGGGAAGTAAACCTATAGTGCAGAAGCTCAGGTGGCTAGGAGTAATTCAACAAGATGCCCTGCTCAAAGAGGTGAGGAAACTCCTAGAAGCAGGTTTCATCTATCCTATTGAAGACTCATAGTGGGTTTCTCTAGTGATAGTCACACCAAAGAAGAATGGTAAGTGGAGGGTTTGTGTTGATTACAAGCCCCTTAATGCACCCACAAAGAGGGACCATTTTCCTCTTCCTTTTCAAGATGAAATTCTCAATGAAGTAGCAAGACATGAGTGCTACAAGGTATGTGATGAAGATTCTTCCAAATTAGCATCGTTGGAAGAAGATCAAAAGAAGACAACCTTTATCACACCATGGGGATGCTTTTCTTACAGAGTTATGCATTTTGGTCTCACTAATGCTCCGGCCACTTTTCAGTGCTATGCGACCTTTGTTTTTTAGCCATTCTTTGGAAAATCAATCCGTGTTTTATTGATGACTTTTGTATCTATAGCTCCTGCTCTCTTCATTTGGAGAAAGTTTATGAAGGTCTAGCTAGGCTGCAACTTTGGGTGGCCAACTCAATGTGGAGAAATTCCACATTGGTGAAAGCAAGGTTACTCTTCTTGGCCATGTGATCTTTGCCAAGGGCATTGAAGCTGACCCAAGCAAGGTTCAAGCCTTGGTCTCTTGGCTTCAAAAGGTGAGGTATTTGAGTAGGTTCATTCACCTGCTCTCTCAAGTGGTTCTCCCTTTACAACAAGTTAGCCATCAAGAGATCTTCACTTGAAGAAAATGAACAAAATTTCAATTAGGTAAAACAAATTCTAGCCCCCTTTTCCACCATTGCACCTCCAAAGTGGGACGAGCCATTTTGTGTAAACCCTAGTGTGGGCAATGACACACTTGGGGCTGTATTGATGCAAAAGGATCCTCAAACTTCTTTCATGCGTCCTATCTACTTCTCTAGTCGCATGATGACTCCATCAAACAAGTAATACACGGCAATGGAGCACATGGTGCTTGCATTAATGTTTGCTACCACCAAATTTCGCTCTTATCTATTATCTAGACCATTCATAATCTTAACAATGGAAGAAGTATTTCCTTATGTATTGCAACATATGGATGTTTTTTCTACGATTTCCAAATGGCTCACAAGGTTGCAAAAGTTTGACTACACAATGCAAGTGGAGAGCTCTACAAGAGCTAGTCTAGGAGGCATTATCACTCATTGCCACTATGAAAAGAAGCCGAAGATCAAGACAAGTGACAAAGAAGTAACACTTGTGTTGAAAGTTCCTAAGATAGAGAGGGCTCACTCTCTTTTCTTTGATGAAGCCTATAAGAGGACAGTGGAGAAAGTTGCGGCACGCATTGTCATCTTCAACGAGCAAGGGGAAAAGGTATTCTCCATTGGGCATCTCTTGGATTACCACTCCAACAATGAAGCAGAATATGCAGCCTTAACTCTTGGGTTAGAGTGGTGTGTGACACAAGGTATTCAACGATTAAATGTATTTGGTGATGCCATGCTTTTAATAAAACAAATACAAGGAACTTGGGCTTGTAAAAATCATAGCTTGCTAGGCCATCTACGCAAAGTTAAGGAACTTTTAGGGAAGTTTCAAGCTGTACAATTACATAATGTCCCTCGAGCACAAAATCAAGAAGCAGATGCTCTAGCTAGAGAGAAGCTAGAAGATGTTCTAGTGGTGGGTGCTATCAAGTTGAAACTGCCTCTCTTCCAAGGTAGTGATGCTATGCTTGACATCATGAGTTTCTTGGACTCAAGAGAGTGTCCTAAAGATCTTACTAAGAGACAAAAACAGTGGCTTGTGCGCAAGGCTACAAAATACCGCCTTATCAATGATGACCTCTACTGCAAGGGTAAGGATTAAATTCTTAGGTGTGTGCCTCTGTCTAGAGAATTGCACTTGACATCACCAGTAGGAAGGTTCTACAAGTTGGGTTTGTGTGGCCTAGTTTATAGAGAGATGTGCATCACCGGTGCAAAATATGAAAAGAGTGTCAGAAGGCTGGTGATAGGAGGCTCCCATATGAGCCACAGACTCCTATAATCTCATATGAACCATTTGAGAAATGGGAATTGATGCCATTTGGCATTTGCCAAGGAGACAATCATGTAAATTTTATATCATCATGGGTGTGGACTACATGACTAGGTGGGCTGAAGCAGTTGCTACCACCCTAATTATAGCTAAGGAAGTGGCTAAGTTTGTATTTGAAAACATTTGTTGCCGTTTTGGCACTCCTCTTGAAATAACTTCTGAAAGGGGGCCAGGTTTTAGAGGAGACCTGGTAGGAGAGCTGATGGAGAAGCTGGGTATCTCATGACAACACTCAAGTCCCTACTACCCACTCAAGTCCCTACTACCCACAATGCAAGGGTTTGGTGGAAAAGGTAAATGGTATGATCTACAAGATCATCACTAAACATGTAAACAATCACAAAAGTGATTGGGACAAGCATCTTATGGCTGCACTTTGGGCTTATCGCACTTCATTTCGCACATCCCTTGGGTTCACACCATATCACTTGGTGTATGATAAGGAGGCCATTTTACCCATTGAAGTACAATTGGCTAGTCTCAGGGTGCTAGCTAGGCAGATGGGATGCCCTAATGCTCATTTTCACAACCACATTCTTGATCTAGAGAGACTTCAACTAGATAGAGGAGATATTATCAACTATTTATTATGTAGCACACGCAAAGCAACGTCGACTTACCTTCAACAAGGAACTTAGGGAAAAAGGTCACCCAGAATGGGAGGGGGTGTTTTTTATTAGAAAGTGCTACAGCAATGGCAGTTATCGATTGATGGATACAGATGGTAGGCTCCACAAAACATGTGTCAATGGATGGAGGTTGAAGCAGTACTTTTTGAGGTTTGATCAAGAACCTATGATGGAAATCCTTGAGGAGGGAGACTCATCTACCTCAACTGAAGAAGAATCAAGTATAGAGCTAGAGGCATAAATGCCTTTAGTTTCAGGGGGAGGGCTAATGAGGGCCGTTTTTCAAATTTTCCTCCACCTCTCTCCTGGTATGCACTTGACGCATAAAAATCACAAAAAAAAACCTATGTATTTATTTCGTACATGGCTATCGTTTTGACACATTTGGATCTCAGAATAAGGAGAGGTAGCAACAAACCCTATGAAAAAAAAATTCACTAGATGCTGATTCTACTTGACGGTCACTACCTAACGGTCACTTCAGGTGAAGAGTAGAAGTCAATAGTGAAAGAGAGGATAATCTTATGCATGATTAAGTTGGAGTCAAAAAAATATTATCAAATTCAAGCATAATTCACTTGTGGACACAAGGCTTGCACATGAAGTCAAGAGGGGACGACCTGGAAGACTTGGAAGGGAAAAGACGGACACATATTTTTGTGGGATTTGTCTCTATTTTTGCCATTTCGAATTGAAAAAAGTTTTCAACAGCAAAGTTGTAGGTGTTGAGATGATCTTTTAGCCCCTTATTTTTTTATAATTTTTGAAGCTATGGTTTGGGAGGTATGGCTCAAATGGTGGAGCCTATCTATCCACTTGGGAAGAAGTCATGGTTATCCAGCTACACACGCCAATTTCTTATAGGTTTCTCTCCATTATTGCTGTATTTTCTCTTATTTTATCAAGATTCTCTTGGACTCAAGCTGTGGAAGGTGGCATGGAGACAAATCTCGCCATAATGGAGATGCCTCGAGTTGTTTTTGCTAGGTAGTGGGAGACATTCATAGAGGGAGATCACTGACTTCTTTAGAGCAGGGACTCAGCAACCGGATGAGCATGCTTCGTAGCAAACTTCAGAGCCCACTTCTACCAAAGGTATATTAGTGGACAGAGCCACTGAGCTCGGGAGTGCTAGACGTCCACGTCTACGGGGGCGACCACGACATCGATGGAGGATCCACCAGAGAATCAGGACTATTCTAGCACGACATGGAAGATGCCCGGTACAATTATTTACAGAGACGGACATTGACGAAGCTCTTCAGCGACTGATGCAATACTTTCTCAGACAACGCCCGATGTTGGGCATCCTCGCGCATGGATAATGATGATGATATTTTTCAGGCTGACAATTTGAGTCTTTTAGTTTTAGTCTTTCAATTTACTTCATTTTATTTTTGTACCCACACATTGGATTAGATCCACAAGGATTGTATCAGTTTGGTCTCATAGGTCATTTTCGCCTTTTGAAGATGTTAAAATGACATTTCATTTCATTCCCTCTCTCTACGCAGTTTTGCAGAGGATAGTGGCATGGGTGTAAACCTAGGTAAAACAAAGGTTATGGTGTTTAACACCACACCACAATGGGTCAGGAGATCAGTACCTACTTTCAAATATGGTCAGGAGATTGTGGAGTATACAGATGCATACACTTACCTGGGGGTAGTCTTCACGGGGCCGAGATTTTCTTTGAGAAGAGCAACAGAGACTAGACTAACTAGAGCCGGTGCGGCTTTGGGAGGAATGGAGAGGATGTGTTCACAAGTTCAATTCCAGGAACCTAGGACAAAGTTATGGCTCTTTGATACTTTGGTAGCCTCTACTATGTTATATGGGGTGCAGGTTTGGGGACCTTCTATAGGCTAGGATGGGTGGAGGCGTATGGAGAAGCCCTTGGTATCTATGATCTCTCGGCTGATTAGAGCCAAGGTTTCTGTACCGCATGATATTATTCGAGCGGAATTAGCTGCCCCCCCTATGGAGATTGAGGCGCTCACAAGATCAGTCTCCTTTGTACACAGTCTATGGGATACTACCAGAGACAGATATGCCAGGGTGGCTCTAGAGTCCTCCAGACAATTAGCTTTTAATGGGGACACATCATGCTGGTATGCTCAGATGACATCATGGTTTCAGACACATGGTTTCACCATGGATAGGTTGCCTCCTTTTCAATACTCTCTTCAGGCACCCTTGAGGTCTCTGACACGGGTAGAGATTAATAGACTCATCCTTCTCTTTTGTAAATGGGGACTATACTACACACACATACACACATACCCACATACCTACACATACACACCCTTGTGCTACATGCTAGTAGCATGAAACCTAATCACATAATCACAATACCATCACCATCACCATGCACAAAATGAGCACCATATCTCCATACACTTGTAATGAAGGATTTAAGGCACAATTTCAAGAAGAAGAATGACGACTACACTTATGATATTCCTGGCCATCAACTCCCATCCTTCCATTATGCTTCCTACGGTCTTCTTCTCTTCTCATCTTCTCCCCTATGCTACCTATTGTATTCATCTTTTGGAAGCAATCAACACACTCCATCTTGGTGTCATACCTTGTGTCGTTTGATATATACTTCATTGTGAGTATGGCTTATGCTTGTTTCTTTCCATTTTGCTTATGTTGAGGTGTGCGGATTTACCACCATACATACTCTCTCTCTCTCTCTCTCTCTCTCTCTCTCTCTCTCTCTCTCTCTCTCTCTCTCTCTCTCTCTCTCTCATATTCCTATCATCTTGCTACTTGCACCTTAAGGTGTGTGGATTCACCACATATGGTATGAGAAGTGAGCATATTATCTTCCTTACTACATGCACAAGTAGCAATCCCATTCTCATTGACTCACCATTCCTCTCATCTTGTTTTCTGACCACCCCATCCCACACTTGGGCATGGATTTTGAAATGGTTTTCCATGGCATGTGTATATGTATGTGTCCTAGCCGCATATCTTGCTAGGTGGTGCCCCTATTGTGTACCTCCCATGATGAGGCCATCGTGCATAGTCTTAGTGTAGAGGCCACCAAGTCTGTTTTGCACTTCCACCTCTCACTAGGCCATGCAACAAAAATTTTCTCTGCCTTCTTCAAAGTAGTTCTCATTATTTTCAGAAGATACATGACGCAAAGAAGCATCTTTCCCTTCATATACTTGCATGATAGCAACCAAAAAGCATCTAGCCAGCAATCTGCTTCCATGAAGCTTTGCCAAATTTGAAGTCTTATCTATTTTTCCAACGCCAATAGCTTCTCCATTGTAAATAAATTTGACATATGCACTAGCATCACTTTTCTTGGACATCTTCTGCCTTATATGTTAATGAAAGGACAAAAAACTCAGCAAAACTAACCAAAAGAAAAAACCATGATTCTCTCTCTCTCTCTCTCTCTCTCTCTCTCTCTCTCTCTCTCTATCTATCTATCTATCTATCTATCTATTGCTCTAACACTCTCTTCCTCTTTTAAATTGCTGTCTAAATGTAAAGCTTAAGGAAGGAAGAGAGTGGGATAGCAAGAAATAAATAAAGAGAGACACATAAGAATATCCACACAACATCCTTATAGAGGAAGGTAGAGAAACTTTGAATATAAAGACATGTTCTAGCAAAGAAGTTGATTATTACATTATAACTAGTCGCTTGTAACCAATTCTGTAGCTCAACAAGCTTCCAATCTACATCGTAGCCTTTTTATAGTCATTTTCAAACCCCGCTTATTCATATCCTTCATATCACTCCCTACCATGGCTCTCTTATTTGTGGCTGATACACTTTTTTCTAGCTTTTTCTGACGTTCTCTGTTTCCATACCAATGTTTAACTATCTTTTTCTACTCTATCTTTCTATCTCTAACTTTCTCTCTATATCATGCAATCAACGGATACAAGCAATGGATGGTTTCCATTCCCTCCATCAGACACATCCAGCGTGTCAAATTAAATTCACTATCTATATATATATATATATATATATATATATATATATAGATATATATATATATATATATATAGAGAGAGAGAGAGAGAGAGAGAGAGAGAGCAAAGTAGAGCATGACCATGTATTGAAAGACAAGAAATTTGACACCATGAGCCAGGATGTATCTGACATGAAAAAATTTAGCGGCACAAACAAGTCTTGGGCTAGTAAATGTGGTCGCAATGTGGTTTCTAATTCCTCACTCATGCAAGATATGGCTCAAACAAAGAATGTTGAGAATGTGGATGTGGAGGAGTTGAAGGAACGGGAGCGACGTTCCAAGAACATTGTTATTCATGGAATTCCCAAAGAGAAGCTAGAGACACCTCCTTCTCTTGCCATTGTTAATGAAGATTTCTTCAAAACCCACTTTGTCATGTCCGGAGTTATGGTCTATGGAGCACATAGAGTGGGGAAGCAAGGAGCTCCTTGCTCAGGAGAACGGCCAACGGTATGCACCATGCCGAATGAGACCAAGCGAAAGATTATCCTTGATAATAGTTGGATCTATTTGAGGGATACAAAATTTCTTTTATGTGAAGATCGCACTATCAAGCAACAAAATATGTGTCGCAAGGCATATGAGGAAAAGAATAAGAAAAACAAGGAGATCTCTCCTGAAGAAAATGTGCCCAAGAAGGAGGCAAGTCCCTCGAGCAAATAGGGATGTGTGACCTATGAGACCGAGTTACAATTGAAAATATGCTTTTGGAATTGTAATGGATACCCATGGAATGCGGGGGTTGGCATTGATGAACTAACAAGCAAAGCCGATATTGTACTTCTTGTTGAAACTTGGGAGCATGATACACAAAGGATTAACGGCTTGGAGAATTACAATGTACTTTCATTGATGTGGTCAAAGAATCTTAAGCAATGAAGAGGACAAGGAGGGGTAGCATGTATGGTTAAGAAAGGATTGGAAGATTTTGTATCAATTGTGAAAGATGACAAGTACAAACGTTATGTATGGCTGAAAATTATGACACCAAAAAGAGCACCCATTTTTGTAGCCGGTTGCTACATTCCTCATCATGATTCTCCCTTTTATGCTTGCATGGATAGAGATCAGTCATTTTTTTTATTTAGAAGAGGACATTGCTTTTTTCAAAGGTGAAGGTGATGTTATTGTATTTGGGGATATGAACGCTCGCACAAAAACATCACAACATGATACTCAACAATCTGATATGCCATACATTTCAAGGGAGTTGGAGGAAGTTCACTTGTATGATCATTCTTCAATGGATGAGAAAGAGCCAGATCACTATGGAAAGCTACTTTTACACATGTGTAATAGCACAGGTATGCTCATTGCCAATGGTGTATCTTTGTGGAGTGGAACCAATGGATTTACATGTAGTAGACATAATGGGGATAGTGTGATTGACTATATGCTACTCTCCGAAGCCATCATGTATCGCATAAAGATTTTTATGTTTGGCCAATGGAACCATCACACCTTATTTATTGACCTTTCATGTGGAGAAGCAACTAAGCATGATAATCTCAGCCAAAGGAAAGAGAAATTATCACTATGTATGGATTTCAAACGGGCGCCAATGTACATTGAAATGGTTGAGCAAAAATTATGGATGAAGAAGCTTCAATATGATGCACCATTGGAAACCAAATGGGAAGCTTTCAAGAAAGTTATTTGCTCTTGTGCCGAAGAATGCTTTGCTATAAAGCATCTCCATGGTATCAACAAAGATAGATCACGCAAAAGGTTGTTTGATAAAGAATGTCAAGATGCTTCAGAGTCCTTGATAAAGCTTGACGCAACTATGGACAAAGACAACTATTAAAGCCATTTGCATACATACAAGGCATTGATTCAACAGAAGAAAGGAAGATGGGAAGTAAAGCAACAACTTTTTCAAGTCTAAGAAAAGGCACATGCATGTGGAAGATTTTGGAGAAACTTGAGGGGCAAGGGGGTTGAGAATTTTGGTAACTTGAGTCTTGTGGATATGTACACACATTGTAGGCAATTATATGAGCAAGCAAATGCTGAAAAAATGCCATTTTATGGTTCACTCCCATGTATGCCCTCTTTTTTTACTATTGAGGATGTATGCAGTGGGCTTGAAAAGTTGGCCACTCACAAAGCGGGAGATCTTCAAGGTATCAAGCAATAGATGATCAAATGGATGGGAGATTTTACCCATGAATGGATGTATGATATGTTCAACCTTGCATTTCAACATGGTATGCCTTATGATTGGAGTACTAATTGGGTTAAGCCTTTGCACAAAGGAGGGGATGTAAAGAATGTAAACAACTACTGGACTATAATGATTGGGTCTTTTATGGCAAAGTTGTTTGGGTGCATAATGGAGACAAATTGAGTGATTGGGCTAAAGATAATGACAAGCGTGCAAAGGGACAAGCGGGTTTTCGTCGATGCCGTAGCACCATTGATCATATCATAGGCCGCTAACAAATCCTAATACTCGCAACAATCAACAACTTCAAGTTTCCAATGCATGTCTTCAATGATGCAATATGTCATGTCCAAGAAGTTATAAGTGCAAATATCCATGCTAGGATTTCTTTATGCCGAGGTGGTGTGCAACTAAGTCAACTACCTTCTCATAGGTGTGGAACAATTGTAACCCCCGATATATAGTGTTTCATTTCCTACACTCAAGACGCACGGTCCTACGTGCAATGGCAAGCCTTGCTGTTACCTAAGTGAGAGAAGCATCCTTGGGCAAAATGCTACAACACACACTCAAACACTAGAGAGGAAAAACAGTTCAAAGATTAGTGGATTAGTGTAAAATCATGAAGCTTTGATACCCAATGTCAAAACTGCAATGGAATTGAAATGCTGACAAGATCTAGACTTTACACTTCCACAAATCTCTACTTTTTTCCTTGCTTGAATGTGTACTACTTAGCACAAGATATGGTTCCTCTTATAACCTTGTAGAGAGAGAATGAGTGAGAGAGAGAGAGAGAAGGAGAATGACACTTGATGGGGTCCCAACCAACCCTCTCAAGGGCCCCCCACACCATTGAGGGGAATGTTGCAGGAGTAACTCTTCAAGATGAAGCATTTCTGGGCTACTTTGATGCACCTTTGATCCGTCTCTATGAGGGTTTTCTGATGACCACCAAGGGGTAGATTTAGGGCTGATGTGATGTGAGAAGAATGAAGGGCTGAAATCTGGCTGCAAAAATGTAGCTGATCCATTGTGTAGAGCAGGACTGAAACTGTAGATGATGATAGAGCTGATGATGGATAACAATGGGAGCACTTGATGCAGCAAGGGAATGGCCAAGAAGAGCCTCAATGGACTGGTGAAGTATTGGGATGCAGTAGGGGAGGTAGAGTTAGCAGATCCACCACGGTTCTACGGCAAGGAAATGGGCTGAAAATTGAAAATGCTAGGTTGAATGGCTCCTTCGAGCTAATGGCTCATAAAAGGAAGCAAAAATGCAAGGCTTTTGGTCTACTAGTGCTAGGTTGATCTCTTGTGTTGGCTCATGTGTTGCAAAACATTGGGCAATGTGCTTGTTTTACAAGACTTTTTAGTCAGAGCAAGAATTTTAGGTCAAGTTGTTAAAAAAAGTGCAAATGTATGCACATGGGAGTTTTTTGCCGATAATTCACTATTTTGTGACCCATTTGACAAATTGATTGGACCAAAAAATTGCTCTAACCTAGACCTACATGCTTGTCATGTTAGATGCTCACCAAAGTATAATAACATCTATCAAAACGCTTCTACAAACCATTTCTGCAAGAGGGTTCCAAAACTTGAAAACCTTATGTAATGGACTTGTCCATGTTGGGTATTCAAGCCCAAATTTCTTCTGATGTCAACTAGTGGGAACAGGCCCTTGAGGCATGCACGTAAGATCCATGTATATTTAGAAATTTGCATGGCTACGAGGCTCTTTATGTACAAAGTCTATTGGATAGAAATATACATAGCGTTACTTTGTTTTTCTGTGTCGAATCTGCTCTCTCGCTCCATCTCGTTCATCCCCTCTCTGCTCTGCACGCTCAAGGAGCCATGGACCCTCACTGTCGCCATCCACCATAGCCGCTGCACCTAACACTGGTATCAGGGCCCACGCGGGCCAAATCAAGGAGGCGCTGGCAAAGAAGCATTCTAAAACGCTGCAAGAAAACCAGGTGATTGTCTCCTAGGCAGCATATCAAAACGCCTACAAAACGAAGGCAAAGAAGACCTCTACAACTTGCTTCTCAAAACACTATTGTTCCTAGGCAGTGAAACCCTACAGTAGTTTTCCAGCTTGCCTCTAAAAATGCCCTCAAAACTCCAATAGGCAGTTGCCAAAACCTGGACAGCATCTCAAAAGGCATTGAGGGATTGTGGGCAGTTTTTCGAGCATATCAAGATGTTGTCTGTCCAGCTGTAATAGAGGTGGTCTCTCTTTTACTAGCATATAAAAATGTTGTTGCAAATCATTGAGCCACCCAGGATGCATTTGAAAATGCTACTATAAGTTGGTAGTTTGTATTGCAATCCAACATAGTTTTGGTCAAACTTTTTGGCTGTTTTGTGAGCATATCAAAAGGCTACTAACCACAGGGTCCCTTGTTAGTGACACACACAAAGGTAAAAATAAACGGTAGTGTCAAGAGCTTGAGATCGGCAAAGAAACCAGGTGAAGCGAGAAGATACATGGGTTGCCAATTGCTGGGAGATGCACAATCCTTGTGCAAACCATTCGAGCACTCGGTACATCAACAAAAAGTACAAAAATTATTTTTCCTCTCAGATACATAGATTTTTTATGTTTTGTCCTTTGTCAACACAATTATGTTTTTCAATCAAAGTGTAATGGAATTGGCCTATTTAACTTGAGAGTAGCGGAAATTAATGAGAATACTTTTGAGAAATGACTTTGTGAGCATACCGGGTGAACATAATTGAAGATAGCAACATTATCATAGCAATTAGTTAACTTGGCATGAACAATACTTTTTCAAGAGAGAGAACATGACAACAATTTAGGACCAGGTTTTTGTGGAGCCGGTCCCCCCTCCAATAGGCATTTGTATTATGATTTCTCCCATTAAGAGAGACTTGTTACAATACAATCTTTGTGTTCCTTGTAACCTAGGTGATGCAATGAAGATGGAAATCTTCATGCATCACAAGCATAACATAAACTTGAAAAAAGATTTAACTATCCCAAGCCTCAGTCCTAAGACCTCAAACACCTTCGAAGGTGGAGAGAGCTAGTAGGGAATGAGGGTAGGGAAGAGGAAGAAGAAACATTTCCTAGGAGAAAGAATTAGTTCCTCACTTATCATAACTCTTTTTTCTAGCATACATAATAGCATAGTAATGAAGAAGAAGGAGATGGCAAGCTTAAGCATTGAAGCATGGCTCTTGGTTGGATTTTCACTCCATAGCCAAGAGTGTTGATGTAGGCTCTCAGCCTCTACTTTCTTGGAGAAGGAGAGGGAGCTCTTGCACTTTGCATAGCACACAATGAGAGTGTTTGTGAGTGTGTGTGGGTGAGTATACCTTCTAAGAAACCCCCTAGCTTTCTTGGGTCGACCCCCCCTTGTAGCTCATGCTTGAAGCTCATTGGACCCCTACAGGCCTAGCCAATCACAAGCAGAAGGCCTTACAAGCAGCAAGGGTAGCCTTGAGACAAGTGTCCCCCTTTCCCCTTGAGAGAGAGGACTTGATAAATGAAAAATCAACTATTTAAATATCCTAAATATCATTGGACCCCTTGGGTGGCAAACCAATAGGCTTCATTTACACCATGAGGGCAACATGAGGAGGAACTTGACAAGTGTCCCTTCTGCTTTCTTTGTACCATGCATGCTTTGTGTGAGTGTGTGGATGTTCTCTCTCATCCCTCCTCATGTAGGGCTCGCCCCCTCCTTGCAGGGATTGAATATTTGACTTTTTGACACCTCAAGCCCCTCATGCATAGGCCCAGTTCCCACCACAAGCTTGGCCCTTAAGCACTTTAAGCTTGGGCTGGGTTCTCACCTCAAGTGCAACCCTAGCATCTCAAGCATGTCAAGCACCTCAAGCACCTCAGTCATCAAGCATGACAAGCAAGACTAGCGCCTCAAGCTGGGTCAGTCT
This sequence comes from Adiantum capillus-veneris, assembly GCF_014529385.1. Classification (NCBI taxonomy): domain Eukaryota; kingdom Viridiplantae; phylum Streptophyta; class Polypodiopsida; order Polypodiales; family Pteridaceae; genus Adiantum; species Adiantum capillus-veneris. The sequence continues at coordinate 72,969,008 of NC_140960.1, read as the reverse complement.
CTGGTGTGTTTTCACTGTCGAACAATGAAATGCCTCAAGCTGCGGATACACATTCTGTTTCAGTCTCTGGTGTGTTTTCACTACATACCAGAGACTGTACAGTTTGTCACTACATACTCGACAGTGAAAACACACCAGAGACTGAAACAGTTTGGCACTACATACTGTACAATTGGTAACATAAGAATGTGTTCCCGCCTCAAGCTCAGCCCTAGCTTACCTAAGGTCAAAGGACTTTTACACACATTATTGGAGGTCTTCAATGAAGCTAACCCTAAGGTATTATGCTCCATTGGTTAGCCTTGCTTTTTGATAGACCATCTCTCATTTGGGCCCCTTTACCATTGGCCCCGTGTTGAGATAGATCTATAAGCACATGTCTATATCTTAACACTTGTTCTCATTTATTCTCCCACATTAAGTGATCAGTTTAATATGAGAAAATCATTTGGGTTGGTTGGATATTAGATATTAGATTTTATGACATTACCTCTCTCTTGAAATCATGGTCGTCCTCAACTATGAGGTAGAAGAGATAAAGCCTTAGTCATTAGTCAATTTTATTTAGCATGTAGAGGATCCCTTTTTACCCTACGAGATCTTTTCAAGATGGATGACTAATCCATTTGGTGCTTGGGAGACATAGCTGCCGCAAGCATGTCTGCTCTTTAGTCCATTTCATTCTCCCAAAGTAGAGTGACAAATTCTACTTGGTGTTTGAGAGACGTCATCATCACAAACATGATTCTAAGCATGCATATTAGTTAAATTTATGCACAATTGAAAAGAGGGCTAGTCTTATAAGACAAAACATGAGTCATTTAAAAGAAGTTTGTACATTTCCTTACTGTAATGTAGCATTGTAAGCATTGACAAGGTTCATACTATCCTTAAGATGTATTCCTTGCATCCATCTAGCATCTTCAAAAGGATAATTTTTTAGCTTAATAAGATACAGTTGGATAATCCTACCGTGTCGTAGTACCTTGTCTTCATGCCGAAGGAGAGCTTCTGGTTGTAGCACCTCTTCTTGGTCTTCAACTTCGGGAGGTCTTCAATAATTCGTTCACCTGGTGGCTTGCCTTTGTAGGGCTTAAGTAGGCTTACATGAAAGGCATTGTGTATGAGCCAATGGTTGGGCAACTTGAGTTGATAAGTTGTCTCATTGATGGGCTTCAAGATTTGAAAAGGACCATAGTATCTTTTTGCTAGTTTAGCATAATACTTTTGACGGCCCGTAGGATTTTTGCCCGTCGTTTGCCTTAATCGAGCCTTAGGAAACCTGAGTAAGACCCAATCATTTTCTTTGAACATTAAGGCCCTTCTGTGCTTATCAGCAGAGCAGCTTTCTGCCTTTGTTGAGAGATGGATATAGCCTTCTTAATCTTTTGAAAAGATTCTTGTAGGTCACGGCTATACTCATCGGCGGTGAAGATCTTCCCATGTAATTTGAGTAGCAAGGGACTTTTAGGTCTTCCCTCAATGATCTCAAAAGGTGATTTTCCCATAGAAGTATGTACATTATTATTGTAGGCATACTCTATAGGAGGTGACTAGTAACAGACCCACCTCCGGGGTAGTATCCCATAAGTATCCATCCCTATCAAGGAAATTTCAAACTAATAATCATCAAAAAAGGCAACCCGGGGGAGTTATTGAACTCAGCAAGGCATAGTACCAAAGGATAGAGTATGTGCATAGGTAGGAGGAGGTTTTGAAGATTTCCATAAGACAGTGTAAGTGAAAGATCCAATTAGCATAACATAAGACAAAAACCATCATGGAGATTAGGGAAGAGAAAAAACTACCATCCATTGAGAAAAATCCCAAATATCCAAGTGGATTGCATACCGAGAGGATAGGGTATAGTTAATGGTAAAGCACTCATAGCTAGATGTAGTGACCAAGTGATTGTGTGTGTGTGTGTGTGTGTGTGTGTGTGTGTGTGTGTGTGTGTGTGTGTGTGTAGTTGTTCTATCATAAACAATAAGACATGAATGAACGTTTTACATTTAAAAGATAGCTGGCTTTATAAAAAGAAGGAACTCATAAGTACAAAAACAAATCAGCCTTAGAATTATCTTTGTACAATGTTTGTAAGAATGAAGCCTCATTCCAATATATAAATAACAGAAGAACTTCCCTTGCAGTAAGTGTATGTGTAATCTGTGATGGACAACTTGCTAAAGACAAAAAAACTTTTCCAAGATAGGATAGAGTCCTTACCTGCATCCATCCAAACAAGACAATAATTCAATTAGCCTTGGATGTGTTTTACACGTATCAATGGACTATACCAGTTGTTATCCATGTCCATCTTACAAACTTTTTTTAAACTTTACAAGCTTAGTCCAAAGCATTTTTTTTAAAAATATTTTCCTTCATTTTCTTATAAGATTCCCAAAGTTTCTAGTAAAAGAGTACCATTTTGATTAGAAGGCCATCGCCCCTTCTAACCCAAGTGTAAAAATCCCCCCTTTTTCTTATATTTTCAATAGTTTTATCAGTTATGAAAGCTACACCAAATGAAGTTTATAAAAAAGTTTTATTTATAGTTTCTTTTTAAATCAAGCTCATTTAATCTTGCTATTAGGTTAGATACAAATCATAGTGAATGGACTCCAAATCATCCCTCAATTTGTAGATCATTTACCATATACTTCTCTTAAGCCATCCAAGTAACAAGGAGCGTTGCTAAAAGCCAGACCTTACTCTGAACCATGAAGTTTTTTAAGGGAAAAGACATACCATGTTTAAAGTACTAGCATCATAACAATAAACAACGCTATAACCGGAGCAACATTTGGCCAAGTGAATGAAGAAAGGATAATGTGAGTCCTAACCTTACCAAAGTAAAGGCCAAGAATTGCCATAGTGTGCAACCAGGTACCACACCCTAATGATTCGTGTGTGTGTTTTTATATATATACACATAAAAAACATAGCACAGTAGGACAAAAATATCATCATCCGCCCAATCGCAATTAGCGTGCAATAAACACCTCCAACCCATGTAAGTATCCATAGCTATTCAATAGTCAAGTCTTCTCATGATGGTGCTATAAAACTTATGTAAAAAAGCGGCAGTATCAAGTAAATCACGCAGCATTCTAATGCTTAATAAGCCACCAAGGTAGGCTTGGTTTACTGCCAACAGAGTAATGCTAGGCTCAGTACAGCGGCAACAGAATTGCTTTCAAAAGCCAAGGTAAACGTAGAGCAGCCATCCAAAAATCAGAGATTATGAATGGCACCTTTTGGTATTACACACCCGGAAAAACCCTTTTCTTTAATCAGTAACCACGAGGTAAAACAGTAACCTAAAAACCCAGTGGAAGGGTCAAAAGCCATGCTGCAATACTCACCGTCCAACAAGGACCATAACCAGGCTCAGAGCAAAAACCATATGCAGACCCATAATATAAAAAACTAACATCATTAACATAGTGAAAAATGCCCCCTTTTCTTTAAAAAAAAACCTGCAACGAAATACACATGGCAGAGTGGCCAACCTGAGTGACTATTGTAGCGAGCTCCATACTTGAGTGTAAAAAGGACACACGATTCTATTTAAGCAGAACAACAAACAAAGCTATGTGATGCACCCTCACCTCTTTATATAGAGGAGGGAGGTGGGCCGCCAATCCCTTGTAATGAAGAATCGGCATGAGTGGAGCGACCCCCCTTCGGGGACAGCAAGGCCACCTATATGTAGAGGAAACTACCCTAGGGCCTTCACGGCCACTTTTTCCATAGGGTGTTAAACCACCCCAAAGAAAAACAACGTATTACCTGTGTTATGGATGGGCCAAGTCCCATGGTGTGGACCCTAATATAGTGAAGCTTTAGGAGTTAAATGTCAAAATAAGCTAGGGACTCTTAAGTGTAAAGAATGAGGATGCAAGAGATCTACACAAGACAAGCACAAAACACACAGAGATAGAAAGCTTCTTCTTCTTCTCCGCTAAAAAAAGAGAGTACAAAATGACTAAGTGCTAAAGTCGAAAAGTAGCACATATGTACATGCGGTCACTAAGTGTGAACTCCCTAGAAGCATACTAGGTTGGCACTATAAGTGTAGTCCAGCTGTAGAATCATTGGCAAAGATCCTCGGTGTCGATCACCTAATGCGCTAGTCTGTAAATGCCATAAGCGGCCAAGACCCGTAGTGGATGCGAGCTCAAGATGTCGAGCTCGACATCTCAACACTCACCCTCAAGCTCTGCATGTCGCAGAGTCTAAGCATAGTTCGGAAACGTCGAAGCTTCTCAGCTCTGAGGGCCTTGGTAAAGATATCCGCTATCTGCTCGTCAGTGCTGGCGTAGACCAAGGCGATGTCGCCCGCCAACACTCGCTCTCGAACATAGTGGTAATGGACCTCTATGTGCTTGGTCGTGGCATGGAACACTGGGTTCCTAGCCAACTGCAGGTTGCTGAGGTTGTCGCAATGAATGACAATCTGCTGGTCCACCTGCACTCCCAAGTACTCAAGTAATGTGCATAGCCAAGCTACCTCGCACGCCGCAACTGTTGCACCTCTGTACTCGGCCTCTGTGCTCGATAAAGCAACCGTAGGCTGCTTTTTGTTGCTCCAAGTAATAGCAGCACTCCCAAAAGAGAACATGAAGCCACTCGTAGATCTCCTATCAACAATGCTACCTGCCCAATCTGCATCTGTATACCCATACAATGCTAATGGCGCATCTGCTGCATAGAATAATGTGTAGTCAAGAGTCCCTTGCACATACCGAAGTGTGCGTCGTACTCCATCCAAATGTGGCTTCCTCGAAAGCTGCATGAACTGAATCTCCAAGCCTGCTGTGTAGCTCAAGTCTGGCCTTGTGATAGTTAAGTAGATTAGACTACCCACAATCTTCATGTACATCTTGACATCCTCAACAACATCACCCTTCTCTGCACTGAGCTTTGCATTCACATCCAAGGGAATAGAGATTGGCTTACAATCAGCCATACCATACTTTGACAACATGTCCAAAGCATTGACAACCATACACCCTCTGGAGTCCTGATCACCTCAATGCCAAGAAAGTAGCGCAACTCGCCCAAATCTTTCATTTCAAACTCTTGTTTGAGAAGACCCTTCACATGGTCAATCATTAGGAAATTTCGGAGATCATTTGGAGGGCCTTCTAAGAAAATGTAGTTTTCACACTCTCTCTCTCTAGAAAATATGGCGAATAATAGAGGTGGGTCTTTCATGGTAAAAGTTCAAAAAGTGTACTTTAAGTAGATTCTTTACTCTTCTGAGCATTCGTCCGTAATGATTGAGGGATAATCTTCTTTTCAGCTGCATTGAATGAACCTCGTCCACATGGAGGGAATGAGGCTAACATGGAGGGACGAAGGCACAGCTGCTATTCACTTTCCATTAAACCTGCACATTTGGCTAATGGCGCACTCCTCAAATGGCACAAATGTTACCCAGAAACGAGCCAAATATCACCTTCACATTGATTTGGACAATGAGTACCAACCATTGATTAAGCGTAGTAAAACAAACACACATATACCTCCCGCTTCCATAGACACGCTCAGAGCTCAGGGAGCTAAACACATAGATATCTGGACGAGAGGCTCTCTCTACCCTAAGAATCCAATGACTAATGTGTCTCCACTGTTTGTCAATCCTACAAGCTTATTGACCTTTGCTGGTGATGGAGAAAAGGGCCTTCTGGGTTATTGTAAATCTCTTACAAGAGAAGTTGAAACTTATAAGGGCATTCTCCAAGCTCAACAATGTGAGATTGTTCGCCTTTCACATTTACATTCTACAGATCAGGTTACCATTTTGCAACACAAAACAGAGTTACAAGAACTAAAAGGAAAGGTACGAAGTTGTCAAATGAAGGACACCATCTTGGGTGGTCGTATCCGAAAGAAGAAATTGCGCAATCTTGAAACATTGCAGGTTGCATCCGGAGGTCTCAAGAAAAGAATCCGAGCATTAAGGTGATGCTTCTTGGTTGGCTACATTGTCTTAGTTAAGTAATCTTTTTGTTTTCTCTTGTTATGCATTGTTTTCATGTGCGTAAATAGTGTTAGTGAAGCAAATTTTCTGTTATTTACTTATGCATTGTCTTCATGTAGAGATTCAATCTATCCTGACAAGGAAAACATTGACCCCAAAGACAATATAGGAAAGAGATTGAAGCCACTCATAAGTAGAAGCCTGGCAGCAGATATAGTACATGACAAGAAGTTTAAGGTCCTACAACGAAATGTAGTGGACCACTTTATTTCAGAGAACTCAATGCCTGCAAAAGAGATACAAGGCACACTTGATTCACTTGGTGTAAGCAAAAGAGGATATTCGGCTATACAAAAATCTGTCTCATCCGTCTTTGTTAAGAAGGGTATAAAATCCAAACTTTTACCATCAGCCTCAAGTGTTTGGAAAGAGGGGCTTCAGCTTAACGAGGCACAGGGAGACGATCTTGGACATCCCTTTCATATTAAAGCAACTTACAGTGGCCATGGAGCAACCATGGCATATGATGAGTTCAATAATATTTTTATGGACCTACAGATGTTATAGAAGAGAATGGTGGAGTTTTACAACATCACATTTGAAGAGTCACGAGGGGTATTACATTTTGTGTTAAAACTGGATGAGTGTGATCTTGTTAAAGAGAAAAGGCTAGAGTGTGTTACGATTACTTTAATGAATAGAGCCCTCTCAAAGTGTCCCAGTGATGATCCTTTGTACTTTAGTGTTCAATCAGAATCTAACATATGGTGGCTTGGTGCGTTAGGTAAGCGAGATTCTCAGGTAAGCTCAAATGTTCACATCTACTTAAGTCTCATTTATTTTGTGTTGCAGGTAAACAAAGAAGATCATGAGATTCTATATTGGGTGTTCCATCGAACTAATATTCTGGAGGTGATTGATAGACAGACTAACCAGGGAGAGGTACTACGTATAGATGGAAGGGGAGACTTTCAAGTTCAGTGGCATCTTGCAGGTGACCTCAAAACATTAAAATGCATGTATAATTGTGGAATGGGTGCAATGGAAAAGTCACCGTATTTGTTTTGCATGGAGTCCACAAAGGTCATGGACCCAAAGTGGTGGAGAAAAGCTCCAACATGTCACATTGAGGACCCTGCTTTTCGACCGGTTTTGAAAATACCACTTGTGAATGTCCACATCTGTACAATGCATGCCCTTTGTAGAATTGTGGAGAAACTGGTCTACTTATATATCGGGTTTTCTTGGAAGATTAAGAACTCAACAGAGCGACAAGTAGCCCTGCAGTGCTTAGAATTGATACTGTCGGATATGGGGCTTCATGGTGGCAATGTGAAAATCCAGCGGGATGAAAAGAGATCAACTGCTGAGAAGGATGTCCCATGCAAACCATCCATCGGTGGGGTGAAGGCACGGAGGTTTTTATCTAAACCCCAAGGTACAAGAGATCCAAAGCTAACAAAACATGGAAAAGTATATAACACATCTTATGTTAGCAAGGTAGAGTATCAGAGCTAGAAAAGCTACATATTGCACTCAAAGACCAAGAACCAACTACTCGTAATGCGAAGGCTGAGGTTTGGCGATCAATAGACATCCTATTTTTGATGTGCGACAAAGATGACTGGTCACAAGGTGATATGAACAAGTTCAAGGAGAATCTCAACCTTCTCAAAAAATCATTCAAGACAGCATGGACAGACACCCAAATTACTCACTACATGGTATTATCGTGTATTTGATTCTATTTTATGTGCAACTATGTGAGTGCAAAACATTCTAACTAATCTGTTTTCATATCCAGCACATCATCTTCAATCATTTACCATATTTTATACAAAAGTATGGGAACCCGGCAATATGGAATACCCAAGGGATGGAAAAGTCTCATTACATGGCGAGAAATGCTTATTTCAGGCACACACGACATGGTGGCTCTCGAACCAAGGCTAACAATTTGAGAGAACTATTTGAATGGTTCTATCGTAGAATCATTCATCGAATGCAGGCAAAAGAAGTCTTGGCCTCTTCAGCAACAGCACAAGCCATCAGACATTTACAACAACAAAAAGTTAAAAGATCAATGGCATACAACAACTCCGGTGCTCGTGAAAGTCAACGAAGGTGGAGAGAGACAATGGTGTATGTTGGAGAAAGATACTCTGAGTGGATGACATTGTACAAAATTTATGTAATACATGATCTTATACAATTGCTACTTGAAGTGTATCAAGATTTTGAAGGTTCAATTTTGTTTTTTGGCACATCACCCTTGTAACGAATCATGAGATGTTTTCCATACTCTAAAAGTTCATCTGGGTTTTGTCTACCAAGAGCTAGTGCCATTGATGTGTAAGTGTAGTAATACGCTGCCCAACCACCTGTATAGCCCGGGCAGTAACCAAAACAATCTCTAGCAAACACTTTGTCCACAAGAATGACTTTATCTGCACTTTTGGGCACCACGGGTCCACCCAAGAAGCGTGATAGTGTCTTGAATGTGTAAGTTGCTATTGAACCCTCTTGTGACATGGAATTGTGAAAAACTACTATCGACGACTCGCAAAGCTTTGAAAGGTACTGCGCTAGGGTCGCATCCCTTCCACGATACTCTCGAGTCCGTCGCCGAAGGAAGTCATCCTTGTCAGCAATCCAAGACTGCACATATCATGTCAAAGTAAGTGACAGAGAGAGAGAGAGAGAGAGAGAGAGAGAGAGAGAGAGAGAGAGAGAGAGAGACCATGAAGCTCTCATCCTGCAGAAAGAGGTTTTCCTGCCACAGGTCTACAGATGTAGTTGACCCCTGACCTGAATGGTTAAACCAATCCTTCACTTCTTTGTTACTTGTTGATGGTCTTAGGCTTTGTCTTATTGCTTGGAAGGTGGCTTCATCAGGTAGTGTCTCCTTATATTTTTCAGCTTTCTCAAAGCATCTTCAGAGGCATTCCATTGGATTGCTGGATGTTTCCATTGCCTCATCATCACTACTATCCTCTGAAACAAATCCACTCCTCTCCTCTTGGACTCTGGAAATGATAGCCAGGGAGACATCCTCCCTTAAATAAAAGATGCTTTGCACATCATGTAAAAAGATATAGGTCATGTCTCCAATCCTGAAGTCAGGCACAATAGGCAGCATCATCTGAGCATGCTTCTCATTGAAGTTACTGACATCCAAAGGTAGTTTGATTTCTGTGGTTTTCACAGAGAGCATCTTACTTCTTTGTACTTCAATTGCCTCAACCTCAAGGTCGACTATATCTTCAACCTCCTCGACTTCTTGTATATGTGTTGTCTCCTCGCATTCTTCATCTGGTGTTGCATCCTGCTCCTCTAACACCTCATCAGGATTCTGCATGAGGAATCCAAACAGGCTGTTCAGGTAAATCATAAAGCCAAAGGATTCCTGAATAAGTTTGCACTCTTTTTGGTGCACAGGGCAGGCTGAATGTCGGCAAGCAGGTGGTAATTCCCTATACTTCTTCAGTCCCTGTCCCTTTCCACCACATTCATTTAAATGCACAACAGTCATAGTGGCAGAACAACCCTCCCTACCTGCACCATCACTTCAAATTTATCTCCGTAGGACTACAAGAATTCACTGTGCTGAGCTAACAGGTCTTCAATGTCAAACTTTGGGTTAAACATAGAATGAACTAGATCAAATTTGTCCCCAGCACCACAAGATGCTGCAAAATCGAACAACTCTCATCAATTGCAACTGGGTCTTCCAGAGAAGACACGTCCTCTTTGGCTTTACCTTTAGTTGCACAGGGACTGCTTTCTGGGACATCTGCATCATCTGAGAAGTCTATATTCCTCTTTCTTGTATTTTTCTTGACAAGTACTGTAGAGGGTGAGGGATCCTCTTGGCCTGGTGACCTCTCTGATGGATCTTCACCAATTGACTCTTCTTCAGATATGTCCTGACAAAAGTCAACAGTTCTTTTGGCAGAAACATTAAGCAACTGAGCCTGCAAAGGCTGAATTCCTGGCACAAGCTCTGGGTCTGGTTTCAGCCTCTTCTGCCTACTGGACCTTAATCCTATTCATCAGGAAACATGACAAGTCTCTCTCTCTCTCTCTCTCTCTCTCTCTCTCTCTCTCTCTCTCTCTCTCTCTCTCTCTCTCCCCCTCCAAAGCACACACACAGACACACTCTCTCTCTCTCTCTCTCTCTCTCTCTCTCTCTCTCTCTCTCTCTCTCTCTCTCTCTCTCTCTCTCTCTCTCTCTTTCTCTCCAAAGAACATTAAAAAACACACATAGACTCTGTGTGTGTGTGTGTGTGTGTGTGTGTGTGTTATGTGTCTCTTTGTACTAAAGGCGCGCATAGACAAAAACATACTCTTTGCAACTCTCTACACGCGCCTTAAGTACAATTGAGAGAGAGAGAGAGAGAGGGTCATAAATTTACTATAGGGCGTGGAGAGAGCTGCAGCCAGTGTTTGGTTGGCTCTGTGCGCCGTTAGTAGACGGAGAGAGAGAGAGAGAGAGAGAGGGAGAGAGAGAGAGTTGTGTCTGTGTGTGGGTGTGTGTGTGTGTGTGTGTATGTGTGTGTGTGCGTGTGTGTCTGTCTATGTAAGTATGTGTTGAGGTGTGTGTGTGTGTGTGTGTGTTGAACAACAGTATGGGTTTTTCTTTGTTTACACACACACCATACACACAATTTGCTACCAATTGTTGGAAATACAGAGACACAGAGTGAGAGATCACCTTTGTTGGTGGAGTTTGCAGAAACTCCATGGGAGGTGTCTCCTCCATTGCTCTTTCTCTGTCAATCTCTCTCCCTCTCTCTGACAGTGATGAGTCCCTCTCTCTATCTCTCTCTTTGTCTCTCTCTCTCTCTCTCTCTCTCTCTCTCTCTCCCTCTCTTCTCTCTCTCTCTCTCTCTCTCTCTCTCTCTCTCTCTCTCTTCTTTATATGGTTCTCTCTCTTTCTCTCTCTGAAAATCACACTTATAACGGATACACACGGCGGCGCCCCACGTGTTACCAAAAAATAGAATATAATTGCATGATGTCTCACGTGCGGTCATTATTGAGCCTGTATACTTTTGTACGTCACATATAAAGGATATGAGAGAGAAAAACCACACCGCGTCAAAGAGAGTGAGAGAAAGAGAGAGAGAGAGAGAGCCGTCCTCTGCATCTCCGACAGAAAGCACCTACAAGATTGACTCGACCATCTTCGACATAACGCAGGTCTGCGTCCTTAGAAGGTTTGGCCCTCTCTCTCTCTCTCTCTATCTCTCTCTCCCTTTGCTTTTGAAATGTCCCTCTTTATGTCCCTCTACCTTTCCCTCTATCTCTCTCTCTCTGTTTCTGTCAGAGTATATCCATATCTAGCTATGTCTTAACACACAACACACACATACACACAAAATACAACACACACACACACACACAAACACACAAACACACAAATATAACATACACACACACACATACACACACACACACAGAGACAAATATAACATACACACAAACACACAGAGACACAAATATAACATACACACACACAGAGACACACACACACACACATACAAATACAACACACACACACACACAAATACAACACACACACACACACACATACACACACAAAGCCTCTCTCTTTCTCTCTCTCTCTCTCTCTCTCTCTCTCTCTCTCTTCTCTCTCTCTCTCTCTCTCTACTAAAGGCGCGCGTAGAGAGGCACATCCGGTTTGCATGTCTCTTTGCGCGCCTTTAGTACTGTGCATCCACGAGTGAGAGAGATGGAGTGTATCCACGAGTGTGTGTGTTTGTCTGTCTATGTGTGTGTGCTATAGAGAGAGGAAGAAAGTGTAGAGACTGGGGAAGGCGGGGAAAGAGAGAGACAGAGAGAGAGAGTCTTTCTGTACCCTTGTACTAACGGCGCGCGGAGGTGTATTTTGGGGTCAAAACATGCTCCACGCGCGCCGTTAGTAATGGTAGTCTCTCTCTCTCTCTCTCTCTCTCTCTCTCTCTCTCTCTCTCTCTCTCTCTCTCTCTCTTTAAATATGTGAAGGTATAGAAAGGAGAGAGATAGATAGATAGATTTTATTATCGTCCTCGGAGGTCAAATATGACCTATGGGACCAAAGTTACATGTGATGTAGTATGTGTATGGCTAATGAGTGACTCTCGATGCTCCAAAATTGTAGTGATGAGAGTCTCAATGGAGAGCCCACACTTTGGCTGGGAGAGGAAAGTGTGTAGGTCTAAGTTATGGCTGAAAATGTGAGAGAAGCAAGTTCGGATGTGATCAAAAGCTGAGCACTCTAGTAGTGTGTGGTACTCAGACTCTCGAACTTGCAGTGAGCATAATGTGCACAATCGATTTGACTCTTCCCCATTGCCCCAACGCCCTATCTCGCATCGAAGGAAATGGGAGCTAAGCCGAATTGCTGCGATAGTGCGTATCGCGGACAAGGGAATAGGCTCAAGCATGTAAGTGTGAGTACGGTTTCCTCTCTCAGCGAAGAACATGGTTTTGTAGTTGGGGGCAATATAGGTGGTGTAATGTATGAAGCGTGACCCACCGGATTTCTCCCAAGCCGTAATACATTGGCGTTGTAGAAAAGCTTCATTCACTTGAGAGTCAATTGAAGCATCATGTAGCAAGTGTAATGCATCCCATCTCCCAAACCACTTCTTTATGTCTTGCATCCATCCCGTGCTCAAGATCTTGCTTTTATGCGTCTTTTGAACTTTTTTGCTTGCTTCCCATGCAATTGTAGGAAGTCGATGTGAGGGGTTTTGACGCATCTTTATCATGTACTCCACAACCCTTTCCATGCCCATAACCTCAATTGGAAGAGATCCCGACTCAAGAAGTAGGAGCATACATGGTGTTTGTGTCTTAACTTGGAGAAAGTTTGTAAGAAAACGCTTTTGGACATTCTCAAACTCTTTCCAAGTAGACTTTGAGATGCTCCCGCCCCCACACTTCAACTCCATAAAGAAGAACCGGTGTCACCAATGCATCAAAAAGATACTTCTTGAGAACCCAACACTTGATATTTCCCGCATTACACATGTTCTCAAATGCATAATATGCTCTCTTTCCCGCTTCCAAACGACGCATAGCACATTCATGCCACTTGTGATTGGATGGAACCTCAAGGCCAAGGTACTTAAAGCTCTCAACAACTTCAAGTGTCTCGTTGTTGTACACAATGCATGGCTTCTCCTTATGGTTGGTTTTCACAAGCATAACCTTTGTTTTGGATTCATTTACAATCAGCCCACTATGCAAGCAAAAGTTCTCAACGACAACCATAAGCTTTTGTGCATCTTCTAAAGTGTGTGCTAGAAGCACTACATCATCCGCATACAACAAAAGCATGATTACCGCATTGCAAATAGTGACCTCTTCAATGCCTTCTTCTTGCATAAAGTCAAGTACCATTTGTTCCAATTGATCGATGCATAGACCAAAGAGAGTTGGTGACAATGGACATCCTTGTTTAACCCCAATAGTGCTTACAAAAATTTCTGAAATTTCTCTTCCCATGCGCAATTGACAAATCACCTTCTCATAGATTCGAGAAACCGCAAGCATAAACTCACTTGGCACTTGGACTTCTTCCATCCTTCTCCACAAATTGTTACGTGGAATCATATCAAAGGCTTTCTTAAAGTCCACAAAACAACAATACAATCGCTTGCCTTTCAACCGATTTTCCTCCATGAGAACACGAAGAGTGACAAGATGATCAATGGTGCTATGGCATCGACGAAAACCCGCTTCTCCCTTTGCACGCTTGTCATTCTCTTCAGCCCAATCACTCAATTTCATCTCCATTATGCACCAAACAACTTTGCCATAAGAGACCCAATCATTATAGTCCGATAGTTGCTTACATTCTTTACATCCCCTCCTTTATGCAAAGGCTTAACTCAATTAGTACTCCAATCATAAGGCATACCATGTTGAAGTGCAAGGTTGAACATATCACACATCCACTCATGGGTAAAATCTCCCGTCCATTTGATCATCTCCGGCTTGATACCTTGAAGATCTCCCGCTTTGCGAGTGGCCAACTTTTCAAGCCCACCGCATACATCCTCAATAGTAAAAAAAGACGGCATACATGGGAGTGAACCATAAAATGGCATTTTTTCAGTATTTTCTTGCTCATATAATTGCCTACAATGTGTGTACATATCCACTAGATTCAAGTTACCAAAATTCTCAACCCGCTTGCCTCTCAAGTTTCTCCAAAATCTTCCACATGCATGTGCCTTTTCTTGGACTTGAAATTCTTGTTGCTTTACTTCCCATCTTCTTCTCTTCTTTTGAATCAATGCCTTGTATGTATGCAAATGACTTTGATAGTTGTCTTTGTCCATAGTTGCATCAAGCTTTATCATGGACTTTCGAGCATCTTGACATTCTTTATCAAACCACCTTTTGCGTGATCTATCTTTGTTGATACCATGGAGATGCTTTATGGCAAAAGCATTCTTCCGCACAAGAACAAATAGCTTTCTTGAAAGCTTCCCATTTAGTTTCCAATGGTGCATCACATTGAAGCTTTGTCATCCATAATTTTTGCTCAACCATTTCAATGTACATTGGTGCCCATTTGAAATCCATACATAGTGATAACTTCTCTTTCCTTTGGTTGAGATCATCATGCTTAGTTGCTTCTCCACATGAAAGGTCAATACATAAGGTGCGATGGTCGGATTCCGGGGTCCATTGACCAAACATAAAACTCTTTATGCGATACATGATGGCTTCAGAGAGTAGCATATAGTCAATCACACTATCCCCATTATGTCTTCTACATGTAAATCCATTGATTCCACTCCACAAAGATACACCATTGGCAATGAGCATACCCGTGCTATTACACATGTGTAAAAGTAACTTTCCATAGTGATCCGGCTCTTTCTCATCCATTGTAGATCATCACAAGTGAACCTTCCAATCCCTTGAAATGTATGGCTATCAAATTGTTGAGTGTTGTTGCATGCGATGATGCTGAGCATTCATATCCCCATCAATAATACACTTACCTTTGAAATAAGCAATGTCCTCTTCCATATCAGAAATGGTGATGACTCTATCCATGAAGATGGCATGGAGGGTGCTTGATCAGGGAGTACATAACCGGCTAAAAAAGGGTGCTCTTTTTGGTGTCATAATTTTCAGCCATAATATTGGGTATTGTATATTTTCACAATTTCAAAATCTTCCAATCTTTCTTCATACATGCTAACCCCTTGTCCTGTCCATTTGAGTAATTGAATCTTTGTATCCATGAATGTAAATTGTATGACTCCAAGCCGTTCCTCATTGTGTATTTCCCTTGTTTCATCATTAGACCACATGCATGGTTTGCTTGTAATTCATCAATGCCAAAACCCCATTAATGGTCCCATGTTACAATTCCAAAGTTGCAATTTGGGTTAACTCGGTCCATTGGTCATGCATCCCTATCTTGAGGGAGAAATTCCTCCTCCTGGGGAACATTTGTCTTCATGGAGATTTCTCTTGATTTTCATTATTCCTTTGCCTCATATGCTTGCGCAGCTATTTGGGCATACATATGATTTTCATCATCAAAACATTTTGTATCACTTTTAAATGATGACTAATCTTTCAAGGCAGGTCTCTTGCGGATCCGGCATGTATTGGGCAATAGAACGGAGTGGGTCACGAGGGAGGTCCTTGCTTCCCCAGAATTGTGCTCATAAGAGGATGGACATGCCAAAGTGGGTTTTGAAGCTATCTTCTAAATGGAATGGGATGAGAGAAGGAGGGGTTCTCTAATTCTCTTCGGGAATTCCAGAATAACAATGTTCTGGAACGTCGCCCCTTCTCCTTCAATCTCACACATCACATTCTCAACATTCTTGTTTGAGGAATAGCTTGCATGAGTTGGAATTAGAATACATCAGACATCTTGTTACCATGCATTCATCAGCCCAAGATATGGATTGGCATGCATTTTTCATGTCGCATACATCCGGCGCATAGTGTCAAAATTTCTCATTTTCAATACACAGTCATGCTCATTTGTCATCCGGCTTTGATACTTGGCATTCAAGTGACAGATGCCTCTACAGCGTTGACTTCATCTTCAGACTTGATCTTGAAGTTCAAACGTGTCTTGCATGGATTTCCTCTTGTCAAGTCAAGTTCCCTTAATTGTGTGCCTATTCTGCATTCTCCATTGCAAGTTCGCCTTGTTTGTTTACGGTTGATTGCTAGCAATGATACCAAGTACGCCATGATCATGGTTTCCATGTCGTTGGGGGGGGTGGTGTTGTTGCTATCTCCACACTTGGATTTTTGAATTATTTTCCACAATGGTTGTGGACCTTGTTGAAGAAGAAGAACCCTTGCGAGTGCCGAAAGAGATTGTATGTAAAATGAGGAGAAGAATCAATTTTGTTGAACCTGTTCAATTCGGAAATGCTGCTACAGAAACGCCTTCCATAACTCTGAAAATTTCTGTCTTTACATCAATGCGTAGATGACTTCGTGCTCTTCAATTGAGGCTATAGATCACCCAAATCGGAGTTCGGATGAAGAAGTTAGAGAGAGAGAGAGAGAGAGAGAGAGAGAGAGAGAGACTCCTCTACTTTTATACAATGAAATGGCTAGAACAAAAGCCACTGCAAGGAAGGCAGGCAAGGGACCAGGATTAGCAGCTAAGGCAAGTAGCAGATCTGCAACCCCAAAGAAGAGACCTGGAAAACCAAATAAAATTTTGAAAGGTCCAAGGGTGAAGAAGTTACAGAGCTGCATGGGACTTTTCAGAGAAATCAGAAAGGCACAGAAATGTGTAGATTTGTGCATACCAAAGCTGCCCTTTTAGAGGATGGTGAGGTCCATATGTGAAGAAGCTACCTTGAGCACTAAAAGGTGGAAGGTGGTGGCATTGATGGCTCTACAAGAAGCAGCATAGGACTTCCTACTCGAGTACTTCAGTGACATCACCATTGTAGCAGCCCATGCCTACCGGGTTACTGTAATGGACAAAGATAGTGAGACACTAAAAAGAATAAGGTGGAGGTATGACAAACTACTCGTCCCCAATGTCTGCAGGGATAAGAAAATGAGGGAAATTTTGTTATACCCCCTTGAGCTATTGCCACAACTCACTGTTGTAGATGTCACACATAATGTGAATACAAGGGCAAGGGCAGAGACTGTTTCTTAGCAAACAAAGGACATGAGGGAAGCAGAGCTTAAGGAGAAAGCAAAAGTAGCAGTGGAGTCCCAGAGGCAAACAGAATGCAATGTGACCCTGTCCATAGAGGCAAGCAATTAAGAAACTCTACTTTCAATGAAGGATGGTTTGCTTGCAGAGATACCACTTGTAGATGGAGCCAGAAAGCTAGCTCTGGAAAAAGTGGACATTAATTTATTGCTGAATCCAGATGCTCAGATCTCAGACACAATTATCTATGCTTGTCTTAAGTAAGTGGTACTATCTTGCTAACTTTGGGAACTCAGATAATAGGTTTACTAACTCAGGTATACTCTCTGCAGCTTGATCAAAAGTCAACTCCCACCGTACACCCACACGGAGGTGTTTCTTCTAATGTCAGTGATTATTAGACAGAAGAACAGTCCATCTGGGACCTTTGAGAGTTGGTTTCTCCACTGTGCTATGCTGGAAGCAACTGTCATCATCTTTCCATATGAGAGCAACCATCACTGGAGTCTCATATTCCTTGATGTTGACCAACCAGCAGTGTGGGTGTTCAATTCAATAAAAGGAACCCACCCTGAAATTAGGTTGTAAGTGTTATGTATCAGAAAGTGTTTCTTATAGATATACATGTAAATTTGAAGCCTCAAGCTAACATCTTGATACTGCTTTGTGTAGTTGTATAAAGAGGTTGTTGCTTGCCTATGGCAAGCTATGTGGAAGGTATGAACTATACAAGGCCCCAATCAAAGATGTACCTATCCCAAATCAAACCGATGGAAATTCTTGCGGCTGGAGATGTCTTCTCCATGCAGAATATGTCCTGCAAAGCTACGTTGCATTAAAACCTTTCATGACTAAGGTAACCATTTGGCAATGCATTTAGTCAGTTTTGGTTTAGTTTATACAAGAATTCTCACCATGTGGTCTTTCAATTTTGCAGAGTGCTTTAAAAAACTACACATATGATTATTTGCAAAGATACAGGGTAAGTTTAATACAACACCAGCTTACTATGTCGAGCCCCAGAGAACCTGAAGATAGCGGCTTGGACGACCGGACAATTGATATGACAATACATGACGTGCCACCACGACAAACCCCTGCATCCGATATAGTGGATTCACAACGGGCCGAGGGGGTCATATCAACTGAAGATGAAAGAGCCGAGGATGAGGAAAGGTCAAATGAGCATATGGAAGGTGCTAGTATACAACCAGAGGGGCTTATGGAAGAGACAATGAAAGAGCCAAGTCAGCCAGTGGAGGAGCCAAAAGAGCCTATGGATGAAACTCTGCATGAGGAAAGCAGGCCTATGGATGAGCAAAAGGATATGGATGAGGAAAGCAGGCCTAGGGATGAGGAAACTGATATGGATGAGGCAAGGATGGATGATGCAAGCCGGTCAACCGAGGCAGAGGAAAAGACCTTGGAGGAAACCTTGAATGAGGCAGAAAGAGCCATGGGGGAGACCCTTGATGAAGATGTGAATGATGACTATGAAGATGTGAATGATGAAGCTAAAGCAGAGGAGAGCAACAACGACAACAACACTACAGAGACCCAGTATGGACCCTTGCTACATGTAGATACGGTTGTTCCGGTAATGTCTATTCAAGTATGGCAAAATATGTTCACTTCTAACTACTTATATGTACTTGTCAACTTTTACAGAGGTTGATTATTTTGGACCTCAATGGATTGCTGCTAATGTGTGTGCCTCTCGGTGACACAGAACCCTTTGAGGATTTGCAAACGTTTCGGATGGGAACTTGTCGAGTTGTGGTTCGTCATCCAGGAACCAAGGAATTTATTCAGTTTCTTCTTCCGCGCTTCAGAGTTGCCATATGGTCTTCAAGGCAAAGGCAAAACTTGTCGCCACTAGTTACAATAGTTTGCGGTGTATGCGGCGCTCACACGTCAGATTTTGCCTTTTTGTATGATCAAAGAAAATGTGTTACCGTCGAGGGCCACTACCACCCTAAAAAACCACATTTACCTCTTTTGTACAAACCGTTTAGCCAAATCGGTTTACCCTTTGATGCAACTAATACACTACTGATTGATGATACTCCTGAAAAGGGAGAACTAAATCCACCGGGAACAACTATCTCACCACCTTCTTTCGAGGGGCATTCCTTTGATTTTTACCTGGAAGACATTCTGATTCCATACTTACAGAAATTGTATCGCAGTCCATTGTTCACGGACGAGTTTGTACTTTCTAATGAATTAAGATGACTCTTCTATCATGTCTTTGTCTTGTCTAACATTGAGAGAGAGAGAGAGAGAGAGAGAGAGAGAGAGAGAGATTTGACATGCTAAAGAAATGTATTTCAAGCACACTTATATTCACAGGGCACAATTGACAAATCAGCTCAAAAAACTTTATGTATTGAAAGTCATTCGTATACACTTGGATTCACAAGAATCTCTCTTACATTGACACTATTTCAACCCGACCATCCAACTCTTTGCACAAAATATCTTTTTCCCTTCGCCGCATCACCTTACGGCCAGCTAGGAAAAAGGAAAAATCTGATAGGTCCCTGTCCATTGACTCTTCAATTATGTCATGCCGCAACTGCAGAAGAGTGCATAGCTCCCTTATTGTAACCACCAACATTAGGCCATGCTCTTTATCAATCACTTCCACATCCACAGGAGGATTATCTTCCAAACCTGCAGAAACCTGGTCCATAGGAATGTACTTACCATTGAGCATTTGTGATCGCATATACCAAAAAGAGACTAATAGTGATTGGGTTGCAATCATGTAGTTGACAACTAGAGTATCAAGCACGACCTCGCACCGTAAGCCAATCTCTTCCTTTACATACCATCCTTTGTCAAGAAGTTTGTCACAAGATGACTGCTGAAATGACTTGCACATGAACATAGTTTTCGTAACACGGATATTGTAGCTATGAAACAACTCTATGAAGAGTGCAGCAGGACAAAAGTTTGCAATTCTAACCAGTTTGGTGGGAATAGAGCTATGTAGAGACCTCTGTATATCCTTGTAGAGCTTACTTCGCATTGCCTCCACCATTGTTTCCTCGGGAACTGGCCAGTCCACAGTGTTCCAATCGGCTGGTAGAGGCAGTTTCACCAACATGCCATTATTATTCCCTGAGTTGAGTTGGTAGAAGTGGTCATAAAAAATTATTCCTTCATCAGCCAGGCTTTTGTTTCTCCTCCCTGAATACTGTAGAGAACCAATGTGGGCATGAACAACAAGGAAGAGGCCTATTATGCACTCCACAGGCTCCCATTGCTCATAAGAAGAGGGATAAACATCTGCAATATATATAAGAAGAGTTAAACTAAGAGTATCAATAAGTAAAAATGACAAATCTAATGTAGTTGAGCTGTGAAGAATGGAGACATTGCTCATAAGAAGAGGGATAAACGTTGAAAAATATATAAGAAAAGTTATAATGAGAGTATCAATAAGTGAAATGACAAATCAAATGAAGTTCAGATGTCAAGAGTACTTACAATTGCAACGTGGTTGATGTATATCTGATACATTTCCACCGTTTGCTATCACGTCTGGATGGGTAAACACATGCTGAACAAGAACTTCCTTTACAGATCTTTTGCCGATTTCAACTTTGAAATCCAACACTTTGGCCTTCCATGCTGAGCGGTAAACATTGATACCACTAGACCTCTTGGGTCTTCTTGGTTGCATGAGGACCCATGAACCTTTGTTTATCCTTTGTCCAACCCATTGGTTCTCTGCACTTATTGAAGTTGATATTGTAATTGAGGATATGCTACTACTTCGCCTTCTAGGCAAAGTGCAGCTGTTGGTTGTTGGTGTTAGAGACAGTAAACACCTAGAGCTTCTTGGGCGAGAAGACGTGGAAGCCATAGCTCTCAGAGAAAAGCTTTAGTGGAGGGAGATTCACTTTGAAAGCATTCTAATGGAGGGAAGTGTTTTAGAATTCCAATATCTTGTGCGGGCTTAATGGTCACCCTCCAGTACGTTAATGACCATAAGAGAATATCAGCAGTGGGACCACTGGCAAGCACCTAACAGCTCGGTAAAATCAAGGAAATTACGATGCCACAATCCTAGATTCGTGAAAGTTTTTAGGCTATTTTCCTATTTTTTGAGTCTTTCCACGTACTTTCCTACGTAACGTAGCCCTCCAGCTCATTGGACGCGCTCTATTTTTCTCTCTCTTCATATGGCCCTCCAAATGACCTCCGAAATTTCCTAATGCTCCATAGCATTGTCACCCACAATACTAAGGTCATCTACATATATGGTAATGACCACAATCCCCATATCACTCTCACGTACATAGAGTGAATGATCAGCATGAGCTCTCCTAAAACCAATACTAACAAGATACTTGGCAATCCTGTCATTCCATGCTCTAGAGCCCTGCTTCAAACCATACAAGGCTTTGAGAAGCCTACATACATAATCTGGGTAACCTAGATCGACATAACCAGGTGGCTGATCCATATACACTTCCTCTTGCAAGGAATTCTTTGAAGTGCACGAGCGAGAGCGTGTGTGAGTGTGTGTGCAGCGATGGAGAAGAGAGGAGAAGAGGAGACCTTGTGTTTGCAGGGGCTAAAACTCACTCTGTACATGTGAGCCCCCTTATTCTATTATCTACATAATGAATAAGTATAGTGGGCGGGCACCTGGCCTAACTGGCCACATGGGGGTTTACCCCAACAACCTCCCACGTAAAGGCCAATGTGGCCGTGAGAGAGAAAAGATAACCGTACAAAACTTGTACAAGGCCATCACAAGTATGACCTCATCCAAGGCCCACTGGCTCACTGAATCTGTGTGCATCGAGCTCTAATTGTAGAGGAAGTATAGAGCGATCAACACCATACTCCTCACCAAAGCCGCACACATCCTGCAGGTATCTCACCATACACTGCAAAGTACCCCTATGCTCAAGGCCAACGTCAGTACGACTAACTGCTCCCACTGCAAATGCACCTACTGCAAATGCAATGTCAGGTCTCGAGATGAGTATCTCGTACATGAGACTCCCGAATGCTGATGCAATCCTAGCAATATCTGTCAATTTGACCATCTCAGTCAAATCTAGCTCAGAACTCCACTCATGGAAATCACCCTGACATCCGAACTCCGATCCCTAGAATCCATCCTCATGTCCATCGCATGTCACATGCGCACCAAGAGAATCTGTATGTCCTGAACCCTCTGTGGTAAGAGCAATGCCTAGCTCTAACCCACATACATCAACCTCTGGCCTAAGCATATCCATGAATGACTGAATCACGACTGAATCCTCAGCACTCAAGCCATCCATATCCGTCATTGTATCCACGAATGAGATGCCCTGCTGCACAACTGTCTGCACAACTGGCTCAACATGCTCACAAACTGGAGCATCATGCAACCTATCCGCAAAGGAGACATGCCTCGTCTCTCTGCATGGCTGCGTACTCACAAAAACTGTGCCGTCTCGCACATGACGTACTCGCATCGCATGAATCGTGCCAACACTAGCACCTCTAGTTATGACTAGCTGTCCACGATGCAATCTGAAGCTGTGCTCATCCAGCACTACCTGGCATCCGCTGTCTCGTAAGTAACTCACAGAGATCAAGCTCTGTGTCAAACTTCGCACATGGCGTACATCTCGCAACACATATGATGCACCACTCGGCAACGATAGTCTGCATCTCCTGCACCAACTATGTCATGCACTGAACCATCAGCTAGACACACATGTCCAAGCATACCACTAGCATATGTGCTAAACCACTCACGACTCGGCATGATGAAATCTAGCATTCACATCTAGTATCCAATGAGAAGGTAATGTGTCGTCAAAAACTGACATAAGAAATTCAAGAGTAAACATGGAAGAAAATTCGACATCTTCGTCATGCGTAGCCACATACGCTACATCTACTCCCACATCATCCAAAGTGATAGCATCCCTCGTGTGCTGTCTCCTGCGTTGTCTCATCCGTCGAAAACAACGCCTACGTACATGCCCTGTATGACCACAATGCCAACACACAACATCTCTATGTCTGCAAGATCGTCCTTTGACTGTAGGCATCTCTCTAGACTCATTTGTGCCAAAAGCATTGCACAATCTTTGCCATAACTCTCTAGTTGTACATGCATCCAAACCAATGCGATAGACAGACTCACCAAAGTGTAACATGATCGTCGAACGTGCAAGCTCATCCAAGTCCTCCCACTCATCGTCAGTCATACACTCTGGCTTAGCATCCATGCCCTGTAGTCGCAACACTTGGCCCAACTGAGTCAATGCATTATGCATACCTGCCAATGCTCAAAGTTTGAACCATCAAACTTTGTATGGAAAAGCACAAACCTTGACAATGATGTACATGCCAAATCCATGGCGATAACCTGTGACAAGACCAAGGACAAATCGATCAACTGATAATAGCCAAAGCCTGGCTAACTCATACACCAAGTACTATCAAAAATACAACATAAGCTGGCATAAGTTGTCTAAGAGAAGTATCAACAAATATGGCGATCAATGTAACGAAACAAGTGAGCAAAACCGCTCAAATGATGCCAAAACACCCGCTCTAATCCAAGAACACTATGTGGTAATCGATGAAACTATCATCAACAATCTCCCTCCTGAAGAGATTACCACATGTATGTCAAATGACATGATCCGGTGAGCAAACACTCTCACAATGCGATGCCAAAACACTATGGCAAAGCAACCACTGAGCGCCAAATGCAATCAAAACATGATTGCAAACCATGCGCGTAAACAAATAAACTCGCAAGAAAAATCCGGCAGAGTTTCGGCAGTATTTGGCTAACTAACCATAATAACCATACATGCCATAAACATGCTCAAAACCATGAGCAAATCATGCACAAAATCCACACTCAAGCATACATGAGCTGCCCCAAAGTCTCAACTCCTTAAACTTGGAAAACAATCCTGAAATCCGAAACACAAAGTGCATCAACTGCACTCTACAAGCGAAGCACAACTAGCATAAACTTGGATGCAAGCCAAACAAAATGTGACACAAATATGCTTAAAATAGCTGAAAATCAGCCCACATATGCCATTGCAAGGCAAAGAATACCATCTGCCGAAAAGCGCACATCATGTGCATCCACATGGCAATATAAACGAGCATCAAGCATGTACCAAATGTGTATCAAAGAGCATCTAAATTAGCTGAAAATTCAGCTCACAATCATGCTATAAATGCTTGCAAATCTCTCTGCAAATGGAATGGAATGGCAGACTACGTACGTTGTCACATGGAATGGTAGACTACGTACGCTGTCACATCATCTTTTATATCAGCCCCAATAGTGCCATGTGCATTACTGTACCAGCTGCTCATCTCATCAAAGACTACATCTCTGCTCACTCGTAATTCTCGTGTAGTAGGATTGTAGCACCTGTACCCCTTTTGTTCAAGGGAATATTCCACAAGAATACATTTCTCTGCTTTAGGATCCAATTTCCTACGCAACTCATCTGGTACATGCACCTAAGCTATGCAGCCAAACACTTTCAAGTGTGCCAAATCAGGCTTTGTACCTGTAAACTTTTCCTCAGGTGTTACATCATGCACCGCAGCTGTAGGTGTCTTGTTCATAATGTACACAGCTGTATTTATAGCTTCAGCTCAGAAATGATGAGGCATGTTCTTCTCATTCATCAATGCACGTGCAACCTCTACAATGTGCCTGTTTTTCCTTTCTCCGACCCCATTCTACTGTGGAGTATATATGCATGTAAACTGCCTGCGTATACCATGCATTCACAGAAAATCTGAAAAATCATTGGAGAAGTACTCTCCCCCTCCATCTGACCTCAATGTCTTGATTTGCATATCTGTCTCCTTCTCAATCATGACTTTGAAGTCCTGAAAGTGACCAAACACTTCACTTTTGTTACGCATGAAGTAGACCCATACTTTCCTTGTATGGTCATCAATGAAAGAGACATAATACCTGCAACCATGTATACTTGCAGTATCGGTTGGATCCCAAACATGTGTGTGCACCACCTCAAGTGGCTTTTTACATACATTGCGCTCATGTGGAAATGAGCCCTTTGACTATTTTCCAAACTGGCATGCTGCACACACTTTATGCATACCATCCACCTTGAATTTGGGCAAACCTTTTACAATCTATTTTGATTGCATGTTGCGCAATGTCTGCTCATTGACATGGCCAATTCGTTTGTGCCAAATGTCAACATCATCCACAACACATGTGCCCTGTGCAAATAATGCAGCTTTTACCTCAAGCATGTCTACATTCAGCATAAACATTATGCCCACACATTTGCATGTTGCGCAATGTCTGCTCATTGACATGGCCAATTCGTTTGTGCCAAATGTCAACATCATCCACAACACATGTGCCCTGTGCAAATAATGCAGCTTTTACCTCAAGCATGTCTACATTCAGCATAAACATTCTGCCCACACATTTGCCCTCTATGATCAGCTTACAGCCATTTTGGAAATCTTCTACATAACAGCCATTTGGATTAAAGCGAACCTGCAAACCCTGCTCAACCATTTGTCCAACAAAAACAAGATTCTTTGTAATGTTTGGGACATGAAGTACATCTGCTAAGTACTTTGATTTCCGATTCTTTGTATTTAGAGGTATGTCCCCTACATGAACAATGGGGTGAGCTGTGTCATCTCCTGTATGCACATAGCCTGACACATCTGGTTTGCGCATATCTCTAAACCACTCTCCACAAGACGTCATGTGATTAGAGGCACCCGAATCCACATACCAAACATCATCTTAGGTGGAATTCTCTGCAGTCATTGTATTCATTACATGCTGCATAACAAACATGCGCTCTCTTTTGCTGTCATCTGCATCTCTGCTAGTAGATGCATAGTTGCCCTGTTCTCTCTTTCCACTTGCTTTTCCCTTTGGACAGTCATGTGACATGAGACCTTTTTCACCACAAGTCCAACATTCTCTGCTATCTGCAGTATGTTATTGCTTGCTTGATCCTGCACCACGACCTCTTTGACTCCCCCTGCCTTGAGACTGGTTTCCCCTACCACATGTATTGTTTTGATTTGATTGACCTTCTCGAGATTGGCCCCTGCAACCACTTGGGCCTCGTCCACGACCTCTACCTCTGTTGGAGTTAGAATAGAAGGCCTGTTCAGACTTATTTTTTCCATGAGAAGAAGATGTGTCAAGACCAAGGTTCTTCTCCTTAAGAATAAGCATAGAAATCAAATCTTGGAACACGGGGATGTCGTCTCTTGTATTCATGGAAGACCTGAAATGTACATACTCGTCTCCTAGACCATCCAAGCATGCACGGACAATGTCATCGTCTTCCACTGAGACTTTAATAGATCCAAGAGCCTCAATGATACTCTTGATCTTCAAGGCATAATCATTGATGGGAGAGGTTGTTCCTCTTAACCTGATTTAGCTCCGACTTTAGTTGAAGCTTCCTAGCCTTGGTGTTCACCTCGAACACTCTACCTAAGTTTTTCCATGCAATGGCGGGGGTTTCAGCATCCTGTAGATAGCCCATCATGCCATCTGTGATGCTCATAGAAAGCCAATACATCACTTTGCTATGGCCTTGTTGCGAGTCCCTCAAAGCTTTTCTTTGCTCTGCTGTAGCATTTGCCTCAGGAATCTCTGGTTCCCTTTCATTGTCTCCTTCTACATAGTCCTAATAACCTTTCCCTTTTAGGAAATTAGTTATTCTGAACTTCCATGCAGGGTAGTTATTTTTCTCAAGCTTTTCACTGACAATCTGATTGAAACCGTCACCAGACATCTTGAAGCACTAAGACAAAATAGTTGCAATCTGCAAAAACCTGCAAATCTGTTGAACCTGCTATTTAGGTACCTGTAACACTTTCTACACTCAACGAGTGTCCACAACCAAGCGTACATACAACCATTGTACTTGTACAGTAAATCTCTGTATACTGCACTTTGGAGACATGTTCAGAAACTTGGTAGTGGATTGCGAACGAAGAGATTGTGATGCTCTTGCTCTCTTAGTCTCTCTTGCCTTGATCACCAGGCTGTGATACCATGTAAAGAATGAGGATGCAAGAGAGCTACACAAGACAAGCACAAAACACACACAAATAGAAAGCTTCTTCTTCTCCTCCGCTAAGAAAAGAGAGTACAAAATGACTAAGTGCTAAAGCTGAAAAGTAGCACATATGTACATGCGGTCACTAAGTGTGAACTCGCTAGAAGCATACTAGGCTGGCACTATTTAAGTGTAGTCTAGCTGTAGAATCACTGGCAGAGATCCTCCGTGTCAGTCACCTAACACGCTAGTGAGTAAATGCCATAAGCGGCCAAGACCTGTAGTGGATGCCAGCTCAAGATGTAGAGCTCGACATCTCAACATTAAGTAATACTGTGTGTGTGTGTGTGTGTGTGTGTGTGTGTGTGTGTGTGTGTGTGTGTGTGTGTGTGTGTGTGTGTGTGTGTGTGTGTGTGTGTACCCACCCTGTCCCAAGCACCAAACACGATGGGTTGATAGTAGGCCTATTGTGAATGGGCCTACTACCTATAAGAGAAATGAGTTTTTTATGGTCAAAGTGTAACCCAGGCCAATTATGTTGGGTAAGAGATTGTAGAATTTGACAGACTGTTTCTTTTCGACTAAAGCCATTAAGGTAGTACTTGTTTATGAGTATGTTTATTTCTTCCCAGGCAAGGGAGTAGCTAGAGGAAGAGTAGATGATTAAATAAAACAGGCTGATACAAGTGTTGAGGGCAACTTTGTGAGGTCTATTGCTATTCCTCTTAATGAACTCCAAAGGTGGTAATTTTAGAAGATCTCTTTTCCAAACAAATTTTTGGTCGTATCCTCCTACACAGGGATTATGAAGGGAGATAGAAAAGTTAAGGAATTGTACTGAAGTACAAAAATCCCCATATGGTCTTGGAAACTCGTGTAGATAAGTTGGTTCAATTTTTAGGCAATCAGGATATATGTGGTGGATTTCCTCATGGAAGGCCCTATTGTTGATGCTCAGCACGCCATCCATATATCTGTAAGTGTGTCCAAATAATGAAAGATTTACACCCATTTTTCATGGCATTGAGAAACCATTTGTACTCAAAGAAGACTAAGTAAATATTACACATTAGTGGAGAGTAGGAGAATCCCATAGGGATGCCCAGGCATTGTTTAAAACAATGTCATTTAGAGAGGATAGTGTAGTTATCAAGTAACCATGAAATGTAGAGATCAAGCTTCTTGTCATTGAAGTGTAAGGTATGTACGGAGTGGGTTTTTTAAACCCATTTAGGCTTATTAGAAAGTGATATGTAGGAAAGACTCTTTTTTCTCGCATTGGAAAAAGCCATTTTAATAACCCTTGTTAGAACATTCTTAAGGCCAAGATCACCTTCTAGAGGAATGTTTTCATAGCACTGAGTAATATCTACTGAAAACATATGGAAGATTATTTTAGGGAGGTTAAGAGAGACCTCCGTAAAGTTTTTTGCTATCTAGAAGGGGTCGTATTGTATTTGTAAAAAGTCATGGCAGACTTTTTTCTTAGAGGCACAAATTAGCTCAAACTCAACTAATATTAGGTCAAGGCATAGAGTGATATCTTTGGTGATATCAGTAAAGATGCCTTTCGAAGCATCAGATATCCATCTGAATTTGTGTTTATGTATTTTATAGGTGGGAAAAAGTACTGGTAATTTAGTATCTTGTAGAGTATAGCCTAAATTTTCTAAATGTCTTGATATTATTGGTGACTGTTTGTAAGGAGGTGTTGATTTGCACGAATTCCTTCCCAGAAACTCGAAATTGAGCAGCTCTCCAAGCTAGGTTTTTGCATATGATAATGGGACAATTAGAGCTTTTATCCAACCCAACGATGAACCCATTATTAGCTATTTTGTGAAACTCAAGAGCAAGTTGTGGTGTTAATCAGGAGTTATCAGAGGATAACCGTTTTCTAGGAATTTGTAGGATTTTCTGGAAAAAACATTCCGTCTTCTCCATTCGGAGAGAACTGACAAGGTTAGTTAAACAGCTAAGTAAAGCAAATAGAGCAAGATAAGGGTTTTTGGGAAAGTTAGGTATGTGATTGAGCCCTTTGGCCAAGATTCTTTGTACTTTAACATTACCAATGATGCTAAGATCACACAAACAAACATGCATACCATATGTATCAAAGTTTTTGCAAAATGTGGAACACTACCTACATGTACATTCGGGAACCAACTCCTGTCGAAGAAAATCATTACTGTAGACCAAGTTCTTTATGGGTTGTTGGTATACCCAGCCAATGATTACATTATTGAGCAGCTTGTGATTCCCAAGAAGTAGGTCAAAGCACTCACAAAAAAGATCTTTAGGTTGTATCCAATCGAGAAGTTCATCGTGGAAAAGACAATGTACGTAGATAAAACCTTGGTTTAGGGCTACTTTGTGGAGGACCCTTCACCCGCAAGGGCTCGCAGCAACCTGTAATTTAACCAAGGATTACATTTCAAGAAAATTCCTGATGGGGGAGTTTTTGCCTCTTCCCCTAGTGTAGCTACGAGATTTACCCTAGTTAGAGGAAGAGTTGGGAGTTAAGAAAGAAGTGAAAGAGTTAGGAGTAGTAAGAGAATTGGGTCTCTTAAGAGCAGGGGAATCGTCTTCATCAATACAAGGCTTGAGTAAGCTAGTGATGATCTATACACCTTTGTAGTTGGCATAAGTAGTTAGGTAGATTCCAAGTTCATCAGATTTCAGTTCCTTCAAGATATCCAACATTAGCCCACGAAAGATGTTAAAGGCAATCTGAGCAATTACGATCTGTTTAGCTTGGCCACCCAACCAAGAGCAAATAAGAGAGAGGTGGAAATCCATGGTCTTTTCAGGGAAGAGTAGGTCAAGATGGTTGAGAATAAACCAAATGGCATGATCAAACCACATGATGTTGGATTTACAAGAGGCTTTAGGGTCAAGATTAAATCTGCAGGCACATTTAACATAAGGTCAAAAAACATTCCAAATGGATTCTATGTAGAAGTTTGGGTTGCTTTAAGAAAACTCCATGTTCCCTTTTGTACGAATGTAGAGTCCAGTATTGGAAGGGCATTTAGAGTGGTCAATGAGATTGAGGTTGAAGGGGGCGTTGATGAGTTCTCCTTTGTCAAGGAATTGTCCACCTTTCAAGATTTTAAGTCTGCAGTCCTCAACAGTGGAGGCTGGGAGGTTGGCAAGGTAAACCCAGGTTTCACTTAAAATAGTTGCTAAGAAAGCTTTGTTGGGTAGGACCCAAAGTTGATGGTCCACCCCAAAAGACTCAATTTCAATATGTCTAATTGGTGAGAAACGAAAAACTTTAGAGATTTTTGGCACCATCCAAAAGGTTGGAGTCATTGAGGGAACAAAGAATACTCTGAAATTCTTTGACAGCTTCAAGCGTTACACTATCCCTACAAAAGATACCATCAGTTTGTGGGATAACAGCAGTAGCCGGGGTACTGATAAAAGAAGGATTGAGGCCACATCCTTTCTTCGAAAAGTTAGATAGATCTGCCCCGAAGAAGAAAATAGAGGAAGCTCCTGTTGGTATTGTATAGAGAGTATGGGAAGTTGGGCTATGTACTGAGAAATCAAATTCATCCCTTCCTTGGAGTCTTTGTCTAAGGTAGCCAGAACTTTGACCCAATCATTAAACGATAACACGTGTAAGATAGACATTTTCTTATCTGATGTAAGAGCTGATTCATATATTAGTTGAGAGGCATCCAAACTATTTCTACATCTGAGGACAAGAGATGTGGACACAAAGAGGGGCTCAAAAGTCAATTCCAATCCTTGTGAAAGAGCAAGGGTCTGTAATATATCCAAAAACGTTTCGTAAGGTTATGACTACTTTTTGTAGTAGGTAATACATTCTTTGGCCTTCCTAGCAAGGAAAGGTCAGGTTCTAACTGCTAAGGCATTTTTTGGTCTATGGTCTTTAAGGTACAACTTAATCTGTTCAAGAATCTTTGTATGATGTTCAGGGTCGTCTTTAACACTCATGCGGGCTGTCATTCTAAAAGGTTTCTCGTCCTGAAAGAAAATGTATAAATAATACGATCAATTACAGTAGATTGGGCCTACAAACCTTAAACTGGCAAAGTCAAAGACTATAATAGCCATGAGCAGGGGAGCAGAAACGTAGTCTAGTGAAGGACCACCTAACACCAGTCAACCAGTCATGGGATTATAGACTATGGATCCATCATAGCACTAAGTTTCAGAATTAGTTTCCAAACCCAGCATCCCAGTTTCCTCATAGAATGAAAAAACCTTATGTTTAGGATGTGTATGTAGTTGTTCTATCATAAATAATAAGATATAATTGAACTTTTTACATTCAAAAGACAGTTGGCCTTAGAAAAGAGAAACTGATAAGTACAAAAACAACTCATTCTTAGAATTATCTTTGTACAATGTTTATAAGAATGAAGCCTCATTCCAGTATATAAATAACAGAAGAACTTCCCTTGCAGTAAGTGTATGTGTAATCTCTGACGGACAACTTGCTAAAGCCAAAAAAACTTTTCCAAGATAGGATAGAGTCCTTACCTGCATCCATCCAAACAAGACAACAATTCAATTAGCCTTGGATGTGTTTTACAGGTATCAATGGACTATACCAGTTGGTTATCCATGTCCATCTTACAAACTTTTTCTAAACTTTACAAGCTTAGTCCAAAGCAT
Source organism: Adiantum capillus-veneris (assembly GCF_014529385.1). Lineage (NCBI taxonomy): Eukaryota > Viridiplantae > Streptophyta > Polypodiopsida > Polypodiales > Pteridaceae > Adiantum > Adiantum capillus-veneris. The sequence continues at coordinate 72,937,111 of NC_140960.1, read as the reverse complement.
TTTTTTTAAATATATTTTCTTTCATTTTCTTATAAGAATCCCAAAGTTTCTAGTAAAAGAGTATCATTTTGATTAGAAGGCCATCACCCCTTCTAACCCAAGTGTAAAAATCCCCCCTTTTTCATATATTTTCAACAATTTTATCAGTTATGAAAGCTACACCAAATGAAGTTTATAAAAAAGTTTTATTTATAGTTTTCTTGTTTAAAAATCAAGCTCGTTTAAACTTGATATTAGGTTAGATACCCATCATAGTGAATGGACTCCAAATCATCCCTCAATTTGTAGATCATTTACCATATACTTCTCTTAAGCCATCCAAGTAACAAGGAGCGCTGCTAAAAGCTAGGCCTTACTCTGAACCATGAAGTTTTTTAAGGGAAAAGACATACCATGTTTAAAGTACTAGCATCATAGCAATAAACAACGCTATAATCGGAGCAACATCTGGCCAAGTGAATGCAGAAAGAGTAATGTAAGTCCTAACCTTACCAAAGTAAAGGCCAAGAATTGCCATAGTGTGCAACCAGGTACCACACCCTAATGATTCGTGTGTGTTTACATATAAAAAACAGAGCGCAGTAGGACAAAAACATCATCATCCGCCCAATCACAATCAGTGCGTAGTAAACACCTCCAACCCATGTAAGTATCCGTAGCTATCTAATAGTCAAGTCTTCTCATTGATGGTGCTATAAAACTTATGTAAAAAAGCGACAATATCAAGTAAATCATGCAGCATTCTGATGCTTAATAAGCCACCAAGGTAGGCTTGGTTTACTGCCAACAGAGTAATGCCAGGCTCAGTACAGCGGCAGCAGATTGCTTTCAAAATCCAATGTAAACGTATAGCAGCCATCCAAAAATCAAAGATTATGAATGGCATCTTTTGGTATTACACACCCAAAAAACACTTTTCTTTATCAGTAACCGAAGTAAAACAATAACCCGAAAACCCAGTGGAAGGGTAAAAAGCCATGCTACAATACTCACCATTCAACAAGGACCATAACCAGGTTCAGAGAAAACACCATATGTAGATCCACAATATCAAAAAACAGCATCATTAACATAGTGAAAAATGCCCCCTTTTCTTTTTAAAAAAACCTGCAACGAAATACATATGGGCAGAGTGGCCAACCTCAGTGACTGTTGTAGCGAGCTCTATACTTCAGTGTAAAAAAGACACACGATTCTATTTAAGTAGAACAACAAACAAAGCTAAGTGAGGGGCAGAGATGCACCCTCACCTCTTTATATAGAGGAGGGAGGTGGGCCGCCAATCCCTTGTAATGAGCAGAATCGGCATGAGTGGAGCGACCCCCCTCTTCGAGGACAGCGAGGCCTCCTATGTTGCACAGGTAATTACCCTATCGCCTTCACGGCCAGTTTTGCCATAGGGTAGTAAACCATCCCAAAGAAAAAAATGTATTACATGTGTTACGGACGGGCCAAGTCCCATGGTGTGGACCCTAATATAGTGAAGCTTTAGGAGTTAAATGTCAAAATAAGCTATGGGCTCTTAAGTAATACACTGTGTGTGTGTGTGTGTGTGTGTGTGTGTGTGTGTGTGTGTGTGTGTGTGTGTGTGTGTGTGTGTGTGTGTGTGTGTGTGTGTGTGTGTAAGGGGGGGGGAGAGAGAGAGAGAGATTTCTAACCCACCAAAAAAAAGAATTTTAACAAACTTCAAAAATCCATTTTGGCCAAGACTTGAGGCTAGAGAGAGAGAGAGACACACACACACACACACACAGAGAGAGAGAGAGAGAGAGAGAGAGAGAGAGAGAAGTTTTTATGTCATAGGAACACATCAAGAGACCTCAAATTTCTAATTGACAAGTCTTGAACTTAAGACTTGGTATTTAAGAGGGAACTCTAATAACCAATCTACCACAGTCAAGGTTATTATAGATTCCTTTTCTCATTCGCTGAGAGAAATCCCAAAGATCTACCCGTCAAACTCATAACTTTGTGTGTGTGTGTGTGTGTGTGTGTGTGTGTGTGTGTGTGTGTGTGTGTGTGTGTGTGTGTGGTGTGTGTGTGTGTGTGTGTGTGTGTGTGTGTGTGTGTGTGTGTGTGGGTGTGTGTTCCAATAACACTATACATAGACACCAACGAATTTGAACAATTTCAAAAGATAGCTAGAGACTATGTCAGGGAAGGGGGTGTATAATTCCATTTCATTGTCTAGAATGGTCTTTTACAACAGTGGATAGGTCTAAGAGCCTCCCAGTAAGATTGAAGAGATACAAGTCCTGCAAATCTTCAAACCATCATACTTTGATAGCTAGAGTGTAGAAGGTAACCCTCACCTGCATCCATAGAAACAATACAACACTCACTTAGTATTGGCACTGCATGCAGGTGATGCATGGGTATCCCACTTGTTATCGATGTCACCCAACTTTAGATTGCTATCAAAAAAAAAATGTAAAAAAGTATGAAACCATTATCATTGTAATAGATAACCAATGATGATAGTACCATGTATATCCCTTTTATGTGTCAATGATTAATATGTATGTACCTTCATTTAACAAATTACCATGACAGTATCAACCATACCAAGTTACAACCTTGCTATAGGGGGAGCCAACTAATTATAGATGTCATTTAACTAGTTTGTAGTTAAAGAATGGATAGTTTAGACTGTATCTTTTAAAACGGATTCATGTATTTCAAAGGCTAACAAGGACAATGTGTAGAACCCTTTTTAGCTTTACAGGCCCTCAACAGAAAGGGTCGAAGACGAGATTTGGAGGCCAACTTTGCCCCGAAGTGATCCATGTACGCATGTCTCTTCACCTTGCAAAGCTTGGCATTAATGGCAGCAATTTTTTTCGGTTCAGTGATGGTGCTCATGCGTGCAGTCAGTGTATACTTCGGTGTTTCCTGTACACATACAAGTATTAAGTGTGATTTTAAACAGTACAAATAAGTGTGCTTCCAAAACAATCCAAGTACTACGGGGTCAATATAAGGCAAGGAAAAGCTTAGTTTCCTACCTCATGGTCAGATGGGTTCAACACTAAGAAGGTCATGTGTAATTTAACACTAAGTCGGTTGGTCCTTACTAAGTGTGCATTCAGCTATTTCAGGGTTAAGTTGAGGCAAAGAGGAGCCTTATATCCTATTGCATGCAAAGTAAGGAGGCCAAAGGGTCAACTATAATAGAATCACGGTGCACCCTAGTGTAAGGTATGACATGTAGAACTTTAGAACATGATTGACACGCATCGCTCGGAATTAAGCTACTTGATGCCCACATCGTTAGGCTCACAGTATGTGAGTCTACCATCATACTTATGTAAATGCCAGGTCCTTCAAAACCATTATTTCTTCAAGGATAATATGATGCAAAGGAGAGATTTATTTCCTACTATATGCCCAATACAAAGGTAAAAAAAACAACATAAGAAAACACACTTCATTCCTTATGTAACTTCTGTGATGCTTTGAGTAACACCGTAGCGACCTCTCCATATGAAGCCAAAAGAATTTTCAGACTAGCAACAGTACAAAGGGGACCTTAGTCACCATTAGTCCTCTTTAGCCATCACAGTAATATAGCCTGATTTTACACAGACATCAAACAGAGGCAGTTCAATCCCAAACCAAGAAAGCAGCACTGCTCCCAGCCATAGCTCCAAATATCAGAAATGCTCATATCCATAGCTAAACCAAGTGGAGTTCCACCAGGTCCAGCTCAAACCAAACCATAGGTCATATCAATCAAGCCAGAGATGCTCCAGCAGGCCATGTCTTACCAAAACAACAGGCCATAGTATGCATGTCAGAATGTTGCAATAAGATGCCAGAAAATAATATATTTATATGAACCAAGTTCTCAACCATGCTTTGCCTTAACGGAATGGAGAAGAGTTGCCATGAAACCATGTAAAACTAAACAGTAATGAAGCTCACTTCTGATGCAGGCATACCACAGTTAATTAACCGAGTTTTATATGCATCATCAAATTAGGTTTAGTATCCAAACCAAAAGACTAAACACCCACCACTCATTATGGCCCTAGTGCATACAGTGCATAGCCAAGCATAAGAATGCTTTTGAAGCAGTGAATGTTAGTTAGAAAACTCAAAAGTCAAGGCCGAGATGCCTCATTACCATCAAAAACTAAACACATTCCCAGCATGTACAAGTGACTACATGCCAGAAAAACAGTAAATTACTTTCGATACTCAGACCGAATCATGTATGGTTTACCACCCTGTCATGGCAGTAGTCAGATACCCTTATTCAATCCAAGTAGCCAAGAAGTCAGAAAGGCCAGGAGTTAGTTTCCTTGTCAGTTTGTCATGGTGTGTCGATGAGAAAATTTAACCAGCTGTAAGTGTTAGTAAGAAAACTCAGACGTCCCGGCCCAGGTGCCTCATTACCATCAGAAACTTATCATATTCCCAGCCTGTACATGTGAATGCAAGCCAGAAATTCAGTGTATTACTTCCAATACTCATATGGAACCTTGTACTGTTTACCACCTTATCATTGCAGTAGTCAGATACTTTTATCCAAGTAATCAAAGAAGTCAGAAAAGCCAGGAGTCATTTGCCATTTAGATTAGAAAAATTAAAAAGCAGTATGTAAACTTGCAGGGATCAGCTCAGAGTTTTTATTAAAAAAAACCTTTAATGGTGCTGGTCAAGGTGCCCACTAGCAACAATCCTTCCAATATGTGAATGTGAAACAGAACAATGTATTTCTTAAGATAATCAGACAGAACCGTGTATACTTTATACCCATTTATTGGAGCAGTCAAATGCCATTACTTGAATCAATTAGCTAAGAAGTTAGAGTGGTAAAGTGGCCCAACATCAAGTAATCATAAGCGTCTGCCGGTCCAAGACTTGTGCATGTAACGAAAAGATTACCTGAGCTTGCATTGGAGCAGCCAGCTCCACTATGGCTAGTTTCTCTTTGCCTTTAGCCATATCCCCCTCTCTTAAATTGCAAACACTCACCACAGAGAAGGACCAGTACAAATACTAAGTGAGCTATAGAGTAGCTCACCTATTTTTATACACAGGAGAGCAGCATCACCCAGATGGCTTGTGGATGTCATGGCGGGCCCTGCAGAGTAAAGGGTATTCGGCGCCGTCCCATACAGAAGGAGAGAGAGAGAGAGAGAGAGAGAGAGAGAGAGAGAGAGAGAGAGAGAGAGAGAGAGAGAGAGAGAGAGAGAGAGAGAGAGAGAGAGAGAGCGCACATGAGAGAGAGCGAGTGAGAGAGTCAGAGTATGCAATCGAACCAGAACGCCAGTAGTAAAAGCCAAGACAGTGCCCGATTTAGGGAAAATGGCCATACTCACCTACCCTTAGGTCCCATTTCACATTGTGCTGAATTAAAGGCCTTTTGTCAAGGGGTCCCATAAGTAGTGTGTAGTTAGAGGTAGTGTGTAGTGGGTTAGAGTAGTGGGCCACGGCAATGGCAGGTAATAGGTTTTAAATCACAGTAGATAGTGTGTGTGTGTGTGTGTGTGTGTGTGTGTAGCTGTTCTACTATAGATAATAAGACATAATTGAACTTTTCAAAAGACAACTGGATTTAGAACAAAGGCGATGATAAGTACAAAACAATTCAGTCTTAGAATTTATTTTGTACAATGATTGTAGGAATGAAGCAACAATCCAATATACAGTTTAACAAAAGAACTTCCCAAGCAGTAGGTACATGTGTAATCCAATGTTAGACAGCTTACTAGCCAAAAAAAACTGTCCAAGATAAGATAGAGTCCTTACCTGCATCCATCCAAACAAGACAACAGATATGTTAGCCTTGGATGTGTTTTACAGGTATCAATGGACTATACCAGTTGTTATCCATTTCCACCTTACAAACTTTTTTCTAACTCACGAGCTTAGTCCATAGTATTCTTGGAAAAAGTGTTTGTTTTACCTCTTCTTCTCTTTTAAAAAAACCCAATTTTTTTAGTCAAATAGTGCCATCTTGATTAGAAGGCCATCACCCCTTCTAATCCAAGTGTCAAAATCCCCCCTTTTACTTTATATTTTCTTCAGTTCTTTATCAGTTTTATGAAAGCTCTACAGAATGAATTTTTATAAAAGGTTCCATTTACATTTCTTATAAAGTATCACGCCATTTTTTTGTTTGTTTCTTTAAAATTACATATCCATCATGGTAGATGTACTCCAAATCATCCCAAATTTTGCCAATCTCTTACCATAAACTTCTCTTCAAGTAGTTCAAGTGACAAAGAGCGTGACCGGACCATGAAGTTTTTCTGAAAAGATATAAGATGCTTTAGAGTGCTAGTACAACATCAATATTCAAATCTATAAAGACGAGCAACAACCGCTCAATAAGCATGAAGAAGCAGTAGTGTATAACCTATCTTCAATAAAGAAAAGACCAAGTATTGCAACAGCGTCCGTGCAATCGGGCATAGCACCCTTAAGAACCAGTGCGCAGTAGGAAAGAAAACCATCACTACCCATGTAGATGCCTATAGCCAATCAAGTTCAGTGCACATTGCATAACAAAAACTAGAGCGCATTAGGAAAGGAAACTATCACAACCCATGTAAATCCCTATGGCCAATCAATTTAAGTGCACAGTAGGGTCAAAAAACCCACCCATGTAAGTACCAGTGGTTGTCCAATGTATAAGGCCCATCAAGGTTTCTTACTGATATTGCTACAAACTTTATGACAAAACGACAGTCAATCACGAGGCGTTATGCTGATCAGTAAGCCATGCGAGTAAGATCGGTTACTGTCGACTGAATGTTGTAATGCTACAAATCGGCAGTCAAATCTCTTAAAGGATCTAATGTTTGTTGTAGAGCAAACACCCCCAACAAAATGGTTTATACAGAGATTATATACCGCAACAGTTGGTACCATGTGTCAAAACCAACTAAGAACAATAATCCCGTTGTATAATAGCAACCCGAAGCACCCAGTAGAAGGGTAAGCAGGTCATGCAAAAAATATCAACCTCATATACCCTCATCGATCAACCAATACCATAGCCAAGATTCTTTTATGCAAAACAGAGAATTACATCAAGCATCATCATATAAAAAACAAGCTACATTGTTATTTACAAAGAAAAATAACCCCCTTCTTTTAATACAAAATGTGTCTGCAGAAATATGCTAGGGTGGAGAAGCCAACCTAAGGGACCTGCGTTGCAAGCTCCATATTTCAAAGTAACACAGCTACTCAGTTTGTACTTAATGTAAGCAGAACAACAACCAAAGCTAAGTGAGGGGTAGAGATGCAACCTCACCTCTTTAAATAGAGAAAGGAGGACGGCTATCAGGTCAATGTGATGAACAAAGCGCCATGAATGGAGAGACTCCCCACAGCTAGCTCGAGGCCGCCTAAAGGCATAATGAGAGAGCTATTACAAGGCGCCTTCACGGCAAGTATTTTTAGAAGCAGTAAAACCGCCCTATTTTGTAAAAAAACCACCTTGTCCCCTAGAAGGGTTAATACCCATGGTGGATTCCTAGTGTGGTGAAGCTAAAAGGTGTCCAATTAAGCCAATGATCTTTAGGTAATACACTATGTGTGTGTGTGTGTGTGTGTGTGTGTGTGTGTGTGTGTGTGTGTGTGTGTGTGTGTGGGTGTGTGTGGATGTGTGTGTAGCTGTTTTATTTTAATAAATACACACCAAGGAACAAGACCTTCAAAAGACGATTGGCTAAAGATGTCTAAGCAAAGATTAGTACAAAAACAACTCAGCCTTTGATTCATAACTGTACAACACAATAAGAATGAAGTATCATTCTAAATGATTTTATACAAAGGTATCAGAACTATCCCAATTGAATCGTCAAGTGTTTTCAAAGTCGGACTACAGCAAGCTAAACCTTTTTAAGCCAAGACAGAATTCTCACCTGCATCCATATAGTCAAGACAACAGATATGTTAGACTTGGCTATGTATGGCAGGCTTCAAAGAATCTAACAGTTGTTATCCATGTCAAACTTAAAAATTATTAGATTAGCTATTGTCCTACATATTAAAATGTCAAGGAATTTTTAACATCATTTTCCTGCCAGAGTCACTCCATATGTTTTAATTTCTTTTTTATAGAAAATGTTGACTAATCCATATCATTCTATGTACTTCTTTAGCTTTAAAAAAGTATGGAAAGATCTTGCATGCAATGCTAAGTTTTTTATCTTAAAATATGCTCCGAGGTCGAGCCCTTCAAAGCCAGAATCAACTAGGATTATCACTTGACCAAATTTTAGGCCAGATATCAAGAACAAGAAGTCACTGAGTCATCCAATAGTCTGCAATAGGTTATGCACATTCATCAGCACCACATCACATTCCATAAAGAAATCCATGTAATAGCTGAATCATCAGCCCAGAGAAGTACCAGCCAAAGCTAGAGAAGTAAGAGCCAGAGCCAATCAAAAAGCAGGCCACCTCAAACCATTCCCAGCAATAGCCAGCTTATGAGAGTAGAGTCTATTCCAGAAAAATGACCAGTCACATCTAGAGACCAGGATTAAAAGACCAGAAAATGAGTTGTAGACTAGATCTCAACAAGACACAGCTAGCAAAAAAACTTGCTATTGAAGCATAGAATAGATCAATTCACAGTTTGTAAGTCAAGGCCACCAGGCTCCCCCTTGTTATAACACCATAACCTCCTCAGGCAGCAGTATTCAAGAACAAGTTAAAGGTCAGTTTTTTTGCAGATAAACAGACTCCCTCATATCACAACGTCATAATATGTTCAGGTATTAAAAGCATCCTCAAAACCTGATTAGTAACCATATGTCGTTTAGAATCATAGGATAAGCCAAATCCTAGGTAGAAAAGCATAAAAAACCAGAATATGTATGTATATATACGGTTTACATATATTTTTTAAGGAAGCACCACCACCAAGAACCAGATGTAGTGGGATATATACATATAAATATGGTTAAAAAAGGACCAGATCTAAGCTAGACGTCCAAGCAACAAGCTGAAGGTCAGATTTTTTGTTTAGTCAATAGTCTCCCCCATATCACAATACCATACCTTACTCAGGTAGTAAAGCACCAAAAAACCAGATCGGTAACAAAGCCAGAATATGTATAAGGTTTACATATATTTTATGGTAGTATCACCACCAAGAACTAGGTGTAGTGGAATATGTATGTATGAATATGGTTAGAAAAAACCAGATCTAAGCCAGTCATCCAAGCAAAAGGCTGTAGGTTAGATTTGACCTGAGGATTTTTGTGATCAGATTACAAACCAGTGTGAGCTAGCTATAGTAGAAAAAAGTTCAAGACTAAGCCAGAAAAAAATCCAACCAGTAATCAACTGACAAGCTGTAGGTAAATTAAAGCAAACAAGCAGTCCCACCTCAGTAAAGAGATTAAGCCAGATAACAATAGATAATCATGGTATCATCTACAAAATGTATGTTTCATAACCCGATTAGAACTTATAATTTCCAAACTCAGATTGCAGTAGCAAATCACTTCCTATGGTTTTGTGAAACAAAAGTTGTAAGCCGAAATCATTTCAGAAAATCCCCATGTAACTCTCCGAAAGAATATGAACCACCACATAACCCTCTTTCAAACTAGTGTCCAGTATTTCACCCACCTCAATTCAAAAGATCCTATTTTGTGCCGAATTAATCCAGCAATAAGGTTTTACCGAGATATCAATATCAAATCAAGATCAGTACTTATATGTCGGTCAGAATCTTAGGTTATGCCAGATACCAGGTTTTAAAGCATCAACACCAGATTTTGTATGTATAAGGTTTCCACAAAATTTATGGCAACACCACCCCCAAGAACCAAATGTAATAGAATATGTTTGTATTATGGTTCAAACAAGACTAGATTTAAGCCAAACTCCCAAGATCCAAAAATCTAATTAGTAATCCAGTAATCAGTAAACAGGTCAAAAGCAGAACAAGCCCTTCATTGATGTGTGAATAAAAGTTAGAAAAGAAAACTTATTTTGTACCTAGGTTATCATACCATAGTCCTCAGCTAAAGAGATAATCCCAATGAATTGTTGCTTCATCAAAAAAGCTAGGTTTTTTTAAAAAAACAATAGAAAATCAAATATGTGACGTATTGATATTGTGTGTTTTGCAACAATAGAGCCCTTTGTTCAAGCCAGAAAGAAGTAAAACCTCAAGCCCAAGGAAGTGTGCTTGATCGAATCCCACCTTATTCCATAGTTTATAAGAGTATTAAGGAAAGACCAACCTATTGCAGATCAATCATGCCAAAAAGTTTTAAAGCTTTCATCCAATCAAGAGCCAGTATCCTTCAAAAAGCCTTATAAAACCAAAGTGACACAACACTAGAACTTTTCTGGAAGCTGAAATTTGAGTGAAGTTTTAGAACCTGTGGAGCAGAAGCATTCCAAAATACCCTCCATAGTACTCAGGGAGTTTCATAGCCAAGCAAGGGATAGCATAGCAAAACCAATGCTCACTAACTAGACCATAATTACCTTCTCTGTTTCGCAAAAAAGCAAAAGACAAAAAGAACCCAAGTCTAAGTGAGGGGAGAAGAGCCCCTCACCTTTACATATGAGTAGTCGATTTGTTAAGGAGCAGCACAAAGCACGATAGCTACTGTGGTTGTACTAAAACATGATATGTAAGGCCACACTTGGTATGCTCATCACAGCAAGACATCCCATCAGGAGAGAAAGAGGATTCTATCATGAAAATGATACGCTACCTGCTGTGCCGAGCCGCCCAATCATTAGTCCCGTTACCAACATGGGAGGTTTTCGTCATGAATCCCCTTGAGTGAAATAGGCAAAAGGGATCTATGTTCATCGGGTCTTTTGAGTGCCTTACCCTTGCACCAATTTATGCCAGGACGAGAAAATGGGAAGGAGTTAAATCATTTAATTTTCAATGAGTTAAATCCTTAAGGGACTACTCCCACTGAGCCAAGCCTTTTAGTGGTTCATGCTCAACCAAGCTTATCAAGACAACAGTGTAAGCAAGTATCAAGGGTCCAAACATAATTATCATATGCGGTGACGTCAAACTTAAGGTGCTCATGCAGCAATAGTCTCCTAGCTATCCTTAGCCAACTACCAAAAAATGTGTGTTAAGTTAGGTAAAGAATTAGTTGTATAAAAGGTTCAAGTAGCACTTCTAGTAGGTTGAGTCCAATTGTGAGTGTAGCTAGAATTAGCTACCATCGTCAGATGCCATAAGGTAACCAAAAAAGTGCAAGGTAAAAAATATAATTATTTATGGTGGATAGCTGATCTTAGCCACTCTATTTTGAATAGCAAAAGTTAAGAATTATTATTATGAGAGGTGTATAGTAAAGCATAAGGTAAACTCCCATAAGACAACAACTCGAGTTTAAATTGAGTGCACAAAGTTGGATGTCATAGTTTTTAGCCAGATACAGTGATTCATAGCACAATCATAACCCCTCTAGATACTATCATGGTCAAATGATGTGACCAAGTGTGTGTGTGTGTGTGTGTGTGTGTGTGTGTGCGCACGTGCACGTGCGTGTGTCTACGAGAGAGAGAGAGAGAGAGAAAGAGGAGGGGGGGGGGGGCGAAGAGAGGGAGGAAAAAGACAAAAATCTTTATTGTCATAAGAACAATTCAAAGAGATATCAACAGTTTACTTCACTAGTCTTATTCTTATGACAATTTTTATTGTCATAAGAACAATCCAAAGAGATATTAAAGATCTACTAAGGAATCTTGATTTCAAAATCTATAATGAAAGAGAATGAGAATTGTCATCTTTTTGGAGAGATTACAAAGACTAAAGTTGTGTGGGCGCATGCACACCTCTCTCTCTCTCTCTCTCTCTCTCTCTCTCTCTCTCTCTATATATATATATATATATATATATATGTGTGTGTGTGTGTGTGTGTGTGTGTGTGTGTGTGTGTGTGTGTGTGTATAATTTTCTTGACCGCATTAATGTGTTGACCACACACTAGTGGAATTGAAAGGAACTAGTCAAATTATAAGAAAGCATAAACCATGAAAAGAGGCTTGTTGTGTGCTCTTGATACATACTGATGTATGTAAGCATTTCCTCTAGTACTAATGCCCACCATAGTCATTCAAAACATACGTGTACTATTTTATTTTATTTTGAAGATTCCTTTTTCCACTAGAAGGAACATAACATCGATGGCAAGGCAAGGGTGACAATGAAACCACAAGAAGGATAAGGATAGGGATTTGAATCAACATACTTGTCTTTGTGTTTATTAGACACCCAAACGAACACTACCATATTACATTTTTCTTGTTGAACGCACGGAAGGCAGTAGGGAGAAGTGTATACATATATGTGTATTCACAATGGGACTTGCTATACACATAACACCCATAAGAGACCATACCGTGGGAACAACTCCTACAGTGGAGAAGTTGGCTAATGGCATGAATGTTTACCTTGTTTAGTTTATCAACATGTTTGGTGAAGAATACAAGAAGGCAATGTGCTGTTATACTAGAAGAATTTTTATTTATAAGCTTTTGTGTAGGTCAAAACAGATTCATTGTGTAGGTCAAAACAGATTCAGGTTGTGTTAGGCTTGCGGCTCAGGTGGATGGGCATTTGTGATGCTCGTGTGGCGGCTTGGGATGTTGCAATCGATCCTTGGATTGTGAGGCTGATTAGATATGGGATTTTCGGTTGTGGGTTCTGATTCAGCGGGCTTGGGAGTATTGCATCTTTTTTGGGAATGTTGGTCTGGCGGTCGAGGTCATGATGTCTTCCGATGGCAGCGGGAGTTTCATGGTGGCAACCCCTACCGACCTTTGGTGATGGAGGCTTGGACTCCGCCCTTCTGCGGGGCTGTAAGCTCTTTTCTTCGTCCTTTGGTTGATAGTCAGTCTGTTTGTGGTGTGATGAGGTGGCTCCCCTTGTTAGCCGATGTACCTCGGTAGTCGATCATGTTGTGTTGCGATGGGGTGGCTCCCCTTGCTAGCCGATGTACCTTCAGTGTTAGGTCTCTATCGGTAGGTGGCCTGTCTCGGGTTGAGCAAGTCAGATGATATGTTTTTTTGGTTTTTCTTTAATCTAATCTTTCCACCCACCTATTGTGGGTTTTGTTTTTTTTTTTTTAAAGAATAGACTATTATTTTATATAATAATTTTTTTATTTTTTAAGCTGCAGAATGTTTATGTTTCCTAAATTAGATGGACAGCTTTTTCTTTTAGTAATACTCACGCATTGTGAGTGAGATTATAATAGAGCTCAAAAAGGATTATAAGCATCGATGTGCTTAGATGGAGCCACGACATCAACCACACATAAGTTGATCACCCGATATGGGTTTTTACAAGGAAGCCCGTAACTATCAGCAGATAGAGCCAGAAGGTTGTCATCACCGACCATCTCGTCACACAATGGAGTTAGTGATCAAACTTCATCAAAGCCTACAAATAGTGATGCTCAAAACCTACCTTACAGTGGTACGATGACAATTGCCACAAAGCGGACCACTGGTCCCTAGCATGGCCATCATCCCTGAAAACGAACGCAGCAGAGCGAAACAAATCGGGATCCGCCACTTTAGACCTGAATCGCTTCTGCAACAAGGAGTAACGAACATGAACCACATTCACGAAATAGCATGGGTGCGTGCCCTTTTGACGAAGCTAGGCGGCGCCTTCCACCGCAACCAAAAAGAGAGGGGGTTCAAGGATAGAGGATACTCGAGGGTGGAGGTCGTTCAATCAGGTGCCCCCACTCGACACCCCTGCCCATCGTGACAAATCACTTGCCAAGCCTAAACATCCAATCACAGGTGCTCGTGAGGATGAGGGTGAGGCATAGGACATAATAGCACAAAGCAACCCTTGACCAAGCTAGGCATTCCACTTTAGAAAATGTTACTTTCCATTAGATGGGCATCTTAATGTACTTCCCCTTCCATTGGTAGGTTTCCAATTTTATTACCTCATTTAGAGAAATTTTAAACACGCCCTTCTAATGACATACTCATTCAAATTTTGATTTTCGCAAGTGATAAATGCCTTAACACTAGAGTGGTAACCTAACAGGACATAAAAGTGTCCTTTCAGGGTTTTGGGAAAAATTTTCAAAATCATAGTAGATCCACTCATTTTGAAAAATCCTTTCATGAGCTTATAGTTCAATAACTACTACATATGGAAAAAATGAGAAACTTGTAATTTTTTTCATCCCTTGGTCACTACAAACCTCCAATGTTGATGGACCAATGCATTTTGCCCAAAATAGCAAGTTCTTACGGTTGATTGCATATAAATAAGAGTGGGGATTTTTGTAGGACATGAGATAAAATGCCTCGTTAACTTCAATGGGTTGGTGACCAAAACATATGGTTGCTTTTACCTCACTAATTTTTTTTTGGGCAAAAAAAATAGGTACAAAAGAGTTGCATTTTTGCCATTCAGCGGACCTATCATCAAAGTTTCTATAGTCACGCTCAATACAGATACTATATACATGTTTTCTTAGTTCCCTTTGGGCCTTTGGATTCAAAAGGATCCATGGAGCATGTCAAAAGGATAATGGATCTCTTACAATTGGAACCTTGGGGGCAATGATAAAGTGCTAAATACAGCAAACATGAAAAAAACTGGGTTTAGCATTATGACCTCTAGAAACCCATAGAAACTACTCAATATCTAGCCAAGTTTGTAGTCTATGATTAGATATGGTTACTACCTACAAAATACACACAATTGGCCTAAGAAACTAGCAATATTAAGAAAGTTATACTTGCTACTCTAAAATGTATCTTATTCTTCAACAATAAAAAAACTCAACCATCGTCATATACTATGCTATATAGCATATTAGGTCTCCCAAAACTCAAGGAAGATTAGGTTTATGCTATACATTACACTTACACAATCAAAATTGAATTTGGATATCAAGGAAGCCACCAAAAAAATCATAAAAGTGCTCATTTTGGCCAAAAAACAGGATTATGCAATTCTTGTAAATTGGTCATAACTTTCAATTTTAACACTTAGCTCTCCCTACAAGCATCAAAACATGTTGAGAACTATAAAGGCCTAACCTCTAGCCATCTAAACCTCACAAACATGAAGTTTAGAGTGGTATAGTTGTCAAAATTTAAAAAAAAAGCTAAAAACAGGACCCGTTTTTTCACACAGTTTATGTTCAAAAATGTTGTGCAAGAGTAAGGTTAATGGTGAGATCGATACTTCAAAAAAAATGCTAAGTTTTTTTCAGCTCATAAGGCAACTTTGTGGATATATAGCACCTAGAAATTCATTTTCATACTCTTCAAATAATTCAAGCAAAATGGTCACTTAACAAGACACAAAAGTGTCCAAGGACATAAAAGTGTCGTGTTACTATTCTAGTGTTAAGAAGAGCAGATGGCATCAAATCCAATTGCGGCACGGGAAAGGGGTGGGGGGAGGGCTCAGGGGGGTAGGACTAACTCTCACAAAATATGTAATGAAGCACGAGCGGTGAGATCAATGGTACTAGGACACGACAACCACCCACATCACACATGACCCATTGAACTGCATGGGCCCCATCCATGTTTACTTTTTTAGCCCAAGTTTACTTTCACCTAAGTTAGTTCATAATATAAGGTCATGTTTGGCAATAGAGGTCTACGTATATGGGTGGACGAGTTGTTTAGAGTGAGAGACATGGAGACTTGAAGGGAGGATTCCAAGGTCAATTGTCGTTAGGTGCGGTCGCAAGCTCTTTTGTTTCAACATAGGCCAATCTTTAGGTGTCAATCACGTGCACAATGTGTTGGGTATTCAAGCCCGGGTTCAATTAATGTGTCAAGCCATTGGGAAACTCCTCCTAAAGCATGCAGATAAACTCCTCTACTTTATTTAGAAGTTTGCATGGCAAGTAACTCTATATATGTAATAGTTTTTAAATTAAATTTACAAGGGGCATTATTTTAATTGGTGTCGAATCTCTCTCTCTCTCTCTCTCTCTCTCTCTCTCTCTCTCTCTCTCTCTCTCTCTACAGGCACAGCTGCACGCCATGGCTCCTTCACGACAACACCCTCCATAGTCAGGCCCTCCGACTAGTATCAGAGCTCCAAGTGCTCCTGTCCGCCTGCGCCTAGGTAAAGGAGTTGGCGCAGGCGGGCAGGAGCACCTATACTTGGCGTTTTAAAACGATGTCAGGTCTACAAGGTGATGCAAGTAATGCTAACCGACAGTCTCCTACGCACTAAAGTAATTGACAAAAACTGCACATAGCGTTCTAAAACGCAACATTGAAGTGAGGAAGTAGCTGCAAAGAGCTTGGGAGATAGTTCAAGCAGCATAATAATACGCAGCTTAGGTAACAAGGGGATCGGATCTTCTGCTCTTGGTGTTTCAAAATGCATGTAGGATTAGAGTTTGGTGATATCACACATTTCAAAAGGTTGCCATCAGCTGTAGTTACGAGAGCGCTATTTATCGAGAAACAACGCAACGACGAGCAAGCATTAGGTATTATTATGACATCTCTCAAAGATGACTTTAGTCATTACTTGGATGATGTGCAATCTTCTAGTGTTGCCTGGATACAATTAGAGAACGTTTTTGGTGTTGAAGCTAAGTGTTCTATGATGAGTCTAAAGATGGAGTTGTACTCTCTTGCTCTGCGTGCCGATGAAAACATGACATCTTTAGCTAATCGACTGAAGAGTATTAAAACTGAACTTGTTTATGTCAAAGCCCCAGTGCCAGAAGAAGATTTCATAGTTGTTTTGTTTACCTGATGAATTCCATCAGATTGTTACTGTTTTAAAAGAAAAAGATCCACTGCCCTCTTTGAATGGTATCATCAATTCATTGCAAGAAGAAGACAAAAGGGTGTCCCGTACCAATTCTCTCATTATTCCTAGTGCATATACAGTATCCCTTGTACTATCCCCCATCAGTTCTTCTGGTGTTCCTAGTGTCTATGCAGTCACTAATTGTGCTTCTACCTTAGCTTCATCTCGACCATCCATTGCTACCAGGTCTTGTGGCATTTGTGGGCGCACTAATCACCAAACAAAGGACTTTTTTAAGAAGAATCCTTGTGTTTACTATGGTAAGACAAATCATCCTTAAACTAAGTGTTTTCAAAAGGGTAAAAATCAGATTCATGTGATTGATAGAGACACCAAATCGCAACTATTTTTTGTTGACAGCGATGTTCTTTAGATCAAATCTTTTCACATTTTTTATAGTCAAAAAAAATTGTACGGGTTATAGACACTGCCACACATGAGTGGTAAGACCTCCCAAACGATCAATTTTGTTCAAGTCCTATTTTTGTCGCACTTGTTGTGAGATTATTGGGTACACCTTAAACCCAAGGTTTGGCACTGAACCAAAAACTCCATTTGCTGGTAGCCTAACAGTAGCACCAGGTTATGGATACCCCGAAATTCTTGGTTGTAAGAGAACCTAAAACTTGTGGTTGTCGAGTACACCAAAAACTCGAGATATCATGAGAGTGATGTATGTGGTTCGGGCTTGATGGAGGGTTGTTGGGCATTCAAGCCGGGGTTCAATTAATGTGTCAAACCCGTGGGAAACTCCTCCTAAGGCATGTAGATAAACTCCTCTGGTTCATTTAGAAGTTTGCATGGGAAGCAACTCAATATATGTAATAGTTTTTAAATCAAATTTACAAAGGGTGTTATTTGAATTGGTCTCTCTCTCTCTCTCTCTCTCTCTCTCTCTCACACACACACACACACACACAACACCCTCCATAGCCGGGCCTTGCACAATGTGCCCTTTAGTTTGTGTGTGTGTGTGTGTGTGTGTTTTTTGTTGTTGTTTTTGGGGAGTGTTAGATTTAGTTTTAACGGTCTAAACCAAAGAGCTTAAGTGAGTTTCATGGAAAGGGCACTCCCTTTGAAGACTTAAGAGGATTGCTGTTGTTGTAAAGAGGGTGTGTGTGTTGTTTGGGGGGGGGGGGGGGGGGGGATGGGGATGGTTATGGCCCATGGATGACTCTTTGTGAACTCAAAAGTGCATATCCCAAAAGAAACATACGTGGAGATGATTGCTAGGTTCTAGTCCCCATAAACCATTTCTCTTTGTGTGTGTGTCAACACCATAGCATAAAGAGTGCAATCAGAGAATGACAAAAGAAATGGTGTACTAAAAGTGAGAATGATTGTGGCGTTGTGGACGACCACACTCAGAATATACATGAATGTACCTCCATAGGAGGTGTAGCAATTTGTTTGTGTGTGCATAAACGCGCGCACTTGTGCATGATCCATTTTAGGTATGTATAAGACCATGTGTATACTAGTATGGCCACGTGTGTGTGTGGGTGCGCGCGTGCGTGCGAACGCCTTATTGATGAGACACTTGTTAAACATAGGTGTGTGTTTGTGTGTGTGTGTGTGTGTGTGTGTGGATTTTGTTGTGGGGGGAGGGGGGGGGGGGGGAGAGAGAGAGAGAGAGAGAGAGAAGAGTAGAACTTTTCAACATCATAGGAACAATCTCAAAGGCCAAGAGACCTCAAAGATCTCTCCGCGAGTCGATGTCGGATGGAGGGAGGGAGAGAGAGAGAGAGAGAGAGAGAGAGAGAGAGAGAGTGCTCACTTTGATTGAGATTTGAACCTCAGTATGGAAGAGAAGGTGCATGTGCATGTGCATGTAGGCTTTTTGGAGATGGGCATGTGTGTGTACAATGTGTGTAGTACTTACAAAGAGGTGGATAAAAGCTGGTTTGAGAATACATACCTACACACACATGGTGAAGCTATAGGTGGTAGTGCGTTTGATGGACCCCCTACCTTATGTGCCCATGTATAAGGGTCTCTATGAAATAAGGCCCCATATTGGGGTATCAAGTGCAGCATTATTCCACTCTTTTTTGTTGCTTTGTGGGGTTTGCAATCAGTGATATCCTCTCTCTCTCTCTCTCTCTCTCTCTCTCTCTCGTGTCGCTCTCGCCCTTGCCGCGGCTACACATGTCTAGGAAAACAAGCTAGGGGCCAAGAGATTGAGCCTGCCCAAACCCCTTCAAAGCAAGTGGGTTTGGATTCTCTCGTAGATGTAAAAATCTTCACTTAAGAATGTTTGAGAAAAAGCAAGGATCTCCTTGGATGTACACATATACACTCACTCTCTCTCTCTCTTGACTAGGGCTGAGCATAGAAAGAGCATGAATAGGACTTTACACCCACACCCACAATATTCTACTCAATTACTCTTTAACTAATTTTGCTGATCATTGCAACAATTTTCTAGAAGAGTATATAAGGCTATGGGCATGCATGCATGCAAGCAAGGCCCATATGAGAGCTTGTGAGCTACGAAGGGTCCAACTCCATTTTTGTGAGTATAAAGCTTAGGTGAAACATACACATATTGAGTGAGTGTGTGTGTGTGTGTGTGTTCTAGAAACATAGATACACAATGGCCAACAACAGTGCAAGGTGCTACCCACCAATGCCTGCTGTTTCTAATGGCATCCTTCAAGGAGACCTCCCTGTCAACTTTGCTTTGCCCTTGCTAACTTTGCAAATCGCCATCGTGCTTCTTGTCACCAGAACAACGGCGGCTCTGTTCAAGCCCATCAAACAACCTCAAGTTTTAGCAGAGATTGTTGTAAGCTCTCCGTACCTTTTTCCTTCATGACAAGCACATCTAAGCAAAGGAGCATATGTGCTTGTCATATATGTAGTAAAATGGCTATGTTTATATGCATATGCATTGGAAGGTAGAGTGTCCATAGGCCAGAGTGCTTTTTGCATCATATTGTGTTAAGCTATGAAGTGGTTTGGAAGCATAAATGCAAACTCTTGCAGATAGTCATGAGTGTGTGAGGGCATACTGTCTCAGCGGTCGGCCTACCGCATGCACAGTTGCTGTTGCATCTGTAGAGGAGAAAAGAGAAGATAAGTTTAACATCGTAGGCGCAATCCCAAGAGACCCCATAGCCTTGAACTCATATAAGAGAACATCGGCAAGAAGCTTAAGAGCCAGAGGATTCATAGCTAGCCACTATATGTGCTCAATGCAGAGCTGTGGTAATGCATGCAGTAATACTCTTGGAATATGCTACTATAAGTGCCTCTAATGCAAAGCTCACGTTACCTTATTTACTCAAGTATGCCTTAAATGTCAGTCTGCTGAACTTTGAGCAATATTGGTTTTTTGGGCAATGCAGGGTGGAGTGCTTCTTGGTCCCACCGCCTTGGGCAGAATCAACGTATACATGCAGACCTTGTTTCCAGCAAAGAGCCTTCCGCTGCTCGAAACAGTCGCGACTATTGGGCTCATGTTCTTCATCTTCATGGTGGGCATGAACCTAGACTTGCAAGTGCTGAGAAAGATTGGCAGAAAGGCTCTGATCATAGCGGCGACAGGGATATCGGTGCCATTCATCGTATCTATAGGATTGGCATGCTTTGTCAGAAGCACCATAGCCAAAGAGGTGAGGTTGGCACCATTGCTGATATTCATGGGTGCCCCAATATCGATAAGCGCATTCTCGGTGCTGGTGAGAATCATGGCAGAGCTGAAGCTGCTGAGCACGGACATAGCAAAGCTGGCGATACCGATTGCAGCGCTCAATGATGTGACGATATGGACGCTGTTGGCGGTAGGGGTGGCAATAGCCGGAGGTGGACATGGGAAGGGTCCATTGACGCCAGTGTTTGTAATACTGTGTGCAGTGGGGTTTGGGATTTTCATGTTTACAGTAGGGAGGAAGGCGATGGGTGTGGTGGCACGGAGGGCAACGCGGCCAGAGGGGGGGGAGAGCTCAGACTTGTATGTGTGCATAACCCTAATGAGTGTGTTGGGGGCAGGCTTTTGCAGTGATGCAGTGGGGGTGCATGCCCTGTTGGGACCATTTCTTCTTGGCTTGGTGCTGCCAAAGGACAACCCCTTCCCCAAAATGATAACAGAGAAAATAGAGGATTTTGTCACAGGGCTGTTTTTGCCATTATTTTTCGCCTCTAGCGGACTCAAGACAAATTTAGGGACATTGCATGGTGTCAACTCAATTGGTTTCCTCGCACTCTTCTTTTGCACCGCTGCATTTGGCAAGATATTGGCCTCTTTTGTGGCAGCCCGCCTCATTGGCCTTCCGAACCGGCGAGCTCTCATCCTCGGGTTCCTCCTCAACACTAAGGGGCTTGCCGTTCTCATCGTACTCAACATCGGTCGAGACCTTAAGGTCACAAAGCTCTCTCTCTCTCTCTCTCTCTCTCTCTCTCTCTCTCTCTCTCTAGTTCAACACAAAAAACATGAGATTTTGAGCTTTTTGGAAGTGCTTTTCTTACCTAACTGAGAGACAAATCACCAAGCCCTAGGATGATATAGAACTATCACCTTTCAAAACTATGACAACTTTGCAACAATTTTTGGTTTGGTAGATATTGATTGCATACATCCACCCATCACACTAAGGTACATTCCACAGGATGTTTGTTCCACACTTAAAATGGGGTAATTAGGTGCAATACTAGCTAGGAGTCTGGCTATTTGCAATAAGCCCATCAAGAAATGCTCTCCCACACTCACTCACACTCTCACACACATCAAGCTCAATATATCATTTGCAATGAACCCACTTAGTATAATCTCCCTGATCCATAAAATAATGTCTTTGGACATTAGATGTGCTTAAAGGCCAGAAAAGAGCAAATGATCATTGATTACAACCAAGCGGAAGGGAAACAGTTGAGACCGAAGCCAATTGTCAGTACACCTATGGACAATTCACATACCAAGATGGCATACAGAGGGCATACAAAACCTCAAAATCGGTCATTGTGACCGAATTAGGGCATCTTGACTGTGCATATTTGCTTTGTCTTAAAATATTCAATACTCAAAAACTCATCAAGTAACTTGGCCAGCTACAACAATTTTTCTTGCTTTGCATTCACATTACACACAAACTGATCAATATGATGGAAAAGATAAGCTGCCCTCACTCCTCCCGTGAAAAAAAAAAAAAAAAAACACAGTTTTAATGTACTACTGTCTACAAATAGTAAAATTTGTCTAGAAATAAATAGTCTTTAAAAAACAGTCTTTCTTAGTTTTGGCAATATTAAAAAATTTTGAGTGTGCCTCATGCTACTAGGGATTTGCGGGTCATACTGCCATCATTAAATGGTACAATCCTCAAATATTTTTACCAAAGATAATGCCATAAAGAGACATTAATATATACAGATCAGTAATTCACCAGAAATGCTTACAATGAATTTCACTATTTCACAAAAAAATGCTAGATAAATGAAGTTGATTAACAATTCTTAAAAACTTCACTAAGGTTCAGCTTCCTTTAATATAGAATCTCATTATTGTCTCTTAGATATGATTAGTAGAATAAATTATAGTGGTACTGAAATGAAAGGAGAACTATGATAGTTAGTTGTATAGGAAAATTTATCATTTTTATACCAGAACTTTGCTAATAAGTGCTGAGGAGATTATTGTTGGTCCATTTGTTGTACACTCTTTAACTAGAACAAAATTATGCATGCACACTCATCACCCCAGTCTTCTCCACCAATAGAGATCTCACTATTGTGATTAAAAATTTCAAGTGCTTTTTCATTTTGTTGGATTCAATATGAGGGCGGCTGCAATTATGTCAATTTTTTTACATGGTTGATTTATGTATGTATATTTGTTGCATCTTTAGCTATAGCACAAAATTGTGAACACTCATCATTCCAGTCTTCTCTACAAGCTCTCATTATTGTGATTAAAGATTTCATGTGCTTTGCCATGTTGTTGGATTCATTAGGATGGCAATGACTGCGGTAGTAACACTTACTATTGCTTTTCTTGTTGAGTTAATTATCATGGTGTATTTGATATAGACAAGTCAACAATACCACTTTGGGGCCTTTTTGCCGTAAAAACGCGGAAATTTGTATTAAGAAACAAACTTTACGAAACCAGAGGAATATACCCTAATGACAAAGGCCAATGGGGCTTAATTAGCATGTGTGTATAGAATGGAGGAGGTAAATATCTGAACTGTCTATTGAGACAAAGTGGCCCCATTAGGATTTTTTCTATCATAATAAAGCATTAAATAGCTTCCTTTATCATGTGGCATGAACCATAGTGAAGTTGTTTGTGGCTACATTCTACCTTTGAGGAATGGTCATAATAAGAAATGATTTGTATGGACTCTCTTGCTTGTTGGCACAAAGCTCAAAACTTATTCCATACTTCTTGATTGAGCTACAACAATGCCTTTATTGATGTGTGTCTCCATAAAAGGCTCCTAGATAAGTGGGCTCACACTTCCCTTTTCAGACTTTGAAGCATAATTCAAGGTCCCACAACTCTCATGACCAAAGAATGTAGCCATTGGCCTTCTTTACATGCACCACATATATCACACAATATCATTCAAATCTTTCAAAGAGAGTCACCTAAGGCAATGGTCACGCAATCAATGCTCGGAAAACCTAGGTTTAGCGTAATCCCACCTACAAAATTTGAAATTTGCCTCTCAGTTTCAAATTTGAATGTGAAAAGACCTATTGAAATTAGAAAAGCTTAGTTAAAAAGCTCCAAAATATAGCCAATTTACCTCCAAAATTTTCCATGTGTAGGTTTTCCAAGTTTTCAGAAAAAATTAGCACAGCACACAATGCTTACATATCAATTACTTTTTGAAACAACCGTGCCTTTTGCATGGTCATACGTGCACCGGTTCTTTGTCTTATTTGCAACTATGCAAGTCTTCTTGTAACTATGTTGATTTGGCATAGTTTCATTAGTTATATTACTATCGATAATTAATTGGTGTGTGCATGTGTGACCGCATCCTTAATACTACATACTAGCCACAAGAACTTTTTCTTTTGAATATACACTTTCCAACTATGAGGGGATTTCAACTTTACTTTTTACAGAGGAATATATGAGCTGAACAAGCTTACAAAATCTTTCAACCTTACATATTTGAAAGGTTTCCCTAGCTAGCACATGTCTCACGACTGCATTTCCCCACTTTTTAGGTTCCCTAGGGCAATGAAAAGATTTCCACTTTTCAACTCCACACCTTGAAACCAACTTGAGCATAGTGAAGACCCAAGAGATCAAGTGAAAAACCTTCAGCACTTTCACTCCATATTTTCCACATAAATTGAGCAAAATTTGAAGCTTTTGAACTTTCACTAAACAGCCTAAACCTTTTCGATTGAATTGGGTTCGAATTCAAGCTCTATATACGCGAGATACCAGTAACCAAACCCATTTCGATGAAAGTTAAGTCCATTTTTGGAGCCTAAACCTTTTCACTAGGGTAAAGGAGCCAACTTAAGGACAGCTAAAATGTAGGAGCCAATACACAAGAAGTTTTGGACAAACTCTCACAATAATTCCCGCATTGTGACTTACCTCAACAACATGAGCTTTTGTGACGGAGGCACCGCATACCTAACTAGGTACGATTGGGGGCAAGGGACCACCAGCCCGGTGGGGGGGGGGGGGGGGGTAGTGGTCCCCTGTCCCCAATCGTACCTAGCTAGGTATGCGGTGCCTCTCGAGCAGAAGCTCATGATGTCATGCATTGTATGAAAAACACTAGAAAAGACTCGGTTTTCCTACATGAGAAAATTCCTAGATCTTCTTGTGATAGAGGGAAATTGACATCAAAAAGACTACTTTCACTACAATTAATGATTTTGAATGAAAACGATGTCAAAAGAAAGCTCATGTCAAGCTATGGTCACAACGGCTATCGCCATCATGAATCCCTAAGATTTGCATGATAGATCAGATCCCACTTAATGTTGACCGTGTTTTCGGCTAGTCTTGTTATTGGCTCCTTCACCCTACATACTTTCTAGATCAATGAAGCAATTTGAAGCACCCTTTTCACTAGAAAGCCACTGTCTTATGGGCCACAAGGCACCCTCCAATGATTTGAGGCAAATAAAAGTTTTTGCCTCCTGATTTTGCTTTGAGGGAAAGGGGATAAAATGTTACAATGGTGATGAGCACTAAGGAGTGATGATTGAACCTAAAGGAAAAAGTAAAGCCATAGGAGAGTTTGAAGTGTGAAGGTTAAAACATATAAAGCTTTAGTTTATGTGTGTTCAATCAAAAGGACACTATAGTTTATGTATGTTTAATCAAAAGGACACCCCTCTTCTCAGTTTAGGTGGGTAGAGAGAGAGAGAGAGAGAGAGAGAGAGGATCCCCTAGGCTTAGTTGGAAAGGAGGTTCCTTGGTTGGGAGTTACTTTCCATGTGCTAAAAGCAAGGAAAATCCTCATCTTTTAGAGGTAGGACAATGGTTGGAATCCCACATAACACTAAAAACCCAAGGCTAACTAGGGAACACTTTCATTCTCTGTAACTGATTTCTTCAGTTCTATGTGCCCTTGGGATTGAGGATCGGCCTCCCGCCTTGTGGACTGCGACTCAAGCGCATCCATGCGTGTCTGCACACCCACCTAGGTTTCATGTAATCCCTTCGAATAATTTTGCACTGTACCTCCCCATTTTAGATTTGAAAGTGAGAAAACAGAGAAATTTAGTATAATAACATTCAAAAATATAGCCAATTTACCTCTCAAATTTTCCATATGTAGGTTTCTGGAAAAAACTTTATTTCGAACACTAACTCACGCAAGCACACTGTTCCTATTAGCACCAGTGCTCAGAAGAAACCTAGGTTCAGTGTGATCCCACCTACAAATTTTAAAATATACATCTAAATTTCAAATTTGAAGGTGAGAAACCTACAAGATTTAGAGAAAGTTAGTGTAAAAACCTTTAATTTTAGTAAATTTACATCTTAAAATTTTCCATGTGTAGGTTTTCAGTTTTTAGGGAAAAAAATTTGAGCTCTCTCTCTCTCTCTCTCTCACACACACACACACACACACACACATGGCGCACTCACACATGACCAACTAGCCTGCCCTATTTCAGCATTCTCTATAATGTTGTCTAGACCATGCCTAGTTGTAAGCAGAGTCAAAAGTCAGTCATAGCTTTAAGATTCCGAATGTGAGTGAAGATGCCAATGCCATTGACTAGAGTTCAAAACCTTGCATAGCTTTAACAAGACATGTCAGAGTACTTCTCACTCATACTCATGCTCATTGCACACACCTGTGACCTTACACACAAACCCAAAAAAAAACATGATAATGTGTGCACATACTCGAGAGTCAGTACTCTCTCTCTTTTTGCACATTTCAAAATTCTGAGCACTGGAGCGCCACTCTTTCTGTTGTGTGTGTGTGTGTGTGTGTGTGTGTGTTTTCCATACAAATTGATACAATTTATGCTATTTCAAGAACTTAGAAGCTAGAAAAACCTCTCTCTCTCTCTCTCTCACACAGCTGCACCCAATTTTAAAACCTCTATCAATTTGTGTTACATAAATCAATATAAAATAGCAAATACATTGCCAAACACACACACCATGCTCAATCTTACATCATACACAATGTGCTCTCTCAGACTCTCTCTCTCTCTCTCTCTCTCTCTCTCTCTCTCTCTCTCAAAGAAGACTGCATTGCAGGCACTGACAGATGAGCTATTTGCCATATTGGTGCTGACGGCGCTTTTGACATCATTTGTGACGACACCGGTGGTGGCAGCCCTCTGCAAGCCGGGGATAGGAGGGGAGCTACTCAAAGTGGAGCAAGGGGGCCGTGGTGGGCGTGATGGAAGCAGCAAGAGCATGCACTCCACACTGAGCACATACAAGAGAAGACAAGGCAACAACCCACATTGCTCTTTAGCCTCTCTTTTACACAACACTAGCAATGGGTCCTCTTCCAAAAAGGGAAGCCATCCTCAGCTCAGGATCCTAGCATGTGCCTATGAGCCCGACAACCACTCTTCCTTCATCAACCTCCTCGAAGCCTCCCGCGGCATCAAGCCTAGCCCCCTCAAACTCTACCCCCTCAAGCTCTCCCTCCTCTCCGGCCGCCCCTCCGCTCTCTTCATGCTCACCCCCTCCCCTCTTGATGCCCCCCCCATTACAACCACCACCAACACCACAACCATTGGCCCCCTCTCTCCTCTCTCCTTCCCCCCCTCCCCCTCCCTGAGTAAAGTCACCGTTCGTCCCCTCTCCTTTGTCTCCTCCCTCGACTCCATGCATGATGACATCTGCAAGATCGCCACACAAAAGCGCACAGCCCTCATCCTCCTCCCTTATCACAAGCCCCCCACCCACAACATCTCTATGTTTGGAGACCCCTCCTTCTTCAAAGTCACTCAAAAGGTTCTTGACCATGCACCTTGCTCCATTGGCATCCTCGTCGACAGAGGCTCCATGGGCATCTCTCCTATTCATCCATCCTTCTTCTCTTACAAGGTGGTGGTCTTGTTTGTGGGAGGCCCTGATGATAGAGAGGCTCTTTTCACTGGGTCTAGAATGATAGGGCACCCAGGAGTTGCTCTAAAGTTAGTGAGATTCATTAGATCAAGCAGCATCAACCATCATACCAATAACCTTCAAGTAAACAACAATAATTTGTACTCATTTGAAGAAGTTGATGATGAGCAAGAGGAGCCCCCTAACCCTCCTCCTAGTAACAATTTGAAAGCTGACTTTGAAGGAGCAAAAGAGTCAACCCTTGACGGTGAGGCCATTGCCATGGTGAAGGAGATAGCTTCCGAGTCTTCCTTTGTTTACGAAGAGGTGCTTGTCACAAGCGGGCAAAGCGTAGTGGAGGCTGTGAAAGCTTTCACAAAGGGGATGAATGAAGTTAACATGTTCATTGTGGGAAGAGGAAGGTTGAGGCCCGAGCTTAGCACAAACTCTCTTTCTCATGATCAACAAAATGCTAATAATCACCATATTCAAGGTGAGCAACTAAGTGAGCTTGGGGTGCTTGGAGATGTTCTAGCATCTTCTAGTGGCCTTGAGTTCCATGCATGCATCTTAGTGGTGCAACAGCATATGTCAGATTGCGCAGATAAGAAAGCTACTTGCAAGACAGTAGCTACAATGCCCTCCATCCCAAGACCACAATCCCCAAGCTTCGAGATAAGTGCAGCCCCTTGATGGACATCTTGCCATGTATAGTTATGTACCCCCATTTGTTAATTTTCACAGTATCTATTAAAACCACTTAGAAAGCTCAAAGAGCACTTGAACTGGGTGTGGGTGCTCTTCATGCAAGGGAAGAATATTCTTTTGTTTGGCTGTCCATAACACCACAATTATACCCCGAAAACCTTGCAAACGACATCGGAACATCCCACATTGCTTGAGATCATCCCACTACCTTCAATTCCCTCTTGTAGCCCTTGCATATCAAATGGTTTATAGATCTTAGATTCCTAATTGTGCTATTTTGCTCTCAAAAGCTGAATCTGCGTATAAGAATCCTGATGTGTGTGTGTATATATATATATATGTGTGTGTGTGTGTGTAAATTTGCAAATTATGGGCTAATCTTTTGACAAATGATTTTTGTAAAATAGCCAAATGTACCTAAAGACCCTTCAAAATAAGCCATTGCGCTTAAAATAACCCCTATTTGTTTCCTTGGCTATGATCCATAAGTTGTGATAGTGGCCTTGTGAAAGCATCTATAAACATAAAAGTAAAAAAACAAATAAACTTGGTTTGTCAAGAAGCCATGTTCCTTCTTAACTCCAAAACGTACATTGCATTGCCCGCCGCTATGATATTAAGTGTGAAGGCTAGTGAGTAAAACTCATCACATACGAAGTGTGCCCTCAGTCACGCTTGTTGAATTTCAAATTTCAAAGTTTTACTCACACATTTTGCTCTCCCAAACAACTTGCTTTTGTTACAACAATAAATAGTTATTAAACTGTATGTATTTCTTAGATTGTCTGTGAAGTGTGCAAGACAGGTTCACAATCTTGTTCATGAATATAACAAGACATTGAGATCTTTTTTTCCTTGTAAAATATTAGTCAAAGTTAAAAAATACAACAAGTTCTTCCTCTTCTCCTGTCTGTCTATCATCGCCCATGATCAAACTCAGATTTCTTCAGGATATCGTGGCACTTAAGAAAAAGGGGCTCCTTGCTTCGCGATGTCCATTGGGATAAACAGAAGGGAACTTTGAAGCACAAATCAAGAGTACCATCTCTGTGAACCGTCTGAACATCAATTGAAGTATTTGCGGCTTGATTTAGTTGATTTCCTTATTCTGATTGCAAATATCATGCAGGATGTAAATTTTCTCTTTGCAAAAAACTGCAACCTACAAAAATTTCACTAAAAATTTGATAAACCTTTTTGTCAAGCTCGAGTCTTCCTAATTGCTCGTGTGAAAATTTTAGATTACTTCCAGCGTTGTGTTTTTTAAGGATCACCTTTTGGTCTGACCAGACATTGTGCCCTTGAGTCAAAACCCATAGATGTCTCTCGAAGTAGATAGGTAGACCTTGGTCGAGAGATGAAGACGGACTACAGGAAATGACAGATCCGAGTATGTAGATAATATATCTCGTGAACAGTGTCAAAGATTTGGAGATAGAAATCAGAGAGAGAGAGAGAGAGAGAGAGAGAGAGAGAAAATGAAATGAAATAAAACGAAATGTTATATTAACGTCTTCAAAAGGCCAAAGTGCCCTATGAGACCAGAAAGTTACAACGTGGTGGGTTTCAGAAATGAAATTGCTTCCATTGCATGGAAGGAATGCACAACGGATGATAGACTCCAATGCATGATTGAGCTCGACTCAAAGGGGAGATTACCGCCGCATCAACTCTTTGTAGGAAACACCTCCGGTAGCAATGCCATCCGACTTGACGTGCGCTGTGCACGGCTGCCAAGAGGGAGATATGGAGCTGATTTGCACACCCAAAGTGTGCAAGATCTCTGGCTGAAAGCTGGCTACAAAAACGCAACGGTTTTTGTGATGAATGATGCTTAAGGCTAAGAATTGCAGGTGGGCAACAGGCTTATGGAACTAGGCTATGGCTACAATTTACAATCTCACCCATGGAAAATTCCAAACCGATGGCGTTCTTCACATGTGATCGCTACTTCAAAAGAAAATAGGAAGCACTAGTGTGAACATCCCTCTCATAGTAGACGAAAGAAGGCCATAGGTCTACTATAGCAGAAATCAAGTACATATATCATGCAATTGCAAAAGCATTCTGGAACAATTGTACGAGATCGCGAGGATCTCTCAAGTCCTTGAAATTCATCTACTGAGCATCAGTAGTACCGCAATTTTTAAGCTTCACTAAATATCGCCACTCATCTTGCTGAGTAATATCCACTCTACAATCAAAATTTCTGTCATCCGTCTTCCTCGATATTCAGTCTTCTTTGATATTCTACCGGATAGATACTAAGTGTGCATATTTATTGAAATGGTCAATAAAAGTTTCACATCCATTGTTCTGTGCCAAAAGAAAGAGGGCGAGTCAGAGATGAAATTCATTGCTATGCTCTCCCATGAAGTGGTGGTAATGGCAAGATAACGAAGCAAGCCTGACACTTAATGTTTTCCTACTTCACTCACTCCTCCGGCTGATAACCTCAAGGGTTCTTCGCGACTAAATTGAGCAGAGTAAGGTTATCCCCCTCTCAATGCAAAAACGGAAGGTGCAGTCTATAGAGCACTCTCCACCCCAAAAAACGCAGCCAAAAATTGCCCTCCTGCTTGCTGAAGATCTGCAGCACGATCAGCCCTTCACACACTCCCAAAACACTAGGCGTCGACAAGCCTAAGCTCTATCTAATACCATGTCAAACTACAACGAAAGGTGCGGTGTGTGTGTGTGTGTGTGTGTCTGTGTGTGTGTGTGTGTGTGTGTGTGTGTGTGTGTGTGTGTCCACGGTGACATCTGTGCATACCGGTATGATGTGTCCCCTGTAGCAAACTTGGATACCCCAAGTCAAGACTCTGCCGCAACACATCAGAGATTCACTTCAAAATTAATTGGATAGAACAAAGAGAGACGACACGGCCCGGCGTAGTTCCGTGCCAAGAGATAATGGCCCCAAAGACTGGCACCCCTTTCGGTATTTATTTTATATTAATCTGTGTGCAAAGTACAAAGAGCCCGCGGGTGCTCACTCTCAGTCTCTGTGTCCAAATGGCTTGCAGAGTGAGGCCTTTGGGCGTATTTATTCTTACAAGGGATGCCCAAAAGCAAAGCCCCAAAAAGTTCAACTCACAAGCAAATTGCCCAAAAGCAGCCAAAATCAGCCAGTGCAATTTTCGTACGCTGTCAACGCTTTTTGCAGAGATCCGTACTGTCCGTACGGTCAACATAAAACGCAGAGGTCCGTACGGTGCCACATCATGCGGGATTCCGTACACTGCCACGTCAGCCTATCGATGCATTTCTCGAAAGGCTGCCACGTCAGCAATTTCTGTGTGTGTGTATGTCCCGAGGCCTGCCACGTCAATAGTTTGTGACATACCGCCCTCTTGAAAGAATTGTAATCGCCCTCGATTACGCCTGCAAAACAGACAGAGGTCATAAACTGTTTGGGAAGACACTGACTGTTACTACCAATGCACTAGAGACGACACATCTAGCACTTGTACAAAATGATAGTCACATCACCGGACATCACAGGACATCACTCGACATCACATGACAAATCACAAACAAATTCATTCCAAATCTCAAACCATGACCATCGGCAACATATTTAGTAATCGCATCTTGATCCATTCCGGACCTCACGGATGCTTGATTAACTAATCCTTATTGCAATCATGTCTAGAGAGATTTATGAGACCAAAATGCTACAGTCATTTCGCAGTCATTTCGTCTTTCAGTTCCTGCACTCAAACAAGTCAAGTACAAATCAATCATATTCATTTTCAGGAATTCCTATCATAAAGTCATACAGCAGAATACTACTCAATCCATTAGTATCCCTGAAACCCAAAGGGGACATTAGTGGCTCTATTCAAAATAGGGGTAATCCTTTGACAAAGGAGCGGAGTTGACTCCCCTCTTGTGCAAACCCGTTGCACTAGATTCACCCTCGCTGAATTCGGGGTTCTATCGGAGTAGACTATGCTAAACCGAATGCTTCAAGATAAAGTTCCAAAATCTGAGGAGTATCTGTTATGTCCTCCTCCTACATCCACTTCGCATCCAATGCATGATAGTTCTTGAATTTAACCAAGAACCGCCTAATCGCTTTACCTTTCATCTTTCTGTCCTTGTGTGCCAAAATCTGTTCTATAACGAGAATCTCCTCGCTTTCCTCCACTTCGGGTTGCTCATCAGGCTCCCCATCATCGGGCACATCGCCTTTAAAAGGCTTCAATAGACTCACATGAAATGCATTGTGAATCTTCCAAGTATCGGGCACCTTGAGTCTAAAGAAGACATCATTTATCTTTTCTTTAATCTGGAAAGGGCCATAATACCTCACGCTAAGCTTTGAAAAAAAGAAAGCCGCTCCTTTCCCTTTCATTACCTTAGGCGTGCCGTCTCAAAACGTAAGAGCACCCAATCGTCTTTCAAATCATGACGCCCTTCTTATGTCGTTCTTGAGATTTCTCTAAAGCCTCCCGGACCTTTGCAAAAGCAGTGTACAAGTCCCTCGTGTATTGGTCCGCTTCAAAATTCTTATCCTGGGTCTGGGGAATGTTTTGATCTACCAGCGCTGATTCCCTTTTTCCTTTCTTTCCTTGTGTCCCGAGACCTGCGGGTAGCGTCTTTCGCTTCCCCTGTCCATTGGCACGTCAGATCAATCATCGAAACCCTAAGAGACACTATCATCTAATTCCTCTTTCTCTGGAATCCTTTGATGAACTTGCATCTGATTTCCTTAGTTCGTCGGAACCCTCTCATTCTTCAAAATCCTGTAATGAGCTATCATCTGGTTCCCTTGATTCATTCTCTTCACTAGCAGACTCTTGCCTTTTTGAGGTGGATACTATCCTGTCTGTCGCATAAGTCAATGAGCAAGCATGCATTCCAAATCGTTGCTTAGTCATGTCCCATAAGTCTCTGAATGGAGTCAAACTTCTGGTTTAAAACCTAGTCTTGAATCTCTTTAGCAAATCATAGCAAAACTGGTCTTTCAAAAAAATCTCCGACAAGTATCCCAAAACCTCTGGCAGTAGTTATCCAATGTATCTTTCTAAGCCATTTTCAAGTGATGTCAAGTCATGATGACATATTCATTTGCACCGTTTCTTTCAAGTAAGATGCCACCTGTCGCTCCCTGGAATGTTCTGAGAGCCGCTCTCCAGAGAAGGCGACGTCAAACTGTTGTACAAACTCAAGGGCTCGATGGGTGTCCTAGTAACCTGAAAAAAAAATGTCTGAAACCTGACAGCCTAACTCCCTTCCTTGAACTCCTTGGTTTTCGTGTTGATCTGGTCATTGTCAAAAGAAGACAAGCTCTCTGTCACACAGGACGAGCACCACGTGCCAATAGAAAAGAACAGACTGAACAGGCTTTTAGCACTTCACTAACAATTGAACTGAAAGAGAGAGAGACGACACGCAAGACGGAATGGCGGAATTCCACCCCAGAGGGTATTGGCCCCAAACCTTGGCGCCCCTTTCGGTATTTCTTTATATTGCATCAACATAGTACAAGCCGATACTCTATCCTCTGCACCTTCGTCCAGAAGCATGCCAAAGAATGAGCCCATGGCCTCATATTTAAAGGCTCTAGGCCCCAAAAGCAGTTTACATGAAAAGCCTTCAAACTCAAAAGCAACTGGTCCAAAAGCAATGAACAAAAGAAACTGTTCAATATCTAGCCAAATTTATAGTCTATGATTAGATATGGTTACTACCTACAAAATACACACAATTGGCTTGAGAAACTAGCAATATTGAGAAAGCTATACTTGCTACACTAAAATGCCTCGTATTCTTCATCAATCAAAAAACTCAACCATCATCATAGACTATGCTATATAGCGTATTAGGGCCCCCAAAACTCAAGGAAGATTAGCTTTATGCTATACATGCCACTTACACAATCAAAATTGCATTTGAATATCAAAAAATCCACCAAAAAAATCATAAAAGTGCTAATTTTGGCCAAAAACAGGATTATGCAATTCTTGTAAGTTGGTCATAACTTTTAATTTTAACACTTAGTCCTCCCTAGAAGAATCATAACATGTTGAGAACTATGAAGGCTTATCCTCTAGTAATCTAAATCTCACAAACGTGAAGTTTAGAGTGGTATAGTTGCAAAACTTTGAAAAAAAAGCCAAAAATGGGACTCCTTTTTTCACACAACTTAAGTTTAAAAATGTTGTGCAAGAGTAAGGTTAATGGTGAGATCAAAATTCAAAAAAAAATGTCAAGTTTCTTTCAGTGCATAAGGCACTTTGTGGATATAAATCCGTACAACTGCCACGTCAATAGTCAGCGCCATAGTTTTTTCTAACGTCAACCATGCGGCATACGCGGGCAGGCATGGAAGCCCGCCACAAGCCCGGTTCAGACCCCCTGAAGATTCCATACGTGGGATACCATACGGCACCCTAGAAAACACTAGAGAGTAGCACAAAAACCACAGAATGCAAGTTTAAAACACTAGAGACTGAGAGAGCATTGGTGCAACACAAAACCACAGAATACATTAAAACTTTAAAGTTTAAACATCATAGACTTCGCCGTTCGAACTTTGGACGATAAGATCGGTAGAAATTAGAATTTAGAATCATACTAGAGAAAAGCAGGAGTCTGGAGATGACAAAATATGAAGCCTCCAAGGACCAAAACCTACAAGAGTCACAGAGTGTAGACTCCGAACGACAAAACATAAGTAGACAGTGGACACTGGACAGTAGAGTCTAGACTACTAGAGTCTAGACTGTAGAGCCGTCAAGCTACTAGATACCAAAACCAAAACATAAGTGGGGAGCGTCTACTAGATACCGAAACCAAAACATAAGTACAGAACCGAGGCTAGAGCAAAACATGATGAGCTCTAACACTCATCGTACGCCACATCCTCCTCCTCATCATCATCATCATCGTCGTCGTCATCCTCATCCTCATCCTCATCCACCTCCTCGATGGAGCATGACGTCCCAATATCGCTAGGCATGGCATTCGGAAGAGGAGACTCCACAACATCCTCTGTACTCTGTGCAATAGCCTCCTGAATCTCCTGCAACTGAAGCAAACGCTCCTCATCCTTCTCCTTGTTAAGCATCTCCAAAGTGACCTCAATCCTCTCATAGCCGCGCTCTTTGATCTTGCACAAGAGCCTCAAGTTGGTATGTATGTAGACAAGCTTCTCGGTATGAGCAGGGAGTAGCCGATTTCTTCTCTTAGTGTGAATGAGAGAGAAGGTGCTCCAATTTCTTTCACAAGGAGAGGCACGTCCCTTGAGAAAGCACCCTAAGTGCAAGAGTCTGCAATGTGGGCGTGCAAGCCCCAAAAGCCTCCCACCATTTCACACCCTCTTGCATTCTCTTTGGATCCTTCGCAATAGGATGAGCAAATGTCTTTCCTTCATTGATAAAAGTGTCCAACTCATCAATGAGGGTACCTTGCATGGTTAAATCTCCCTTGGTGTACTTGTTCAAGAATGTCATCCACCCATCATGAACCTCACTATCATTGTATTGTCCTCTTCCCTGCCAAACAGGGTGTAACAAGTATCCCACAGCATGCAGCGGTGTGTGCATCATATTCCATCTGTCAACACACAAGTCCTTGATCTCTTGCATCCTTGCCGCATCAACACCTTGCATGTTTTGAACTTGCTCGACCATGCGATCTGTAAGCTCATACACAAGCCCCATGGTGGCTCCTTCCCTATCAGCCAAACGAAGGATCTTTAAGATGGGGGCACAAATCTTCAAAATCAACTTGGCCTCTTGCCAAAAGGATGCATTAAATACAATGTCAGAGACCACTGTGGCCTTTACACTTTTGGAGGTCTTCATCCTCACAAATTTTGGATCAATCATAAGCCTGCGCACACCTTGCATACATCTGTCATCCACGAGACTGGCAAGCATGATGTAGTAGTAGGCAAAACGAGTGGCAGCGGGCTTCTCCAAATCTTTCTTGCTAAGTGTCCGAAACAATGCCAAGACAGTGGACTTCCTCATGACAAATGTAACCACCTTTGTGCCATCCTCAAGGATCTTTGCAATCCAAGGGAGCTTCCCAATGTCCTCAAACAACAAGTCTAAGCAATGGCATGTACATCTGGTGAAAAAAATATGTTTCCACTCCGCTTCAACCATTTTCCCAACCCCAACACAATTAGTTGCATTATCCATGCATACTTGCACAACATTAGAGGGTCCAATCCCAAGAATCACCTCCTTAAGCTGCTTGAAAATGAACTCTGACGTCTTTGTCTCCCCAGAAGTATCCACTGATTTCAAGAACACAGAGCCATGTATAAAGCATGCAAGAAAATTGATGATAGACCTACGTCTAGTGTCAGACCATCCATCACATACAATTGTGCATCCATGCTTCTTCCACTTCTCGCGCACACCCATGATCTCATGACCAATGCATTTGACCTCATCATTAAGCTCTGTGGTGCGCAAAGCATTATAGGAGGGTGGCACATAAGACGGGCCCACTTGCCCAATAGCTTTCACCATATCCAAGAAGAAAGGACTCCTCACTTTCCATTCAGGAATATCCTCTGCATAAAAAAACCTGCGCAAGGCTTGATCTGCTTTCTTGCGTGCCTGCACGCCAAATGCACTTGCCAAATCTACTTGTGCAACCTTCCTCTTCTTGCTTGAGGATCCACAGTGGGTTTTGAAGTGCCAGTTGCAGATGCATGCGATCCACTTGCATGAGATAGAGAGGCATCACCCTCCAAATCATCCACCAAAGTATCCACAAATGCATTTGGGTCTTGTCCATCACCCAATACATCTGCATGCAACCTTCTGACAACCACTTTAACTTCCTCAGGAACTTTACCGCATGGGCCGACACCACAACCTGTGATGGCCAACAAATGTGCCCGAATACGATATGGACCCCCGTCCCAAGCATGCCCACAATAGATACATTTGCAAGTCCATTGTCCTTTTGCCTGAGGCTTTACCTTTTGCACATATTGCCACTCGGGACGCTTGGCTCAGCCCATCTCGATTCTCTGCTGAATTCAAACGGTCACAGTTGTTTAGCACGCGAGAGCTCTCAGCTTTGAGTGCGAGTCACAAAGCAGTGTATGGACCTGTCACTTCTCTGCTCTGTGTTCTCTGGTCTCTGGTTTCTCTCAGGTGACTGGTCTCTGGTCTTTTAAGTCGGGCAGCGGGCTTTAAAATTTGTACGTGCTAAATCCCCAAAAATGTACGCTCCCTGGTATATTGTATTAGCACTATAGGGCAAAGGGGTTCGCACATGGGCGAAATGCCCATACGGTTCAAAAACGCCCAAAAAATGGCCAATTTTTAAAATCGCTGCCACACGTATGGAATCCCCAATCATGCTCCAATCGGGCTCGTACGCGTCCGGAAGCATGGTTGGCCAACCATGCGCGTGAGAAAAAAACTATGGTCAACGCAAAACACGGAAATCCGTACAATCTGCCAAGTCATCAATCAGCGAAAAATCCGGAGCGTCCATACGGCAAAGTTGTCACTTCATGCGAGAATGCATTCCCGAAACCTCCCGTTAAATTTCAAGCACGTCATCAGCTGCTACACAAGCCTTTGTGTGTGTGTGTGGGTCCTGCTTTATTTTAATTCCTTTATGTCTCTTGGACCCCATCAGACGGAGTCCCATAAGTTGGTAGGACTTCTTCTTCTGTTGTTGCTTGTTCTTCTTAGGGTTTAGGCCCCTCGGCCGTGATTTGAAGGTTGGCTCTGCTCTTCACTAACTTGACACGTCAGCAATTTGTGACATCCCCCCTTCTTGAAAGAGCGTAATCGTCCGTGATTACAGCATATCTGCAAAACAACTCAAGTTAGCTTTTTAAAAATTTATGAGGGTCACTCCGAGGGAGAATCAGTTTGCTAATTTTTTGTTAAGGAGTTGGCTTCTCCTTTCGGATCTTTTGATCAAGGAGTTGGCTTCTCCTTTCGTCCAGATCGGAACTCTTGATATTCCGGCGTAGTAAAATTTGCCATCACACCGAGACCGCACTGATCTTCCACGAGTGTCTTGATGCACTAAAATTACATACCCATGCAATCTCATCCAATTAGGAATATTCAATGGTTGGCACATCACAATGCAACACGAATGCTCACATATACATGTTACAAGACACAACAAACAGGGCCATTGAGCACTCGCCTGAGACAAACGATCTGTTGTATGAAGCTACTCAATGACTACCTCGTCACTCCCCTCATAAATAACCTAAAAAGGTCCGGACCATGAGCTCAGAGGACTCTACAACCAAACGCTCCCCAGACCGCAATCTGCGTCGCTTGGAGGTTCAAGATATAACCAGGCATCGACCTGCATCGTTCGGAGGTTTTTTAGCATACGACGGAATGCTCCTCAGATATCAGCTTGCGTCGTTCCGAGATTTTCAAACATACAACAAAACGCTCCCCAGGCATCGGCCAGCATCGTTTCAAGGTTCAAACAATACCAAAACAGTATTTATCACTTCTCCATCGGGGAGTAAGATCACCAATCAATGAAACTAGTATTAAAACCAGAGTCAAACAGTTCAAATCGGCACCAAGCCAGGTTCAAAACAGATACCATCCATTTCAAACAAGATCATCAAACAAGTTCTCAAACAGAACTCAAACTTAAAAAGCAATCTCGACATCAATCAAGCTCGAAAAGTCGACTGACTTTCCATCCTGAAACCTGCACCAAAAATTAGGATTAGGTTCTTTCCATAAGGTCGTAGCAGACCACAACATGGTCTGTCAGCTCTTGGACAGGCAGTGTTCCTTTGGCCGCAATGGTAATCCAAAGACATAGTAATCACACTGGACCTCCAAGGTTATCAGCTTGAGAAGAGACACCTGGTGAGAGATGTCCAAAGACTGCAAGTTATAGTCTGCTAGGGTTTCTGTGGCAAGCATTTCAGGATACCCCACTCTACCAGAAGTTGCACTCCAAAGGAAGATGTCAGAAACCATAAAACTTTGGGTTAAAATTTTCTTGAAAGCTTGCCAAGTCCTTGGAGTGTGCGGCTTGGTACTTATAAACTTTCACATCTGCATGGCACTGCTTTTGAGAAAAACAATGACTCGAAACTAATCTTGGATCATTCTCTTGCAAGTGATCTTTTTGGCTTATGCCCTGTAAGGTATGAGCGGTGAAGACGGGAGCGCGCCCGATGCGCGATGAAGTAAGGGTGGGAGTGGCTAATAAGTCCGGGGTCGGAGCACAAAGCTAAAATTTCCCATGAACTTTGGAAGTGCAATCTTGCTCTGTCTGCTCTTTGGTAGTCTGGTATGCTTTCAAAAAAGCACACGCCTGATGCTCTGATACCACTGTCACAGGACGGGCACCACGTGCCAATAGAAAAGAACAGATTGGACAGACTTTTAGCACTTCAATAACAATTGAACTGAAAGAGAGAGAGAGACGACACGCAACAGGAAGTGACGGAATTCCACCCCAGAGAGTATTGGCCCCAAACCTTGATGGCCCTTTTAGTATTTCAACATTGTACAAGCTAGAACTCCATCCTCTGCACCTTCGTCCAGAAGCATGCTAGAGAATGAGCCCATGGCCTCATATTTAAAGGCCCTAGGCCCCAAAAGCAGTTTACATAAAAAGCCTTCAAACTCAAAAGCATCTGGTCGAAAACAATGCCCAAAAGCTGCTAGCATAAATCACGGAAATCCGTACAACTGCCACGTCAACAATAAGCGCAAAACGCGAAAATCCATACAATCTGCCACGTCATCAATCTGCAGAAAATCCGGAGCGTCCATACGACTGCCTCGTCATCAACTGTTGCGCTAGCCTTTGTGTGTGTGTGGGTCTTGCTTTATTTTAATTCCTTTATGTCTCTTGGGCCCCATCGGACGAGGTCCCATAAGTTGGTAGATCTGATTCGGGTCGGGCCCCACGAAATGTGGTACCAGTTCTGCTTTCATCTTTCCTTTTCTTCCGCACTCAACTGCTGCTCTCTAACTCTCAAGTTTATCTTCTGGTAGTCCTTTGGTTCATCTTCTTTTCAAGAATTCTTGTCCATCTCTTTCTACAAGTACAGGTTTCGCTTTTCTACATTTGTCAGTCCTTTCGGCTTTCCTCCCTACCTGAGAGGGGAAGCAATGGCCACACGCCATCTCGAGTAAATTTTATTAATCGCGTAATCCTTCAGGTGTTTCGCCAAACTCGCGTCCCTAGAGTACTTAATCAATCTGTTCACACATATGCCAATCTGCAATTGACGTTTGTACTCCATTCTTGCAAACTTGTCC
Source organism: Adiantum capillus-veneris (assembly GCF_014529385.1). Classification (NCBI taxonomy): domain Eukaryota; kingdom Viridiplantae; phylum Streptophyta; class Polypodiopsida; order Polypodiales; family Pteridaceae; genus Adiantum; species Adiantum capillus-veneris. Next base: position 72,896,853 of record NC_140960.1, on the reverse strand, counting down.
GTCGAAAAAAAAATGCTCAAATCTTCATTCTTTTTCTTCAGTCTCTGCGCCGGATTTTCAACTTTTCTTTCCCTTCCCACTCAGAGGTGTCATCTCTGTCAGATTCTCCACGGGAACGCATGTGTAATCTGGGATTCTTTATGGCTTTACGCCCTATAAGACAGAGCAATGAAGAGGGGAGCGCGCCCGATGCGCGATGTATGAAGGGTGGGAGTGGCTAATAAGTCCAGGGTTGAGACACGAAGATTCTTTCACAAAAACCTACGTGTGCTGCAAAAGGATCGAATCCTCCGTAGAAGAAGAATCTTTCTGTGCTCTGATACCACTGTAACAAACTTGGACACCCCAAGTCAAGATACTGCCACGACACACCAAAGATTCGCTTCAAAATTAACTGGACAGAACAAAGAGAGACGACACAACCCGGCGTAGTTCCGTACCAAGAGATATTGGCTCCAAAGACTGGAGCCCCTTTCGGTATTTATTTTTATATTAATCTGTGAGCAAAGTACAAAGAGCCCGCGGGCGCTCACTCTCTATCTCTGCGTCCAGATGCCTTGCAGAGTGAGGCCCTTGGGTGTAATTATTCTTACAAAGGATGCCCAAAAGCAGAGCCCCAAAAAGTTCAACTCACAAGCAAACTGCCCAAAAGCAGCCAAAATCAGCCAACGCAATTTTCGTACGTTGTCAGCGCTTTTTGCGGACATCCATATTGCCTGTACAGTCAACGTAAAACACGGAGGTCCGTACGGTGCCACGTCAGCCAATAAGCGCATTCTACAAGATTCTGTACACTACCACGTCAGCCTGTCGGGCGCAGGTACTAACAGTTACTGTCTACTAAGACAGTTTATGGCCTCTGTCTGTTTTGCAGGCGTAATCGAGGGCGATTACAATCCTTTCAAGAAGAGGGTATGTCACAAACTGGTGATGTGGCAGGTCCTCGAACACGCACAGGGTTGATTGTACGAAATTCCGAGAAATGCGCAGACAGGCTGACGTGGCAGCAGCGTACGAAACCCCGCAAAACGCGCTGACATGCTAACGTGGTAGGCCATACGGACAACTTTTTGGAAATCAATTGCTTTTGAGTTTGAAAGCTTTTGGGGCTTTGCTTTTGGGCATCCCTTGTAAGAATAAATAAGCCTAAGGGCCTCACTTCTCAAGGGATCTAGACACAAAGACTAAGAGTGAGCACCCGCGGGGCTCTTTGTACTTTGCACACAGATTAATATAAAAATAAATACCGAAAGGGGCACCAGTCTTTAAGGCCAATACCTCTTGGCACGGAACTACACCGGGCCGTATCGTCTTTTGTGAACTGTTTTGAAGTGAATCTTTGCTGTGTCGTGGTAGAATCTTGACTTGGGGTATCCAAGTTTGTTACAGATACTAATAGAAAGAAAAAAAGTTTGTTTACAGATACTAAGGCCTTTAGCAAGCCAATAAACCTTCGCTCCACAGGCATAGAAGTAGAATTTCATAGAGCCATGTGCATGTGATACCCAGTTCATCTCTTGGAAACAACTTGGTCAACCTCCCAAAAAGTGTTCTCCAATAAATGGACATCTCTTTGAATCCTATCCCCAAACCTCTAAAACAATCTCTGGGGTAGGAGAGAGAGAAGATATATCGGATCCACTATCGGGCTACAATACACCGCAAGGGAGTTCTAAGTGGATGATAAGAGGATCTAAACAAGCATGGGAATGATCCCTCTCCACAACAAGGCTTAAGTACACATAGAGGTCACCTAGCACTGCAATGGAGGAAAATAGCATATGAGTTGCGGCACCAAAAACGCAAAGAGAGAAAGGTTATGCGATGGCAGAGAAAAACGATGGGGGAGAGAGAGAGAGAGAGAGAGAGAGAGAGAGAGAGAAGAAGAGAAGAAGAGAGAGAGTAAGACCAGAATGTTGGCACTTCGCATTGCTCGGGTAACCAAGTGATACACAACTGCCTCCGAGGAGGGGTCAACCCCACTTCCACACACACACACACATTATTAACACAAGGTTAATACATACGTACATCGCGTGCATGTGTGTGAGAGAAGGACAGGAGGATAGAGGGCTGCCTGACCCCACACATGTCTCAATCACATTAAAAATAATGGAGTCAAAAACATGAAATAGGACCAAAAAGTGGGCCCCCCTCCAAACTAATAAGACAGAAAAGTACTTGCACACAAGCCCAACTTAAGGGCACCTACGCTACCAGCAACGTAGGCCCGGCAATGCGAGGCATGATATGAACAAATATGAGAAAACTACTTCATACCAGGGCACTAGCAACTCCTCTGAGTCGAACACACAATGCCTTCTTGGAGTGAAGATTTTTGCCATCTCTTGCACATTGAGGCATTCCTTGCATGGTTAGTACCCGTAGTGGCATGGATGGCTTTAGCACCATGAAATAAGGGTTCCTTGTTTAATACGCCCACTGCCAATTTACAAACTCTGATCATCCCAATGTAACACTACTACCAATAGTGATGACCCATGCTTGCAGAAAATACCAAACTTTCATCACACATCTGAAAAAGCTCTTTGATAATCTGAATAACAGTTTCAACTTCTGATCATCTGTAATAGGTTTTATGAGTCTGAAGTCCTCTCCGCAGTGGCTTACACCTTTTGCAAAGATTCAGCTTGAAATGCTAAAACCCCCAAAATGTACTAATTCTCACAAATAATACTGATACTTAAATATCCACTCCTGAATGCCATCCCATATAAGATGCTTTCAAAAATCCAGTGATTCAATTTCATGAGCTTGGCACCACTAGATCACTGACCTTCTTCAAAGGTCAAAACAAGGTCCAAAGCAGTGGGTTTGGTTCACAAGCTGTTCTGGCTCATAGTTTTGGGCTCTTGACCCATAGTCACATTGCATGCGGAAACGGAATGAGACCAGCAAGACTATCAAAGGCAGAGTTTTCTTGTAACTATGCCTTGACCTCCATGACATTTCTGTTCTGGCTCATAGTTTAGGGCTCTTGACCCATAGTCACATTGCATGCGGAAACGGAACGAGACCAGCAAGACTATCAAAGGCGGAGGTTTCTTGTAACTATGCCTTGACCTCTTGCAAACATTCTTTTGCGTCTTTCTCTTTCCACTGATACTCTATCGTGTCTTTCTTTAATGACTTAACCATGCATTTAAACCATACGTAACTCTAGAAAGCATTGCAATCCAAAAAGAGTCAAACAAACCTTTGTAGATTGTTCACACTTCGCACAACAGGTCATCGATGTTTCTTCTCTGCAGTTCCAACTTCCTGTACTATGGAGCTCCACATTGCTCAAAATAATGAAGTGGGAATGGCTGAGGACGGGTTGAACGTGCTTTCTTCACAGTCTAAGGGTTGATAATTGATGAAACAAGCTTGCCATAGCCACGCCATTGCAAGGGAATTCTCTGCCTACGCTCTGAACAAGCGTTCGGTCTGACGAGAGAAAGCCAGGCATTGGCGAAGATAGTATTTATGTTATCCGTAAGAGCCCATCCTGTCTGCAAGGTGTTAGCTGGCGCGACCCGCGGCGCATCACGCTCCCTCTTACCATGCGAGATCATGACACACATATTGTTGGTATTAATAAGGGCGTGGCGTCCTTCTTCCAGGCTCGGGACTAAGAGCTGAGTCGCACCCGAGCTTAGTGGGGGGAGTCGGGGAGAAACTGGTACAGAGGTCGCGCCCAAATAAACTCCTGCGGGAGAGAAAGTCATTGAGAGAATGTAGCAGATTACGAGCAATTTCATTGGAGGAAATGCATCTACAAATAAGGAGAGCCCATTCTTTCCGAGAAGATAGCTTAATACCTACCTTTTCAGAGGTGCTTGCAGCGCCATAGCAGGGCTTCTACATTCGAGGAGAACTTCCATTTTATACCATAAATAGGCGTCTTCTTCTTTCCACTCCCCCCACCACTCTCTGGCGCGACTCGGCTCTAAGTGGCACAAGCACGAGAGGGTGGGATTTACGACGGTGGCATTGTGGTACTTTAGATTACTTTTGTAATTTAAGGTAAAAAGTAATCTAGAGTATCCACATTTTGAAAGTAATCCCATTTTGGAGCGTCGGATTTGAACCTGTGATCTCACGCATGAGAGGCGCTTACCTTAACCACTACGTCATGCGTGCGTTGTGAAACGTGGGGTCTTAATTTACTTAAAACATGTAAATTAGAGACGGGTGTTGAAAGTAAATTAGGGTACCTTAGAGTACTTTTTAAAAATAAAAAGTAATCTACGGTACCCTAATTTACTTTCGGCGTCGCCACTGGGATCTGCAGCCCACAATGTCCCCGTCGTAGATCCCACCCTCCCATGCCCGTGCCACTTGGTCATGAGGCTCTTCCAACACAACGGATACACCCTTTTCCGCCTGTAGAACATCAACCCCAAACGAGATCGAAGGGATCTGGTTACTGCGGGACTTGCGCTCAACCCTTTCCAATCCACATTGAAAAGTGCATGGAACACTCCAACGTAGGCCAGGGGGATTGAGGCCGCCTGTTGTGCAGGTGGATCATCTCACAACACATGTCGGCAAGGAAGTTAGCATGGGACTATTGAGCATCAACACAGGCTAACATTTCTCTTGTAACTATATGAAAGGTAGCAACAACTCGCGAGAGAGAGAGAAGGGGGGAGAGGGGTCTCGTTCGCTCTTACCAATGATGCATGTGTGTGTGTGTGTGTGTGTGTGTTTTTCAGTAATAATATAACATAAACACCAAAGAATTATTTCAAATTACAAAAGACACTAGAAACTATGTTAGTGAAAAGGTGGTGTAATTTTCATTCATAGTACAGAACTGTCTTTATACATAAGTACAAGAGAGTTAAGAGCTTGAAGATATATAAATCCACCATCTTCACTCCAAGGAACTTTGAAGACCATAGTTGACAAGGTAACCCTCACCTGCACCCATGGAAACAACACAACATTCAGTTAGTATTGGCATCGTATGCAGGTGATGCACATGTTATAGATGTCACCCAATTAAAATGTTTTCAAAGATAAATAATAAGAAATGTGAAGCTGCTTATATATTCAGCAATGGTTTCATTCACAAGGGACAAAAACATTTGGAGCCCCTTTAGCTTTGCAAACTCTCATGAGATAAGAACGGAGACGAGTTTTATGAAGCAATTTAGCCTCGAAGTGGGCCACATATACCTGTTTCTTGACTTTACAGAGTTTGGCATTGATGCCGCTATTTTTTCAGGGTCAGTGACAGTGTTCATACGTCCAGTCAATCTATACTTTGGAGACACTTGTAACATAAAAAGATGTTAGTAATTAAGTCCTACATCTCCTTAGACGGAGTCGAAACCACATGTAAGGTAGTAGTATGAGTGCTACTCTCCTTAAACATCCAATTCTTGTTGCGAATGTGCTCACTGTTCTAAACAATCTCCACACATGCATCTTCTTCGACACTACTCACTAAGTGAAACTGTTGAGCTAGCGAGGAAAAAGGCTTCCAAAAATTTTTGTTTTTCCAAATTTTTATGTCCCCCTTCTCTCTCTCTCTCTCTCTCTCTCTCTCTCTCTCTCTCTCCCCCCCCCCCCCCAATGTGACCCTTATTTTTCCCTCCCCTCGAAGTGAATTTTTCCCCATGGTACCTTGGAGCAGTCTTTGCAATTGGTGACTCTCTAAGGCCAATGTCTGGACTCCGTACAATAACATAATGACATTATCTTCCTTAATGATGGATGTCGTGACATACATTGCAACAATTGTGCTTGGCTGCAAAGTTTTTAGTGTTAAATGAGAGAATTTTTATGTATGTAAAGAACCTATTTACTAACGGTGAAGTCACTCTTCACAATAAGGATGATTCTTTTTCTTTGCTTAGACGGTCAAGTTTTAATAACTGTGGAAGCTAAGTCCTTTTTGTTGACCTCTTGATGCTCCACTTGCTCATAATAGGTAGCAACACTCCAAGAAAGTGATATGATTTAACACTTTAGGATTTCTTGATTTACCGGGGGAGTGAGCCGTTGGTCAAGGATTTTGAGAGCTTGCTAGATGTGGAAAGAGTCCCCAAGTTGAAGGAAGTACAAGGCTCTCAGTAGATTTCCCGTGAGAAGGGCCTCCAAAGTGAAGTGATCAGGGGAGCCGACGTTAAGACCGCGGGACGGGGGGCCTTACAAGCCAGGCTAGATGTCGAGCAGGGTCGTGGGAAGGGGGGCCTCCTTGAGGCGGACAAAATCCTACTAAAGAACAGTTTATCGCCGTCAATGAGGTCCGTGGTCGGACGGTCAAAGAAGTGGCCTAAACCAGTAGCAGACGGGCGTCCGTGCAACAGGCAAATAGAGACGCCTGACGGAGGTGAAAACGCAAACGACCGATTCCCGGCAGGTAGGACCCGACGAGGGACTTCAAAACGATTTTGGCCTTCTTTTTGCGTTCGCCCAATGGGTTTCAGTTTGACTGGTCTTTTTGTGTGTGGCCCCTAAAAAAGGGATGGTCAACCCTATAAAAAGGGATGTTCCCACCATGGGCAAGGCCAGATATAGATGTAATTGGGACCCCTTTTATTACAAGGGTACAATGCACATTAAATATCGTTAGGTACACACATACACACACACACACACACACACACAAAAAAAAACAAAATTGGGCTTCTGTTGCAACAATTCCAAAGAGTGAGGGTGTGCAATAGAGCAAAATTAATCAAGCTCTAGAATAGGCAAATGGCGTGTGATTTTAGCATGGGTAGACTTGACGGGAAGCTCTTGAACGGGGCTACACACACACACACACCAATGGCAAATGGCAATTTTGCTTAAACGAGGAGCATCTATTGAATGCAAATGCAACTTTCTAAGAAAAATTAATGAACCTTGATGCTAATTAAGCTTCCAATTAGCCAACAGCATGCTCATGCTAGCCAATGGAATACTAATTAGGAATGTGATATGCAATAGAAGAACAAACCTAGTAGATCTAGCTAATTATGATTAAGGAATGCTAATCATACTAAGACGCAAATGCATAGTTACGAAACCTTGTTAACATAGCATGGCGCTCTGATACCACTTGATGGGAATTGAATCGGGCTAGTTAGGGTGGATGAAAGGTAAACATCGTGCATACAAGTGAGTGTGTGTTGGTTAGATTATCCCTCAAGCGAATTACGTTCCAAGATCAATTCACTTGGACTCATAAACATGATCTTGTGTATTAAGCCATCACAAGCTCACCATAAACAAGGGAGATGTAATGCAAAAAAGATAGTTTATTCATTCATGAAATGAGCTTTAAGTAGCTCTACAGCCTTGCACCACTGCATGTGGGATAATTCCTTCTCTTCTCTCCTTGACTCATACTTTAGTACTCTAGGACAAAGCTCACACCTTACATCTCTCTCTCTCTCTCTCTCTCTCTCTCTCTCTCTCTCTCTCTCTCTCTCTCTCTCTTGTGTTGTGTGTGTGCGCGCGCGCACCGTGGGTTCAAGATGGGAGAACACAACTTTAAAAAGTTTATTGCACGAAACACTTCCAAATTAGAAATTGAAAATGCAGATTTCTCTTTGTATGCTTGTGGGCAGGGCTAGAAAAATACATTTTCCCTAACCGATGAAAATAAGGGCAAACTTGAAATTCTCCTAGTCTTAGGTCAAAATTTGAAGCTTTTGTCGGTAATTACACTAAAACCTGTGTAAAGTTCCCAGTTTCTTTTTTGCTTTTACTTCCCAAATCGGACAAAATTATTAGCAAATATCAATTCAACTGTACTCTTTTCTTCAATGAATTTAGCCCATTAGAAGTCCTCCTCTTATGCTCTATCAGGAGTAAAATTGCTATAGAATTCATACTTTATTATTTATTGCAGCTCACATGTGGAAAAGGCTTGACCAAGTTAGGCTATTGCAAAAAAAAAGATATCATATTTATGTACATTTTATTATTCTCATAAATTTGTAGACTTCAAATATATTGTAGCAAGGATGGCGCAACACGAGGAGGTAAATTTTTTAAGGGGTTGTGGGAATTGACCCTAGAACACCCTGACACAAAGGGACATGCATCACAGCAGACTAAACTGCATCATTACCATCATGCAACGTGAGCAGCTTGGAGATTCTACGCATACGTGGGAAGCTACCCTACCTAAATGATTTAGGAGGGAAAGACGATCAGCTTACGGAACCCTATCCGCCTTCTACTAATGCCTTTATCTATTGCACCTGTATCTTTACCCTGTAGCCCCGCTACCTAGCCAGTAAAACGGAAACAGTTATGGTAGCGCCAATAGCAATGGCACTAGGCATCCGACGTTGTAGAAAAACGGCAGCTGCCAATGATGGATTACAAGGCTAACAAGATGGCTACTTTGGGAAAAGCACTCAGCATGCAATAAGCAGCAACAGCCCGGCTGCCAATTTTTTTTCTCTCTCTCTCTCTCTCTTGGGAACCAACCACCCATGCATACAATATCTCACCCCCACCAACCTAGAAAGCAAACTTCTACGCCGTCGTATTTTCTTTCTCTTTTTCTCTCTACCTCTCGTTGTTGCAAAACACGTGCGCACACACCCCACTATCCGTGATGAACGCTCGCAAACCTCAGTGAGCTACCAACACTAACGGCCATGTGCCACTCATTTTTCTTGTCCCCTCACTCACACCATTCTTCAACCATCTTTTTGCATGTTATCCAGCTACACTTGCCCACTACTTTTGTGTTCTGCATAGAGCCCACCAGCGGACCCCGTCTCCTCTCCCATGCAACCAGCGTTTTCAGTCGTCTACAGTTACACCACCCACCGCTCACACGTTGGTGTGTACCCTGTCCCCAGTAATATCTCACCGCTACAATATTGTGGGGCATCCAACTGCATGCACACGGATACCACCCAGTTGGGTTGTTTTTTTTATATAAAAACTATATTATATAAATTATTATCATGTTATTTTCTTTCTCGACTTGCTCGCCAAGTCATTGTCTCTCCCACTGTCTCTATGGTGTATACCAACCACCAACTCTCTCTCTCTCTCTCTCTCTCTCTCTCTCTCTCTCTCTCTCTCTCTCTCTCTCTCTCTCTCTCTCTCTCTCTCTCTTTTTCTCTCTCTCCACGGCTACCACAGGCTGCCCTCTAACAGCCCATCATCATCTATCTCCCTTATCTTGCCCTGCAACAACCTAAAAACACAAATGCAGTACTTCTCTCTCGTTCAGCTAACAAGCAGGACCATATTGAAACTCCCTCTCGAACACCGCCATCTAATCCCTATCTTCCTTGGCTCATGGACTCATAATCACTAACCCTTGGCGCACTATAACCTGCAGGAATTCCACCCAGTAGGCAACAAACTCGAATCCCACCGAGTCTACCAAAATCAAGATTCTCAAGGCCTCATATGCTAGCATAGCTCACTGGCGCGATCGGCCTCGGTCTTCACAAGCCATGTTGTACGATGACGACATGGGCCACACAGTGGCGGCCACCAGCAGCACCAAAGTCACTGTCGGCAGTCCCACTACAGACCAATGACGTCGCTCACCACTAAGCAGCGTCGTCAAACAGTGTGTCGTGGTAACTAACAGATGCCAACTATCTACACAACTTCCACAATTGCATGGTGGCTCTTGCTTCTCCACCTTGGCATGTTGACGGCGAGCCTACCGAACAAAAACTCGCTGCCTGAAATGCTTCACATAATTTTTACAGTTTTTGAAGCTGATTTTGTATTTCCGCTTTCAGTTTGAGCCATACTTGCAGACATTTATTATGAAATCTTTTTTATTTTTTATTTTTAACTTGGCATAGTGTCTCATGATCGTCATTCATTGCCTGGGAACGTAGTACAATTCTCCCTTGATCTCAGCCACATGGTGAGCAAGCTGCAGACACTAAAAGGCATCATCATAACTAGGCCACAATGCTCGTTGTTGAGCATTCTCAAGCATTGACGATGCTCATGATGATTTTTCCAGTCTTTTCGTTTACGACATTTTATTTTTGTACCTAGGCATTAGATTAGATCCACAAGGATTGTAATTTTGGTCTTTTTAAGACTGTTAATATAATATTTCTTTTTCTCTTTCCCCCCTCTCCCCCTTCCCTCTTGGCCAATGGTCGATGACATAGAAGCATCGGACATTGAGGAAGCTCTTCAACGACCACTGCAATACTTTCTTAGACAAACACTCGATGCAGGACATCCACAAGATTTGACAACGACGATGATGATTTTAGTCTATTTTCATACCCAGACATTGTATTAGATCCACACGAATTGTCTCACTTTGTTTGGGTAGGTAATTTTTGCATTCTAAAGACGGTTACTACAAATTGGTATGCTTGTAGTTTGCTATCATGCCCACGCCATATACGTAATCACATCACACTTTAAATACACACATATCGTGAGTGTTTCGTTAATACGCAAACCGGAATCTCTACTTGATGGATCCTTTTTCTTTTACTCACGCTCATTAGACATTTACTTCCTCCTAATTTTGAATAACAGGGCTATACCTTGTGTGGTCTGCATTATCTGACTTTTAAGGCATTCTTTAGCTTCGTTTAAGTAATTTGTATACGTTGCAAACTCCCATACTCTCTACTATCAGTTTAAACGAGACTCTTAATTAGGTGGTTTTGCAAGGCATTCTTCTGATGCACAAAAAATCGAGATTATCTTACATAATTTGATGTCTAAAAATGCCTTTCGTCAATGGAGACTTTTAGGAAAGAGTAGATAAGATCAAATTAATTTTGCGTTGGTTATTATTTGTTGGATCAATCTACTATCTGTCGTCTGGCATTCCCATCATGTATGCACGTGATATTATGACTACACACTCGTCAATGACCCTTTAAATAATTTTTATTTTTTAAAACACACACACATAATTTAAAAAACACACACATAATTTCAAACGCTCATCACAGTCGACCTCAGTAAGTAGTCAACATACTTTTATCCTTCAGATCGAGTTGTAATGATTTCACCAAAATTTTATTCTTACTTCTATTATTTTGGCCCATTGAAACAACTTAGACTATTTTGGTTCTTGCTTTTTTTCTTTTCTTTTTTTTGTGGCATTAGTGGATCTATGCGAGAACTGCAAAGTATTTCTTCTCGCTAAGTTGACTCGAAATAGCACGTAGCAAGCCATAAATCGACAAAATTGTATACCTGGCAACCATCATTGCACATACTTCGAGCCATACACAATACGAGAGAGATAGAGAGCGGGAGAGGGCAAGAGAGCGCGTGTAGGCGCACCTCCTAGAGCGGAGTGCTACGCTGGCACGGCGAGAGAGAAGGAGAGGAGAGAAGAATACACAGACACTGGGTGCAATCTCCCCCCGTGCAAGAGTGACCATTTTCCTCTTGCACGTATTTGTTTTATAAATTACTTGAATGGTCAATTTGGTTACAAACTGGCCGGCCGATCATAAATGGTCAAAGCTCATAAAGAGCACTTGAATAATAAAATGTACATAAATATGATATCCTTTTTGCAATAGCCTAACTCGGTCAAGCCTTTTCCACCTGTGAGCTGCAATAAATAATAAAGTATCAATTCTATAACATACCTCTCCGTTGAAAAGTAACTGTCCTCAATTGCAAAGATAAGAAATTTGCAAACGATACTTGTAAAAAAACATGATTAGAAATTTGTGTCAAAAATAGCATATAGTAAAATTAATGAAAAAAATAATATTGCTTATGCCTGTCGTCATCCACATACTACTATTCTAGTGTCCCATACCACTAGAATAAGCAGTATATGTCATATCCTGATGAATCACGATATCATTGGTCACACTCATCATTCAATAAGTTAATTCTCATCAGTGTCAGTTACAATTCCATAAATACTGTCACGACAAAAAATCATCATATACCAATTCCAAATCCAAATCCAAATATCTGTCAATATATATACCCATGCCAATTGATACTTTATTATTTATTGCAGCTCACATGTGGAAAAGGCTTGACCAAGTTACGCTATTGCAAAAAGGATATCATATTTATGTACATTTTATTATTCAAGTGCTCTTTATGAGCTTTCACCATTTATGACCGGCCGGCCAGTTTGTAACCAAATTGACCATTCAAGAAATTTATAAAACAAGTACGTGCAAGAGGGAAATGGTCACTGTTGTACGGGGGGAGATTGCACCCAGTGTCTGTGTACTCTTCTCTCCTCTCTTCTCTTCTCTCTCGATGTGATGGCGTAGCACTCCGCTCTAGGAGGTGCGCATGCACGCGCTCTCTTGCCCTCTCCCGCTCTCTGTCTCTCTTGTATTACGTACAGCTCGGAGTATGTGCAATGATAGTTGCCAGGTATACAGTTTTGTTGATTTATGGCTTGCTATGTGCTATTTCGAGTATTTTGCAGGGCTCTCCGCGCTCCCATTTGTAGCAAAAATACTCCCACTGCTCTCTAATGTCAAAAGAGGAAAAGCTGAGCTAGATTTCTTTTTAGTCTTCTCCCCTCTAAGGTTGAGAGAGAGAGAGAGAGAGAGAGAGAGAGAGAGAGTTTAAGACAATGTCCTTCCTCTTTCGTCTTCGCCCCTTCGAAGTTGAGAGAGAGAAGTACGAGATCCTTTCCTCTTGTTTTTCTTTACCAGCCTACAAATTTTCACTACTTACTGTCTTTTTTTGCTCATCCTCTCCTACTTCACTCGCTGGTTACCCCAAAAGACCTCTATTGCTCTCCTAAAAGAGTCCAAGTTCGACTTTTAAAGCAATGTAGGAATCAGCCTAGTATCGTTGCAATTGACAAAGTGAGTTGGTTTAGAACCATCGATGTCGGCTCAAAAGTGAATGTGCCTGGCCTCTGATGATCTTCCTCTTCTTCAATGATTCCTCTCCATCTTTACAACAGCCACACACAACACAATTCCCTCGGCACACTATCCATTATGTTGCTTTTTGTTCGTTGCTCGTCGACCTTTGTCATAAAATCTAATATCTAACCAACCCAAATGATTTTCTTATATTAAATTGATTATTTAATGTGGAAGAATAAACGGGAACAAGGGTTAGGATATAGACATGTGCTTATAGATCTATCTAAACAGGGGTCCAATGTAAATGGGGCCCAAATGAGAGATAGTCTATCAAAGATCAAGGCTAACCAATGGAGCATAAAGACCTTAGGGTTAGCTTCATTGAAGACATCCAATAGTTAGTGTTAAAAGTCCTTTGATCTTAGGTAAGCTAGGGTTGTGCTTAACTCTGGGAGCCCGGCCCAAGCTTAAGGTGCTTGACATGCTTGATGACTGAGATGCTTGAGGTGCTTGATGATCCAGATGCTTGAGGTGCTTGCCATGCTTGAGATGCTAGGGTTGTGCTTGAGGTGAGAACTCAGCCCAAGCTTGAGGGGCTTAAGGGCCAAGCTTGTGGTGAGAACTAGGCCCAAGGTTGAGGGGCTTGAGGTGGCACAAAAGTCACGGTGAATCCCTACAAGGAGGGGGCGAGCCATGCAATAAGGGAGGGTGGTTGCTTGACCACTCTCTCTCCCAAAGGGCACCCCTTTCCCAAGAGGCAAGTAGGACAAATGTCAAGCCCCTAGCTAGGTTACCCTCATGGTGTGCCTAAAGCCTATTGGTTGGCCTTCCAAGGGTTCCAATGATAATTTAGCACAATTAATTAATTGTTTTAGCATTTATCAAGCCCTCTCTCTCAAAGGGGAAAGTGGGACACTTGTCCTAAGGCTACCCTTGTTGCTTGGTATGACTCTTGCTTGTGATTGGCTAGGTCTGGAGGGGTCCAATGAGCTTCAAGCATGAGCTACAAGGGGGGGGGTCGACCAAAGCAAATAGGGGGCCTGCTTAGGGGGTATACTCTCCCACACACACTCTAATTGTGCATTGTGCAAAGTGCAAGAGCTCCTTCACCTTCTCCAAGCAAGTAGAGCTTGAGAGCCTACACCAACACTCTTGGCTATGGAATGCAAATCAAACCAAGATCCATGCTTCAATGCTTAAGCTCACCATCTTCTCCATCTTCATTACTATGCTATTATGTATGCTATCAAGAAGAGTGATGATAAGTGAGAAACTAGGTCTTTCTCCTATGAAATGTTTCTTCTTCCTCTTCCCTACCCTCATTCCCTGCTAGCTCTCTCCAACTTCGAAGGTGTTTGAGGTCTTGGGACTGAGGCTTGGGATAGTTAATGGTTTCCACAAATTTTATGTTATGCTTGTGATGCATGAAGCTTTCCATCTTCATTGCATCACCCAGGTCACAAAGAACACAAAGTTGTATTGTTACAAGTCTCTCTTGATGGGAGAAATCATAATACTAATGCCTATTGGAGGGGGGACCGGGCTCCACATAAATCAGGTCCTCAACTGTTGTCATGTTCTCTAAATTCTCTCTCTTGTAAAAGTATTGTTCATGCCAAGTTAACTAAATGCTATGTTTATGTTGCTAACTTCAATTATGTTCACTCTCTATGCTCACAAAGTAATTTCTCAAAAGTACTCTCTCTAACTTCTGCAACTCTCAAGTTAATAGGCCAATTCCATTACATTGGTATCAAAGCATTTGGTTTCTCTTTTCTTGCTTAAGAAGAGAGGTCCTTAAGTAGCCTATAAATGGTTGATTTTGCTAATTATATTAGGGTAAGTGGAACTAGGATTTATTATCGATTTTGTTGAGCTCACTATGTGGGATATGGTGCACACCTTGGGAGCTTTGGACTTAATAATGGAGTCTTTTTAAACTTGCCTACGGATTTACCATTATTGAACCATAAGAAATCCAAAAAGAGCTAGCCCTCGGCAACTTTGCTATGATAGACCTACTCCACTACTCTCTATAATTAACCACTTTGAGCCGTGGGTGTAGACACTTAAGAGCTGACTTTCAAAGGCTAAGAGGAGTGGCAAGTAAGGTTTTGAATTGCCAAAGCATACACTAAGTACGTACACAAATAACTGTTAACATGGCTGACAATAACCAAGAGAGTCGAATGAACATTGATAGCTTTGATTTTGCACATGAAGGTGCTAATGATGATTCTCCCATGTTTCTCAATTATCTCGTTACTAGGTTACAACAAGCTATGGGAAACCCTGCTTTGCTAGCCTAAGTTACTCAACAACTTTGCGCTTATGGAATTTCCCTTCCTCTCCAAGAGAAGAGAGAGCTTAGAAGGCCTCTTGACGAGACCCCCAAAAGAAGACTCTCTCCCATACGAGAGAGGAATCCAAAGAGCAAGAAAGCAATGAAACTTTAAGTGCCTCTGAAGATGTGGCTCCACAAAGATAGCGGTCTAGACGATCGCCAACTCCTCCCAAGAGGAAAAGATCAACACACAGTCCTTCTCCTTGTCACCCGAAAAGGGGAGAGAGGAAACAAAGGAAGAGATGGGAGATGTTGTAACGGCCAACACTGCTTTCAAGGGACAGTGAGCCTCCATTACTCCCTTGATTGGGAAGTTGAGGCTCCATATCCAAAGCTATGTCGACAAAGAAGACTTTTTCATCTCTCCTCTCCAAAATGAGGATGCGATCCTAGGGGCACCATGGTTTGATCGCATGGCTACCAACCTGAAGTTCCCTAAAAGGAGAATCTACTCACCGATAGGGGAAAGAACATGTATATAGATGCTAGTGAGTGTGGTTGCACTACTCCACTTGTAAATCCTCCTGCTTTTGATAAATCAATGAAGAGCTCAGTTTTTGCTTACATGAGTTTTGTCAAAGAGTCTCTAAAAGATCCTAATGTTTCATCAACTGTAAATGGTAGGAATCAAGAAGAGTTAGACTTGTCTAATTTTCTGAAATGATTCCAAGATGTGTTCATCGATGATATCCCTATGAGCTTACCCCCAAAACGAGGGGATGATGACCATTGCATTAAGCTCCTTCCAGAAGCTCACCGCCTAACAAGCCTCCCTATCGAGTCTCTCAAGCTTAACAAGAGGAAATCATGAGGCAAGTACAAGGATTGGTAGACAAAGGGATGGTGAGGCCTAGCTCCTCTCCCTTTTGTTCTCCAGTCCTTTTAGTGCAAAAGAAAGATGAACACCCATCCTAGGATTCAAAATGCCACCAATGAGCAAGGGGAATTGGGTATGCAAGGTTAAGATATTGCCTGCAACTTAGAGGGAGTCAGTGCCCTGCGAAAGTGGAAGTGGTAGCCTTTGTGGCCAATTCAATTCAACAGAATTGCAAAAAATGTTGGAGAATGTCTTTTCCAGTCTAGTCTCACAGCTCCCACGTGAGTGGATACTTACTGAGTCTACTTGGCTCACCGTTGATCTTTCCTTAGCCTTTTGCAAGCTTAACTCGAAATGGTTCATTGTCGGTTTAAATAAAGCATCTAACACGCCATCTATCATCTGCAAAAAGCTTGCCTTTGAAGCAACTGAAAACTGACTCAGAGGTAATGAGTTATGTGACATTGCAGAAGATCTGGATATTATTATCCAAAGAACATGTAAAAGTATGACGGAGATAGGATTTCAGGAAGAAACTACCAAACTTCTGAACCTGTTTCCAAAAGTCATAAAAGTAAATTTCGATGGATCTCTAATGCTTCCGATTGCCTTTTTTCCAAGATTACAAAACATGTCAGGGAAGGACTTAATTCGATAAGTGAAGAACTTAAAAACATATGTGTTATTAAAAGAAAAGATGTAAGGCGCTTCTCACAAGTAGACATTCAACCCTTTTGGATAGTTGGTAACTCGTCTGATGTCATCTTAAACCTACCATCTGTCATTTATTTAGTATATACAACATATATTACCCAATGCTATGAAAATATCCCTTTAGTAGGTGAATATGGTCTCATAAATGTATTAAATTATCTCGTAGACTTGGCCTTCTCTAATAAAGCTAAATATGGATTCTCTGGCATCACTTTTGTTGAGACAGCCAGGTGGGTGAAGTAAAGTGAACAAGGCTTCCCCGCTTCACATGAATAGTAATCAAGCTAAAATAATCATTCAGGGGGTTTTGAACCACTACTTTGTTGTACTTGGTAATGACTGCTTTCGTCAAACAAGTGGCATTCCTATGGGATTATCGTATTCCCCCATTATGTGTAACCTTTATTTACTATATTTTGAATATAAATGGATTATTAAGCAAACTTCCCAAGCAAAAGGGCTCTCTATACTTATTAAGTGTAATCATACTTTCAGATTTATGGATGACATATTTAAGTATTAATAATCCCAACTTTGCCCAGCAAGTGTTGGATATCTATCCTACTTGCTTAGCAATTGACCCACCTTTTTAGAACAAGATACCGGCAATGGTATTTCCTTCACTAAACAGACTAACTATCCGTCCATTGAATTAAGTATTGACACTTGCTCTGTCGGTAACTTCTCTACTATATTTTTTTGGAAACGAGATCAGGCTTAGGCTTACCGCTACTGAGTTTGTATTAAAAAAGAGCAACAGACCATTCAAAATGGCTCTACATACCTGTTTAGGTATTCTTCACTTAATTATCTACTCCTCCTCTAATGTATTTTTAGTCCTAGAAGAAACGAGGGTACTAATTAAAAAATTTCAAGCTAAAGGCTTCGGAAATAAACGAGTTTTGATTTCCACCATAATAGCGACTCTTAGTAAAAAGGAGTGGCATGGGGTCAAGTTTCATGTTACATTACTTATTTTTTTACTGAGGAAGTAGGCCCATGTCTAATGGGCCTACTAGACTCATTAGGTATTGTGCCTGGGTAAGGGTGGCTGCACACACACACACACACACACACACACACACACACACACATTGCTAGGGATAGTGTGTTAATTTCTCTATACTGATACTGGTGCTATGGGTACTAGAGCTACGTCTAGTATTTGTGCTACTTGTGGACTGGTATTGATACTAGTACTATATTATACTAGACTGATACTGGTACTATATTATACTAGACTAATATTGGTGCTACATATGTATTGGTGTTGATGCTACGTGTGTATATTGTACTAGTATTGGTATTGAATTGTACTAAACTAGGACTACTTATGTGATATACTGATACTGGAACTGGTACGATTTGTGTACAATATTATACTGCACTGATATTGCTGCTACTTGTGATATTGGTACTGCTACTACTTGTGTACTAGTATTATACTGGTATTGGTACTAGTACGGTTTGTGTACTTGAATATATTGGACTGGTGCTACTTATGTACTGGTACTGGTGCTACTTGTGTACTTAATATTGTATTGGTACTGGGATACTAGAACTGGTGTAAATATGGGTGGTCCTTTTGCTCGGCTAGGATAATGTAAGGATAATATGTTACATTCCTTGGACATTATTTATTGGGGCTAATTGACCTAGGGAGTCCTGGGTGAAATATAATAGGTAATTCAATAGTTGAGATTTTGAAGGTGCCTTAAATGACACTTAATTGACGCTTGAAATGCCACCACACACACACATATGTTCATGCGGCGGGTTTCCTGGCTCTGTAAACCCTGTAATTTTCTACTTAACTTCACGGTGGCTCCCTCCTAATGAGAGGTCCGCGCTACAGCACCCTCTCCTCTCTCTCCCCTCTCTTTGTACTAGGCGGTGTTGCTATATTCCTCGTACCTCTTGATGATGGGCCTGCCATACTACACTGGAGGAATGTGGCCACTTGCTCCAAACACTATAAAAGGTGAGCTCCCATGCTCACTTAGCATTGGTACTGTATGCTTTTGTGGTGTGCATGTGTGTACTTGGGAGTTTTTATCCGTACAATGGGATTGTGAGGGTGTTACCCGCAAGTGGTGTTCTGTTAAAGTTGTCGGCTCTATGGCAAAAGGCAAGGATAAGCAGGCTATTGTGGAGTTGACTACTCCGACTCATTCTCAAGTGACCTATGGCATTGATATGGACTACTGTCCGAACTATTTGGTTGTGATATGATTCACTTGTTGTTATGGTTATATTCTTCATGCATATGCCAGAATTTACATGAATGGAAACTTCCACTGTATCACTTACGGCACTGATCACCTTACGGGTTTAGGAAAGGCTTTCAATTTATGATTAACTTATTATTGGCATATATATGTTCATCCTTTTGTTTGCGGTTGAGAAATTCCTTTTGAGGTTAGTGATAACTGTCAATACATATCTACGAGCTTTTAGAATAACTTAAAAAGGTGGTATCCTCTTGCAAACATAGATAAATGTTGCCTCGAGTTGCAAAAGGACAAAAGCTAAAGTATAATGACAAAAGCTCTTGGGAATGACCCTATATGATAGGGTTGACTGAGGGGTTAACATACGGCTTGGTATACTCGGTTATGGTTGGCATGGCTAGTATGAGACTCATGTTGTGCCTCTGAGTTTGTTATCGAGCTTACCATTACCGTTCGGTTTCAATCTATACTATTCTAGTGTTATGGATATAGAACTTTAACATCTGCTCACTTAGCCATGAATGGGTAGTTGTGTATATGGTTATGATTGATTGTGGGCACGTTATTCTACTTATGTGTGCTTATGAGGTTGGTATCGAGCTTACCATGCTTGCTCAGATATGGTATATGCCAACATAGTGTTATGTATATTGATCCTTTGTAAAAGTGTGCAAACTTGGCCAAATATGGTTATTAATGTTGTGAACAGGGCTATGACTAATTGTGGCCTATTATGTGTAATACAATGGTTACGAAAGGTTGTGGATTATGGTAAATACGATTGTAAATGGGCTCCTCATGAAGCTTAAAATGGTTGTTTATTGGATCAAAGTTATGGACCATGGCATCTCACTTTCCTAGCTTTTTGAACAAATGTGGAGTTATGGAATATCCCATCTGTATATTGTATTATCATCTACTCCAAGTCTTTGGAGGAACACGAGCAACATCTCCAAGTGATTTTTCAAGCATTGAGGGAGAGCAAGCTTTTTCTCAACCAAAAGAAAAGCGAATTTTTCTTCAAGAGATTCAATACCTAGGTCATACTATATCTCAAGGTGGTATTCGTATGGATCCATCAAAGTTAGAGGTAATAAAAGCATGGCCTAATCCAAGGAATCTACATCAGCTAAGAAGCTTTATTGGTATGTGCGCATACTATAGATGCTTCATAGCAAAATTCTCTCAAGTAGCAGGACCACTACATGACTTAATTAAGAAGCACGTTAAGTATGTATGGACTGCTAAGGAGCAAAATGCTTTTGATAAGCTCAAAGAGAAGCTTTCTTCCCAACCAGTCTTCATGCTTTTGGATCTCTCAAAAACATTTGAGGTCCAATGTGATGCTTGTGGTGATTGCCTTGGAGCAATTTTGCTTTAAGAAGGGCATGCCATAGCATATGAGAGTCGAAGGCTCAATACGAATGAACAAGTATTGGGCATTTGTGAGAAAGAGCTTTTAGTTGTTCTACATGCCCTAGACACATGGAAGCACTCCTTATTGGAGACTCCATTCATTCTACGAAACGACCACCAAAGTCTCAAGTATTTCATGACGCAAACCAAGCTTTTCGACAAACAAATATGGTGGGCAAATTTTCTTTCGCAATTTAATTTTCATAGTGCTCTCATTGCTGCTAAGCACAATCAAGTGGCCGATTCACTTTCACGACGACCAAAAGTTAATGCGGTGTCTATAGCTACTCACAATGATCTATCTTTTATGATAGATGAGTATGCTACTGACCCTGACTTTAAAGACATAATGTCAGCCCTTGCTGTGGGAAGAAAGAGGAACCATTCACCTTGCAGTATGGTTATCTTCTCCATGGCAATACGCTATGTGTTACCCATTCCCTTCATAAAAAAGTTATGTATAAATCCCATGCTCCTTCCTATGCGGGCCATAGAGGCATTCAACCTACTCTTTGCGGAGTAGAAACGTATTTCTATTGGCCTACCATGAAAGTGGACATACAAGAGTATGTTTCAAAATGTGTAGTATGCCAAAAGACCAAATATGATAGAGGGAAGCAACCTGGATTACTCCAGCCATTGCCTATCCCAAATTCACCATGGGAGAGTATATCCATGGATTTCATCTTTGGATTACCCAAGTCTATCCATGGGAGTATGGGAATATGGACAATAGTCGACAGGTTTAGCAAGCAAGCACACTTTATTCCTGTCAAAAAGACTATTAAGGCACACCAAATGACAACTCTCTTCATATCACAGATTTTCAAACACCATGGATTACCAACATCCATTGTGTTAAATAGAGATTCCTAGAATGACCAGTAATTCTGGAAAGGTCTCTTTGAAAATCTAGGAATAAGATTGAATTTCTCTTTGGCCTATCACCCACAAATGGATGGCCAAAGTGAGATAGCCAATCTTACAATGCTCGATCTACTAAAGACTTATGTTACAGAAGTAGACCAATGCTCACAATGGGAAAAGTACTTACCTCTTGTAGAGTATGCCTACAATAATATTGTACGTATTTCTACAGGAAAGTACCTTTTGAGATCATTGAGGGAAGACCTAAAATTCCGTTGCTACTCAAAGTACATGGGAAGATCTTTGTTACGGATGAGTATAGCCGTGACCTACAAGAATCTTTTCAAAAGATTAAGGAGGCTATATCCATCAACAAAGGCAAAATGTTGCTGTTGACAAGCACAGAAGGGCCTGAACGTTCAAAGAAAATGATTGGATCTTACTTAAGTTTCCTACGGCTCGATTAAGGCAAACGACGGGCAAAAATCCTACGGGCCATCAAAAGTATTATGCTAAGCTAGCAAAAAGATACTATGGTCATTTCCAAATCTTGTAGCCTATCAATGAGACGGCTTATCAACTCAAGTTGCCAAACCATTGGCTCATACACAATGCTTTTCATGTGAGCCTACTCAAGCCCTACAAATGAGAGCCACCAAGTGAACCAATTATTGAAGACCTTCCCGAAGTTGAAGACCAAGAAGAGGTGCTACAACCCAAAACTATTCTTCGGCATGTGAAGACAAGGTACTATGACATGGAAAGATTATCCGACGGTATTGTATTAAGCTCAAGAATTATCCTTTTAAAGATGCTAGATGGATGCAAGGAATACGCCTTAGGGATAGCATGAACCTTGTCAATGCTTACAATGATACATTAGAGTAAGCACATGTACAAATTTCTTTTAAATAACCAATGTTTTCGTCTTATAAGACTAGTTCTCTTTTTTATTGTGCACAAATTTAAATAGTATGCATACTTAGAATCGTGTTGAATCATGTTTGTGATGACGAAGTCTCTCAAACACCAAGTAGAATTTGTCACTCTACTTTGGAAGAATGAAATGGACTAAAGATCAGACATACTTGTGGCAGTTATGTATTCCAAGCACCAAATGGATTAGTCATCCACCTTGGAAAGATGTCGTAGGGTAAGAAGGGATCCTCTACCCGCTAAGTAAGATTGACTAATGACTAAGGCTTTATCTCTTCTACCTCATAGTTGAGGACGACTATGATTTCAAGAGAGAGGTAATGTCATAAAATCTAATATCTAACCAACCCAATGATTTTCTTATATTAAATTGATTATTTAATGTGGAAGAATAAACGGGAACAAGGGTTAGGATCTAGACATGTGCTTATAGATCTATCTCAACACGGGGCCAATGGTAATGGGGCCCAAATGAGAGATGGTCTATCAAAGAGCAAGGCTAACCAATGGAGCATAAAGACCTTAGGGTTAGCTTCATTGAAGACCTCCAATAGTTAGTATTAAAAGTCCTTTGACCTTAGTTAAGCTAGGGCTGTGCTTGAGGTGGGAGCCCGGAGGTGGGAGCCCGGCCCAAGCTTAAGGTGCTTCACATGCTTGATGACTGAGATGCTTGAGATGCTTGAGATGCTTGAGGTGCTTGATGATCGAGATGCTTGAGGTGCTTGTCATGCTTGAGATGCTAGGGCTGTGCTTGAGTTGAGAACCCATCCCAAGCTTGAGGGGCTTAAGAACCAAGCTTGTGGTGAGAACTAGGCCCAAGGTTGAGGGGCTTGAGGTGGCACAAAAGTCACAGTGAATCCCTACAAGAAGGGGGCGAGCCATACAAGAAGGGGGGGTGGTTGCTTGACCACTCTCTCTCCCCCAAAGGGCACCCCTTGCCCAAGAGGCAAGTAGGACAATTGTCAAGCCCCTAGCTAGGTTACCCTCATGGTGTGCCTAAAGCCTATTGGTTGGCCTTCCAAGGGTTCCAATGATAATTTAGCACAATTAATTAATTGTTTTAGCATTCAAGCCCTCTCTCTCAAAGGGAAAAGGGGGACACTTGTCCCAAGGCTACCCTTGTTGCTTGGTATGACTCTTGCTTGTGATTGGCTAGGCCTGGAGGGGTCCAATGAGC
This sequence comes from Adiantum capillus-veneris, assembly GCF_014529385.1. Taxonomy (NCBI): domain Eukaryota; kingdom Viridiplantae; phylum Streptophyta; class Polypodiopsida; order Polypodiales; family Pteridaceae; genus Adiantum; species Adiantum capillus-veneris. Next base: position 72,873,572 of record NC_140960.1, on the reverse strand, counting down.
TTCAAGCATGAGCTACAAGGGGGGGGTCGACCAAAGCAAGTAGGGGGCCTGCTTAGGGGGTATACTCTCCCACACACACTCTCATTGTGCATTGTGCAAAGTGCAAGAGCTCCTTCTCCTTCTCCAAGCAAGTAGAGGTTGAGAGCCTACACCAACACTCTTGGCTATGGAATGCAAATCCAACCAAGAGCCATGCTTCAATGCTTAAGCTTGCCATCTTCTCCATCTTCATTACTATGCTATTATGTATGCTAGCAAGAAGAGTGATGATAAGTGAGGAACTAGTTCTTTCTCCTATGAAATGTTTCTTCTTCCTCTTCCCTACCCTCATTCCCTGCTAGCTCCCTCCACCTTCGAAGGTGTTTGAGGTCTTGGGACCGAGGCTTGGGATAGTTAATGCTTTCCACAAAGTTTATGTTATGCTTGTGATGCATGAAGCTTTCCATCTTCATTGCATCACCTAGGTCACAAGGAACACAAAGATTGTATTGTAACAAGTCTCTCTTGATGGGAGAAATCATAAATACAAATGCTTATTGGAGGGGGGATCGGCTCCACATAAATCCGGTCCTCAACTATTGTCATGTTCTCTAGATTCTCTCTCTTGCAAAAGTATTGTTCATGCCAAGTTAACTAAATGGTATGTTTGTTTTGCTAACTTCAAGTATGTTTACCCGCTATGCTCACAAAGTAATTTCTCAATAGTACTCTCTCTAACTTCTGCAACTCTCAAGTTAATAGGCCAATTCCATTACAACCTTACTATAATAGCTCATCGATTTGCTTTTAAAATAGCTTTGCTCTCTCTTCTTTAACAATGAGTGGCCACAATCCTTGGGCAGCCCTTTGATGGCCAAAGCCCATGGCCTTCAAGATTTGAGCTTAGGTGAATGCATTGGAGAAAGGCCTTCCCTTGGCATTCGCTTCAGGTAGCACAAAGTTTCCATGTTGCAGTTATGTTGGGCATGTACTGCAATCAATGTGTTCAAGGTGTAACATTCCAAAAATAATGGCCATCAAGAAATTTTTGTGCTTTCATAAGAGCTCCACGTCTAACTCACATATCGACCAACCATTGCAAAGTACAACATCTTGCCATGTTGGGAAAATTCCTTCAATCAATGTACTCCATGAGGCAACATTTCAACATGTAAGCTCCTCAAGCTCTCAAAGTGCACCACATTTGACATAAATATTAGCCAAAGCATTGCCAAGCACAACATTGCTAAACCCAATGCATCCTTGCCACTGTCATGTTGGCCATATCATATCAACCAAAGCATTGCTAGTCACAATACATGGCATACATATCAATCAAAGCATTACATATCACAATATTGGGCATGCATTTCAACCAAAGCATTGACAATCACGACAGTTTTTCTCAATAGCATACACCCAAGATGATAAAAAATATCCCACTAATTCATTTGAGTGATAATACTGTCCAAAAATTGACATCTTGTCTAAATTTCTCCTAGAGGAGGCGGAGCGTCATGACACTGTAACCAATGCTTTTTGGCTAGGTAGCTTACACATATGCACACCACCAATGCCAATGCAATGGTTGTACTAGATAGGTCAACTAGCAACTCCGAAGCAATATGCACACCACTAGTATTACATGACTTAACAAAGAAGAACGTTAAGTACTCATGGACTGCTAAAGAGCAAAATGCTTTTGACAACCTCAAAGAGAAGCTTACCTTCCAACCAATGTTATGCTTTCGGATCTCTCAAATCCATTTGAGATCCAATGTGATGCTTGTGGTGATTGCCTTGCAGCATTCTTGCTTCAAGAAGAGCATGCCATAGCATATGAGAGCCGAAGGCTCAATGCCGATGAATGGGTCTTGGGCATATACAAAGAAGAGCTTTTAACTGTTCTACATGCTCTAGACACATGGGAGAACTATCGATTGGGGACTTCATTTATTTTGCAAACTGACCACCAAAGTCTCAAGTACCTCATGCGCAGACCAAGCTTTTCGACAAACAAATGAGGTGGACAAATTTTCTTTCGTAATTTTATTTTTATATTGCTCACATTGATGGTAAGCACAATCAAGTGGCCGATTCACTTTCACGATGACCAAGAGTCAATGTGATGTCTATAGCAACTCACAATGATATATCTTCTATGATAGATGAGTATGCTATTGACCCTGATTTTAAAGACATAATGCCAGCTCTTGCCTTGGGGAAGAAAGAAGAATTATTCACCTTGCAGGATGGTTATCTTCTCCATGGCAATAGGCTATGTGTTACCCACTCCCTTCGTGAGAAAGTCACCCATGCTCCTCCATATGCTGGGCATAGAGGCATTCAACCTACTCTTTGAGGAGTAGAGACATACTTCTATTGGCCTACCATGAAAGTGGACATACAAGAGTATGTTTCAAAATGTGTGGTATGCAAAAAGACCAAGTATGAAAGAGGGAAGCAACCTAGATTACTCTAGCCCTTGTCAATCCCTAATTCACCATGGGAGAGTATATCCATGGATTTTATCTTTGGATTACCTAAGTCTATCCATGGGAATACGAGAATATGGAAAATAGTCGATAGGTTTAGCAAGCAAGCACACTTTATTCTTGTCAAAAAGACCATTAAGGCACGCCAAATGGCAACCCTCTTCATATCCCATATTTTCAAACACCATGGATTGCCAACATCCATCATGTCAGATAGAGATCCTAAAATGACTAGTAATTTTTGAAAAGGTCTCTTTGAAAATCTAGGTACAAGATTGAATTTCTCTTTGGCTTATCAACCACAAATGGATGGCAAAAGTGAGATAGCCAATCTTACCATTCTCGATATACTAAAGACTTATGTTAAAGTAGATCAACTCTCACAATGGGAGAAGTACTTACCCCTTGTAGAGTATGCGTACAATAATATTGTCCATACTACTACAAGAAAGGCACCTTATGAGATCATAGAGGCAAGACCTAAAAGTCTCTTGCTACTTAAAGTCATGGAAAGATCTTCACTGTTGATGAATATAGTAGTGACCTACAAGAATATTTCCAAAAGATTAAGGAGGCTATATTCATCTCTCAACGAAGTCAAAAGGCTGTTGTTGATAAGCACAAAAGGGCCTTAACATTCAAAGAAAATTATTGTGTCTTACTTAAGTTTCCAAACTCTCGATTAAGGCAAATGACGGGCAAAAATCCAACGGGCCATCAAGAGTATTATACTAAACTAGCAAAAAGATACTATGGTCCTTTTCAAATCTTGAAGCCAATCAGTGACATGGCTTATCAACTTAAGTTGCCCAACCATTGGCTCATACACAATGCTTTTCATGTGAGCCTACTTAAGCCCTACAAAGGAGAGCCACCAAGAGAACCAATTATTGAAGACCCACCAGAGATCAAAAATCAAGAAGAGGTGCTACAACCCGGATGCCGAAGCTATCCTTCGGCATGAAGACAAGGTGCTATGGCATGGTAGATTTATCCAAGGATATCTTATTAAGTTCAAAAATTATCCTTTTGAAGATGCTAGATGGATGCAAGGAATACAGCTTAAGGATAGTATGAACCTTGTCAATGCTTACAATGCTACATTAGAGTAAGCAAATGTACATATTTCTTTTACATTTTTTGTCTTATAAGACTATTTCACTTTTTATGGTGCAAAAATTTAAGTAGTACGCATGCTTTGAATCATGTTTGTGATGACTTCGTCTCTCAAATACCAAGTAGAATTTGTCACTCTATTTTGGGAGAATGAAATGGACTCAAGAGCAGACATACTCGAGGCATCTAAGTCTCCCAAGCCCCAAATGGATTAGTCATCCATTTTGGAATGATGTCTAGGATAAAAAGGGATCCTCCACCCGCTAAGAAACATCGACTAACGACTAAGGCTTTATCTCTTCTACATCATAGTCGAGGACGACTATGATTTCAAGAGAGAGGTAATGTCATAAAATCTAATATCTAACCAACCCAAATAATTTTCTCATATTAAACTGATCATTTAATGTGGGAGGATAAACGGGAACAAGGGTTAGAATATAGACATGTGCTTATGGATCTATCTCAATACGGGGCCAAAGTCAAAGGGTCCAAATGAGAGATGGTATGTCAAAGAGCAATGCTAGAATGGAACTTGAAGACCTTAGGGGTAGCTTCATTAAAGACTTCCAAAGGTTAGTGTTAAAAGTACTTAGACCTTAGGCAAGCTAGGTCTGTGTTAAATGGTCCAAATGAGAGATGGTTTGGCAAAGAGCAATGCTATAATGGAGCTTAAAGACCTTAAGATTAGCTTCATTAAAGACCTCTCCAAAGGTTAGTGTTAAAAGTCTTTAGACCTTAGGCAAGCTAGGGTTGTGCTTGAGGTGGAAACCCGACCCAAGCTTGAGGTGCTCAATGACTAAGGTGCTTGAGGGGCTTAAGGTGTTCCAAAAGTCAACAAGGATCCCTAGACATGGGGGGGTGAGCCCTACTTGTAGGAGCATGAGAGAGAACACACACACCCCCACTCAAGGCAAACCTAGTCTAAAGAGGCAACAAGGACACATGTCAAGCTCCTCTCCATGTTGCCCTCATAAGGTGCCTAAAGCCTATTGGTTGGCCTCTAAAGGCATCCAATATTCTTTTAGTTAATTTAATCAATTGTTTATGCACTTATCAAGTCCTCTCTTTCAAAGGGGAAAGGAGGACACTTGTCCTAATTCTAGCATGGTTGCTTGATATGCACTATGCATGTGATTGGCTATGCATGTGATTGGCTAGGCTTGTAGGGATCCAATCAAATGCAAGCATAGAAAGGGGGGTCGATCAAAACAAGTTGGGGGTGTGCTTGGGGGTATACTCTCTCTCACACACATTCACATGCTTGATATGCACTATGCATGTGATTGGCTAGGCTTGTAGGGATCCAATCAAATGCAAGCATCAGCTAGAAGGGGGGGTCGACCAAAGCAAGTTGGGAGTGTGCTTGGGGGGTATACTCTCTCTCACACACACTCGCATGCTCATTCTCACTTGGCAAAGTGCAAGAACTCCATCTCTTCTCCAAGCTTGTTGAGAAGTTGAGAGCCTACACCAACACTCTTGGCTATGGAATGCAAATCCAACCAAGAGCCATGCTTCAATGCTTAAGCATGCCTTTTCTCAATTTCATCACTATGCTATTATGTTATTCTAAGCAAGAAGAGTGATGATAAGTGAAGGAACTATTTCTTTCTCATATTAATGTTTCTTCTTTCTCTTCCCTACCCTCATTCCCCGCTATCTCTATCCACCTTTGAAGGTGTTTGAGGCCTTGGGACTGAGGTTAAGTATGGTTAATGCTTTTACAAATGTTATGTAATTCTTGTGATGCATGAAGTTTTCCATCTTCATTGCATCACCTAGGTCTCAAGGAAACTAAAGATTGTATTGTATCGAGTCTCTCTTTATTGGAGAATCTATAGTACAAAAATCTATTGGAGGGGGGACCGTCTCCACATAAATCCGGTTCTCAACTGTTGTCAAGTTCTCTAATTCTCTCTCTTGCAAAAGTATTGTTCATGCCAAGTTAATTAAGTCTAATGGTTATGTTTCTACCGCTAATTGAGTTCACCCTCTATGTTCTCAAGGTAATCTCATTAAAATGCTCACTCTAGTTCTCTTAATTCCGATATTCTCAAAGTTCGTAGCCCATTTCCATTACATGAGACGGCCATGCTTCTATGTTCCATAGATCAACCAACCTAGCCACCAATGCCTCTTCGGGAAGAGAAGGGAGGGTGGTTTCTCCTTGTGATCAAACACTGAGGGGTGTTAAGGGAGGGCATGTTGAAACTCTAGGAGAGGCTGTGAAGAGGCCCCCACTGGACTACCAAGACCTGCCCCCTACCAAAGCGATGCCTTTGAGTTCCCCTGCTCTGCATCAAATAAAAATGATACCTTAAATCAAATATTATCATGCTTCCTTTTATGGAAATGAGAGAGAAAGCAATATATATCTCACTCAAACCAACCATTCTTTGAGTTAATAAAGATAAACTCATGTCCAAAAGTAGTCATCATTTTACACTTAAGAAAAAACAATTCACCCCACCACATAGTCGTTCCTTCAGCACACCAAAAAGCGCTTCATAGACACACCCCAACTTTTGGTTCCGATGGAAATAGAGCTACAACGCTTCTTGAGAGATGCCTAGCTTCATTTTTTCTGACAAAGAGAAAAAGGAGAGTGGTTATGAACATACCACCATAGTTAAAAGAACAACGTGTTGCTACTCAATGCCCTGCCTAGCAATTCGCTTAGTTGTGACCATTTTGAGGGTTGAGTTTTTTATTTGATTTGTATAGTGAGTTTTGATTACATAGAGCATACTAGAAAGTTTATTGTCAAGTGGTTTGATGAGTGTAGGTGGTCGATTTTCTCACATTGGTAGCTTTGTGTGCACCGTGAAATCTATCCCAAGGAAGAGTTAATGAGACAGACAAAGAGAGGTAAACAAGGACACCGAGTGAGCATATGGGAGAGGCATAACCATGGTACTTGTGTAACTAGTTTCTTCCATAAAATATGTGCCAGGCTCGAGGTATGTCCTTCTCATATACCAACACCCCCCATCATCCGTTTGCTTGAGCAACAAACAAGTGCAATTTGCCTCTCATCAATCCTAATTTTCCATCGACACAACTACATCACAAATTCTAAGGATAGACCTTGTCAACTTAAATTTTGACACTTGATATCCAATGGTACATATATGCAGCATGAGCTCAATCTTGTATCTACTTAACATCAATCGTCACATTGCACCATCAAAAAGAGGACCAAGCGAGGTGCAACATTAGAAAAATAGTATGAGTCACTCTTCCATGGGAATGCTAGAAACACTTTTCAATGTATTGAAGTGAAGCGAGAAAATGAGTTGGAGAAATTTCAAGATGGAGCTAGAGATAGGTCAAAAAAGCTACAAAAACAAAGGTATGAGATTGTGGATGTGATGTTTGACAGTGGAGAGCTTGCTAATTGGAAGGTAGCATATGACAAGTGGAAATGGTTAACCTCTATTTACAAGGAGATTTCAAACTGGGAACATAACATACTATCCGACAAGAGCAGCTATTGGCTGATGTATGCACAAAGCACAAAGATGAGGGGAAGCTTGCCAATCTCAGTTTTGATCAAGAGGTTTTGGATCCAATGGATTGCCACTATGCACATATCCTTAGTGGTTTGAGTCCTCTATCTTCTATTGTTGACTCCAATAATAGTGGGGGGTACCCAACTGTAGAAAATAAAAAATTGGTGTCATTAAGTGGGTTGGAAAAGTCTAAGGGTAATTGTGATGGTAAGCTAAAGGCGAATGGTGATGGCGGGTTTTCTAGCATGCAGGAGGAGGTGGACGAGAGGAATGGAGTAGCTGGGTCAGGTACATATCGATGAGGCAAGTGCGATTGCGAGCAAGTGGCAGGAGTTGGCAGCAAGTGAAGGGGAGGGTTCTCTGGAAGGTTCCTTGTCAATTAGAGAGAAGCCATCCCCATCACCAAGTTGGGAGCGCTGCAGTGGTATATGACAACTGAACTATGGTTGGAACTCTATACTATGATTGGGTTCGACTCTCATTCAAATGATTTTTAGAAGCGAAGCCTTCAACTAGGGCTGGCATTGAAAATTGTGATGGGAGTGGAAGCATCTCGCTATTGGACAATATGCATTCAATGATTGACTCGTTATTAATAGCTTTCAGCTCTTGTTCCTAACTACTCAATGTTTTGTAGATATGCACACATTATATGGTAATGATCAAAGTGGTTTAGTGGATGAAACCTTTGAAAGGGCTCTCATCAAAACTGTCCCAAAGAAAGTGCATAAGTGTACTAAAGGAATCCACCAAAGACATTGCACAAGCACTCAAAAATGCAAAGAAAGCAAGAAACACAAGATCAAATGATATTATCAACCTGGAGTGAACAAAATTTGAAATTTGGCTTCATTGTGCAATGGAGCTTGATGGATTTCCAATGCCTTGAACAAGATTATGTGGCTATGGAGAAAGCTATGGAAAAGGCAACTTGCTTTGCTAGTTAGAGTTTTGGTGTCGTCCAAATACTTTCGCATGTTCACTCAAAATTCAACACCTTGCGTATCGTTAAGCTTGCCTCCACCATCTATGTGAATGGGTTGTTGAGCAGTGGGGCATTCATTCATTTGTCACACCTCTAGGTCCTGCACATGTCTTAGATCCATCATGTTAGGACAAGGATAAGATAAGTGGGGGGGAAGGGACCCTAGGCAAGGCCAATAGGGTATACATGTGAGCTCATGGGTTCTTCAAAGTGGTTACATGCCTGTAAAAGGATACAATTGGGAGGAGATGAGCATACCCTAGTTACCTCTGGTGTTTCAATGGTATCAGAGCTCAGGGGGAGGGGAGGCAGGGAGAAGGCTTGAATAATCATTTTAGCATCCATGCCTTCTCTCTCTCTCTCTCTCTCTCTCTCTCTCTCTCTCTCTCTCTCTCTCTCTCTCTCTCTCTCTCTCTCTCTCTCTCTCTCTCTCTCTCTCTCTCTCTCTCACACACACACACACACACACACACACACACTTACACTTGCACACGCATGCAAGGCTATGGCAAGTTGGGGTAGTTGAGTAATCCATGCGGGAACAAAGGCTTGCATGGAGGCAGGGAGGATGGCGACTTCCCCATTTTGTAGTGCTTATGCATCCCAAATTTATTGCAACACTGAGCTGATGATTTTTTTCTTCTTCAATGCCCTCCTCTAAAGCTCATATGGCGCATTATGAGTATCTTTTTGTTGCATGCTATGAAGTTGAGATGAAGAGTCAAGGGATCCTCGAAGATCAAATGATCACAGCTTTTGGATGCCTTATAGGTTCTGATCTCAAAGATGAAGTTCTAGCGTTAGCAAAGTGCTACCATGATTGATGGAGTGATTTTATATACAAGTTCTATGGCCGTTGAGCTAGAGCAACGCACTATTGCAAGGAAAAACCAAGAGAATGAACAAAAGAGGTATAATTCCAACTATTCTCATGATTCGATGACAATCCACGCCAAGTTAGAAGTAGTTGTTTATGCATGTCTTATGGAGGACAATCAATTGTTACTCAAAGATGATGCCAACATAGTGGAAGCTATCTATGCTAAATTAAGTAAACCGATTTCTTGGAATTCTTCATATGATGTTATGCAGTTCACACAATCACAAGGGGATGTTAGCAAGCTACAAAACTTTCATAGTGCCAGGAGGGATGCATGGCTACCATCTACAATAGACCAATGGGTGAGCTCTATGCGTATGATCTTTCTTGCTTGTTTGATACTAGTGAAGGGGGATGATGATCATAGTACTATCACCATGATGCATGTATGCCTATGATGGAGCATGCAATTGTTTCAGAGCACTAGGATACAGGTACAATAGTTAAAATACAGGAGCAAGATGACATTTTTTACAGTTTTCTCTCTGGTGGTGATACATGCGAGCTATCTAAACTTGATGCTTCTCATGAGGGAAGTACTTGTTTAGAGCGGATGTTGGTACAACCTTTGCATTTCTTGTATGGATCTACGAGCAACAAGTTGGTTGAAGATGACTGTGTGGATAAATCTATAGTGCTTGACGAGTACAAGTTAGCCCACAAGTGTCAAATGATGTGTCTGAAGAGTTGCAAGAGCCGATGATTGTTGCTAAAGACATGCTCATGGGTGTTGATGATTCTAGGCAAGATGAAGACGAAGTTATTGATGATTTTTATCCGGTTGTGAAGCCTATGAATTGAACTGTTTGGATGTATTTTCTGATGAGAAAACTATTCAGAGGGGGTGCCAAGTGAACCTTTGAAGTGTTATGATAGATGAGGAAGCAGAGGATGACATTGATCACTGTCTATATACAAAAAAGGCTAAGGATGGTAGTTGGCTGATCCTTATTTTGTATGTGGATGACATGTCGATTGCTGCCAAACACTTGGAAGAAATTTCAGCTTTGAAGTCAAAGATGGCAAAATTGTTTGACATGAAAGACATGGGTGAGACAAGTCATATACTTGGTATGCGCATTGAGAGAGACAGATCAAAGAAGTTGATTTGGTTATCTCAAACAGAGTACATTGACAAGGTTTTGAAACGTTTCAATATGGAGAAGGGAAAGGCATTGAGTGTTCCATTGCCACCATATGTGAAACTTAGCAAACAAGATTGTCCTGTGTCTGAGGAAGAAAAGGCTGAAATGGATAAGATTCCATATGCGTCTGCTGTGGGTAGTTTGATGTATGCAATGATTGCTACACGTCCGGATATTGCATTTGCAATGGGAGTGGTTAGCATATATATGTCAAATCCCGGCAAGAAACGTTGGGAGGCAGTGAAAGGTATCATGAGATACTTAAAACATACAAAGAGTATGCGCATATGCTATGGTAGTCAGGATTTGAGTGTCAGAGGATACACTGATTCAGATTATGCAGGAGACTTGGATAAGAGGAGATCTACATCGGGCTATGTCTTTACATGGGCTGGAGGTGCCATATCATGGCGATCTAGATTACAAGATTGTGTTACGCAATCTACTACAGAAGCTGAGTATGTTGCAGCAAATGAGGCATGCAAAGAAGCTATTTGGCTTGGGAGATTGGTAGCAGACTTGGGAATCAAAGTAGATATGCCAGAGTTATATTGTGATAGTCAAAGTGCTATACAATTGGCAAATAATCCAGTGTTCCATTCGAAGACTAAGCATATTGATGTGAAATATCACTTCATTAGGGAAGTACTTGAAGACAAGCAGATACAACTACTGAAGATCCACACCAAGGACAATCCTGCTGATCTACTCACAAAGGGACTTCCAGGAGAGGGCTTTGTGCATTGTCGTGAGTTATTGGGCATTGGATAGATGGCAGCCATGTAAATCTTTGTACATTTATGTTCATAGATTACAGTTACTTAAAGTGCCACATTGGACTTTAAGTGGGAGGTTGTTGGGATTAAAGCCCAAGTGGCGTTTTATACGGATATGGCCGCCCGCCCGCCTAACTCACTTACCTCTAACTCTTTGTATATACTCACTTATACTTTTGTGGATAATAAGGTTTTGGGAGATAACCCTTCAAACAGACTTCTCTGCGTACTGTGTAAGGTCTCTGTGCATCTGTGTGTGTGTGTGTGAGTGAGAGAGTCGATCCACGCTCCGCTCCGCGACTTCACCTAATGCTAACCATTGGTGATTAGGGAACAGGCTTTCACATCAACTATCCAAACACCTAGACCATGTTTCACACCTTGTGACTAATAACATGTGACAAACGAAACCCTACCATGTAGGCCTCTTGATTGTGTAACAATGAGTAGATAAGAGAAAAAGAACAGGTTGCACATGGTACCCACTAGTGTACACTACTTTCCCAAACTCAATTTCTCCTACATGACCTTGGCATGTGTCTCAAGAGCGAAGGGGATGGAAGCATTCTCACATATGCATCCCACTTGTGAAGCTCAATTAAAGCATATTAGTAAAGGAAAGAGAACCAAATTATATGCTTACTACAATACGAGATGGGTAGTCTTGATGATGCAATGCATGCAGATAGCGTAGGGGAGGCTAGGATAGCCAGGTTTGTGCAGATTTTGTCAGCGTTCGGGCGTCTCATGTACGACCTACTAGTGTCGAGGCCCGACCTAACAGTTGTAGTGGGAGCATTTGCAATGGGGATTTTCAATTGTACAATGATCGACACTAGCATGATGCATAGTGGAGTTTTGTAGACCGTACAAAATTGTCTGCGGGATTCACATGCAGACTCTAGCGTGGGTATGCACGCTTGCCTATCCCTAGAGCCGATAGGACTACATGTAAATCGACTAAGCGAGCTAGTGGGCATAGGTTGAGAGAGTCTCTCATCAATTTTCTTGTATGTACTAGTAGTATAGCTAGTAGAAACTCACTTAACGGTGCATCACCTTTAAGTGGGAGGTTGTTCAGGTTAAAGGTGTTGTGCCTTTTCCCGGGACCGGATGTCCAGTGTTCGGCCGCCCACTGTACATTCCTTATTCTTCTTATACCTAAAAGAATAAGGATCTTCTCTCATTCTTGATGTTGCTCTACCCATAAAACACCTTGCATTCTCTCCTTCTCCCCTTCCCGCACGCACACACACTGTATCGCACGCACGCATTCCGTGCACTGCACTCTTCACGTCCTCCCCTTGCTACCTTTTGAAACGCCTTGGAACCAACATCAGTGCTTGGCGATGACGACACACCCCCTCCCTCTTGGTAGTAGTGGTGAACCCCCTTCCAACTTAGCGTTTTAAAACGTTGTACTAAGACAACTTGTCAATGTTCCCTACCGTAACAACTTCAACATACTTCTCCCTTTGCTTCTAAATTAAACAGTAAGAGGGTGCCTTGGCAAAGCGGTTCACGCTCGTTGCCAATTTTTTTAATTTATTTTTTAAAGTAGTGGATGTGGCAAGGAAGTAGTCAACCTATGGTATTTTGCGAAGCTATGACATATTTGCAAGGTAAAGAGGTGGACATCTTAGGTCATAAGGGAGGGAGAAAGTTGACTCGGATTGCAAGGAGGGATTTTGGAATGGCTTTGGAAAGGCGACTTGAAAGGGCCTCGAAGGACTTAGTGAAGTGGCTTGGGGATTGTGCGGCCCCCCTTTTGGAGTGCGAGAAGGAACAAACTTCGATATCTTTCAACTTCAATGTGGCCTCCCCTTGGTCGAGCGCCCACGACATCAACGACCTAAACCAACAAAAGGCTATGGATAGCAGATCAACGAGTTCCCCCTTAGCAACCTATGCACAAGCAAAGTTCTCAAGAAAACCATAGATTTTTGTTTGGCTCGAGATTGTGAAGCCAAAAGAAAATGCACGAGTTCGCTAGAGGACAAAGGCAAAAGCAAGCTTGACAAGGACGACAGTACTAATACTCAGTTAGCTGCCTCAATACCCATGAGGTCTAACAAACACTATTATAAATGTGACACGATGCTTTGTTTGGCTTGGGAGTTTGAAGCCTAAGACAAAAGCAGGAACTCACAAATAGACAAAGTCAAAGGCACCCTGGACAAAGATAACAAGGATAAATATTTGATAGGGGAGATCGGCATGTCAAATGTGAGGCATGACCACAGTGGCTACAAAAGCAGATTTCTAGTTAGAGGGAAGTTGTTACCACGAGCTTCACCTAGAGAGATGTTTGAACCCGTGGGTTGGGGTTCAAGGCAGATGCATCTAGCAAGGAACCAATCAGATTATCTAAAACACGATGGATGAGTGGATACAATGTGTTCCAGAGTTCATTACGTGAGCGTTCACGATTCACGAATGGGGGTTCTTGGATGTAGTGTGGTCTATAGTTCAATTTTCTACAAGGAAACCAATGCTCAAGGTGACATTCTTCTTAGGTACAAAGTTGAGGGTAGCATAATCGAGGTGTATCCAGAGGAAAGGATCCTCTACTGGGGTGTCCATTGTAGCTTCTTCATCGACTTGGTCTCACCATTTATGTCCACTATGAGCTGTAGAGAGGGTGTTTAAAGTTATGGCATCTCAAGTGAACTACCCAACATGATCCCATTATTTATTTTGGCTTTAGGTATATATTTTACTTATTTGTCAAAGTATGGGTAGGGCAATTTATTTAGATGCAAATATATGCAACCCATTTTCCCCATTGTACAAGTATCAATTTATTCATTGCCAAGGTTGGTTGGTTCAGGAATCTCTCTCTCTCTCTCTCTCTCTCTCTCTCTCTCTCTCTCTCTCTCTCTCTCTCTCTCTCTCTCTCTCTCTCTCTCTCTCTCTCTCTCTCTCTCTCTCTCTCTCTCTCTGGTTACGAAGAGCAAGCGGTCACACAGGTCGCGAAGCAACAGGGCGACGAGTAGGTTGCAGCTCAGCAGCATAATTGCAAGGCTCTCTCTCACGTTTCAAACCTACTCTGAGCCTACGCGCCAGTGAACCTGTGTATCTGCTGCACAATTAGGGTTTTGATGCGTACAAGTGGGAAGGGAGTAAAGGGATTACGATAGTGGGCAGGCCAAGTATAGTGGCAATTCAATTAAGGTTTTGGTCAAGCATACATAAAATGCATGCATAATGTGGTAAAGGCTATTGTATGCATAGTGTGGTTTGAAGGAATTGCACAACTTGTGGAACAAGCACACACATAGAACAGATAAACATGAGGAAGCAAAACGACAAGGATGACCCCCTCGAAGACGCCATCCAAAAAAGCAAAGAGGAAACACAAGAGACCATCAACAAAATCAATTGTAGCCTCCTAGGCATGATAAAGACACTCAAGAGGAGTCGGGTGATGGCCCAAGATGAGGAGATTGCACGACTCAAGAAGGAGCTTGAAGAGGTGCACTCACAAAGTGCACTCAAATAAGGGGAACTCCAACCATCGGCACTAGAAGAGCTCAACACCATAAAAGAGCAAGTGCGGGTCATCAAACAAAGGGAGGAGCAAAATAAAGAAATGACAACTTCTTGGGTGGACATAATTACAAAAACTCAAAAGAAAGCAGATGAGGCCGATTAATGGATTTAGGTCACCAAAAAAGGCAAAGGCAAAGCATCAACCCCCACCCCACACCCACCATAATTATCTTGGCACTACCAGAGGAGCAAAGGAGGCATGTGTGTTCCTTTCATGTGAGGATTACCGGCCTCAGAGACCAAAATAATGTTGAGGAAGAGGTCAAAAAATTAATGTTTATGATGGGGATTATTGCCCAATGCATACAAAGGCTTGGCAAGTAGGCAACAAGAAAAGTGAAAGCAAGGGGGGAACTTCCAAGGAAAGATCACTTATCTTCGGTTCCCCTCTCTGGAAGCAAAGAAGGCATTTTTGAAGAAAAGACCCACCCTTAAGAAGACGGGTATTTTTCTTGGGGATGACCTCACACTCTCGCAGATTGCTCATATGAAGGAGGTAAAGCCAGAGATTAGAGCGGAAAGGGAAAAAGGGAAGATTGATTTTTATAGAGATGAGAGGGTTGAAATAATGGAGCGACGCTCCACATGACGGTGTGTGTCCTATGGGACTAAATTAAGGTGGCCACCTGGAACTGTAATGGATCTCTACGCCTTGATGTAGGTGCCTTTGCGGATAGCTTCACTGGGAGGGACATCATTTTCTACTCTGAGACACATCAGGCTCCTAGGCAGTCCATGCCACATGTGAGCGGATATAAGTGGGAGATAGCTTGCAAAGTAGAGACCGATCAGAGCATCGAGAAGGGGGCTCAGGGGAGTGGCATTTTTATCAAGAAAGAGCTACTATAAGAGACTGGGGACTAGAGCATGCCACTAACCACCCAACCATGCCCTATATAGGCCTTGCCTTGCTAAATATAGGGACCCCCCATATTGCATGTCCATCCTGGCCCTTGGCCTGTGGCCCGGTCTTACCTCTTGACATTACTCCCCCCTTGGAGAAGCGTTTTCGTCCTCGAAAACAAAAGTGATTGTATCTTCATAAGAACACTCATGTTTTCCACAGTGGCATCCTTCATGGATCCAGCTGTTCATTTGATCAGAACACGGTTCAGTAGGAGGTTCAATGAAACCAACAGTAACAGCTTCATTTTCGACATTGTTGTCCTTTTGCAACCGTCTTGTGTAATCGGCTCATATACAACATAGCATGTAGACTCCAATTATAACTCACTTGAGTGTGCTAAACGAGTTATCACAACTAAGATGTACCCAAAAGAGTACCTCCTTTCACTTTCCATGAAAGTAACTTGGCTGACGTAACTTATCAACAAAATATAAGTCCTTGACTTGTTATCAGTTTTCATCAGTGAACAACCCCACCATAACTAGTGTTCAAGGTTGAGAACCTGACTTAAACATGAAGGGACTAAACCGAGTCACAAACATGCTTTACCTATGGTAAGCAAACTCCAACTACAGCAATATATGTTTGCTAATTGGATTGCTTGGTGCTAACGTACGCGCTTCACATATCCTCTAGCACAAGGTTACGTTTGTAATCCATCTATCCTCTTTGGATAACTGATAGTACTGAGGCGTGTTTCCCCACGTTTTACAGACAGTCCTCCAAAGTGACTGGGAAATGGAGATCACAATATTCAACAATGTCATGAATAACCATCTTGGTTAACTTGAAAGATCCATAAGCACCCAAACCAAGCCATGACCTCTCTTGGTGATTGGTAGATTCAAAAGTAATCTCATAGAGGTACTGCACATAGAGTGCAAAATGCTTCATAACCAACGAATGTGATGAGTATGCATGCAATTCCAAATCAGCTTTTGCTAAGCACTAGGGCCCATAACACCTAATGTGCATGCATTTAGCAAAAACAGATCTGAACCTGCATATCCATGATCATAATTGCCAATACTTATGGCGAATGTGATGCTCCTAGCACACATGAAAGAGGAGTGTAAATAGTTTTGAAAGGAAACTAAATACTTTGTACTGCAATCATTTGAAAGCCTTGCTGAAGTGTTTGAACCATTATAGATAGTGAAACATAAGTCACTTCTAGGTGCAAACAATGAAATTTTTTCATTAACAACACATACCCTTGCTATAAGCATAAACAACCATCCGTTAGAGTTGTTTAACAACACGTGTAACTTAACAAGTGGTTCTAAGTATCCGACAAATTTTTGACACTGAAATTGTTCCTAATACGTCGTGCTTAAAATGGTGTAGAAAATGGATTCAACCAGAACCTACGGACTTTGTCGTGACACATAATTGAGATATCGATGCCAATGTCAGTCCTAGAGACTCATATTCTCCACATGTGGAATATGTCTCAACTAAGGATGTCCAAAAAAATGACATCCTTCAAGTACGAGATGTACTGGTGTGTGGAGGTAAGTGCAAACACGTTGTGCAACGTGTGTGAGAGACCCTCATTAACTTTGCTCCACATTGGCTAAATCGAATTCCTTGAGTTCCCTGTGACAACATTTGCCAAATCAAACCCTACAATGGGTCCAAAACTGTGTAGTGCATAAATATATTTTGGACAGTATGATCCAAAATTCTTTGCTCTTACATGACTTTGTCATCTCTCTAAAGAGCAAAAATGGATGAAAGCATTCAAGGTTATTCATCCAACTTGAAAAATTAAAGCAAAGCATAATGAAAATGAAACAAAACCAAATCGGATGCATACTTGGAGGTTGAACATATTGTTTGCTTACCCGTAATCAAATGCACTTGCCCAAACTTCCCGCCTGCAAAGGCCTAGGAACACTAATTGAAAATTAGTGTTCCTAAATTCAAGTACTATTACACATGTGACCATGAGTGTTACATTTGCAATCCAAACCCCTTGGTTCAAATCTACATTGCCAAACCCCGTGGTTAGACTTTGCAGAGGAAACTGCTCAAGTAGCAACCAATAGTAATTGAAATCAACTTTGGAAGTTGAAATTGTCCACTACCCCTTGGCAGCTTGTGAACTTCTTTTCTTGAAAGTGCAAGTGTGAATATTCCAAGAGTTGACCATCACCACTTTCCCCCTCCTCTTGATAGTAGGAAGAGGATAAATCAAAGAGATACTTGTTAATCACTATCTATGACCAAGTAAGTGTATGGATCCTTGCTCCTCTTGGAAACTTTGAATGAGAGAGAAAGAAGCCTTGCTTCATAGGACGGTCCACATGCCATGCATGACGAAAATCGTGTCAATAATCAACAAAGAATCAACCTGCGGTGCATCGACATTCATTTCCATTGCTACCTTGCACAAGAATCAACTTGTGCAAATCTCTTGAAGAACTCCTTACATGCCGCATGCCTTGCCTGTACTGGTATGCAACAGGCCTTGCATGAACTGGATCCGCCAACATTGCCTAGGAGTCACGTTCTAGTAGAAATTTCAAGCTAAAAATGGAAAATTGGCATCCATAACTAACATGCTTGAGCGGTTCGATGATTGAAAAGTAATTGATCACACACTGCCCAATGCGTGCTTGTAATGCACAGAGATCTGCAAAATTGAACGAATTTAGAATTGAAAATGTTAAAGTCGACTTGCTTACCGACCCTAATAACCCCTCTTTGAGCAGTGGAACTATGTCGTTGTATTCTTGATGTCCTTGTTATCAACATGTTGCATGATCATACATGCCAAGCTTCTTGTATCGAGATCCTTGGAAAAACTTGGTCGTACTTAACTCTGGTCCTACCATGTTGGCTTGTTGCCTTGCCGACTTGCCTGCTGAACCTCAAACCTTGCCATAGAGCTTTGAGTGCTTCTTGTCAATACCTTTAAATTTTTCGTAAACGATGCAATTTTCTGCATACGAGCTTCAGAAAAATAGTACATCCTGCATGCGGATGCTGTACCAAGGCATGGATGGTCCATGCATGTCGTTGAATAGATGGCACTTGTCCGTGCTTTACTCTGACCGTGGGATAAACCCCTTGTGTGGGGAGGGTGCGCCCAAGTTGGTGTGTCCACTACTGTGTAAAGGAATAGTTGAGAAAAAAAAAAAACAAAAACAAACCCTTCCTACTGCAACGATGGCGAAACTGGCGAGAGAGAGAGAGAGAGAGAGAGAGAGAGAGAGAGAGAGAGAGAGAGAGAGAGAGAGAGAGAGAGAGAGAGAGAGAGAGAGAGAGAGAGAGAGAGAGATGCGCTTGTTGCCCTACGTGTGTTATCTTGTTGCAACCGCCCAAGAGACAAAATGTGCTCCTCTCGATGGTGGGAACCAAATTGGAGCAGCCCTCGTGCAATTTTGGAGAGACCGAACCTGCTAATTTCTCCATGCAAGGGGTGTTTCCCACCCGCGACTCCCACTCGGTCTTGCTAGTCTCGCTGTCTAAGAGTCCTTTCCTGCGGCCCGCCCCCATGGAGCCTCCACGAGATAGGAAGAGGAATAGATCACCGAGATAGGGAGGCCATGCCTCCATGCTGAGATCAAGAGAGCACGCGAGAGAGAGAGAGAGAGAGAGAGAGAGAGAGAGAGAGAGAGAGAGAGAGAGAGAGAGAGAGAGAGAGAGAGAGAGAGAGAGAGAGAGAGAGAGAGAGAGAGAGAGAGAGAGAGATAGAGAGACGTTTCAAGCCATTCAAGGTAGAGGCTCCTCCTTCATGCTGCCCTCTTCTTGAGCTCTGATACCAATATAAGAGATTGGGGACTGGAGCATGCCACTAACCACCCAACCATGCCCTATATAGGCCTTGCCTTGCTAAATAGGGACCCCCCGTACTGCATGTCCGTCCTGGCCTTGGCATGTCACCTGGTCTTACCCTAGGCCTGACAATTGCAGCCATTGATACATATAGCACACAAGGATGAGCATACTAGGTACATGTGGGTGAGACTAAAGGTTGAGACATGCATATATCTCTACATTGCTATTTGCTATTCCCCTCAGTATATGCACCACCTAGAGGACATTCCCCATTTTCTATTTTGGATGATGACATATGGGAGTTTTCTAGGGATGGTCACATTATCATACTGGGGGATTTCAATGCTAGGACTTCCCATCATCAGACAAAATTCTGTACACCTCAAAGGAGATGCTTAAAGAGCTTGATGCTACAGAGATGGGATTATCTAGACTATCACATGATGAGGAGCACACTGATTATGGCAAATACTTCATAGATATGGGGACTGCACATGGATTGGCCATTTTGAACGGCCTATAGAGATTTCAGGTTTCAACATAGACATGGGGCTAGCATAGTGGATTATGTTATGGCCAGCCATGCCTCATTCTATCCTTTCAGAATTTCATGGTGGGCACGAGGCCAATTGGATTAGGAGCTGATCATGCTATCTTGACTTTTACTCTCATGTTTCACTTCAGCACAGCTCCACTAGCAGAGGTCTCCACACACCCTCTGAATACCTTCATGAGGGAGACATATTCCGTGTACATGGATGAGATATACATGCAGCTATGCACTCGGGAGCCAAGACGGCCACTAGATGAGCTCACTCAGATACCGACAGAGATGCTCCATGATGCAACATCAGAGGCATATCCCCACAGCCAGCAGCCTACACAGAGATGATCGGGAGCATGCCCCATAACAACTAGTATGATGAGGAGTTTAGAGAGATGAGGATCAGATTGCAGAGGAAGGTGATCATTGGTACTACCACACATAGACAATCACGGATTGTCTTTCGTTGGCTACTGCGATGAAAGAAGAGGGCTTATATATCTCAACTAGAGTGGGATCTATATAAGTTGTTTATGAGCCAGGACTCAGGCGAGGCATGGAGACTGTTCCATGAGCATTCATCACCACCAACCATCACCTCCACAGTGGCATGCGGGAAATATGCCACATCTCTCCACACAGCATCAAGGTAGCCACCTTTGTCGGACCCACTAGAGACATGCCATAAGCTGTTTATGAGCCAGGACTTAGGCGAGGCATGGAGACTATTCCATGAGCATTCATCACCACCAACCATCACCTCCTCAGTGACATGGAAGAAATATGCCACATCTCTCTACACAGCATCAAGGCAGCCACCTTTGTCGGACCCACCAGGCATGCCCCAAGACATGTACTTTCTTCATGGCTCAGAGGGTAAGGAAAGTCATTTTGACAGGATGAAGACAGGGAGAGCACATGACCATGATGGTCTGGTAGTAGAGCACTTCATCCATGCAAGAGATATGATTGCAAAGCTTCTTGCTATGATGCTTAACTCAGCCATGTATGAGGGTTTTCCTGAGACTTGGAGTATGTCCACAATTGTACCTATTTTCAAATCAGGAGATCCCATGACTCACGAAAACTATCACACCATCATGGTGATCACACATTGGCTAGGCTGTATGCTTCTATTCTTTAGAGGGACCTGAGTAAATAAGCAGAGAGAAAGGGCATATGAGCATCATAGCAGGTAGGATTCAGAAGAGGCTTCGCCACTCTCGACCAGATTCTGACACTCATAGCTATGATTGAGGAGGGTAGACAACATGGCAGGAGGATCTACTGTAGCTTTGTTGATTTTCGCAAAGCTTTTGACACAGTGCCATGAGGAGCTAGACTTATGCACCGACTATAGGACATTGGTGTGCCCATCGAGATGATTTGGGGGATCTTGGATTTATACATGACAATAGTAGGGCGGGTAGCACTACTGAGGTATGTCTGACATGGTCCGCTCCACTATTGGGGTGAAGCAGGGATGCCCCCTATCTCTGACTCTGTTTGGGATGTATGTGGATGAGTTTTCAGACTATGTAGAAGAAGAGGGAGACAAGGGTGCTCAACTAGCAGGGACATGGATTTCAATGCTATTATACATTGATGATATATGTGTTGATTTCTGACTCTCCGGAGGGGATGCAACACCATTTGGATGCTTTGCACACATTTGCTCATGATAGTGAATTGTCTGTCAACCTTGGGAAAACCAAGGTCATGCTGTTCAACACCACATCATAGTGGGTCAGGAGGTCAACGTGGCTTTATCTATGCTTTATGGTGTTCAGATTTGGGGGCCCTCATTAGACAACCATGGAGGATCTTGTAACACGGATGGATGGAGATGTATGGAGAGGCCTCTGATCTATATGATTTCTGAGATGATTCGGGCTAAAGCCTTAGTGCCACATGAGATTATGAGAGTCTAGCTAGCCACTCCACCCCGTAAGGTCAAGACATTGACTAGATCAATAATCTTTATACATAGTGTATGGGACCTCCCCAGAGGCAAATACGCTCTGATAGCCTTGGGGTCATCTCGACAGCTAGCACTGCAAGGCGATACAACATGTTGGTATGGGCAGATGACATCATGGTTTCAGCATGGATATATTGCCTCCATTCCAGTACTCCTTGGATGCACCCTCCCTATCTCTCACACGGATAGATATCACCAGACTCATACATCAGGATCTGATTCAGCTAGATACCAAGAGCCGAGTTGGGTACGCAGATGGCTTTCTAGAGAGAGCATCTTCTCCAACTCACGGAGGATGGTTTTGTGACTAGGCCTGCATACATGGATACACACGTATCTCATGGATATGATGTGCTATTGGGCAGATACGCACATCCTCACATCAGCTTCAAATTAGACTAGCCGATTTCGAGGGGTACCAACAGAGGCTAGGATACGTCATTTATGTTGCCTAGAGCTAGAGACAGAGCACTACATGTCACTGCCCGGTATACTATGAGATATGGGGCCGCTTCCATTGTCTGTTCAGAGAGGGTCTTGGACTATTTTTTAGAGTCATGAGATACGAAGATCAAAGATGTTTTGGATTGTTTCTACTAGAGCTATGCAAGCATAGAGAGAGCTTGCTGAGGACTTCACGAGAGAGCCAGTCTCAAAGACAGATTACAGATTTCTTTACACCAGCCAGGGGACAGCCAAAGGAGTAGTCATCACAGCAAATCTCAGATCCCACCCATTCAAAAGGTACGCGGATCGTTCGAGCCATTGAGCTAGGTAGATCCAGGCGCCCATGACCATGGGGCCCCCCACATCATCGACGTAGATGGTAGCAGAGGATCCATACCATCCTAGCTTGACATCGAGACGACCAGTCAGAGTATTGACCATGGAGGATATTGATGAGATTTGACAACGGTCGATGAGGTATCTCATATGATGATTTGTATCTCATTTGATCCATCTTTGTACGATTATATGAGCAGGGAATTAAACAAAAAGTTAACAATTGTGATAGCGGAATGCTCGAGCCTAAAGAAATTTGACCCTTTCTCTATTACAATAGATGTATCTTTCGGCCCACTAAAGGTCAACAACATTGACTTTCCCATTCCTTGGCTGGGTTTCGAACCTATAACCCTTGCATTGGCAAGATGGTGGACTAACCACATGTCCATGTGGGTTTGGTTGTCCAACACTCCACTTCATAACATGATAAAGTAAACTTGGCCCTGCCGTCCAACAGATGTCCGATGTCATGAAAAACGTGCCCGAGTTCAACATCATCCATCCCACCTCTTGAACTTCATTCAAGACCCTTTGTGATATAGTTCTTTTGGGGGTTGGGGATGGGGGGTGTTATAAGCTAGGACAACAATGGAGAGACACTAACTTATGGGAGACGAAAAGAAAGAGCATCATGAAGTTTGTAAAAAAAGGAACAAAGAGAGACCATCATAAAGACAAACTTCAAACTGTTTAAAGATGCTTGATCAGCTCGTGTGAAGGCCCTTCTAAAGACCAGAGCATCCCATCATCCAACGTTTTGAAAAGCAGCACATGGCGCCCTGCCTTGGGAAGGATAGTTAAAAGCTCTCGTTTGGTTTAGCGCCTGGCTGGAGATCAGCTCTATTCTACCAGCCTTTGTCCCAAGGAAGGTTGAACAAGGGGAAGGTAGGAGAACCGCGTGGAAGGGTAAGCTTTCTCGTTTCAGCTAGAGCAGACTCTTATCTGTAGATCCCGCAAAGCGCCAAACCCTAGCTTCTCATTTTGCATCTACGTGCATTTAAGATTGTGCGTTTACCCTACATATAACTGCAGGTTCGTACGCTTGGCACATCATCATCGGTGCACTGGTTATTGTTCTCTACAAGCATCATTACCTGTGCTTCGTCAGTGGACGTTGAAGCGGCAACTTGATTTTGGTTTAATAGTGAAATGAACTCAGACCTGTACAGTGCAACGATTTCATCATGTCCGCACCGTTGAGTGAGTGGGCAGCAAATGCTGAGAGTGATCGACGTTTTCTGTCTGAGGGCATAACCCAGCAACCGGGCCCATTTTACAACGGCAATTTTTCTTCCAGTATCTGGGGCACCCCTCCCACCCCACCTCTTTGGAGGGACACACCACCATCCTCCTATGGTTCATGCTATGTGCATCAGCAGGCATCAGGGCTTTCATCGTCTGACCGAAACAAAATGGAACCAGTAACAGCATGTAAGAGTCAGCCAGCAAGTGAACAAAGAGAAACAATTTCAAACTGGACAGGAATATTTTCTTCTGGACTCCATGCTGGGAAGCAGGATTTAGCAAACTCTCCTTTCACTTTTGGCTTCCCTGTTCCTCCTTCAGCCCCATCCTTTGCCAATGCTTGCAGTGGGAGCATGTATAGTGGACAAAGCAAGTCTACAGTCAAAAGCACTGATGTGAGCAAGTGTAGGGGAACCATCACTGGAAGCTCTATGATGTCTGACAAGACAAACAATGAATGTTTTGGTAAGGAGAGAGCATCTTCGCTGGAAGAGTTGAGCAAGAGCTGGGCAACCATGCGGCAGACACAAGCGGGGTTGTTTGGTTCTTTGCATGGTTCATTTAATTCGTTAGCAGGGGATCAGACACTAGCAAGTGACGGCCAGCAGCCTTTCCGACATGTTCATGGTAATAATGTTAACGATACCGAGATTCATGGACCTTCGGTCCATGACCAGCAGTCTGGTGCAGGCCCAGATTTTACTCAGTCTGAGACAGCACAATCCAGATTTCATAAGAAGGATGACGCATGCACGTTTGTTTTTGGCTCTTCTTCTGCAACGGGGAGGAATTTTGATGTAGGCAACTCTCAAGAAAAGTGTTTCAATTCAACAGCCTTAGGAAATAGGTCTACAACATCATTGGCTAGCACCAAAGGCAGAAAACATAACAAGCAGAAAAGTACAGCTGCACCTATGAGCACAGATTCTCGGCCAGGGCCCTCCAAATATAACATGGATAGTGCTCGTTCAAGCAGCTCTTTTCTCAAGTTTACGATGGGTGTAAGTGATGCTAGTCACTCACAGTGTCCAGAATCTTGGAACGAGGTCAGAAGCAGTGCAAGTTTGGAGTGTGATCCACATTTACATCAAACTCCTTCATTTTCTTTAGGAGGAGCTGGCTCTATTAGCCAAAATAGAGGTTCAGGAGCCCCATTCAGTGCATGGCAGGCTTTTCCATCGAGAGGGCAAACATCTCTCAAGGATTGTAATTTTACTGGGTCTGCATCAAGTAAAGGCATGTCTAACTTGAATAGTTTTGACAGAAAGTCTGAAAGAAGGCAGACAAACTCGAAAGAAGCTTTCTGGGAGGAGCTTTCCAAGACTTCCACAGAGACAAAAAGAACATCCGAAGAGCCAAAACTGACTGAATTTAATCTGAATTCTCCTGGCAAGCTTTCCGCTGAGGAGCTTCGAGACAGAGCAGCTAAAGGTGGAAAGTTGGGTGAAGAGATTAAAAGACAAAAAGAGAATCAGGAGCCCAATTTCTCTTTTGGTAATCAGAAAGGATCCAAACCTTTTGTTTTTGGTTCTTCCAGGGCGCCATGTAACACAAAGCATACAGTTTCAACTTCTGATGACATAATAAAAAAAACCCGTTCTTTTAGAGGAGCGAAGGACAGCAAGAGTCTTGAGGATTTAGTTGCTAAACTAGGGGAGAGAATGGCAAACCTGGGAAAGTCTCATGGTAATGTGGGTGATCACGAAACTGCTTGTGAGGAAAGTAAGAATTTCGGTGCTTCTGAAAGTTCATCCAGCAGGTTTTGCGAAGATTGCAAAGTCAAGGACAAGGCGACATATAGATCTGAGGATGCTGCCAATGAGTTTGAGAAGTGTGACACACTAGACAGCTCCATTGACGAGATTCGTGAGCAGCTTTCAAAATTGGGCAGGCTAGATGCTGAAAAACAGATATTGCAAGATAGAACAGATGCAGTTGCCTCTTGCTCCAATGGGACTATGGATGGTATTGCTTTGGAGCATGTCGTAAGGGAGCTATGTGAGCAAATTTCTAAACTTGCCCGTTATGATGATAAAAGGGAGGAGGAGATTGCAAAGTTTTCTACCAGTCAAGTTCAGTATAGGGATTCTAGTGACAGTAGTTCTATCTTGCGTGCAGTTGAAGAGCTTATTAAGCAAATTACGAAGCTGAATAATACTGTTAGGGGCAAGGATGAAAATGAGTGTTCAAGCTCAAGGCTTCAGCAATGTGCCACTTTCACACAATCAGTGGAGGAAGTCTGTGAAAGAATCAAGACTCTTGGCAAAGTGGATGAGAAATGGAGTGATCACAAGGCAGACTCAAGAGGAAAAGATGACAAGAAGGTGGTTCATGAAGTTTTTGCGTTTACAGCATGTCACACCAATTCTGATAAGGATAGTGACAATCATCATATTCATTGTTCTAAAGCCTTTGTTGACAACAATCAGGGTAGCAGGGCCCAGTCCAACCCATTGACTAATGTTTCTTATATTAACATGTTTTCGAGCAATCAGGCTGAGTCTTCAAGTTCTTGTCCTACTACGGAAAATCCATTTATTGCAGGACAATCTTCAGCGGCTAATCCCTTCGTATCAAGACAACCATCAATGGCTCATTCTTTTACGGCTGGTCAGCCTTCAGTGGCTGACTCGATTGCAGCAAGACAACCTTCAATGGCTAACCCATTTACAGCTGGACAACCTAACCCATTTACAGCAGGACAGCCTAACCCCTTTACAGGACAGCCTAATCCATTTACAGCTGGACAGCCTTCAGTGGCTAACTCATTCACAGCAGGACAGCCTTCAGTGGCTAACCCATTTACAGCAGGACAGCCTAACCCATTTACTGCAAAACAGCCTTCAGTGGCTAGTCCATTCACAGCAGGACAGCCTTCAGGGGCTAACCCATTTACAGCAGGACAGCCTAACCCATTTACAGCAAAACAGCCTTCAGTGGCTAACCCATTTTCAGTTGGGCAGCCCTCAGTGGCTAACCCATTTACAGCAGGACAGCCTTCTAGCATTTCGGAGGTCAACAGTGGAACCAAGTTATATAACTTTGAAAGGCCATCTGCTGGTAGTAGTGGCAATGCAGGATCCTCTGTTGAAGGTTTTGAGTTTCAGGGGACAAAAGGGCCACTGCGAGGAACCAACATGCAGAGAAAAAATGGGAGGGTATGTCCCAATTTTAGGACCCGTGAGAAAGCAAACCTTGCCAGATCAAGGAGTGCTTACTTTACTTCCACGTCCCACAGTCCAGGCTCACCTATGGATTTTTCACCTTGTGCCAATAAAGCTTCACCATCCTCACCAACAGTTCCTAGCTGTGAGACAAAGCAAGAATATGTGATGTCTTCCACACCAAAATCTGAGGAAGCTGAGAGTATGAATGTTGAAGAAATTAGAATTGCAACTTCCAATTTGGCTGTTGGAAATGACAGGGGGTGCTCGGGTGGTTGCCAAAAAGGTTCAGGATATTTTGGGCGTGCTAGTGATGAGACAAATCCTTTTGTTTTGCGGCAGAGGAAGGGAACATGGAAGCGAGCTCCTAGAAAAGGAACAGCTGGCTTCGGCTCTACAGAGGATATCAGTTCTAAGTCTCAGCATACTAATGGGCCCCAAATGGGTTATGGGGGTTTTTGTGGCATTGATAGAGGAACAGCAAGTTCGTTCTCATCTATGGCTGACTCAAAGGGAGTCAGTTCAATGGAAGGGCCACATAGGGGTACAATGTGGAATTCAAGCTCTGGATATTTTTTCAATGAGAAGGTGGAGAAATGTACTGAATTGAAGTCTGGTGGAATTGATAAAGATCAAAACGCTTTTTCAATTGCTAGAGAGACTCCAGCAAGTTCTTTAGCAGCAAAGAGTGCTGCCGCTATCCAGACGTGTGAAAAATGGAGATTAAGGTCTGTGAGAGATAGCAAAAAGGAGTTCTTTTAGTGCCACAAATGTGCTCAGCCTAACACTGGATGCACCTAAATTGCTTTTATATCTTGTGTGCAGGGGCAACCAGGCCTATACCAAAGGAGATTACGAAAAAGCTGAGGACTATTATACACGGGGTGTCAACAGTGTTTTAACTGGGGACACATCAAACAGCTGCATAAGAGCCTCTATGCTGTGCTATAGCAATCGTGCAGCCACACGAATGGCTGTTGGGCGAATGAGGGAGGCTCTTGCAGATTGTAAGCAAGCAATAATGCTAGATTCCAGTTTTCTTCGTGCAAGATTACGTGCTGCCAGGTAAATTTTGTGAAAGTTGCAATATGTTTTGAAAAGCATTTTGGTTCTGTTGGTTTGAAAAAGGTGTGTGGATAAGTACCTTTTCAGCTGTCATCTAGCACTTGGAGAAAGCAAGGCTGCTGCAGGTTTATTTACTGAGTGCTGGAGACTTGCAAAAGAAGACAGCAGTTTTGATTCAAAGGTATTGGAAGAAGCTATGGATGGAGTAAGAAAGAGTCAGGTATGAAGGTACCCTCTTTTGTTTGTGGTGGACTAAATGTTGCCTGGTGGTCAAGGCTTTTTTGATATACTTCTCTTTTGCAGAATTTTGATAACTTGTTGGAGAAAGCTTCAAAGCTTCTTCCACAAGAAACGTCTACTGATGCATTAGCAGCTTTGCAGCTTTTAAACGAAGCCTTGACAGTGAGCCCTTTTTCAGAGGCAACACAAGATATGAAGGCACAAGCCCTCTTCTCAGTAAGTTTTTGTAGTACTTGAGTAGTGATGTGCGGTAGTTGGAGGGAAAACGTGTTTGGTTTTTGACAGTTAGGGACTTCCGTGGATGGGCTTTTATAACTTTGTTGATTTGTTGATAGAAGGTTCAGCTCTGACATTTGCAGATATTTATTTGCAGCTTCGAAGGTTTGAAGATGTTGTGCAGCTTTGCCAGAAAACCTTACCTGCGGCAGAAGAGAACCATGGGGCTCATCACCACGATGGGTCACTTCAAAAACACAGTGTATTTCTCAACCTCTGGCGTTGGCAAATGTGTGGAAAGGCTCTCTTCCAACTTGGTAGGCTGGATGAATCTTTAAATTTACTCACAAAATATGAGGAAGCAACCTGTGGCCTTCCATCAGACCAGTAATTGTTTCTCTCTTTCCCCTCCAGTACCAATTTTCATTAAAGCTAAAAGTTTATGCATGATAAAGATAGAATCTTACTTCTTATTTGAAGAATCAATGAAGCACTTCTGTATTAATTTCCCATTGTTACATGTTGAAGGTTAGGAATTCGGGTGTTGTTAGGAATTGGGGTGCGCATCTTACGCGATTGATTAGAAAAAACTCCATATTGTTCGGGTGTTCAGACTTTCTCTTGTTCTTGATGTGGATGTCCATTGTGTTTAGACTTGAGTTTTTGTAAAATGTAGCTGAATTTCATGAAGGAACCTTTTTTTTTTGGTTCCAGTTTAATTGTTTAGTTCATTTCTAGTTGTAGTGTATTTTCTTTTAGAAAACCTAAGTTTTTATTTCACTTTTGAATCTTCTTTCTTGTTTGGGTATTTGATTACTTGCAAGTGTTTTGCCCTTACCTTAATTTGTAAGTTTAGACCCTTTGACCTTAGAGATGTGAAATAGCTTAACATTTGGTTGTTTTGCAAAGGTATACATTATTAAGGGTTTCGAGGTGGTCTCTATGACACCTCCATATTGACATGATAGATGAGGATGAAGAAAGTAGGTCTCACATTAGGATATGGGCCGATCTCCACTCACAAATTTGCTCACCCTTGCACGTTTATAACCCTGCCTACACTCGGCTAGCTTCCCTTCACACTACTGTAGCCCTAGCTATGCTCAATTGCACTCAAGGAAGCAAAAAAAGGCCATTGAAGTTTTGGAGAAAAACCGAAGAAAAATAACTGAAAACCTCTCCAATCTTTAGCATAAAAGCTACAAGCTTTACACTTCTCAACAACCCTTATATATGCAAGATGGGGCTCTATAATTGCTCTCAAACATGCACATAAACTCATAAAATACCATTCCAATCAAGACTTTTTAAAACACTCATAATGTTTACCCAAAACAATAAGAAAAAACCATGGAGAATGGAAAAATACTCTTCCATTCACATGTATAACAAAGGGCTTTTATTGACAAACTTAGTCGTAGACACGCGCCTATAAGAGAGCTCCATTTCACGCACCAAACAACATGAGGGGTGAAAGTATAGAGGTCTACATCCATGTTCATGACCCTCTTGAGGAGAGACACCCCCTCACCCTCGCACACATAGTAGCCATAGAGTTTTGTTTTGGGAGGTTTCGATCCATGTATGAAACGTCATCCGAGAGGTTTCGAAAAAAACTTTCAAGGCAAATGTTGACACATATACATCGATTTTTCTTTCTAAAACTTGCAAAGCTTGAGAGGCATCACACATGATTATATGTTGCTTCTGTGCTTTTGTATCATGCTCCATATACGACTCTTGCACAAAATCTTGTAGCACCTCATGGAGTATAAGCTCAATATCATGCTCCTCTCTTGTCCCAAGTCATTTGTCAAGTCATGTTGTTGAGAACCCTTCGTGTACATAGCATGGAACCCCTCCAAAGCTTTCACGAGTTTAATTTCAGCTCTCTGAGTACCCATCGTAGAACCTGCTCCTGCACCTGTTCGAGCTCCTCAAATGTTCGAGCTCCCTTTGAGGAGCTCGAACAGTGACCACGCCGACCTCACATGACGGAGAAGGACAAACAGAAGACACCCTAGCTCTTATCAAAGAGCAGATGGCATCACTTTCCATAAGCTTTGTCTCAATCAACACTCGCCTAGAGCAGATACAGAGGCAAAACACTTCCCGAAGTCGTCCTACAACTTCTCGGACAACTCATGCTACTTCTCCACCACCTTCTTCCGAAGCCTCAATGGACGAACAAAACGAACCAGATCCGACAGATGAGGTAGACAATCGTGAACTTCGATTACTTTATAAAATTTTTAATGCTGCACAAAAGAAGAAGCTTGATGTTAAATTGCCTGAGCCTTATAATGGTCGCCGCGACAAGCACGTGCTGGACCAATGGCTATTCAAAATGGAGGTCTACTTGTCCAACACGGATTTAGTAGAAAGCAAAAAGGTTGCACTTGCTAGTTCTCTGCTCAAGGACACAACATTTCTTTGGTGGCAACGACGGGTTGTTGACCGTAAACACACCTTCTTGGGATAAATTCCGGCGTGCTACATTCGAACCTGCCAATGCAGATTTTCATGCCCGGTCCTCTCTTTGCCGCGTGAGCCAGATAGGTTCCTTGGTCGCGTACATACCAAGTTTCAGAGATTAACTTTGGAGATAGAGAATCTCAGCCCCTCTGATAAACTACACAGTTTCATGGCTTGAACCAACCCTGAAGGATGATGTGCACAAATACAACCCTACCACCTTGGATGCCGCAATTGCCTATGTGGAGCGTCTTGGTGATAATCGGCGCTCTAAACGGAATCTTTTCCCTAGTGACAGATTTTCAAATAGTGCTTGCTTTTCACAGCGCGATCGTAGAGAATGCTATAGCTAAAGTCAACAGCACCAATCTCAGTTCAGGCATCATGCAACGAAACCTTATTCAACTTCAAGGTTCTATTCTCAAGATCGACAATCTCAAAGATCTTCTTCAAATATTCGAATTGATTGTGGTAAAGGACGTGACTTTTCTCAAGATCGGCGTTCCAATATTGAGCAAGGCTTTTCCTCAAATGCTTCTTCGACTTTAAAGAAGAATAGATTATGTACAATTTGCAGTGGTGACCATAAATAGTATCGTTGTTCAAAGAAAGCAAATCCGTCTAATTTGAAAAGAAATTCCAATGTGTAAACATCATCAAATTCTGAACAACCAGCTTGTGCTAAGGATAAAGGAAAATCTGTGGTCAATACAATTCATGTCTCAGCGGATATGACTATACTTATGAAGCATGCTCAGTGTAATTCTTCAGTTTTGGTGCCTCTCTCAAAGCAAGTTTTGAGCCTTCTTGGAACTCTCAATGGTCGCTTCATTAATATTTTGGTAGACAGCAGATGCTAGGATAATTTTGCCAACACTCAAATAGTTCGACAACTTGGCTTGCCAATTCAGAAGACTTCTCACTTGTATCATGTGGAATTAGCAGATGGATCAATTTTAACTTGTGACGAAATAGTTCGACAATTGTAGTTCGTTATTCAAAATTATGCAGATAACTTGATTTCGAAGTCATGCCTTTATCCTACTACGACATGATTATTGGTCAGCAGTGGCTATTAGCTTTCGAGGACATACTATCAATTTGTTCAAAGAAGGACTTGAACTGATTTTACATGAGCTTTATCATACGAAACGAGTGATTCAAGCCTCACACGTACAAGTCAAACGGCATGATACAACGGATTATGAAACGAATATGATTTTTGATGCAGATGCAGAAATTATTATTGATGAATTTTTGAATTCATTAACTTCTCCTGAATTAGTTAATGAAGACAAGGATGATTTCAAGCAAGAAGTTTTTCCAAGTGATACTTCGTTACTAGACAAAGATAAGGATATGGTTGCAGATTTCGAATTTGAAGACGACTATCCTTTCTTTGATTCTTTGTTGGATGATGATATGCCATTTGCAAGTCATGAAGTGACAGTTTCTGAAGATGATTCTGAAGAATTTTGGGATTTATTATTGGAAGATGATTGTAGTCTCAATCAAAAATCCTCTCTAGTGATTCATAAAGATGACGTTACCCCTTCAAAGAATGCCTTGAGTTCACCAAATATTTTACAGCGATTGGAAGATTTTGAACCAAAAGTCTTACATCACATGAAGGATTTTGAAGATCATTCTCTTGTTGCAGTCAACCTGATTATGCAAGATTCCTCTAAAAAGTCTTTGAATAATGCAATGACATGGGATTTAGCAATCAAAGCAAAAAGGTTTCGCAAGAAGCAAAGGTTGAAGACAAAGGTTTCAAATAACTCAAAGACTGAAGATTTTCGAAGATTCAATGCTTTCCAAGAGTTCTATCAACATCAGACGTCATTCCTTTAACCGAGGCTCTCATTTTAGATGGGAGGGAATGTCACGATTGTGATATGTTACAGTATTACATTTACTCCTAGTTGCAGATATGTGAAGTGCCATGCCAAGGAGGATCCCTAAGCTTGGATGGTCACGACCCTTCGCTCAAGAGACATGCCTCTTTGCCAAAAGCCACACTCCTTCGACGATTGGTCACACCCTTTCGTTCTACGGTTGCGACACTTCCTCCAATGGTTGCAGCTCTTTGTTGAAAGGATGCGTCTTTACGTCTAAAGTCATGTCTCTTCACCATGAGACGTGTCTTTTCATTTCTGTCTCTTTGTCTCCTCTATAAGGATCCTATTGATAATTGTACTCAATTTTGAAGCATTCATTCAATCAATCAATCAAACATCAGTGTTTTTTTTTTTTTTTCCGAGAAAAAGATCCTTCTATTAGTTAATGAAAACTGCCCATAGGGCTACAACCACCTCTGCAAGAGAGGGCTACAACAAGCATGATGGGGAGACTCTCCCAATGAAAAAACAACATATATACAATGGGGCTAAATCAAGAGATGGGAGGAGGGAAAAGCCACACAGGTGGACAGTAGTGCCATCTGAGCACCCCCTGGACTATGGTGTAGAAACTTGAAAGGCCCAGGGCGCCAGAGTCGAAGGAAAGCCTCGCGACGCTCCCGCATGCGATCGGAGCTGCCCTGTAGTTCCTCAAGCTGTCCTCTGAGAGTATGGATCAGCTCTAGCCAAAAGTCACGAACAGTCTCTGCTGGTGGCACAGGGCGAGCCTCAAAGATGCTGAAACAACGGGCCCGCCAAATGAACCAAAGTATCAGGCCACTGATGAGCTCCCAACACTCCTCTCTCTCACTGCACCACTCCAATGGAGTAAGCTCTGTAGCAGGCTAAAGTGTAGGTCGCCCCCCCTTATCACTATCATCCTGCTGGTGGAAGATAGCTCAAACTGAAGTGCCGGGCCCGTGAGGGTGGACCAAGCCGTTGCCCCCCAAGTGTATTGTCGAGCCGTGGAGAGAGCAGGCATCAGCCGAAGAACTCGTAGCCACACCTGCTGGGCCGATGGACAGTCCCAAAGACAGTGACGTTGACTCTCCACCAAATGGTCACAAGCTGCACATGTGGCCGAGAGACCACTATGCACAAGCCAACTCCCTACTGTTGTGGCTCTATGTGCGACCAGCCACTGAAACAAGGTGACTCGCCTCGGCTGTCTGGAGTCCCACAGCCTCTGCCAAAAAGCTGCCAAGAACTCGACTGTGAGGCCCTCCTCTTGCCAATGACGTGCTGCAGCGGGGCGGGCCTCTCTTTGTGTTGCAAGTATATGACGTCCAAGCCGAACAGTGTACTGAAAGAAGGGGACTCCTGGGCGGTCTGCAGAAGAGAAGGGGTTCCTCCATAGCCACTCATCAGGATCCCACTGTACTCGTGCCAGTGGACAGCACCCCCAAGCCCATAGCCTCCAGCGTCCTGTCTCAAGAGCTGCTGGGTCAGGGTCTAAGACGCAAGTCCTCCCACAGATGCCCACAACTCGGATCCTTTGGAAACATCACTTTGCTACCTGCGGGGCCTCTACTGCAACTCGCTGTAAACGTCCCCCACCCTGAAGCTTGAAGAACAGGGCTGGGACAGTCTCTAAGCAAGCACTGACTGAAATGAGAACCTCCAATCGTGTGAAGGCTCCCATCCATCGGGGTGCTACTGGCTCGAGAGGCGTGAGCCACTCAGCTGGAACTGACTCTGAGATGTCCTGACACATGCTCTGCACCCCTCTCATGCCCTGTAGCTGCACAGCCTGCACCTCCTCTGACAAACCTGTGAACTCTAGCCAGTCACCTAGAGAGTGCGCTGGACCAGCTGCCATGGGACCCCAAGAAACATGAGGCCGACTCCCAACCAAGTGGCCTCTCTGAGTGCTAACCATGGGGTTCCAGACGAGGGGCTGCCGTAGGCGCTCCTCCGTGCACGTCGGCGGTCTCTGCTCTAGGCCACGCCGTAAGAGCTCCCAAGATCGAAGCAAACTCATAGTAAATCGGTCCTCCATTCTCCTGCTCAAACCAACTCGACGCAGCTCTGTAAAGATCCATCTGGTCGAAGGTTGCCAAGGGCCTCCTAACTGAGGCACCCTGGCACGAAGCCTCTGTAGCAAGAACTCCTTCCAGGGCTCCTCGCCTGGAAGAAGTCCTCTGACGACGAACTTCCCAAGAAGGGCTCTGCTCTGCTGTGTTGGATCAATGATCCCAAGCCCTCCCTGAGAACAAGGAAGTGTGATGACCGACCAAGCCACCTTGGCTCGAGCAATCTGAGTGTCGTGACCTGACCAAAGGAAGTTCCTGATCAGCCTCTCTACCTGGCTGATACAAGAACTCGAGAAGATCCAGCAAGAAGTGATGTACCACATAGTCGCCAACAACACCTGGTTGGCAACTACTACTCTACCAGCCAGCGAAAGTCGTGCTAAGCTCCAATGTAACAGCTTTCTCCTGATGGACAGGAGAAGAGGAGCAATCTGCTACTCGGGGGACAAGTCCAAACCAACCTGACAACCCAAGTACCGAACTGCAGTCCCTGGAGGAATCCACCTGAAACCCTCTTCTGGCATCCAATCTGGCACAGGAGCACTGCCAACCGAGAAAGCCACTGTCCCCCCTCAGACCAACCTGCTGTGACACCAAAAATCTGCTCATTGCCTCCGCATAGAACAGAAAGAGAAAGGGGGCAAGAGGACAACCCTGTCTGACCGATCGTGTGAGCATGAAGCGCTCACCTCTACCGCCTGCCAAAAGCACGTGACTGTGAGCCTGTCTGTACAAAGCTGACACCCCTCTGATCCAAGCATCTGAGAAGCCCATCCTGCGTAGCGTGCCCTCTAGAAAGTCCCAGTCAACTCTGTCGTATGCCTTCTCAAAATCGAGAAGAAGAATCACAAGGTCCTCCCCACGGAGTCGTGCCAGGGCAGAAGCCTCCCAGAAGGTGAAGATGTTGTCAAGGATACTGCGTTCCTTGACGAAACCTGTTTGAGTCCCATGTATAAGGCTCTCCAAAAGTGGCTGAATCCTCAAACTCAGAGCCTTGGCAAGAATTTTGTAGGCTGTTTAGGATGGTGATGGGGTGCCACTGTCGAATCTCATCCAAGGAGCCACCCTCCTTTATAATGAGGTAAATCAGGCCCTCACTCATGCTATTCGGCATCACTCCTGTGAGCAGAATGTACTGAAAGGCACTACACAGATCTGGGCCAAGCAGGTCCCAGTACTCCAAGAAGAAACTGGGAGTCAGCCCATCCTCACCTGGACAGCTACCACGAGGGAGGGCCCTAAGAGCCGTGTGCAGCTCCTCAAGCTGAAGAGGTATCTCTAGCCTCTGGCGCATCTCCTCAGTCACAAGACAAGGCATCTGTGCCCAAACCTGCTCCCTGCATGCATCCTGTCTCTCTGACTGGGGCTCAGCCGACAGTAACTCACGGTAAAAGTCAGTAGCAACTGCACGCATATCCTCGGGCTCACAAACAACTGACCCATCTGGTCTCCTCAACTGATTGACCTTGGCATGCGAGTGCCGAGGTCCCACTGTCTCAAAAAAAAAACACCTGTCACTCTGTCACCCACCTGAGTCCACTGAGATGCCTGTCGGTGAAAGGCAAACACATGGCGCCTCTCCTCTGTGTAAGCAAGCTCCTGTCAAGCCTGTTGTAACTGCTCCTCCAACCACGGACTGTCTGGATGCTGCTCCTGCATCCTCTGTAGTGAAGCAATGCCTCGTCTGAGACGCTGCTCCTCCTCTCTCGCTGCAGCCCGTCGAGCCAGAGACTCCTGTAGAAAAAAGTGGCTAAGTTGAGCTAGGCCCAAGGTCACTCTGTCTGCAGGTAGAGCCTGGCTGTCCATTCCCTCTGTCCAGAGAGCCTCTACCCTCTCTCTGAGTGCTGAGTCCAACAAGACCCGCTCTGGGATGCGAAGCATCGTGCTCCCACTCCTCTGCCTGTCTGCCACTGTGAGGATCACTGGTGCATGGTCCGAGAAGGATGTCCCTGCCAGGATGCCCACTGAGCCCCCCAAGTCACTGAAGTGGTCACTAGTGTAGAAGCGATCTATCTGCGATAGATTCACTCCTCCCACTCTGCGGTCCGATCTAGAGAAGGCAAGACTCTCTGGAGGCCTCACAAAGCCAGAATGCTGCCATGTATCCGAGACTCTCAAAGTCATACACAACCTCTCCCAAGCTGCTAACTCGACTCCATGCACAGTAGCATGGCTGCCTCCGATCCTGTCAGAAGGGTCCTCCAACATGTTGAAGTCCCCTACACACCAATGGTCAACCTGTGGCAAAGACTCGACAATCTGTGACCAAAACTCTGCACGAGCACTCGCCACATTGGACGCATAGATGTTCAGGAAGCCCACAAGGCCACCCTGAAGGTGCATAGTAATCCACTGAGCCCTGCCTGGCACAATAATCCCTCTGCCCACAATGGCCTGCTGCAATGAGTCCGCAATAGTCATACATACCCCACCCTGGATGCCTCCAGGTCCAAAAGCAGCTGACCAAAAGGTATCATATCGTCCACGCAAAATCTGACCACATAGCTGAATGCGGCTCTCAGACAAATGGTGCTCCTGAAGCATAAGGAGATCAATCTCTCCTCCCAGAAGGCAATGCTGAAGCTCCTGACGCAATCGGCCCCGCTGTCGCTGAAACTGGGACCCACCTAGTCCCTGCACGTTCCACGAGACGATCGTCATGGGGAGCGAGAGAGAACAGATGTTGCCGCAGCAGCAAGACGGGCTATCTTCCAAGCTAGCTTGGATGGGGAGTAATCCGCATCCGAGCGTCCTCTAGATAGGCGAGACTGCAGTGAGTGCCTGGCCCAAGCCCAAGCAGAGCGAGCTGTGCGTAAAGCAACCTCCTCTGTCCAGGAGTCCTCATGAATGTATACATAGCAAGGCAAACACTGCGTATCAGCAAAAAAGTACACCACAATGTGCCTACATCCTGCTGAGTCTCGGGGTGTCACCGCAAACTTGGCCAGTGGCCACAAAGTCTGCAGCAAATCTGTAACTCCAAGTTCTCCCATGTGGTGAGAGAACTCGAGAACCTGTGTATGCAACCATCCCACCACTGAGTCTAGGGACCACTCTGTCTCGGTCCTCCCACAGAGGGGGAAGGAGAAACCAACTGCTGAGTCCAAGGCCTCTGTTCCCCTAGCGGCGAGGAACAAAGCGTGGACCTTGAAGCAGGTTGCCTCGTGGTCTGCTGCGGAATCTCCGAGGAAGCAAGTGAACCCGTAGTCGAAGAAATCCCAGCGGCGTCGGAGGTCAATGCTCGTCAGACCACGAGGGATAGCTGCAAGGGAAGATGTCTGAATTTGCAGAGGGGGCCGCAAGAAGGGCTGACCCTCTCGCTAGGCGACTCGTGGCAAAGGCGCTGCCAAGAGATCTCCTAGCCGCCGGCGAGGGACCAGTCTCCTGAGTCGAGTGTGGTATTGGAGCAGGAGGAGGGGGAGAAGGAGTTGGGGGGGGCGGAGGAGAAGAGAAGCGGGGTGGGGCGATAGAGACAGGAGGGCGAGGAGGGGAGTAGGCAGGAGCAGAGGGCCGGGGGGGGGGGATGTGGAGGAGGAGGGGAGATCTGAAGGTGGGGCGGCTGGCGAGGGTGAAGCTGAGGTGGAGGCTGGCGTAGGGGGCTCCTCCTGCCCAAGAGGACCAAAGCGGTTCCCTGTGGGAACCCACTGCTGCTGAGTAGGCACCTGAGTTCCAAGCTGTCGCTGTGGCCCCTGGCGTCGACGGCCACGGGCCTGCTGCCACCCCTCCTCCGCTGGAGTCCCAGGCTCGGAGGATGGCTCTGAATCTGTGCGCTATGCCGCTGGTTGTGGCTGCGGCCCAGCCTTGGCAGGCTGGGGCTGAGGCTCAGGTGCAGGTCGTGGCCTCCCCCGTGGACAGGCCTTCGCTAGGTGGCCCATGTGTCTGCAAATGAAGCACTGGTTCGGGAGACCCGAGTACTCCACACTCTGTCTAAACCAACCCCCACTCACCCGAGGCAGAAGGATGACCTTCGGGAGCGTGTGGGTATCTCTCACCAAAACTCGAACTGAAGGGATGCCAGCCGCCTTGGCAGCTACTGATGCTGCCGTACGAGGTGTCTTCAGGACAGTCCCGATGGCGGAGCCAATCCTGGAGAGAAGTGGAAGGTACTCCCTCTGTAAACCCGGAAAGCAAACTGAGATGGGGATGTCTGCCTCCTCTACGAGCACATCCGAAGTCGGGTCAAAACCATGTCGCCACTGTCGAAAGTGGGCGCGTGATGCTCGGATGGCCAGTGGATTCATAGCTATGACCTTGGAGGCCATCTCGGAAGTCTCAAACTCGATCTGATAGTACCCCCGTCCGAGAATCTGGATATCCAAGATCTTGCCCACCTCTGCGAGAAGGCGGGCCTGGAGAAGGTCTCGCAGCTCTCCTTTGTTAGGACGGTGCCGAGAACCTTGCAGATGACAGAAGTCGCCTGTAAGCGCTCTACCTCTGCGGCAAGGCTCGCTTCCTCTATCGGCGAAAGAGCAAGTCGAATGGTGGGCTCAGCGGGGTCGGGCGAGGGGGCTTCAGGCGAGTCCCTCTGTGGCGGAGCTGGAGCCTCCATCTGTGTCTACTGCTGAGTCGAAGAAGCGGACGGTGAAGGAAGTCTGCAACCGAGTACGCCGAGCACTCGTCCGAAGAAGAAATGCTGCAGAGCCAGGTGTAGAAGACCTTCAGGAACAGTGAGGATGATCGGGGGGGGGGAACGGAGAGAGCGGCGAGCGAGAGACAAGAGGCTGCAGGCGGGGTGGGGGAGAAGCGGCCAGGGAGGGGGGGAGGGCAGCGGACGGGCTGGAGG
Source organism: Adiantum capillus-veneris (assembly GCF_014529385.1). NCBI lineage: Eukaryota > Viridiplantae > Streptophyta > Polypodiopsida > Polypodiales > Pteridaceae > Adiantum > Adiantum capillus-veneris. Next base: position 72,834,003 of record NC_140960.1, on the reverse strand, counting down.
GAAGGCAGCGGACGGGCAGGGGGGGGGGGGGGGGGGTTGAGCTAGGCAGCGCGAGGGTGAGGGAGGCAGCGTGAGGGCGAGGGGGGGGGGCAGCGCGGTGTGGTAGGAGGCAGCGCGAAGGGGAGGGGGGGCAATGCAGGGGTTGGAGGAAGCGCGAGGGCTTCTTCTTCAAACATCAGTGTTCTTGTCTCTTGAGTCTCACTTTGATCTTAAGTATGATGTTTTAATCTTAAATATGGGATTAGCACCACTAATCCTTACAATGAGGAGGGAACTAGAGTATGATGAGGATGGCAATATCCTCATAATGTGGAAAATACTCTCGATAAAAATCCATTCTGAGCACGCAACTACTTATGCAAGAAAAATTCGACTTCTAAGTGTTGATTTTGCATGCTATGAAAGTCACAATTGTAGTACAATTTTGAAAAGTGGTATTCAATGAAAATGAGTTACGTACATAGAGTCACATACATGCCACAAATTGTTATCGGCTAGGACACTCCAAGCAAGAAATCAATAGCAACACACAAAGTGCAAAATCATTGAGCTATATATATATATATATATATATATATATATATATATATATATATATATATATATATATATATGAGAGAGAGAGAGAGAGAGAGAGAGAGAGAGAGAGAGAGAGAGTCACAAACTGCTGACGTGTCAAGCTACTGAAGAACGCAGCCAACCTTCAAATCTCGGCAAGGGATCAAAACCCTAAGAAAAAGTAGTAGAAGAAGAAGAAGTTTTACAAACTTACAAAGTTTTGACGGGTGGCCTATTTTTAAAGAAGAGTTTCCACCAACTTACGATGGGGTCAAAGTGACATAAAGGCATTAAAAATAAAGCAGAACACACTCAGAAGACTTTGCACATCAAAATATGATGAAGTGGCACCTGTAGGACGTCTCGAAATTCGCGGCGGATTTCTAGAAAAATCTTGAAATTTTAGGAAAGTGTTTTTTTGGGGTCAGCTTTTCATATTTGATGCTTTTAGGCTTTGGGCCTTTAAGTATGAGCCTTGGGGGCCCTCTCTGGCTCTCTTCAGTGTGCAGATTGCAGAGGAGGTGCTCCCCGGTTGTTGTACTTTGCGAATCAGCAATAATAAAGAAATACCGAAAGGGGCGCCAACATTTGGGGCCAGTGCTCTCTTGGGGTTGAACTTCGCCACTTCTCGTTTCGTGTCGTGCTCTCTCTCTCTCTCTCTCTCTCTCTCTCTCTCTTTCTCTCTCTCTCTCTCCCTTTCAGTTCAATAGTTATTGAAGTGCTAAAAGTTTGTTCAATTTGTTCTTTTCCGTTGGCAGGTGTTCCCCGTATTGTGTGTGTGTGTGTGGGGGGGGGGGGGGGGGGGGGGGGGGAGAGAGAGAGAGAGAGAGAGAGAGAGAGAGATGGAGATGGAGAGACGGAGTCGAGCCAAGACGCACTGGCCCCAAAGATTGGCACCCCCTTTCGGTAATTCTTTAATATTGCTCTTCGCAAAAAACAACTCCCGAGGGTCCAACTCTCTTCGAGACTATGCGTCCAGATGCTCTCCCAAAGAGTGGCCCTCTGGGCACTTATAAACATACAAGGGTTGCTCAAAAGTAGAGCAAAAGCATTACACCGCACCTAAAAACATCTGCCATCAAAAGCTCACTTAGAAACTACCAAAAGCGAGCAATGTAAAACGCGAAAATTTGTAGCGCATGCCGCATCATCATTGCATTGCAAATCACGGATTTTCGTATAGCTGTTACGTCAGCATTGCAGCGCGTTTTACGTAAATCAGTCCCATATATCAAGCTTTTGATATTTTTGGATTAGGCCTCTTTGTCGATGCTCATAAGTTCTTTAAGTTGGTAGGGGTTAGGATTTTTAATCTCTAACCCCCTTTAGGCCCCTCGGCCCATCTTCTTGGTTTAGTTCCTATGGTCCACTTGGCTATTTGTCTTCCAATTGGGCACGCCATGCATCACTTTGTGACACAGTCACTATCATGTTACTCATATATATGGTTCCATAGTGAACATATTTTATGATTCAAAGTTAAGGTCTAATATTGTACATTTTTTTTTTCATACTTTACGTATTGTATTTACGTATCTATTTGCCTTGATAATAGAAGTAATCAGCCAAACGCTCCTGTTCTCGCGGAAAATCAGCACCTTGAACTTGCTATAATCAACAACAAAAAATTGAGCTCGTGAGTGAATGGAGCAGCAACTAGTGCAAAGTTTGGCTACTCTCAATGTGGAGAATAAGATGAACTCATATGTACTACGGAAAATCTGCTCTGAACGCGACAACCCTATGCCTCACGAAGGTCTCCCTCGAGGGATGTTGCAACAACCCTTCATCATCGCATCAAATCACCTTGGGTGCGTCCATGGCGATCTGTTGTAGTTATGGTAGTTACGTACTCCCATGTGTATCTCCCCCCTCCTTTTTTAAAGTGGAGAGGCTCCTCTTTTCTCTAGCCAAGCTTCTTGCATAGTGCCTTGTGTCACGAGGATGTGGCAGTTATTAACCATGTCACAGAGATGTGGCAACTGCTAACCTTGGTTGTTGGTTTCTTTCCAATGGGGTTTATTTTATTTGTTTAAGACCCTCTTTTTGAAGTAGCAAACGGTCGGACATTGTATGGCCAATGTGAACGGTAGATTCACTCGCAGACGGGAAGGGGTCGGCACTGGAATTCGTATGGTAAGAGGATGTCTAGGCTCAGAGCAAGATCATATAGGTCCCCCCGTCGCACTTAGCAAGTTGGTGGATACTAGGAAGTGAACTCAATTAAGGCGTAAAGTCAAGGTGGGACTACCAACCAAAAGTATCCGACAGTTGGGCCACATTGCATTTTTGGATGCGGTCCCAATGAGGATAGATGGTCAGAAGACCAGTGGGAGACCAGTGGGAGCCCAACGGAAGCATCTCCTAAAATTTAGGGAACTGCTATTTTGGGCCACGAAATGTGTTCGCGTCATTACCTCCGGTATGACTAGGGGAACACTTTACAACTCTGCCGCGAAGTCAACTGACGCACCAGTTGAGATATTTTTAGCAGGGAAATCCCAAACTCGGAAACTGGGCGACGTGCCAGCTTGTGAGCGATTCTGCCACTCTGGGAGGCAAAAACGAGCTGCGTATCAACAAAGGGGGCGCCATTTTCAGCCACAGGCGGATTGCAACAGGTACAGAGCTATGGAATGCTTACCTTGCCCTCTATGCACAGTATGGTGACGGGAGTGATGCCCCGCACGCTACATACTGCTCTATTTCTCCCCTACGTGCAGTTATGTGATGCCCCACAAGAGGGCTACTCATTTGACTGATGTACAGTTGTGTGGGTTCATGCTTTTGTGCTGAGGCAAGAGCCTCCTTGAGCAGGAACAGGGGTAGCTAACTGCTGCTCCAAAGCAGGCACTGGTGAGGGTCATAACCTCACCGTACAGGTGCAAAATCAGCGCTGTGTATGCGCTGTAATTTGACTGTTTTTCAGCCATACGGACGCCAGGATCATTGGGAATCGTGCCCCATTGGCAAAGGACAGTTAGGGGACTGTTTGGGGCTGAAAACAGGGCAAAAACCAGTAAATACAGCGTGCTGAATTTACTGTTTTTGGACAGGAATCAGAGGGTATACGACAGTGCAAGCGAGTTCCAGCAGGGGAATTGGTTTCGCGCAAGTTTTGGGGCTGTTATGCTGCCGAAATTGGGCCAAATCAGATGGTATCTAGGTGGATACACGTGAAGGATTCCCAGGACCTTACCTTGTAATTTACCCTCCTAAAGAATAAAGAAATACCGAAAGGGGCGCCAATTTTGGGGCCTACAGGTTGTCGGCGTCTGCTCGGAGCATTCTAGCTTCCGAGCCGTGTGTGTCTTCAAGTGTTAACTCCCGTCGCAGGTTCTCTTTGCAAAGTGCTCTGTGTGTGTGTATAAAGTAAAGAATTTCGGGTGAAAGCCAACGCCTACCGCCCTACGGGCCGGTTACATGGTTCCATCGCCGGGATATCAATCACTCTTTCCTCAAAGAGTGAGCTTGGATTGTTCAGGGTAAAGACACACAGTGCAAGAACGCGGGGATTACACTATGGCCGACAAGGGGAAGGGAATTATGGAAGAGGGTTCCTCTCCAAAGGACAGGCAGGAGATTCCTATGGTTTTTGAGATTGGCGAGAGCTCACGGCCATGTCAGTCTGTACCTCCTGTCAACGTGAATGTCCCTCCAGTAGTACAGGGCTTTATGACAGGGCAACTTGAGGATGATGCGTTTAAGACTCAGTTAGTTGCCGCGGTGAATGTCTTTTCGCAGCTGGTGCAGAATCCGAGGTTTATGGAATTCTTGCAAGCGCCACCAGTGCAACAGCAAAATAGGCAACCTACGCCGCGTACGGAGCTTGTTGAAGCTCAAGCCCAGGTACTTCATGAGGCGCAGGAGGAAAGGGAACACTCGCATGTTGCGGAGTCGGGGGCTCCAAAGCAGATTCCTCCCGTGCTTGAACAGGTGGCTAGAACGCCTATTCCACAGGTTATGCCAGTTCAGCCCGCCACCTTTCAGAGCCAGCATGCTGTCTTGAATGGACAGGGAGTTGGATACCAGGCTATGCACTCAATTTTTCCACCACCCACGGTACATCTTGGGTATTTCGGGGGTGGATCAGTGTTCCAAAGTATGGCTGGTTATGCGTCTGGAAGTCAGCCGTACATGCCAGGAACAGTGTTCGGGGGTATGCAAGGCATCATGCCAAACCCCATGTATGGTACTATCGGCATGCAGCAAGGTTTCCACGGCAACCAGGGCCAGTTTGGGGTGCCACAGGGTCATTTTGGCATGGCTGGTTTTTCTGGACAGCAGCCAGATATCGCACCTCTGACGCAAAATGTGAATGGCCAACACGTGCCGATCATGCCTAGTACAGTGCCCATGTTGCAGACCATTCTGTATGACAATTTGGGGGCACTAGAGAAGCCGAAGGCTTACAAAGAGGGTGGTGCAGCAGTAAAGTTCAGTACCTTCAGTGGTTTCGAGGACAAGACAAAGGCACTCACTTTCCTCCAGCAGTTTGATACAGCTTATGCGGGAGGGAATTTTACAGAGGCCTCGAAGGTGAGGAAAGCTGCCACTTTCTTAAAGGACAATGCGCTTACCTGGTGGACGACATTGTTAATGCAAGGACAGGCACCCGCCACTTGGGTTTACTTCAAGCAAATGTTTGCATCTGCTTGGCTATCAAATGAATTTGAAGCCGATGTCCTGACAGATTGGCACCAGCTTACGGCAGCTTCGTGCAAGAGCTTGTTGGAGTACAATAGGAGGTTTTGTAAAGCATTACTCTCAGTGACCTCCTACAGATTTGTGCCATTGACAGAGCAGATAGAGAAGTATTGTTGTGGGCTGCCTAAAGGGCTTCGCGATTACTGTACAAAGAATAGAGTGGCTACCCTTACTCAACTTATGGAAGTTGCGAACACTGGTCTTGCCCTGTTGAAAGGAGAGGACAGTGGATTTCCGAGCAGTGATAAAGGAGGGCAGCAAAAGAAAAATTCAGCGAAGAAGCCCTTTGTGAAAACGGCTCCTGATGCGTCACAGGGGTCAGAACAAGCCACCGAAGACAAGGAGTCAGCTGGGACTTCTGGAGCGCAGGCAAAGAAACAGAAAAGGAAGCGTTTTGTGCGCAAGTCGCTCGAGGAAAAGAAGGTCCTAATGGCTGAGAACAAATGCTTTATATGCGAGCAGCCTGGTCATATTTCTATCAATTGTCCACAAAGGAAAAGGCCAGCTGACTCAGAGGATAAAGAAGACCAGAAAGGCAAGAAGCCTAAACCCACGGCAGGTTTAGTGCCAGACATGGTGGGTGACAGGCCCAGCACAGATGCAAGTGAGTTATGCAGGGCATGGGGTAAAGTTAGGGATCAGACGGCACTCATCTTCTTTGATCCAGGTGCCAAAGCCAACTTTATCTCACCAGAGTTAGCTATGAAGCTCGGCATCAAAGCTGAAGAGATGGGGTACACAGCAGAGGCAGGGTTGGCATGTCCTGGCCACTCAGAGTGTGTTACTCCCATCATTGGAAACTGCGTCTGCATATTCAGTCGTATGTGGACACTGAAGAGTTTTACATCATGCCGCTGGAAGGTTGTGACGCCTTGTTGGGGATCCCGTGGATGTTCCGAGTGCATGGAGTCTTGGATGCCTACAACAAAAAGATCACTGTACAGCATAGGGGCAAAACTCACATCTTGGATGTAAAGCTTAAAGGAGAGTCATTCCCCATTTATCCGCTTCTGCTATCACTTCTGTAATAAAGAATCATCTTTCTGTGTACTTGATTTTTGCACGTGATGTCTCAGATAGTGATCAGTCAAATTTATCTGTGTTAGATAAAGAAAGGTCAGCATTTTTGCAAAAGTTTAGTGACTGTTTTTCTGATTCATTACCGTCGCAATTGCCGCCAGAGAGACCTGAGGACCATCGGATAGATTTGGTGCCAGGGTGTAGCCCACCAAATAGACCTCCCTACAGGGTTAGTGCGGCGCAGCAGAAAGATTATGGGCCAGGTTGAGGAGTTATTAGAGAAGGTGCTGATTCAGCCTAGTTCTTCACCCTATTGCTCCCCAGTGCTCCTAGTGCAGAAGAAGGATGGCTCATGGCGCATGTGTATTGATTACCGTGCGTTGAATAAGAATACCATCAAGAATAGGTTTCTTATTCCTCGCATTGATGATATTCTCGATCGTTTAGAGGGTGCTGCAATTCTCAGCAGGATAGACCTGAAGAGTGGGTACCATCAGATTCGTATAAGCCCAGAGGATGTGCACAAGACTGCGTTTAGAACGACATTTGGTCTTTATGAGTTTCTAGTGATGCCGTTTGGGCTAACAAATGCTCCTGCCACGTTCAACAGAATGATGGACCGGATTTTCCGCTCGCATCAACAGTTTGTTGGAACATTCTTCGATGACATGATTGTGTATTCGAAGAATGAAGAGGAGCATAGGCGTCACTTGACCATTGTGTTCGAAGAGCTGCGCAGTCACAGGTTACTTGTCAATCCTAAGAAAAGTGAATTCTTCCTTGAAGAGTTCCACTTTCTGGGCCACATAGTCTCAAAGGATGGTGTTAGAATGGATCCCGCAAAGGTCGAAGCTATCAAGACATGGCCAGACTTGAAGACTGTGCACGATGTCAGAAGCTTCTTGGGATTGTGTTCCTACTATAGAAGGTTTATCAGAAATTTTGCAGAGATAGCATCGCCTCTTCACGCATTGCAAAAGAAAGAGGTCACTTTCAGATGGACCCAAAAAGAGATTTCAGCTTTTAGTCTCTTAAAGGAAAAGTTGACTTCAGATCCAGTTATTGTTTTGCCAGATCTCAGGAAGTCATTTGTGGTCCAATGTGACGCGTGTGGCAGTAGCATCGGAGCAGTGCTAATGCAAGATGGACCGGTAGTAGCATATGAAAGCCGAATTTTGCAAGGGCCAGAGAGGACTATGCAAGTCTATGAGAAAGAACTCTTGGCCGTTATTCATGCGCTTTCTAGCTGGAAGCACTACCTCTTAGGTGCTGATTTTGTTGTCCAAACAGATCATCAGACCTTGCGATACTTCTTGACACAGTCAAAGTTATCCGAAAAGCATATGCGATGGGCAAACATTCTTTCCATGTTCCACTTCCAGATTATGCATGTGGAAGGCAAGAAGAATGTTGTGGCTGATGCGTTATCAAGAAAGCCACAAATTTCAGCTGTGTCAATTCCTTATCATCATGAGTTAGATGACATGAAGGGGCAGTATACTGCTGATGAAGATTTTGCAAGGATCTTTGAACAGTTACAAGAGGGGCAACATCACCAGCACTACCTCCTCAGAGATGGTTTTATGATGATGCATGGCAGACTTTGTGTCACTAGGCCACTGCGACATAAGGTCATGGAAGAGAGTCATGTCCCACCGTATGCAGGGCATCGTGGCATTGATGCAACAGTTAAAGCGGTAGAGACGTTCTTCTATTGGCCTACCTTGAGGAGAGATGTGGATGCCTTTGTGCGAGCATGCATAGTTTGCCAAAAGGTCAAGTTTGACAGGCAAAAGGCACCAGGGTTGTTACAACCACTGCCGATTCCGGATAAGCCATGGGAAAGCATTGCTATGGACTTTATCTTTGATCTTCCAAGAACGCCAACAGGGAATGATGGTATATGGACCATTATCTGCAGGTTCAGCAAGGAAGCCCATTTTATCCCGGTCAGGAAGAAGATAAAATCTGATCAGATGGCATGCTTGTTCATGTACAATGTGTTCAAGTACCATGGTATGCCACAATCGATTATCAGTGATCGTGATCCTCGCATGACCAGTTTGTTCTGGAGAGGATTGTTTGAGAACATGGGTACTACGCTCAAGTTCTCGTCTTCCTTTCATCCACAAATTGATGGACAGTCAGAAGAGGCCAATTCTAGTGTCTTAGATCTGTTGAAATGCTATGTGTCAGATAATAAGGGCAAGTGGGAACAGTATTTGCCTATGCTTGAGTATGCGTACAATAATACGGTGCATTCTTTTACTGGCAAAGCACCTTTTGAAATTGTTGACGGCGGCAAAAAGGTTCCTCCCATTTTGCACACAAAGGACAAGATCTTTGAGGCAGATCGATATGTTGAGAACATGGATGAGATGTATAAGAAGGTTAAAGTTGCCTTGGAGAAGACTCAGGCAAAACAGAAAAAGGCTGCTGATCGTCACCGTCGTGAATTACTACTATCACCTGGTGATTGGGTTTTCTTAAGGTTCGAAAAGGCAAGGTTAAAGAAGATGAAGGGCAAGGAACGGCTGTTTCCTAAGCTCAGCATGCGTTACTATGGGCCTTTTCAAGTGCTTGACAAGATCAGCGATGTGGCTTACAGACTGAAATTGCCTGATGCGTGGAAGATTCATAATGCGTTTCACGTGAGTCTTCTAAGACCCTTCGTGGGTGATGTGCCAGAAGATATGCCAGTTGAGGATCAGCCAGAAGTTGAGGAACTTGATGAGATCCTTGTACCTGAGCAAGTTTTGGCACATAAGGACAGAAAAGTTAAAGGACAAGTTGCAAGACGCTATTTGGTGAAGTTCAAGAACTATCCGCCTATGGATGCAAAGTGGATGGAAGAGCATGAACTGTCAGAGTCACCAAATGTATTGCAGCTTTACCTTGAAGCCTTTGGGTTACAGCCTACTTATGCCCCAACCCAACGTGTGCAAAGGAGGGGTAATGATAGAGCTAGTACATCAAATGTACATATGAATTCAGTGCCATAGATGGAAATGGCAAAAGTATGAAGGCCTCATTAAGTCATTTGTATCTAGGTATGTTACGACCTTTCTTGCGGATACATGCGATGATAAAAGAGTGTTAATAGCACAAGATCATCAGTGGCGTGTATTTATGGTATGCAATCGAGGACGTTTGCGATTTCAAGAGGGGGGTATGTCACGAGGACGTGGCAGTTATTAACCATGTCACAGAGATGTGGCAACTGCTAACCTTGGTTGTTGGTTTCTTTCCAATGGGGTTTATTTTATTTGTTTAAGACCCTCTTTTTGAAGTAGCAAACGGTCGGACATTGTATGGCCAATGTGAACGGTAGATTCACCCGCAGATGGGAAGGGGTCGGCACTGGAATTCGTATGGTAAGAGGATGTCTAGGCTCAGAGCAAGATCATGTAGGTCCCCCCGTCGTACTTAGCAAGTTGGTGGATACTAGGAAGTGAACTCAATTAAGGCGTAAAGTCAAGGTGGGACTACCAACCAAAAGTATCCGACAGTTGGGCCACATTGCATTTTTGGATGCGGTCCCAATGAGGATAGATGGTCAGAAGACCAGTGGGAGCCCAACGGAAGCATCTCCTAAAATTTAGGGAACTGCTATTTTGGGCCACGAAATGTGTTCGCGTCATTACCTTCGGTATGACTAGGGGAACACTTTACAACTCTGCCGCGAAGTCAACTGACGCACCAGTTGAGATATTTTTAGCAGGGAAAGCCCAAACTCGGAAACTGGGCGACGTGTCAGCTTGTGAGCGATTCTGCCACTCTGGGAGGCAAAAACGAGCTGCATATCAACAAAGGGGGCGCCATTTTCAGCCACAGGCGGATTGCAACAGGTACAGAGCTATGGAATGCTTACCTTGCACTCTATGCACAGTATGGTGACGGGAGTGATGCCCCGCACGCTACATACTGCTCTCTTTCTCCCCTACGTGCAGTTATGTGATGCCCCACAAGAGGGCTACTCATTTGACTGATGTACAGTTGTGTGGGTTCATGCTTTTGTGCTGAGGCAAGAGCCTCCTTGAGCAGGAACAGGGGTAGCTAACTGTTGCTCCAAAGCAGGCACTGGTGAGGGTCATAACCTCACCGTACAGGTGCAAAATCAGCGCTGTGTATGCGTTGTAATTTGACTGTTTTTCAGCCACACGGACGCCAGGATCATTGGGAATCGTGCCCCACTGACAAAGGACAGTTAGGGGACTGTTTGGGGCTGAAAACAGGGCAAAAACCAGTAAATACAGCGTGCTGAATTTACTGTTTTTGGACAGGAATCAGAGGGTATACGACAGTGCAAGCGAGTTCCAGCAGGGGAATTGGTTTCGCGCAAGTTTTGGGGTTGTTATGCTGCCGAAATTTGGCCAAATCAGATGGTATCTAGGTGGATACACGTGAAGGATTCCCAGGACCTTACCTTGTAATTTACCCTCCTAAAGAATAAAGAAATACCGAAAGGGGCGCCAATTTTGGGGCCTACAGGTTGTCGGCGTCTGCTCGGAGCATTCTAGCTTCCGAGCCGTGTGTGAGTTGAAGTGTTAATTCCCATTACAGGTTCTCTTTGCAAAGTGCTCTGTGTGTGTGTATAAAGTAAAGAATTTCGGGTGAAAGCCAACGCCTACCGCCCTACGGGCCGGTTACAGCCTTGCCATCTACTTCGGTAGGGGTGCCAGTCTTCTCCAAGATACCGGTGATGCGGATGTTGACGTAGTGGCTTGCCTCATCTTCTCCTCCTCTATGTGTGTGCATAATTTGTTGTTTCTCTCTTTGTGATTCTTCCGGTTCCTCTTTGTGGAGTTTTTTCTTCACCACCTCTAGGTATCCATCCTTCTCGGCTTCAATCTTCTTCTCTATGCTTATGGTGTTTGCCTTGGTGAGCTTTTCCTTAATGGTGCATGTATCCAATTCAGGGATTTCTCCCTTCTTCTCTTCATTGCAGGTCTTGTAGAGGCGCCACCTACCTCTGAGGAGGTCAAATCTGCTATCTTATCACCTCCTCTCATGTCCAATCCTTCTTTTTCTTCCACTCCTCTTGTGCTTGCTTGTATTGTTCCTCCCATGCGTTCTTCAAGCTCTCCTTCTCCTGAAGGGAGCGAATTAGGCCAAGAACCTTCCGCTCGTCGTGATCACTTCGCGCATGAGGCGAGCTCCTTGAACTTGGCTTTGAGTTTGTTGAGACGAGTAGAGTCGGTGGGGACCATGAGAGGGGGGGGCCTTCATTGGGTACCCTTATCCTACTGGATGTTGTAGGAGCATTCATGAGATCTAAAGGCATCACCAAATACTCGTACAACCTCTCGAGGGTGATAGAAACTCAATTCGTTGGTTTCATAAAGTACGTTCAAACCATGAATGATACTCTATACAAACTCGCACCTACTCTTGGGCACTGGCGACGTGAGTAGGGATGTCATAGTTGTTGGCGAGGCTATGCATGGTGAAGGTGGATAATGTTATTCTCTTGTTTGGACAAGCAGTGAAGTTAAGGTGTCACGTGCGCACTTCACTTGCGCTACGTGGACATGCTTTTGCTACAGTCTAGCATGAGTCATTAGCTTAGGACTGAGCCGGGCACTTTGTGAGCCTCACGACATGCATGCATGATCAGCGTTTTCAGCCCAAGACAGCAAGCGTGTTCATCTCGAAGCGCCAACAGATTTCAGCCTAGCCTCGTCGTGGTTGGAGATCCCTTGCCATCAAGATCGCTAGCAGATTCCAGCATTCAGCCTTAGCGTCGTCGTCGTCGGACACAGTAGCCCAACACCTAGTACCCCTTGTGTGCCTTGGTTCGGCATAAGAATCCACAAAACCCATCAGAACCCCGTCATCGACATCATCTTTGTGACCAGCAGTACCCCGTCGCCGACATCATCATCGTCGACATAGAACCAGAGATACCCTGTCGTTGACGTCATCATCGTCGACACAAAACCCATCAGTACCTCGTCGTTGACATCATCATCGTCGACACAAAACCCATCAGTACCTCGTCGTTGACATCATCGTCGTCGACATAGAACCTGCAATACCTCGTCGTCGTCGTCATCGTCGTCCACATGGACCCATCAGTACCTCGTCGTCGTCGTCGTCATCGTTGTCGACATAGAAGTTAGAACCCCGCAATACCCCTGAGTACCCATCAGTACCTCAACAACCATCATAACCTTTAGTACCCATTAGTAGCATCAATACCTATTAACATTAAGCATCTCAGCATTTAGTCATTGTATCAACATTGTGCAAGAATAAAGAAAGTACTTGCTCTGGCAACAAAGCCAGGGGGCCCTTGAGGGTTTGAGACCCGTCATTCAATGTCGTCTTCTCTCTCTCTCTCTCTCTTGTGTGTCTCTCTTTCTTTCAATTCAGTTCAATTCTTTCAAGTGAAGTAAAGTGTCCCTTTATTTTGTGCGGAGTACTAGATCCGAGCTATATCCTTAAACACTTCCGTTGCACCTGGCATAAGGTTAGAGAGTGTGAAGTTTTCAGCTTTGTGCTACTTTGGTTATGTTTTGCCTTTGCTAGATAGGTACGTAGTAGTATTCAATTCTAGTCTCTAGCTTACATTAGGATTTAAGATTTTTTCTTTTAGAAGTTGTCGTGTAAATTCTGAATTCTAGGATTAATTATTTGTGACGTCTTATCCTTGTTTGTTTAAAGTTGAGTACCTCTTTCAAGTTTTAGTCAAGTAAGCTTCTTTAACTTATTTTGCTTATCCCTCTTCTAAAAGCATTTTTAAGTGAATATTGGTTTGGTTTTATCTAGTTTTTTTTAGTAACAAATAAAATGTGATTTAGTTTGTTCTTTATTTGTTTCTTGTGTCACTTGCTTTTGTATTTTTTTGAGTGGTTTAGCCTCTCTTATAATTCGTAAGTTCAGACTTTTCTGACCTTATGAAGGTATATGCTTTCTCGACACGTGTGTTTTTTGGTGGTGGGGTGTGAAGGGGTGCTAGGGGTGGGCTAAGAGATCTGAATATAGTTTTCGAGGGTGAAATGGGCCTTTGAAAAAAATTCTATCTTCAGCAACACTCGAGCAACATCGGATTCAACCACAAAATTAATATAGTGTGGAGGTTAGTATCCTACAAAGCTTCAATTAGCTAGATGTGGGAGAACGAAAGGGATGGAGGGGGCAATCTGTACAATAGTCCACGTATTACTAAATGTAGGAGAGATTACAAAGGTGTTATAGATGAGAAGATTGATTTGTTTCAAAAGCTCGTGCTATTGATGTATTGTGGGGGCTTACTTTTCGTGGTTATTTGATGCTTTTTTTCTTTGCTAGGGCTTCAAACACAGAATCTATGGCAACAACTCTCTCTCTTACTCGTGACTTGCTGCAGCATAAGGTGCCCTTTTATTTATCCTTTTCTGAGCAATCTTATACAACTGGAAGGTATCTGCTTGAAGCTGAGCTTATTTAAATGCTATTTTACAGGCTGCAGGCAATGAAGCTTTTCAGGCTGGTAGACATGCTGAAGCAGTAGAGCAGTACACTGCTGCTTTGTCTTACAACAGCGAATCCCGTCCATACAATGCGGTGTGCTTTTGTAACCGTGCTGCTGCGTCTCAAGCCTTGGGGCACATTGCAGATGCTATAGCAGACTGTGGCAGAGCGATTGTCTTGGATTCATCATATGCTAAGGTTTTTGCTGTAAATATGTGTTCATGTATATTTCATTGTCATTGTTTGGATTCTTTAGTCATAAAATTCGATGCTAGAACGTATAAGAGCGGAAGGGTGTAGAATGTTCTTGTTCAGGAGAGGTTCCTATGTGCCTTTCTACTATGGGTCACAGATGGTGTTAATGGATGAGCCTAATTTTACATGTATGGACGATGAACCTCTTGTTCACTATGTGTGGACGATGAACCTCTTGTATGGTCAAGTGCATGAAAAAATAGAGCAATGGCAAGGACTCTCACGAGTTGCTCTACCCAATCTAACCATGGTGGCCTGGATATGTTGTCGCATCAAGAACGTCATGAAGAGGCTCCACCAGTGGGCAAGATCTGTTTGCTGGCATCATAGAGCCCATGAACCATCCCGACACTGCACTCCCTGCCTCTTCCACCACAATCTCCTTTTCCGTTGTCCAATCCCATGGATGCAATGATAAGGACGATAATAAAGATGATGATGTGGCGGAATGAAGGTTGAGACAAGATTGACAGAATGAATCATGTCGTAGATATGGGGAATGACAATGCTTGGCTTTAGAAAAGATATTTGGCTGCCGAGAAATCTCGTTCAGAAATTGAAGCCAACAAGTAGGCTCCAAGAGAAGCGCATTTGTATAATCTCTTAGCTCTAAGCGAAGCAGGTTTTTTCAATCCATTGGTATTGTAGAACGAGTTCAAGACTACACCTTCCTGCTTGACTGTGCGTATGGTCGTCGATTTCCCAGGGTGCTAGTTGGTTTTCCCTGTTGATAGGATGACCATGGTCGAAGCACACTCGGGCCCTACATGATTAGGGGATTCATCTATTGAAACCTCTCCAGCTCAGCCACCCCAAAGTGCGGATGTCATGAACTGCTTGAGTGGTGGAAGCTGCTGACTCCCTCCTGTGCTCTGTGGTCTCGATTCAGCCTATCCTACAAGAGGCACCTTCAGCTCAACCTACAGATACTCAACCGACAGATACTGGGATTAACCACTCAATCCCCCTGTGTCTTAACCTACCCATTCAAGCCAACCTGACGAGTCCAAAGCTTAAAGTCTATCCATAAAGTGGGAGTCTGAGGATTAGGAATGAAAGGTAGAACCTCTCGTGCTCTAATATACAACCAACCAGCCATCGCTGCAGCAAGAAGTCACCCTTGTTTGATGCGCTCGAGATGTCCCTTCTCATATAAAGCCACCTTTGAAATCCTCTATTACACCTTTTGACGATCTGTCCATAGGAACACTACGAGGACTTCCACATTGATCACAGACTCCTGCCCCAGAATGTGTCCATTCTTACTAAAGCAGTTGCTAGCTGTGAAGAAGAGCTTCCTCCCATCCTACCGAGGTCGCGGTCAAGGAAGCCAACCTTGGCACACGTGAAGACTCGAAACCCGTTCTCGTGGTTGCTTGACGACGGGATCATCCTTTGCTATTCTCATACTGTAGCAGGGCTACAGTGTCACCTGCACAGGACAGATGGTTAATTACAGTTGGTCTGGAGTTCATAGTACATACTGGACGGACTCTCGCCTGGCCAGTGAGTGACACATGGCGGTGATACAGGTGGTGATCTAGTGGACACCGTGGCCAGATCACCACCACCACAATTTGGAGATAGACTCAATTGGAATGGGATATATTGCTAGCTGTTTGTGGCTCTTTATAATGACATATGTTTGTAGTTGGTTTTGGTTGTCGGACACATAATCCTTTTTCTATAGTCTAGCGTCTTGAGTCTCAAGTCTTGAGTCCATCACCGCACATCTGCACCTTCCCTGCATATTGGAGCCTTGACATCCCCATTGTACCTGTGAGTCGTGGGCTTGGAGCTGTGTGTGCTGCCAGCCAGAGTCTGTATGGTTCTATGAGTTTGTTGAGTTGTTCCCGCGAGTTTTGAGTCTGTTGTTGTGCTTTGATATGCTGTTCCATTGCTATGTGGTATTTATCTTGATTTTGGAGTGAAGTTTGACGCATATTGCACTGAGGAGCACCCACAGTAGAGAGCACGACACACTTCTCCCGCTTTAGGTGCTCTCATTTTTGGCACGGCCGGTGGACCTCAACTGACGTCTCACTCCACTCCATTGACCATACATGGGTGAGGAGCTAGCTGGTTGAACCCCTTGCTTGGTCTACTGTCACGAGGACGTGGCTGTTATTAACCATGTCACAGAGATGTGGCAATTGCTAACCTTGGTTGTTGGTTTCTTTCCAATGGGGTTTATTTTATTTGTTTTGAGACCCTCTTTTTGAAGTAGCAAACGGTCGGACATTGTATGGCCAATGTGAACGGTATATTCACCCGCAGACGGGAAGTGGTCGGCACTGGAATTCGTATGGTAAGAGGATGTCTAGGCTCAGAGCAAGATCATATAGGTCCCCCCGTCGCACTTAGCAAGTTGGTGGATACTAGGAAGTGAACTCAATTAAGGCGTAAAGTCAAGGTGGGACTACCAACAAAAAGTATCCGACAGTTGGGCCACATTGCACTTTTGGATGCGGTCCCAATGAGGATAGATGGTCAGAAGACCAGTGGGAACCCAACGGAAGCATCTCCTAAAATTTAGGGAACTGCTATTTTGGGCCGCAAAATGTGTTCGCGTCATTACCTCCGGTATGACTAGCGGAACACTTTATAACTCTGCCGCGAAGTCAACTGACGCGTCGGTTGGGATATTTTTAAGTGGCGAACCCGAAACGGGAAAATGCTTGAAAATGCGCCAAGTGTCACATTTTCGTGAACTTTCCTCTTGCAGAAAAATGGGCGCTGATTTTTATGCTGGGAGAGGCCTCATTTCAGCTTTTGTCATAGGTTAAGAGCTATGGAGTGCTTCCTTTCCCTCTCATGTACAGTGTGGTGCTAGGAGTGATGCCCTGCACACTACACACTGCTCTCTCTCTCCCCTACGTGCAGTTATGTGATGCCCCACAAGAGGGCTACTCATTTGACTGATGTACAGTTGTGTGGGTTCATGCTTTTGTGCTGAGGCAAGAGCCTCCTTGAGCAGGACCAGGGGTAGCTAACTGCTGCTCCAAAGCAGGCACTGGTGAGGGTCATAACCTCACCGTACAGGTGCAAAATCAGCGCTGTGTATGCGCTGTAAATTCACTGTTTTTCAGCCATACGGACGCCAGGACCATTGGGAATCGTGCCCCACTGGCAGAGGACAGTTAGGGGACTGTTTGGGGCTGAAAACAGGGCAAAAACCAGTAAATACAGCATGCTGAATTTACTGTTTTTGGACAGGAATCAGAGGATATACGACAGTGCAAGCGAGTTCCAGCAGGGGAATTGGTTTCGCGCAAGTTTTGGGGCTGTTATGTTGCCGAAATTTGGCCAAATCAAATGGTATCTAGGTGGATACACGTGAAGGATTCCCAGGACCTTACCTTGTAATTTACCCTCCTAAAGAATAAAGAAATACCGAAAGGGGCGCCGATTTTGGGGCCTACAGGGTGTCTGCGTCTGCTCGGAGCATTCTAGCTTCCGCGCCGTGTGTGTCTTCAAGTGTTAACTCCCGTCGCAGGTTCTCTTTGCAAAGTGCTCTGTGTGTGTATATAAAGTAAAGAATTTCGGGTGAAAGCCAACGCCTACCGTCCTACGGCCAGTTTCATGGTTCCATTGCCTGGATATCAATCACTTTTTCCTCAAAGAGTGAGCCTGGATTGTTCAGGGTAAAGACACACAGTGCAAGAACGCGGGGATTACACTATGGCCGACAAGGGGAAGGGAATTATGGAAGAGGGTTCCTCTCCAAAGGACAGGCAGGAGATTCCTATGGTTTTTGAGATTGGCGAGAGCTCACGGCCACGTCAGTCTGTACCTCCTGTCAACGTGAATGTCCCTCCAGTAGTACAGGGCTTTATGACAGGGCAACTTGAGGATGATGCGTTTAAGACTCAGTTAGTTGCCGCGGTGAATGTCTTTTCGCAGCTGGTGCAGAATCCGAGGTTTATGGAATTCTTGCAAGCGCCACCAGTGCAACAGCAAAATAGGCAACCTACGCCGCGTACGGAGCTTGTTGAAGCTCAAGCCCAGGTACTTCATGAGGCGCAGGAGGAAAGGGAACACTCGCATGTTGCGGAGTCGGGGGCTCCAAAGCAGGTTCCTCCCGTGCTTGAACAGGTGGCTAGAACGCCTATTCCACAGGTTATGCCAGTTCAGCCCGCCACCTTTCAGAGCCAGCATGCTGTCTTGAATGGACAGGGAGCTGGATACCAGGCTATGCACTCAGTTTTTCCACCACCCACGGTACATCTTGGGTATTTCGGAGGTGGATCAGTGTTCCAAAGTATGGCTGGTTATGCGTCTGGAAGTCAGCCGTACATGCCAGGAACAGTGTTCGGGGATATGCAAGGCATCATGCCAAACCCCATGTATGGTACTATCGGCATGCAGCAAGGTTTCCACGGCAACCAGGGCCAGTTTGGGGTGCCACAGGGTCATTTTGGCATGGCTGGTTTTTCTGGACAGCAGCCAGATATCGCACCTCTGACGCAAATTGTGAATGGCCAACACGTGCCGATCATGCCTAGTACAGTGCCCATGTTGCAGACCATTCCGTATGACAATTTGGGGGCACTAGAGAAGCCGAAGGCTTACAAAGAAGGTGGTGCAGCAGTAAAGTTCAGTACCTTCAGTGGTTTCGAGGATAAGACAAAGGCCCTCACTTTCCTCTAGTAGTTTGATACAGCTTATGCGGGAGGGAATTTTACAGAGGCCTCGAAGGTGAGGAAAGCTGCCACTTTTTTAAAGGCCAATGCGCTTACATGGTGGACGACATTGTTAATGCAAGGACAGGCACCCGCCACTTGGGTTTACTTCAAGCAAATGTTTGCATCTGCCTGGCAATCAAATGAATTTGAAGCCGATGTCCTGACAGATTGGCACCAGCTTACTGCAGCTTCGTGCAAGAGCTTGTTGGAGTACAATAGGAGGTTTTGTAAAGCATTACTCTCAGTGACCTCCTACAGATTTGTGCCATTGACAGAGCAGATAGAGAAGTATTGTTGTGGGCTGCCTAAAGGGCTTCGCGATTACTGTACAAAGAATAGAGTGGCTACCCTTACTCAGCTTATGGAAGTTGCGAACACTGGTCTTGCCCTGTTGAAAGGAGAAGACAGTGGATTTCCGAGCAGTGACAAAGGAGGGCAGCAAAAGAAAAATTCAGCGAAGAAGTCCTTTGTGAAAACGGCTCCTGATGCGTCACAGGGGTCAGAACAAGCCACCGAAGACAAGGAGTCAGCTGGGACTTCTGGAGCGCAGGCAAAGAAACAGAAAAGGAAGCGTTTTGTGCGCAAGTCGCTCGAGGAAAAGAAGGTCCTAATGGCTGAGAACAAATGCTTTATATGCGAGCAGCCTGGTCATATTTCTATCAATTGTCCACAAAGGAAAAGGCCAACTGACTCAGAGGATAAAGAAGACCAGAAAGGCAAGAAGCCTAAACCCACGGCAGGTTTAGTGCCAGACATGGTGGGTGACAGGCCCAGCACAGATGCAAGTGAGTTATGCAGGGCATGGGGTAAAGTTAGGGATCAGACGGCACTCATCTTCTTTGATCCAGGTGCCAAAGCCAACTTTATCTCACCAGAGTTAGCTATGAAGCTCGGCATCAAAGCTGAAGAGATGGGGTACACAGCAGAGGCAGGGTTGGCATGTCCTTGCCACTCAGAGTGTGTTACTCCCATCATTGGAAACTGCGTCTGCATATTCAGTCGTATGTGGACACTGAAGAGTTTTACATCATGCCGTTGGAAGGTTGTGACGCCTTGTTGGGGATCCCGTGGATGTTCCGAGTGCATGGAGTCTTGGATGTCTACAACAAAAAGATCACTGTACAGCATAGGGGCAAAACTCACATCTTGGATGTAAAGCTTAAAGGAGAGTCAGTCCCCATTGTATCTGCTTCTGCTATCACTTCTGTTATAAAGAATCATCTTTCTGTGTACTTGATTTTTGCACGTGATGTCTCAGATAGTGATCAGTCAAATTTATCTGTGTTAGATAAAGAAAGGTCAGCATTTTTGCAAAAGTTTAGTGACTGTTTTTCTGATTCATTACCGTCGCAATTGCCGCCAGAGAGACCTGAGGACCATCGGATAGATTTGGTGCCAGGGTGTAGCCCACCAAATAGACCTCCCTACAGGGTTAGTGCGGCGCAGCAGAAAGATTATGGGCCAGGTTGAGGAGTTATTAGAGAAGGTGCTGATTCAGCCTAGTTCTTCACCCTATTGCTCCCCAGTGCTCCTAGTGCAGAAGAAGGATGGCTCATGGCGCATGTGTATTGATTACCGTGCGTTGAATAAGAATACCATCAAGAATAGGTTTCTTATTCCTCGCATTGATGATATTCTCGATCGTTTAGAGGGTGCTGCAATTTTCAGCAGGATAGACCTTAAGAGTGGATACCATCAGATTCGTATAAGGCCAGAGGATGTGCACAAGACTGCGTTTAGAACGACATTTGGTCTTTATGAGTTTCTAGTGATGCCGTTTGGGCTAACAAATGCTCCTGCCACGTTCAACAGAATGATGGACCGGATTTTCCGCTCGCATCAACAGTTTGTTGGAACATTCTTCGATGACATGATTGTGTATTCGAAGAATGAAATCGTGTATTCGAAGAATGAAGAGGAGCATAGGCGTCACTTGACCATTGTGTTCGAAGAGCTGCACAGTCATAGGTTACTTGTCAATCCTAAGAAAAGTGAATTCTTCCTCGAAGATATCCACTTTCTGGGCCACATAGTCTCAAAGGATGGTGTTAGAATGGATCCCGCAAAGGTCGAAGCTATCAAGACATGGCCAGACTTGAAGACTGTGCACGATGTCAGAAGCTTCTTGGGATTGTGTTCGTACTATAGAAGGTTTATCAGAAATTTTGCAGAGATAGCATCGCCTCTTCACGCATTGCAAAAGAAAGAGGTCACTTTCAGATGGACCCAAAAAGAGATTTCAGCTTTTAGTCTCTTAAAGGAAAAGTTGACTTCAGATCCAGTTATTGTTTTGCCAGATCTGAGGAAGTCATTTGTGGTCCAGTGTGACGCGTGTGGCAGTAGCATCGGAGCAGTGCTAATGCAAGATGGACGGGTAGTAGCCTATGAAAGCCGAATTTTGCAAGGGCCAAAGAGGACTATGCAAGTCTATGAAAAAGAGCTCTTGGCCGTTATTCATGTGCTTTCTAGCTGGAAGCACTACCTCTTAGGTGCTGATTTTGTTGTCCAAACATATCATCAGACCTTGCGATACTTCTTGACACAGTCAAAGTTATCCGAAAAGCATATGCGATGGGCAAACATTCTTTCCATGTTTCACTTCCAGATTATGCATGTGGAAGGCAAGAAGAATGTTGTGGCTGATGCGTTATCAAGAAAGCCACAAATTTCAGCTGTGTCAATTCCTTATCATCATGAGTTAGATGACATGAAGGAACAGTATACTGCTGATGAAGATTTTGCAAGGATCTTTGAACAGTTACAAGAGGGGCAACATCACCAGCACTACCTCCTCAGAGATGGTTTTATGATGATGCATGGCAGACTTTGTGTCACTAGGCCACTGCGACATAAGGTCATGGAAGAGAGTCATGTCCCACCGTATGCAGGGCATCGTGGCATTGATGCAACAGTTAAAGCGGTAGAGACGTTCTTCTATTGGCCTACCTTGAGGAGAGATGTGGATGACTGTGCGAGCATGCATAGTTTGCCAAAAGGTCAAGTTTGACAGGCAAAAGGCACCAGGGTTGTTACAACCACTCCCGATTCCGGATAAGCCATGGGAAAGCATTGCTATGGACTTTATCTTTGATCTGCCAAGGACACCAACAGGGAATGATGGTATATGGGCCATTATCTGCAGGTTCAGCAAGGAAGCCCATTATATCCCTGTCAGGAAGAAGATAAAATCTGATCAGATGGCACGCTTGTTCATGTACAATGTGTTTAAGTACCATGGTATGCCACAATCGATTATCAGTGATCGTGATCCTCGCATGACCAGTTTGCTCTGGAAAGGATTGTTTGAGAACATGGGTACTATGCTCAAGTTCTCGTCTTCGTTTCATCCACAAACTGATGGACAGTCAGAAGAGGCCAATTCTAGTGTCTTAGATCTGCTGAAATGCTATGTGTCAGATAATAAGGGCAAGTGGGAACAGTATTTGCCTATGCTTGAGTATGCGTACAATAATACGGTGCATTCGTGTACTGGCAAAGCACCTTTTGAAATTGTTGAAGGCGGCAAAAAGGTTCCTCCCATTTTGCACACAAAGGACAAGATCTTTGAGGCAGATCGATATGTTGAGAACATGGATGAGATGTATAAGAAGATTAAAGTTGCGAACAATCAATCCTAAAAGCAAGTGAAAAAGCGCAAGAAGGGGATTGACTACCTTGGTTATTTGGACCGTCAATCTTCTTTTGAATCTGCAAGAAAGCAGAAGAAGCGTGTACGCTTTGGAGGACTACCTAGTTCTTCTTCTTCCTCTTCTTCTGAAGTTCTTCTAGCTCTTCTAACTCCAGCGAGGAGGACAGAAAAGGCAAAAAGCGAAGCAAAAAGCAAAGCTTTGGAAAGGGTAAGAAAAAGGCAAAGAAACCGAGACTCCGCCCAGTTTCTGACAGTTCTATAGAGGAGTGATCAGTTTGGACACTGATGACCATATGTTTTATGCAAAGAAGAAGCACTTTTATAGAGCCAACCAATATGACTTCCTCGAAGATAAAAGCAAGATAGCAAAAGAATGCAAAGAAGGTGGACAATCGAGAAAATTTGAGTCCTTTTTTGGATTCCGAGATGCTTCGAGGGCTTTGGCCTTCATACAGTAGTTTGACATAGCCTTCTTTGGAGGGCATTACTCAGAGCACTCCATGATTAGGAGGGCTGCATCTTTTCTAAAAGGGAATGCTCAAACATGGTGGTCCACTCTTCTTCTGAGGAAAGAAGCTCCAGTCAATTGGTTGAAATTCAAAAGGCTCTTTATTTCTTCTTGGCTGACCCGAGAGTGCGAACGGGATATACGAACCGCTTGGAATCATCTCCGGATGACCAAGCGAGATTCTCTGGACGCTTATTGCAAGAGGTTTTGGACTCTTTTCTACCAACCTCTTCATTTAAGAAGGTCTCTTTTAAGGAACAGATTGAGCGGTTTTGTTGCGGACTCCCTACAAAGATCCGAGACTACTACCCGGAACAAAAGTCAAATTCTATTCAAGAATTAATGGGTCATGAGAAACGGGGTTTCTCAATACATTCGGGAAATTTGACTTACCCCATTAATGAGATCTTGACTCAGAGAACCCGACAGACCTCCAATAATGGAAGTAGAGAGGGGAAGTGTTTTGCTTGCGGGGAACATGGGCACATCTCCGCAAAGTGCACCAAAAAGGCACAGCAAGAACAAACCGAAGACATGCCAGAGAGTTCTAGAGCAACTGAGGAACGTGGTAGAAAAGGCAAGATGAAAGCAGGACTGGTACCAGATTGCATGGGTACTGACCCAAGCGTGATTGATGAGAGTACAGAACTTTGTTGAGCTTGGGGCAAAGTGAAAGATCAAAGAAGCTCTGATTTTCTTCGATGGAGGAGCCAAGGCAAACTTCATTTCACCTGAATTGGTGACGCGGCTCGAGATTACACCCGACAGGATGGGACCACCAGCAGAGGCAGTTCTAGCGGCACCGGGAGAGGATGTAGCCATTACACCTGTCATTGGCAAACTTTGGTTGCTTTGTCCGGGGTATTTAGGGCACGATGACTTCTACATCATGCCTTTGGAAGGCTGCGACATCCTCCTAGGAGTCCCTTGGTACCATAAGAACAACGCGTGGTCGATTATCGAGCAAAGAGAGCAACGTTGACGAATGAAAAGGGCCGAAAAATTGTTTTTGATGTAAAACTGAAGAGTGAGTCCGTCCCTATCGTACCCGCTTCGGCCATTTCCAAATTAATGAAATCTAGTCTCTTTGTTTATTCGATCTACTTGAAAGAGTTAAATGATGAACACAAAACGAACATGTCTGAACTTGATAAAGAACGCCAAGATTTTCTCCACACACATGCTGACTGCTTCTTTGAGGGCTTGCCAGGCAAGTTGCCCCCATCTGGTCGTGAGGATCACACCATTGATCTAATTCTTGGAAGCACACCACCAAACCGGCCAGGCTTACCGTGTTAGCCGAGGCCAGAATGAAGAGATCATGAACCAAGCGAAAGACCTTCTGGAAAAGGTCCAGCCGAGTACTTCACCCTATTGCTCTTTGATGTTGTTGGTGTTAAAGAAAGACGGATCTTGGAGAATGTGCATTGATTATAGAGCTCTCAATAAAATCACTATCAAAACGAGATTTCCGATTCCAAGGATCGATGATATTCTTGACCGACTTCAAGGATCCCTTGTTTCAGCAGGATTGATTTGAAAAGCAGATATGATTAGATCCGAATCGCTCTGGGAGATGTCTACAAGACAACCTTTCGGACAAGCTTTGGTTTATATGAATTTTTGGTGATGCCGTTTTGCCCTATCAATGCTTCAACGACTTTCAACCGAATGATGGATAGGATTTTCTGAGAGTATAGATCTTTGTCGCCACTTTCTTTGATGACATTATAGTTTTCTCCAAGGATGAAGCAACACATCGTCACCATCTGCTACAGGTCTTTCAAGCATTGCGTGATCACAAGTTAGTTTTAACTTATCAATGCCAAAAAGAGTGAATTTTTATTACCGGAGATACACTTTTTGGGACACTTCGTCTCAGCAACAACAGGAGTACAGATGGACCCGACCAAGATTGACACTATTCGTGATTGGCCAGATTTGAAGAATGTTCATGAAGTTAGAAGCTTCTTGGGCTTGTGTCCTCACTATCGGTGGTTCATTCGAAAGTTTGCAGAGGTAGCTTCCCCTTTGCACATTCTAACCCAGAAAGGAGTCCCTTTCTCGTGGGGATTGACAAAGGTGATTGCCTTTCAGACATTGAAAGAGAAATCGACTACTGGACTAGTGTTGACTTTGCCGGAATTGCAAAAGTCATTTGAAGTATATTCTGATGCTTGTGGTCGTAGTCTGGGAGCGGTCTTAATGCAAGAAGGCCATGTGATTGCCTATGAAAGCCGATTGTTTCCCATGCCAGAACTGATAGCACAGATTTATGAGAAAGAGCTTTTGGCAGTGATCCATGCTCTTACTCAGTGGCGACATTACCTACTCAAAGCCGATTTTACGGTCTTGACTGATCATCAGAGTTTATGCTACTTCTTGTCACCGAAGCAGCTTTCGGAAAAGCAGACGTGGTGGGCTAATATCTTGTCACAATTTCACTTTTAGATTGTCCATGTTTAGGGACAAGAAAACTAGGTGGCAGATGCTTTGTCTCGGAAGCCGTTAGTCTTGTCTATTTCCACGATTTATCATAGAAGCTTGGAGGACATCGTTGATCGGTACGCCACAGATCCGGATTTTTCCGATGTATTCACTCGAATACAGAATGGGGAGTCGTAGCGAGATATTCCATTCGGGATGGCTACTCGATGAAGAAAACAATGTTGTTCGTTAGATAGCCGTTGAGGGAAAAGGTTCTGACTGAGTGCCATCGTCCACCTTTTACGGGTCACCGCGGCATTGACACTACCTTGAAAGGTGTGGAGCGTTACTTCTTTTGGCCGAGACTCAAGAGATGTGGAAGACTTTGTTCGCAGTTGTTTAGTATACCAGAAGGTCAAGTTTGACAGGCATAAGGCACACGGATTGTTAAGCCTTTACCCATTCCCACCTGCTCCTGGGAAAGTATTGCCATTTTTGATCTCCCGAAGACACAGAGTGGGCATGATGGCATTTGGACTGGCATCGACAGGTTTAGCAAGGAAGCTCACTTCATTTTAGTGAAGAAAACAGTTAAGCCGGATCATTTAGCGAGACTCTTCATTGCACAGATTTTCAGACTACATGGCATGCCTGAGACAATAGTCTCCGACAGAGATTCCTGATTCACGAGTTTGTTTTGGAAGGCTATTTGGGGGAACATTGGAACACGGTTGCAGTTCTCGTAATCTTTCCACCCGCAGACAGATGGGCAATTTGAGAGTGCAAATTCAGTTGTACTGGATTTATTGAAATCTTACATTTCTGATGAGAAGACTCAATGGGAATTTTTTTTGCCCTTGGTGGAATTTGCCTACAATAACATGATCCACTCTTCGACGGGAAGGCGCCGTTTGAGATCATCGAAGGTGCTCCGAAGGTTCCATCCTTCCTAAGCACTAACGATAAGATTGTTGAAGTCGACCAGTACAGGAGAGACTTGGACACTGCATTTGCTAAGGTCCGGGTGTCACAAGACATGCACCACGTGCCAATAGAAAAGAATAGGCTGAACAAACTTTTAACACTTCAATAACAACTGAACTGAAAGAGAGAAACGATACGCGACACGGAGTGGCGGAATTCCATCCCAGAGAGTATTAGCCCCAAACCTTGGCGCCCCTTTCTGTATTTCTTTATATTGCATCAACACTGTACAAGTCGGTACTCCAGACTCTGCACCTTCGCTAGGAAGCATGCCCTTGAATGAGCCCTAACCTCATATTTAAAGGCCCTAGGTCCTAAAAGCAGTTTACAGTAAAAGCCTTCAAACTCAAAAGCATCTCGTTCAAAAGCAAAGCCAAAAAGCTGCCATCGTAATTTACGGAAATCTGTACAGCTGCCACATCATCAGCCAAAGCAAAACGCGAAAATCGGTACAGCTTGCCACGTCATCATGCCAGCGTAATTTTTGAAAATCTGCCACGTCATCAACAGCTACACAATTTCTTGTGTGTGGATCTTGCTTTATTTCCTTTATGTCACTTGGGGTCCCATCCGACGGGGTCCCCATAAGTTGGTAGGACTTCTTCTGTTACTTGTTCTTCTTAGGGTTTAGGCCCCTGGGCCGGCATTTGCAAGTGGCTCCCTTCTTCAGGGCTTTGACACGTTAGCACTTTGTGACATCTCCCCTTCTTGAAAGAGAGTAATCGTCCGCGATTACAGCATATCAGCAAAACAACTCAAGTTTAGCTCAAAAATTTCCGAGGGTCATTCCGAGGGACATTCCGAGGGACAATCAGTTTGCTCTTTTTGTTAAGGAGCTAGCTGCTCCTTTCGGCTCTCTTGATCAAGGAGTTAGCTTCTCCTTTTGTCAAGATCCGAACTCTTGATATCCCGGCGTAGTAAAATTAGCCATCACACCCAGACCGTACTGATCTTCCATAGGTGTCTTGATGCACTAAAATTACATACCCACGCAATCTCATCCAATTAGGAATATTCAGTAGTTGGCACATGACCATGCAACACAAATGCTCCCATATGCAAGTTACAAGACATAGAAACATAAAGCCGCCGATGAACACTTCCCCCCGCAAATAACCATCCAGGTCCAGGCCATGAGCTGTTTAACGACTCCCTCATCACTCCTCCCGCAAATAACCTAAAAAGGTCCGGTCCATGAGATATAGAGGCCTTTTACAACCAAACGCCCCTCAGAGCACAGCCTGCGTCGTTTAGAGGTGCCGAGAGTAACCACTACTTAGACTTGTTAATACTCCCCTCGTAAATAACCATGCAGGTCCGGACCATGAGTAACAACACTTTTCAATCATTCAATACCCACCCCGCAAATAACCACAAGGGTCCGGGCCATGAGTATGAACAAGCATTCTCAAATATTGTCACAGAACGGGAGCGTACACGAGCATTTAGAAAATCTGAAAATTATAATTCTTTAAAAACAGGAGAGAAGGGAGAAGATCGACACAGTATTGGGGACCAAAAGATGGGCTGGTCCCCCCCCCGTTAAAAGTATTCTTTTATTCAGGGAGAATTCTTATACAAGCATGAGAACCCGAGGAAACCCCTCCATTCTGTAATCTTAGACCCGAAGGTCGTGCTTTCCCGTAAAGGGCTTGGGCACAAGGCCGTTCCTTCCCATAAGGGACTTAGGCGCGAAGCCGTACTTTCCCGTAAGGGACTTAGGCGTGAAGCCGTACTTTCCCGTAAGGGACTTAGGCGGGGGACGGGAGATTCCTGCAAAACAAACCACACAAAGCAAAAATTCTCAATGCGTATCAACACCTTATACCTGTCGCTCCTTCCTCGGAGAATCGACCTCCGTACTCAGTTGTCCTGCGAACACTTGCAAATTCTGTCGCTAGCACGTGCTCCATAATCCCAGCGCTAGCTTCCTCTGCTGCTCTCGGCGTACTCCGAAACTGAAAGTTGGCTTACCCTTTTATAGGGTCTGGCACCCGGCGGGAACAGAGGCCCAAAAAGCAGAGCTTGGCGCTCCTAGAGAGAGGAGAGAGAAAATCTCAGATTGTGTGTTTCCTTGAACATCTGAGATTGAGTTCGAACTTGGTGGTGCGGGTTCCTTCCTTGCTTTGTCTTGCCTCGTAGAGGCTTGCTCTTGCCGTTGCTGCTTTAGAGGGCAGTCCGGTTTCATATGTCCTTTCTCGCCACAGTAGAAGCATCTTCCTTCCTCTTTGAAAGTTTGAAGTTGGGTAGGAGAAAGATACTTAGTTCGCTTGCCAGTGCCCTCTGGCTTCTTAGAATGATCATCGTCTCTAGATGGAGGACGTTTTCTTCCTTGGCCCCCTTGGTCATCGTAGACCCCTCTTTGTCTTGCACGGTAAGTGCTATGCTCCATCTTTCTGGGTGTCCCAGTAGAGTGCAAATCCTCAGCGATGATTGCTGACTCCATCACCCTTTGAAGAGTATCATGCGGAAACACCTTCATACTCTTTCGAAGCTGCGGTTGGAGACCCGCTTCGAACTTTCGTTTCTTTTCCTCGTCGGCAATCTTCATGAAGGGAGTGACCTTCAGAAGAACCGACCAATACTTGTCCACATAGGTTGTTACTTTTTCATGTTCCTTCTGGGCAAGCCAGTCCCATTCCTTCCGTATGTCTTGCTCAAAGTCAGGCGGAAGAAATTGTTCATAAAATTCAGATTTGAAGCTCTCCCAAGTTCTGGCCTGAGAACCTTCTAGAATCTTGGCTAACCACCAATTACTTGCCGTTTCCTTGAGGTGCATCCCCACATGGCGTAATTTGGATTTTTCTGTGAAGTGCCCATTGGTAAAGGCGACTTCAAACTGTCTGATGAAGGACAGTGCTTTGGAGATGTCTCTCCGTCCGTTGTAGGTTTCGAACTTGATGTCCTTGTCGCCTGATTTGAAGACTCTCATGCGATGTTGAGACTTGCGACCTTGCTTCTTGAATCGAGGCTTATCTTTAGGTTGATGTATGGTAGTGGCGGTAGTAGCTGCTTCCTTCTTCTGACGAGATGATCGAGAAGTAGAGGTATAATCAGGAGAGTAAGATGGAGATGAGATAGAGATGTCCTTGCTCTCGTCTAGCAGAGAGAGCGCTTTTTCCTGGCCTTTCCTTGAAGTAGGCGGTTCATTCCGATCCGAAGATCCTTTGTGCACCTTGGCACGTTCTTCTTCTCTTGCCTCTTGTGGTCTCACGCCAACAGTGTTGTCTGGATGCTTGGCTGCATCAGTTCCATTTGTTTTCTTCATTCCGCCCAAGAGCTTTTGGACGTCTGGCAACAGTAAGATTTGTTGCAACTCCGCAAGCTGAGCTTGCACTTGTTGAAGCTCCTCTTCAACGCTTCTCCCTTGGTTCGACACGGTTCTTCCGTTCTTCCCGGAATCGTCCTTCTTTGCAGAGAAAGAGAGGAGTCCCAGCTCTGATACCACTGTCACAAGACGGGAGCGTATACGAGCACTTAGAAAATCTGAAAATTATAATTCTTTGAAAACATGAGAGAAGGGAGAAGATCGACACAGTATTGGGGACCAGAAGATGGGCTGGTCCCCCCCCGTTAAGAGTATTCTTTTATTCAGGGAGAATTCTTATACAAGCACGAGAACCCGAGGAAACCCCTCCGTTCTGTAATCTTAGACCCGAAGGTCGTGCTTTCCCGTAAAGGGCTTGGGCACAAGGCCGTTCCTTCCCGTAAGGGACTTAGGCGCGAAGCCGTACTTTCCCGTAAGGGACTTAGGCGTGAAGCCGTACTTTCCCGTAAGGGACTTAGGCGTGAAGCCGTACTTCCCGTGAAGGGCCTTCCCGTGAGACGGGAGATTCCTGCAAAACAAACCACACAAAGCAACAATTCTCAATGCGTATCAACACCCTATACCTGTCGCTCCTTGCTCGGAGAATCGACCTCCGTACTCAGTCGTCCCGCGAACACTTGCAAATTCTGTCGCCAACACGTGCTCCAGAATCCCAGCGCTAGCTTCCTCTGCTGCTCCCGGCGTACTCCGAAACTGAAAGCTGGCTTACCCTTTTATAGGGTTTGGCACCCGGCGGGAATAGAGGCCCAAAAAGCAGAGCCTGGCGCTCCTAGAGAGAGGAGAGAGAAAATCGTTGGGCTTGGCGCTTTCTAGAGAGAGGAGAGAGAGATCGCAAATCAGCCCCCCTCCTTTGCGTAGCTTTGCTAGCGCTGCTTTTTTTTTGAAGGACTTGCTTTATTTTATTAATAAAGGCCCGGTCACTTAAAAGTGACCGGCCACTTAAATAAAATAAAGTGTGAACCTGTTCAAACTTTAAAAACTCACTTAGTCAATGAAAACAATGCTACACGGACACATTCTAGGCGTCCCCGGGTGCAGGACACGACACAGATGCAATGCAGACACAAACTCCTCGCGGGAAAACATCTGTCCTACCGCGACTGTTCTTGCTTTTCGGAAAAAGCTTCATTGAACCCATCTTTATTCTTGTGCTTGCGTTCTTACGCGTATTTTCTTACTCAGTTCGGATTTCCTCCTTAGGCTACGGGATGCCCCCTTACTGATGCACCCGTCACCCATCATGTGACGCATCAGGGGCACTTGTAACCCGGCCCTTTCCACCGAACTTACGGAAACTCCTTCGCGATGTTTACCGTCACCCATCAAATGACACATCTGAGTTGTCCGTTCCTGATGGCAGTTCCTGTAGCTACAATCTTTTAACAGTACTTAGTGCACATAATAAAATATCATAAAAAAAGAGATTTAGTCATTAAAAATAAGAAAATAGTCCAATTAGCAACAAATATCATTTCTCACCCTCCACCCGGGAATAAAATCACCAATCATTGAATCCAATATTAAAACCAGAGTCAAACATTTCAAATCGGCACCAAGACAGGTTCAAAACAGATACCATCCATTTCAAACAAATCTTAAACAAAGTTTTAAACAATACTTTCTCAAACAAAGTTGAAAAGTATCTAACTATAAAACAACTAGAGAGTTCATTCAGGGTTTTGTTTGGACAACCGAACTTTGAGGACGACTGGCTTGCCCTTCTGCATCACGGTGATGGTTTGGTTCCGAACCTGGAGAGTCGCATCATTCTTGTCATGCCTAGGCATGCCTAATAGAACGTCACAATTGCCCAACTTCATGATGTGGAAATCAACTTTTCCATGATAATCTTGAATAGTCATTGGAAGAGCACCAATGAGCGGTACCACTTTCTGAGTTTGCCCCGTGGATAGCTCAGCTTCAATTTCTCCACCCTCTGCATCATAATCAAAGTGCATTTGCTTTAAGAATCCTGGATGGATGAAGTCCTCTGTAGCTCCGGGTCAAAGAAAATAAAGGCTTTGAAGCCATTGACTTTGCCATATGCTGGACACAATTCATTTCTAATTTCAAGGCGTATGCCATAGATGTCAGGTACTAATCCAATAGCCGGTTTAGCTTTTTTGGCTGGAGATGGTCCTGGGTTTCTGTCAACCGTTGATGCGGGAGTCGGGAGCTCTGGGGGTCTGTCAGTGCGTTGGGGACAACCAAAATAGTTATGTCCTGTTTGAAAGCATCCAAAACATCAGCCTTCTTGTAGTAAGGTGTCTCGTTGTTGAGGTGTCAAACGAGGCCTTTGTGGTTGACTTTCACGAGACTCTCGAGAATTTGTTTTTTGTTGGCGAGAGTTGTGGTTAGTGGCCGGAGATTCTTTTGTGGTAAACTCTAGCTTTCCCTTCATCAGTTTGTAGCCGACTGCGGCATGGTCTATAAGTTCTTGCATGGTGGAGACTTGCTTCGATAAACAATATTCCTGCAATGGTGATGGTAGTCCTATGGTGTCACGTGACACATCCAACCCTATGTGCCGTGGATAAGCTACAGCATGATCAGGGTTCACTCAAGTCTAGATTAGCAGTGATCTGGCACTTTTGTGAGTCTATTCGTAGACCGTGTGTGCCCAGTCACTTAGCAATAGATGCATATCCTCCGGTTGCACACAGCATGATCATCAGTATTCCCTTCAGAATCCATGAGATTCCATCGAGGGAATTTTCCAGTGCATTTAGCCTATTTTCCCTATTTTTGGTATTTTCACTTATTATTTTTAAGTGACTTTCCAACAAAAGTAGGTAGGGCAATTTTGCTAAGTTAATATATAAGCAAACCCAAGTTAGCACTTTCTGGCAGAAGAGGCAGCAGGAGCACATGCTCAGTAGGCACCTTCTCAACATAACCCCTGCAGAACCCCCCAAGTGACCTAGCATTTTTGCTCCCAATCAACAACCTAGCGTTTTTGGATCAGACCACCGCAGATCAGCCAGCGTTTTGCATTTGCAGAGCCACGGCGACAAGACCCCAGCAGATCAGCCTAGCGTATTTGCATCTGCAGAATCCCGGCGACAAAACATAGATTTTCAGCCCTAGCGTTTTTGCATCTGCCAGCAACCTCAGAGTTTTGCAAATCTATCGCGACAAAATCAGCCCTAGGATCAGCGTTTTCAGTTTTCAGCAGTCAGACATCGCAAATCAAGTCCCGAACCTCGCAGATCTCACCATCCCGCAGCAGTTCCTCGCCGCACGGTCAGTTTCCGCAAGGTTTACAGTTTCAGCCAGGAAAACGGAGATTTCAGCATCTGCGTTTTCAGCGCGTCATCGTCGCATCGTCGTCGACATAGAGTCAAAATTCAGCAGATAGAAGATTTGCTGATTTCAGCCCATAGTGTTTTTGGACAGCAGATAGAAAGATTGCAGATTTCAGCCCTTAGGTCGACTTCTTCATCCCCGTCGTCATCGTCGACATAGCCTAGACTTGCATCAGTCTCATGCATACCATTTGTACTAGATTGTGCAATCATAAGTAGACCACTCTCGCCGACGAGAGTGGGGCCTTGGGAGGAGGGTTTTACAATGTCTCTGGTGTCGTATCTCTCTTCTCTCTCTATCTCTCAGCCTCATACACTTGCACGCATAGTGTCCATTCACTTTGTTTGTGATCATAGAACTTTCGATTAAGAACGGAAGGCTCTCCCTTCCATAACAACTAAAAGGAACCTTGAGCATAGTTCGGAGCACTCATCTTGAGCAAAGCGCAAACAATCATTCCGTTGCACCTAACATATGGTGTATCGCTCGCATTGGGTCTCCAAGGGAACAAATCTACAGAAGGACACCGGAAGGTACACTTCGAGAAACCTTTGGTTATATTCGTCCATAGTTTCGGTTGCAAGCATTTTCAAGTTGCCCCACTCTGCCAAAATCCGGACTTCAAACATAGAAGTCATGTAACTACGTGAAAAAACTGTCTCGAAAGCTTGCCAGGTCCTTGGAGCATGCGGCTGTGTCACGATCAAACTCCACCATTGCATAGCATTATCTTTAAGAAATCCCGCTGCTCGAGAAATCTTGGATTCTTCTGTTTAGTTTCCTAAAGCATAGATGTTGTCGAATTGCAGTAGGAACTGCAATGCTTTCTTGCGATCTTTCACCCCGGAAAAAGTGAAAAATGCGACTGTTGTGCTGCGATCTTTGAAATCTTTGGGTTGGTTACGCGCATATCCCGGGTATGGATAATAAGGGTATCCATATGGGCTCCAACCATTGTAGCCTGGTGGTGGTGGAGGTGGGGGCAATGGCGGTGGCAAAGGCGGTTGCACTGGATCAGGGTTAGATGTATTCCTCAAACCCCCCCCCCCCCCCCCCCCCCCCCCCCCCCCCTCGATTGGAACAGACTGCTGAGAAGGTTGCCGGTTGGAAGCTCTCGTACTTTCTGATGCCGGAGGAGGAAGTACCACCTGGGCATCAAAGGGGGTAACATGTAGTTCAAAAATTGTTGAAAACTTTGCAGCATCAGAAGATTCTGGTGAGGATGCTGCAAAAGAATGTCGTGAAGTTCGTTGAGCAAAAACTGCAAATATTCTGCTGAATCCATGAATTCCAAGTCTTGGGTTCTTTATGGCTTATGCCCTGTAAGACAAAGCTATCAAGACTGGAGCGCGCGTGGTGTGCGATGAAGTAAGGGTGGGAGTGGCTAAGAAGTCTGGGTTCGAGGGCAAAGATACCTCGAATAAATTCCAGACTGGTTTGCTCTGTCTGCTCTTTTGTGGGACCGATATGCTTTTAGAAAAGCACAAGCATGATGCTATGATACCACTGTCACAAGACGGGCACCACGTGCCAATAGAAAAGAATAGATTGAACAGACTTTTTGTCACGAGGACGTGGCAGTTGTTAACTATGTCACGAGGACATGGCAACTGCTAACCTTAGTTGTTGATTTCTTTCCAACGATTTTTGTTTTATTTTTGAGACCCTCTTTCTGAAGTAGCAAACGGTCGGACATTGTATGGCCAATGTGAACGGTGGTTTCACCCACAGTCGAGAAGTGGTCGGCACTGGAATTTGTATAGTAAGAGGATGTCTAGGATGAGAGCAAGATCATGTAGGTCCCCTCGTCGTACTTAGCAAGTTGGTGGATACCAGGAAGTGAATTCAATAAAGGCATAAAGTCAAGGTGGGACTACCAACAGAAAGTATCCGACAGTTGGGCCACATTGCATTATTGGATGCGGACCCAATGGGGATAGATGGTCAGAAGACCAGTGGGAGCCCAACCGAAGCATCTCCTAAAAATTAGGGAACTGCTATTTTGGGCCGTGAAATGTGTTCGCGTCATTATCTTGGGTATGACTAGGGGAACACTTTACAACTCTGCCGCGAAGTCAACTGGGCAACCAATCGGGAGATTTTTAGGCGACAACTCTAAAACGGGCAAAAGCTTGTAATCGCGCCAAGTGGCAGATTTTCATGTACTTGCCTTATACAGAAAAGTTGGCGCTGAATTTTAAGCTGGAAGAGGCCTCATTTGCATCCTGTCACAGGTTAAGAGCTATGGAGTGCTTTCTTTCCCTTTCATGTACAGTGTGGTGGTAGGAGTGATGTCCTGCACACTACACATTGCTCTCTCTCTCTCTCTCTCTCTCTCTCTCTCTCTCTCTCTCTCTCTCTCTCTCTCCCCTACGTGCAGTTATGTGATTATTGATACCCCACAAGAGGGCTCTTCATTTGACTGATGTACAGCTGTGTGGGTTCATGCTTTTGTGCTGAGGCAAGAGCCTCCTTGAGCAGGAACAGGGGTAGCTAGCTGCTACTCCAAAGCAGGCATCGGTGAGGGTCATATCCTCACCGTACAGGTGCGTATTCAGTGCTGTGTATGCGCTGTAAATTGACTGTTGTTCAGCCATACAGACGCCAGAACCCTTGGGAATCGTGCCCCAATGGCAAAGGATAGCTAGGGGCCTGTTTGGGGCTGAAAACAGGGAAAAAACAAGTAAATACAGCGTGCTGAATTTACTGTTTTTGGGCAGGAATCAAAGGGTATATGCCAGTGGAAGTGAGTTCTAGCAGGGGAATTGTTCTCGCTCAAGTTTTGGGGCTTTTATGTTGCCGAAATTTGGCCAAAAGAGATGGTATCTAGCGGGATACAGGTAAAGGGATTTCCAAGACTCTGTAATTTGAAATACAAAAAGGGGCGCCAATTTTGGGGCCTACAGGTTGTCGGCGTGTGTTCGGAGCATTCTAGCTTCCGAGCCGTGTGTGCTTAAGTGTTAATTCCCGTCGCACTCGTTCTCTCTGTGTGTGTCCAAAGTAAAGAATTTTGGGAGGAAGCCAACGCCTATTGCCCCACGGGATGGTTTCACTTTTAACACTTCAATAACAACTGAACTGAAATAGAGTGACGACACGTGACACGGAGTGGCGGAATTCCACCCCCAGAGAGTATTGGCCCCAAACCTTGGCGCCCCTCTCGGTATTTCTTTATATTGCATCAACATAGTACACGCCGGTACTCCAGACTCTGCACCTTCGCTGAGAGGCATGCTAGAGAATAAGCCCTAACCTCATATTTAAAGGCCCTAGGCCCAAAAGCAATTTACAGTAAAAAGCCTTCAAACTCAAAAGCATATGGTCCAAAAGCAAAGCCAAAAAGTTGCCAACGTAATTTACGGAAATCCGTACAGTTGCCACGTCGTTAGCCAACGCAAAACACGAAAATCCATACAGCATGCCACGTCATCATGCCAACGTAATTTTTGGAAATCTGCCACGTCATCAGCAGCTACGCAGTTTCTTGTGTGTGTGTGTGTGGGTCTTGCTTTATTCCCTTTATGTCACTTGGGGCCCCATCGGACGGGGTCCCCATAAGTTGGTAGGACTTCTTCTGTTACTTGTTCTTCTTAGGGTTTAGGCCCCTCTACCGGCATCTGCAAGTTGGCTCCCTTCTTCAGGGCTTTGACACGTCAGCACTCTGTGACACCGGGAGGCTTTAGTGAAATCTCAAGAATGATATAAGAAGGCAGCAGATCGACATTGACGAGATTTGAAATTAAAGGAAGACGATTGGGTGCCTTTACGTTTTGAGAAGGCATACCTAAGAAAGAAAAAGGGAAAGGAGCGGCTTTTTTGAAAGCTTAGCATGAGGTATTATGGCCCTTTCCAGATAAAAGAAAAGATAAATGATTCTCTT
Source organism: Adiantum capillus-veneris (assembly GCF_014529385.1). NCBI lineage: Eukaryota > Viridiplantae > Streptophyta > Polypodiopsida > Polypodiales > Pteridaceae > Adiantum > Adiantum capillus-veneris. The sequence goes on along the minus strand of NC_140960.1, from coordinate 72,797,241 downwards.
TTAGACTCGAGCTGCCCGATACTTGGATTCACAATGCGTTGCATTTCATGTGAGTCTATTGAAGCCTTTTAAAGGCGATGTGCACGATGATGGGGAGCTAGATGAGCAAATCGAAGTGGAGGAAAGCGAGGAGATACTCGTTCCAGAACAAATTTTGGCACACAAGGACAGAAAGATAAAAGGTAAAGTTATTAGGTTGTTCTTGGTTAAATTCAGAAACTATCATGCATTGGATGCGAAGTGGATAGAGGAGGTGGACCTAGCAAATACTCCTCAGAATTTTGAACCTTACCTTGAAGCATTCGGTTTAGCATAGTCGACTCCGATAAAAGCCCGAATTTAGCAAGGGTGAATCTAGTGCAGCGGGTTCGCACAAGAGGGGAGTCACTCCGCTCCTTTGCCAACATATTACCTCGATTTCGAATAGAGTCACTGATGTCCCCTTTGGGTTTCAGGGTTACTAATGGGCTGAGTAGTATTCTGCTGTATGGTCTTATAACAGGAATTCCCGAAAATGAAAATGATTGATTTGTACTTCACTTGTTTGAGTGCAGGAACTGAAAGACGAAATGACTGCAGCATTTTGGTCTCATTAATCTCTATATGATTGCAATAAGGATTAGTTAATCGGGCATCCATGAGGTCCGGAATGGATCTAGATGCGATTACTGCCGGGCCATGTTGTCTTTTGTGAATTGTTTTGAAGTGAATCTCTGTTGTGTCGCGATAGAATCTTGACCTGGGGTGTCCAATTTTGTTACAGGACCAGCCCATCTTCTGGTCCCAAATACTATGCCGATTTTCTCCCTCGACGCCTTTAGTTGAAAGTTTATTTATTTTCAGCTTGTTGATAATTCGTGTGCCTCGTGACAAGAGGAAGGACCACCTCGCCCTTCGAGTCACCCACCCAATCAGCCCATTTTGTCTTGCAGATGTGGGGAATATGGGCATTACTAGCAAATGCCCCTTGCCAGAAGGGTCTCCTCCCTATCGTCATTGCCCCGAGGCTAAGGATCACTGCAGTAAGGATTGTCCCAAACATCGAGCCCAAGTCAGAGCCAAACCCGAATTCACTTTTCCCAAGATCAATCTGATAGCAGTTAGCACCATCTCCTAGTTGTCACCTTGTGTACATGTGGTTGCCCATTAAGACAAGCTGCAGTTGGTAGAGAAGCCTGCTGGTATTCTCACTCGGGCCTAGAGGGCAGCCCTCGGTCTTAGCATTCAAGCAAGTTCAACTCCCCCACAAATCATCTCACCAGTGAATACCCCACTTCTAGAGATTGACAAGCCATCCCCTAGTGTCAAGAGAGGATCCTCATCTTTGCTCTCCGATATTGAATCTTATGGATGGGGCTTTCTTGGAAGCAGTAGCTGACCTACAACAGATTAAGGTACCAGAGCAAACAATAGTAGAGAAATAAAATCTTACGACAGGGACTATCTTAAAAAACACTTTCCAACAAGTGTCACTCTATGACATGTTGTGGCTAGATGTGAGGTTTCGAAGTGACAACCTTGCCGTTATTCAATCACTTTACTCGGAGCAGGTCCTACTGGCGGGCACCTTCCAATGCAACCATTAGAGTCCTATATGTTATCCTACCCTGCTGCTCCCCTCACTGATTATAGAAGCCCTTGTCTCATGGTCTCCATCTTGAGGCGGCAATTCTCAGGAGTGAAAGTGGATGGTGGACTTGGCATCGACTTGATGCTTGAGTTCACTATGTTGGGTTTAAGTCTACAGCCTAGTACCCGACCTGCTCCCTTCACAATTATGTTGGTCGACCAGAGGACAGTCTACCCATTGGGCATAGTGGACACGGTTCCTCTGCAGGTGCAACACTTACCCTTAGCATGGATTTTGTTGTGGTTTGTCTTCCCTAGGTTAAGGGAGGATTTCCTTTGCTCATTGGTAGACCATGGCTACGGCAAACTAAAGCACTGCATCATTGGGGAAATGACACAATGTGGATACATTCTCATGGCTCCCCAATGAAATCCATTCGACGTGAAGGAGGTCTAGATCCAGTTGTGCAACATAGTTCTTTGTCAATGGAGTTCGACCGTGAACTAGAACAACCTACTCCACTTGATGGACCAGAAGACTTGTTGGAGTGGTTGGAAGCTACCCAGTCTATGCCTTGTTTCGGGGTCTCTGTCCAATCTTGTAACGCAGATAGTGTGTCGTGCTCTCTACAACGGGTGCTCCTCAGTGCAATGTGAGTGACAATCTCACTCAAAACAGACTGAAAACAGGAAACAATAGACAACAACTGAACTCACAGAGACACAACAGCAACAGTAGACCACAACAAATTACTCGACTATCTTAAAGAACTGATACAGACTTTGGCGTGGCAGCACACTCAGCTCCAGCCCAGGACTCTCAGGTACAATGGGGTGTCGAGGCTCAGATGTGCAGGGATGGTGAATAAGTGCTCTGTGTAGAGACTCTATGCTCTAGACCACCACGTTGGACCAGATGTGAAGAAGATGATAATCCTGACCCAACAACTACTACTCACATGTACCACCATAAAGAGCCACCCACGGCTCATAAATGTCAGCCATGTGGTGACCTGGCCACGATGTCCACTAGACCAGTTCGTATCTCTGCTGCCACGTGTCATTGCCCAGCCTAGAGAGTCCGTCCAGTGTGAACCAGTCTAGACCAACTGTAGTAACTGTGTGTCTTGTGAAAGTGGCACTGTAGCCTGCTACAGGTTGCCCGCCACAAGACCGCTCACAGTCCCGGTGAGAGGAATACTGAAAAAAACTTAAAAGAAAAAAAAAACAAGTAGGTGCCCCATTTGTACGTCCTTTCGTGAAGCAGGTGTGAGCCCCAACCATGACCTTACATGCCTCAAAAGTGGGGTTAACAACACTGCACTGCTTACAAACGCCTTAAGCCTTTGAATAGGCGGGAACCCATTATGATTGCATAGTCCAAGAATCCCAATTGGCAAAACAGAATGAGGCTCCACTACAAAGAGATATGCTCGGTTAGGATCCAGCGCATCTTTATCTTTGATAACCATAGTGAGAGGGAAACGACCTGGTCCAAGCTTGCAGATAACCTTGCAACACTTTCTTCCCAACACTGAAGGTAGGGGTTATGAAGGGGACGAGGCTTAGGTAGGGGGAGGCGAGGGTGGAAAGGGTAGGGGCGAGCCTACCCACCCCCTCACACACTCTCGCCCCTACCCACCTCTCCCAACTCGCCCCTACCCACCCTCTCACACACACTCGCCCCTACCCACCCCCTCTCTTGCCCTCGCCCCTACCCACTTCCTACTCGCCCCTACCCTTTTCCCACTCTCCCCTACCTACCCCCTCTCTTACCCTCGCCCCTACCCACCGGGGGGGGGGAAGGGTGAGGGGTTTTTAGGGGGGCGAGGGGTAAGTAGGGGGACGAGGGAGAGAGGGGGGAACGACGACAAAGGATAGAGCGAACTATTATGAGCAAAGTGCAGGTTGAGGACAAAGCCAACTATTCTGAGCAAGACAACTATCAGGAGCAGGGAATTCATCAAGTAGGACCTGCTCTGTGAAGGTATTTGGCTAGACACATGGAAGAGCTTCGTTCTGGTTGGAGAAGCAGACACTAATGGGGCTGATGTTTGAGGGGGTGTGAACTCCTGCAGATCTTCTACATTGGATGCTGGCTTTGGCGGCTCGTTAGGCTCTTCCTTATCTGAAAATGAAAATGTGGAAGAGTTTGCATTCTCGGGCAATGGCAAAGGTTGAATAGAGACTCCATAACAAGGCGTAGACTTCGTAGCTTCCAACCACTCTAGCAGATCTTCGTTCGACCCTTCAGGTTTAGTAGGCTATCCTTGTTCAGGGTTGGTTTCCATTGACAAAGAAACTTGCTGCACCACGGGATCCATACCTCCTTCTAAGAGAATGGGTTGCATCGGGGAGCCAAAGTATGTATCCACGTGGCATCATTTCCCCAATCATGAAGTGCTTTAGTGTGTCGAAGCCATGGTCTTCCAATGAGCAAGGGAAATCCACCCTCAACATGGGGAAGACGAACCATAACAAAATCCAAGTTAAAAGTAAAGTCTTGTACCTGCAGAGGCACATTGTCCACTATGCCCACTGGATAGACCGTCCTCTGGTCGGCCAATGTAACTGTGAAGGGAGCAGGGCGAGTAGGCTGTAGACCTAGAGCTAACATAGTGAGCTCGGGCATCAGGTTGATGCCAGATCCACCATCCACTATCACTCCTGAGAATTGCTGACCCAAAACGGAGACCGTCAAGCGAGGGCTTCTATAATCAGTGAGTGGAGCAACGCGATTGGATATCATATAGGATTCTGATGGTCACATTGGGAGGTGCGCGCCACTAGGACCTGTTCCAGGGTAAAGTGACTGAATAACAGCAAGGGTGTCACTTCTAAAACTCGCATCTAGTCGCAGCATGTCATAGAGGACACTTGTTGGAGGGTGTTCTTCAAGATTGTCTCTGCTGTAAGCTTCTCTTTTTCTACTTATTGTTCCTCTGGTACCTTGATCTTCTGTAGATCGGAAACTGCTTCCAAGAAAGCTTCATCAAGTTCGGAGAGCAAAGATTTGGATTCTTACTTGCCACTGGGTGATGGCTTGTCAATGGCTGAAGGCAGGGTATCCACTGTTGAGAGAATGTGTGGGGGAGTTGAACGTGTTGGAATACTAAGACCGAGGGCAGCTCTCTGGGCCCAAGTGAGGACACCCGATGGCTCCTCTACCAACTGCAGCTTATTTTGAGGGGTAACCACGTGGGTAGAAGGGGGCGGCTGAGGAACGGTGCTAACTGCTATCAGATTGAGCTTGGGAAAGGTAAACTCATTCTAGGTTTGACTTGGGTTCGAAGCCGTGGATGCACGAAGTTTAGGGCAATCCTTACTGTAGTGATCCTTCAATTCAAGGCAATGACGGCAAGGAGGGGACCCTTCTGGCAGGGGGCATTTGCTTTGGTAGTGCCCATATTCCCCGCATCTGTAGCACAAAATGGGCTGATTCAAATGGCGAGTCGAAGGGCGAGGTGGTCCTTGTGGTCCTTGCTCTTGGTGCATTGAGTTGGAGGTGGAGGCATAGAAGCTTTGAGGTGATGAGGGAGCATGGGTATGATAAAAGCTCTGAGAGTGAAAAGTGCTCTGCATACCTTGCATAGAAGGGGCTGTCAGCAAAGGTGGCATATGGTGTGGATGGCCACAGGGAGAAACCATGTTGGATGCACGTGCTGGCCCTTGTTGAAGAGTAGGACCAAGACTTTGCTGTATTTGTCGCAATCCCTTGAGATAGCTTGTCCTCATGTCCAGATTTTTCACAAAAGTCGCAGTAAACCCGAAGGGGGCATTCTTGTGGACGGTGCCCTGGAGAGCGGCATGAGCTACACCAAACTGTAGCCTTAGTCTCTTTCTGATACTTGAGCTCTTCTAGCTCGCGCTTAATCTGTTCCAATGCCTCGTGATGTGGAGGCTTCTCTTGTCCAAGAGAGAAGGACCTCTCCTCTTGAAGAGCTCGCTGTAACTTTAGGGCTTCTAGTTCCTTGTGTAAAGAAGTTAATGGATCAATAGGACTTTCCAAAAACACAGAGGGGTTCTCTATGTGAGGGGAGTTGTTGAACAGCTTCCTAGCCCCCTCTATCCTTGTAGCAATTGCGATGAACTCCTCCACAGTTGCGTCGGGTCGGAGACTCTCTCGGCGTTTTTGCTGAGAAGTTTTGGGAAGCGCCTCCACCCACGCAAAAGTCTCCTCTGGGTGGAGCACCATGTTGGCCAACTCATCCAAAACCTTCTCTTGGTAGTCACCTGGCCTGAAAGCTGCACAAAACTGTTGTCTTAAGGTTGCCCAAGTTGCAAAATGGTTCTTTGCAAACTGGCTGTACCATTTGTCTGCTAAGCCATCCAAGGTGGATGGAAAGAGTACCAAATAAGAATCTTCTCTGTTAAGACCATGACCCCTACAGAGAGATACAAACCTCCTTGCATGGTCGTCAGCATCTTTTGAAGAGAGTCCTTTGAAGGTAGGGAACTTGATGTTTACCTTGGCCAAAACACTAGCCAACGCCTCCATGGCCCCTTGCTGAGCTTGTTGCTCAATAGCTTGCTGTAGCAGAATAGGAGAGAGCTTTACTGGAGAAGGTGATCTGGAAGATGTGGAACCGGATGAAGGAATGGGTGATGTCGTATGTGGAGATATGGGTGATGAGTTTGATGGACTTCCTCTAGGTACTAAAGGTCGTCTTCTGTTATAGTACTTCAGAGGGTCAGTAGTGCGCTTTGACGCTCGACTGACGGCCTTGTATGTGTCATGCAGTGAGCACCAATCCAACCAAGCTTTGGGCAAGAAAACCTTGCACTGGCTGACAACTGGTCTAGACTCTACTAGACCATGCAAGTGACTAGACCCAGACTAGACCATGGACGAGGAAGACTAGACCAGGGTCGAGGAGGACTAGACCAGGGTCGAGGGCTGGTTGCACCAGGGCGAGATGACTAGGGCGAGAGAGGACTAGACCAATTGGACCAGGGCAAGAGAAGAACAGTGCAAGGCGAGGTAGGCGGAGCTAGATAGACCCAACTAGCTTCAAGATTTGTACCTCACAGAGAGTGAGACTTCAGTTGAGGTCCCACCAGGATCGCCAAAATGAGAGCATATGTAGCGCAGATAGTGTGTCGTGCTCTCTACAGTGGGTGCTCCTCAGTGCAATGTGGGTGACAATCTCCTCAAAACAGACTGAAAAGGAAACAATAGACAACAACTGAACTCACAGAGACACAACAGCAACACTAGACCACAACAAATGACTTGACTATCTCAAAGAACTGATACAGACTCTGGCGTGGCAACACACTCAGCTCCAGCCCAGGACTCTCACGTACAATGGGGTGTCGAGGCTCAGATGTGCATGGATGGTGAATAAGTGCTTTGTGTATAGACTCTATGCTCCAGACCACCACGCTGGACCAGATGTGAAGAAGATGATAATCTTGACCCAACAGCTACTACTCACACGTATCACCATAAAGAGCCACCCATGGCTCATAAATGTGAGCCATGTGGTGACTTGGCCACGATGTCCACTAGACCAATCCGTATCTTTGGTACCACGTGTCACTGTCGAGCCCAAAGAGTCCGTCCAGTGTGAACCAGCCTAGATCAATTGTACTAACTGTGTGTCCTGTGAAAGTGACACTGTAGCTTGCTACAAATCTTTGTCCAAGAATACTCCATCTTCCAATATTTTTACAGTAGCTCGCTATTGTGTGCCACCTAGCCCAGCTGAGGTCAAAGAGTCTGATGCTTTGTATGCTCCTATAGTAAAAGCCTTTGGGCTTGGTTAGCCTATAAACCATAAAAGAGGAAATAAATCTCCAAAACATCTTCAACCGTGCCCTCTCCGGATGTAACAGGCTTGGACACTCCAAGCGAGAAAATCGATAGCAACACACGACAGGAACTTCATAATCACCGAACTTTTGTAGAGATAAAGAGAGAGAGAGAGAGATAGTTGACACGGCCCGACGTAGTTCCGACCCACGACCATAGCCAATGTTGGAGGGTTGAAGCCGCAACAGATCATTTTGTGTCGCTTTGGACACAACCCAAAGAAGCCAGCATTGCAGACCTTCATGAAGTTCAAGTATCGCACGACCCACGCATCAGAGTGCGCCAGCGAAGAGTTCTTCGCAGGATTCCAGGAGTTGTTGGCGCACTCCCTCGACGCCATACAACTCGGTACCAGTACCTTACTTTTAAAAGGAGGGGATGTCACGTGCATATCCTTTGATTGCACACAACATTATTATTAGCACGACATTCAATACCCATCATGAGCATTTTCTAGAGCATCGAACACTTTTTGCCAAAGTACACATTTTTCATTTATTTATTAATAAGTGACTTTTGTTGGAAAAGTAAGTAGGGCAATTGGCTAAAGATCTATAAAAGAAACCCATTGGGCACTCAATAGAAGTAGAAGAAGCAGGGACACAAGGAGACATGCACCCAGGAGTCAAGTAGCACCTCAGCATGAGCCCTAGCGGTTTTACTCAAGAAGAAGAAGACCCAGGTCAGCTTTGCGTTTTCAGTTTCAATAGACAGCCCAGCGTTTTCAGTTTTCAGCTTTAGCCTCGCGAGAACCCGCTCCCACTTGGTTGCAGATCCTCTCCAAATTCCCCATCTAGTCCCAGATCAGCCTAGCATTTTCAGAATTCGGCAGATCAGCCAGCGATTTCAGAATTCAGCCAGATCTGCCAGCGTTTTTGCATTTCAGCATTAGTGCGACTTGGCGGTCTTCCGGTACGGCTGGATCACCTCCTTTTCAGGGGGAGTCAACACCTCTTTGATCCAAGCTGCAGTGCCGCCAAAGTAGCAGATCCATAGCAAAACATCTAGCGTTTTCAGTTTTCAGCATTGATGCCGCCGTCGTCGACACCATAATCGACATCGTCATCGCAGTCCCTATCTTGACGACGACACCTTCGTCCTTGTCATCGCAGATCCCTATCTTGACGATGACACCATCGTCGCCATTGTTGCAGATGCCGGATTTGACGATGTCACCATCGTCATCATCATCATAGTCTCCATCGTCGTTGTCGACATCGTCGACGACATAGTCATCATCAAGTACCACAACATCAAGACCATTGTATTAGATTTGTGCAATCTATAGCATAGACCTTTCGCCATAGAGAAAGGGGGCCTTGGAGGAGGGTTTGAGAACCGTCTGGTGTCGTATTCTTCTCTCTCTCTTTCTCTCAGTCTCAACACTTTCATTCACAGTAGCATTCACTTTGTTTGTGTTGATTGCACTCTCTCTCTAAAGGAACGGAAGGCTCTCCCTTCCGTAAGTAAAAGGAACCCTTGATCATAGTTTGGAGCACTCATCTTGAGCACTATCAACATTCACTTCCACTGCACCTTACATGAGGCCCCTTGGGCTCTATTTATTCTTACAAAGGGATGCTAAAAGCAGAGCCCCCAAAAGTAGTAAACTTGAAAGCAATGTTTCCAAAAACAACTTGGCCAAAATCTGCCTACAAAAAGCTACAACGCAATTTGCGGAATTTCGTACAGTTCTGCTACGTTAGCAGCTAGTGCAAAAAGCAGGATTCCGTATAGGTTGCCACGTCAGTAGTGAGCGCGCTTCACGGGCGTCCGTATAGCTGGCAGGTCAGTGCTATTTGTGGACGTTTGTATTGTCTGCCACGTCATGAGACGTCTTGTCTGCCATGTCCGTGGGTGGTCAAGCCACGTCATCTCTTTGTGACATCGGACCCAATAAATGCAAAGCAAGCTCTAGCCCCACTAAATGAAGTCAACTTGGTCGACTCTGACGGCACCCAACCCATTCTTTTGGCTGTAGGGTTGTGGGATCAATCAGTTTTGAGAGACCAGTTACATTTATCAAAGTGGGAAATCGAAGATTCATATTCACAGAACTTCTTTTCTTATAAAATGGACACAGCTTGCTCTTCTCTACACATTCTATTCATAGGAAAAACCAATAACACATTTCAGATCTCAACAATCTTCAAAAGCTCCAATTTTGTGACAAAAATGAACACAATAGCTGTTTTCATCAATCGGATATGTAATTGTATCAAGGTTAAGTTGTTGGTGTGGAATTGGCTACACGAAGACTCTTGCTATTGACAAGAGATTTCTGTCAGCCAATTTGAGTCCTGTAATCTGTTGCTGCTGGTGTAGGTGTATTTGTATCACAAGATGGTTCAGAGGATAATATTGTGCTGGTGGAATGCAAGCTTCCAGTAACGTTTTGGATTGCTTCAGTATGTCATAGGATGGATGTGGGCATGTGTTTCCAAATCTTTTAGCTAGGATCAATGATTTCTGTGAAGTTCCCTATGCAAACCATACCTACCCTAGCAAACTCCCCTCCCCCACCCTCTCGCCACTACCCCCTACCCACTCTCCTACCCTCGCCCCTACCACTCGTAGCCCACCCCCTCTCACCCCTACCCACCCTCTCTCCATCTCTCGCACCTACCCACCCCCTCTCTCCTCCTCGCCGCTACCCACCCCTTGAGTTACAAAGCGGAATGGTTAGAGGACAAGTACTCACCCCCTCACCTCCCTCGGCCCCTCTCCATCTCTCGCCCCTACCCACCGTCCATCCCCTCCCCCCTCCATCTCTCGCCCCTACCCACCCTTTCATCCTCCTCGCCCCTACCCACCCCTCATCCCCCTCGCCCCTATCCACACTCTCATCCTCCTCACCCCTACCCATCCCTTCTTTCTCCATCTTACCCCTACCACCCTCCCAACCCCTACCCTCTTACCTTGTCCTATCCTTCTTGCTTTGATAATGTGGTATCTCCTAGAAGGCACCAGAGATCCCACCCACTTTGCTCGATGTTGTTGGTATATCCTCGAGATGATGTTGGTATTCTTATGGAGATGTGGCCTAATCTGTACTATAGAAGGAGTTGGAGACTGTGTTGTCAGATGGTAAGCTTTGTAGATGCACAAATGCACACGATATCAACTAAATTGAAGAAAATAGACAGCGTTTGGATTAGGCTCAACATTATGTTGTAAACAGGCAGTTTCTCTTAGTTCTCTTGGTGTACATACGAGTTTCTTCTTTGTTATGGACTCTAGATGTTGGCAACTTTTAGCAATTTTTGGTGTTTTCTCTTGTCGAGACGGTGAGTGGTCTTGTGGCGGGCAACCTGTAGCAAGGCTACACCATCACCTGCAAAGGACATATAATTAGTTACAGTTAGTCTGGAGTTGACAGTGGACAGCTCTTGCCTGTGCAGTGAAACTTGGCAATGATAGGGGTGGTGCTCTAGTGGACACCGTGGCATAGACTTTGCTGGACTCGGATATATTGCTACCCGTTGGTGGCTCTTTATGATGGCATATATTTGTGGTTGGTGTTTGTTGTCGGATACATCATCCATTTTCTATAGTCTAGGGTCTTGAGTCCATCACCGCACATCTGCACCTTCCCTGCACATTGGAGCCTCGACATCCCCTCTGTACCTGTGAGTGTTGGGCTTGGAGCTTAGTATGCTACCAACTAAAGTTTGTATGGTTCTATGAGTTTTTCAAGTTGTTCCATTGAGTTCTGAGTCTATTCTTGTGCTTTGAGTTGCTATTCCATTTGTCACAAGGACGTGGTAATTGCTAACTTGAGTTGTTGGTTTCTTTCCGAGGATTTTTGTTTAATTTTTGGGACCCTCTTTTTGAAGTTGCAAATAGTTAGACATTGTATGGCTAGTGTGAAACGGCTGACGGCCGAGAGTTTCACCTGCAGTCGGGAAGGGCATGTCACTACGAGTTGGTCGGGCCAATCGGCATTGGAATCTGAGTAGTAAAAGGGTGTCTAGGCTCAGTTCAAAGTCGTTGGTGGGTACTAGGGAATTGACTCAAAAGAGGCAAATTGGACACATGGCGGCTCCAGATGCAATTGCCAGAAGCATCAGCAAGACGGGGCACCCATTTCAAGAGGGGTTGATTTTTGCCCATTAAGTGAGTGCTACAATGTGTGTGGGTAGTGGGTGGAGGTGCTCACAGCTTTAATCGGAAAGCTTGTCTTCTCCCTTGCTCTATGTAGCGCGACGATTTTCTCTTGTGCATCTCTCTCGCCCCTTTGCACATATGGTAATGCCCCTCTAGTTGGGCTTCTCAGTTGACCATGTACATTTCTGGGGGTTTTATGCGCGTTTGCCAAGGCAAGAACCTTATGTACAAGAACCGGATTAGCTAATTGCTAATCCCCTTCAGGTACGCATAGTTCCATCGCGAAGGAATGCGAAAACGGAGAGCTTTCTCGCGTGAAAACTCATTCGATTTTCAGGGGAACTGTCTCATTGTGTGCGGGAGCACATGAGACACGCGTAGGTGTGCTCGCTTTGCTCGAAACAGTCCAAAACAGAGAATTACAGCATGTTATGGTTTTCTGGAGGTTTATGGTTTCGCACCTAAACTGTAGGGAATCGCCAGGGAAGCCTCGGAAAGGCCTTGGGATGCGCGTACTTCCACAAGTCGGGCACCACGTGCCAATAGAAAAGAAGAGACTGAACAGACTTTTAGCACTTCAGTAACAATTGAACTGAGAGAGAGAGAGAGAGAGAGAGAGAGAGAGAGAGAGAGAGAGAGAGAGAGAGAGAGAGAGAGAGAGGCGAAATTCCACCTCAGAGAGTATTGGACCCAACCTTGGCACCTTCTCGGCGAAGCATGCCAAAGAATGAGCCCTTAGCACATATTTAAAGGCCCTTAGCCTATGAAAAGAAGTTTACATGAAAAGCCTTCAAACTCAAAAGCTTCTGGTGCAAAAGCTATGCCAAAAAGCTGCCAGCATAAGTCACAGAATTCTGTACAATTGCCAGTGCAAAACGTGGAAATGCGTATGACCTGCCACGCCAGCATTGTTCCAGTGATTTTCGAAAGTTGCCACGTCATCATCTGCGGGTCTTGCTTTATTTTAATCCTTTGTGTCACTTGGGGCTGCATCGGACAGGGTCCCCATAAGTTGGTAGGACTTCTTCTTTTGTTACTTGTTCTTAGTAGGGTTTAGGCCCCTCGGGCGGCATCTGTAAGTTGGCTCCATTCTTCAAGGCTTTGATACGTCAGCAGTTTATGACATCCCCCCTTCTTGAAAGAAAGTAATCGTCCGCGATTACAGCATATCTCAAGTTAGCTCAAAAATTTTCCGAGGGACATTCTGAGGGACAATCAGTTTTCTATTTTTTTTGTTTTGTTATTAAGGAGTTGGCTTCTCCTATCGGCTCTTTTGATCAAGGAGTTGGCTTTTCCTTTCGTCGAGTTTGGAACTCTTGATATGCTGGCGTAGTAAAATTAGCCATCACACCCAGACTGCACTGATCTTCCATGGCAGTCTTGATGCACTAAAATTACATACCCAGGCAATCTCATCCAATTAGGAATATTCAGTAGTTGGCACGTCACAATTCAACACAAATGCATTACATATGTCACCAGCGTGTGACTACTATCTATCCTTTTTGTTGATTTCTTTCTTATTATCTATTTGCTTTCACTTTTTGGAAACACCCCTCGGGAAGTCTAACTGCCCTGCATTGCATAGCTAGTGTGGAACTGTCCAGAGGGAGTCCAGGCCTGAGGGCAAGAGAGCACTAAGGTTGGACAAAGACTATGGTTAGCCAAAGTGGGGTCATTGACTAGCCAAAGTGGAATCCTTTGCTACAGAGGCTACATTTCAGTTCTGGATGTGGCCGCAGTGTACAAAGAGGGTCGGATGACCTAGAAAGATATAATGGCAGCATCTCCTAAAATTTAGGGAAGTGCTATTTTGGGACCTGAAAATGTGTTGACGTCATTACCTCCGGAATGACAAGGGGAACATTTTCTTACTCTGCCGTGAAGTCAACTGGGCAACCGGTTGGGAGATTTTTAGGCGGCAACCCCGAAACGGGAAAATGCTTGTAAATGTGCCAAGTGGCACATTCTAGTGCACTTGCCTCATGCAACAAGAAGTGGCGATGAATTTTAAGCTGGGGGAGGCTCATTTGCAGCTTTTGTCACAGGTTAAGAGCTATGGAGTGCTTGCTTTCCCTCTTATGCACAGTGCGGTGCCAGGAGTGATGCCCTGTACGCTACGCACTGCCCTCTCTCTCCCCTTTGGCAGTATGTTATGCCCCTCTAGTGGGCTCTTCATTTGACCAATGTACATTTGTGTGGGTTCATGCGCGATTGCCGAGGCAAGAGCCTCTTGCACAGGTACTGGACTAGCTAGCGGCTAATCCCCCGCAAATACATGTGAATTCGGAGAGGTTTCACGTGCGAAATCCCGTCCGATTCATAGGGCAAGTAGCCCTACAGGTGCGAGAGCTCGAGGTCTTGCTACAGATGCGACTGGCACGCGAAACGGAGCCCAAAACAGTGAATTACAGCCTGCTGTGTATTTTTGCAGGTTTAGGGTTTTGGCCCTAAACGGACCCTAATACCCGCAGGAGGTTTGAGGATCAAGGGAACCGCTGTACAGGTGATCTGGCGCATTTTCGGGGCAGAAAACAGAGAATTCAGCGTGCTGCAGATTCTCGCCAGGTTTTGCAAAGTGCCCGTATGTGTCGGGAAAGTCAGTCAATGCGTGGGAATACTGACTGTGAAGGGTCCTAGTACAGTTATGTTGCCGAAATCAGGCCAAAACAGTTGAAATTCAGCCAAGATTGTGCGGGGCAGCTTGTAGGGATCCACAACATTTATTCCCTCTTTTAAAGACAAAAGAAATACCGAAAGGGGCGCCTAAGTTAGGGGCCAATTTGGTGTCGGTCTTCTCATACAGGTGCATTCTAGCATCTGTATCCCATTCCCCTCTCTTGTGTCACTATAGCGCAGGTAAAATAGACGACTAATAATGGGTGAAAGCTAAATCAAGGTTTGAAGTAAAGTCTACCGCCCTTTTTGGATTGAACAGGCCGGTTTCAACATATGCATGTTACGAGACACAACAGACAGCGCCGCTGAGCACTCCCCCAAGACAAACGGTCTGTGGTATGAAGCTACTCCACGACTACCTCGTCATTCCTCTCGCAGATAACCTACAAAGGTCCAGGCCATGAGCTTAGAGGACTATACAATCAAACGCTCCCGAGACCGCAGTCTGCGTCGCTTAGAGGCTCCAGCATACAACCAAACGCTCCCAAGGCATCGGCTTGCGTCGTTCGGAGGTTTTCTAGCATACAACAGAACGCTCCCCAGGCATTGGCCTGTGTCGTTCCGAGGTTCAAACAATACCAAAACAGTATTTCTCACTTCTCCACCTGGGAGTAAAAACAACAATCATTGAAACCAGTATTTAAAACCAGAGTCAAACAATTGAAATTTGCACCAAGACAACATCCATTTCATTTCAAACAATACTTTCTCAAACAATGTCCTAAAGTATCTAATTAGAAAACAATGGGAGAGGTCATTTAGGGCTTTGTTCGGACAACCGAACTTTGAGGACAACTGGCCTGGCCTTTCCGCATCATGGTGATGGTTCGATTCCGAACTTGGAGAGTTGCATCATTCTTGTCGTGCTAGGGCATGCCCAAGAGAACGGCGCAATTGCCCAACTTCATAATGTGGAAATCAACTTTGCCATGATAATCTTGTATAGTTACTGGAAGAGCACCAATGAGCAGTACCACTTTCTGAGTTTGCCCTTTGGCTAGCTTAGCTTCAATTTCTCCATCCTCTACATCATAATCAAAGTGCATTTGCTTCAAGAATTCTGGATGGATGAAGTTCTCCATAGCTCCGATGTCAAACAAAATAAGGGCTTTCAAGCCGTTGACCTTTCCACAAGCTCTGCATAATTCATTAAAACTCCCGAGGTGTATACCATAAATATCGGGTACTAGTCCAATAGCAGGTCTAGGCCTCTTGGCTGGAGGTGGCCTCGGGGATCTGTATAACGTGGGAGCAAAAGGTTGCACTAAGGACGTCAAGGCTCGCTCAGGACATGTATTGAACGTATGCCCTGTTTGGAAACATTCGAAGCATCGGCCTTCTTGTAACAAGGCATCTTGTTGACGTTGTGTAAGACAAGGCCGTTGAGGTTGGTTTTCACTGGATTCGCGAGAATTTGTTCGCTGTTGCCGGGAGTTTTGGTTAGTGGCTAGAGGTCTTTCATGAGCTTGTAGTTGACCGCAGCATGGTCCATAAGCTCTTGCATGGTAGAGACTTGCTTGGAGAGACAATATTCCTGCAATGGTGATGGTAGTCCAATGGTGTAGTGCCTGCCTTGGTCCTCCAAGGAAATGAACTTAAAGCAAGACATCGGAACTTAAAGCAGGACACCGGAAGGTACACGTCGAGAAACCTTTGGTTATAGTCGTCCATGGTTTCGGTGGCAAGCATTTTGAAGTTGCCCTACTCTGCCAAAATCCGGACTTCAAAGATTGAAGTCATGTAACTACGTTCAAAAACTGTCTTGAAAGCTTGCTAGGTCCTTGGAGGATGCGGTTGTGTCGCGATTGAACTCCACCATTGTATAGCATGATCTTTAAGAAATCCCCCTGCTCGAGAAATCTTGGATTCTTCTGTAGCTGTAGGAACTGCAATGCTTTCTTGCGATCTTTCATCCTGGAAAAAGTGAAAAATTTGACTGTCGTGACGCCATCTTTGAAATCTTTGGGTTGGTTAGGCGCTTATCCTGGGTATGGATAATAAGGGTATCCATATGGGTTCCAACCATTGTAGCCTGGTGGCGGCGGCGGTAGAGGTGGGGGCAGTGACGAATGGCAAAGGCGGTTGCACTGGATCAGGGTCAGATGGCTGCACCATATTCCTGAAGACTCCCCCGATTGGAACAGACGGCTGAGAAGGTTGCCGATTGGAAGCTCTCATACTTTCTGATGCCGGAGGTGGAGGTACCACATGGGGCATCAAAGGGGGTAACATGGTAGTTAAAAAATTGTTGAAAACTTTGCAGCATCGGAAGATTCGGTTGAGGATGCCGCGAAAGAATGTCGTGAAGGTTGTTGAGAAGAAATTGCAAATATTCTACTGAATCCATGAATTCTATGTCTCTGGGTTCTTTATGGCTTATGCCCTGTAAGGCAGAGCGATGAAGACGGGAGCGCGCCCGATGCGCGATGAAGTAAGGGTGGGAGTGCCTACTAAGTCCGGGATCGGAACACAAGGATACTTCAAGTAAAAATTCTGATAGCTCTGTTTTCTCTTGTAGGACCGGTTTGCTTTCAAAAAAGCACACGCTTGATGCTTTGATACCACTGTCACAAGACGGGCACCACGTGCCAATAGAAAAGAACAGACTGAACAGACTTTTAGCACTTCAATAACAACTGAACTGAGAGAGAGAGACGACACGTGACACGGAGTGGCGGAATTCCACCCTAGAGAGTATTGGCCCCAAACCTTGGCGCCCCTTTCAGTATTTCTTTATATTGCATCAACTCAGTACAGGCCGGTACTCCAGACTCTGCACCTTCTCCAAGAAGCATGCGAGAGAATGAGCCCTTATTACATATTTAAAGGCCCTTGGCCTATGAAAAGCAGTTTACGTGAAAAACTCAAAAGCTTCTGGTCCAAAAGCAATGCGAAAAAGCTGCCAGCGTAATCACAGAATTCCGTACAATTGCCAGTGCAAAACGGAAATCCGTACGGCTTGCCACGTCAGCACTGTCCGCGTGATTTCTAGGAACTGCCATGTCATGAATTGCGGGTCTTGCTTTATTTTAATTCTTTATGTCATTTGGGGCCCCATCGGACCGGGTCGCCATAAGTTGGTAGGACTTCTTCTTTTGATACTTGTTCTTCTTAGGGTTGAGGCCCATCGGCCGGCATCTGTAAGTTGGCTCCATTCTTCAGGGCTTTGACATGTCAGGAGTTTGTGACACGTACAGGGCAGTAGGCACCTAACATTGGCAAAACAAAAAATTACAGCATGCTGAAATTGACTTGCAGCTCACTGGAAAGCTTCCATACCGCAAGGGAAAGTGTCCTTGACGTGTACTTTTGACCTACAGGGATATTTGTGTCGTTAAAACTTTCAATTACAACCATGGGCAGGTTTGGACAGCTAGGTGGAAGCGTTCGGATCGTTTATGTGCCAAGGGAGCCTCGGGAAAGCATTTGGTGCATGTACAAGACAATTTAGAGAGATTTCTCGCAAGGAATCTCGTCTAATTCAAGGGGCAAGTGACCCTTCAGGTGCGAGAGCTCGAGGGCTATTCACAGAAGTGATTTGCACGCGGATCGGAGCGCAAATTAGAGAATTCAGTGTGCTGCAATTTCTCGCCAAGTTTTGCAAAGTGCTCTAAAGTGCGTGGAAAGTCAATGTTTACTTGGGATTTTGTCCGTGGAGACTTCTGCTGTGGTTATGTTGCCAAAATCGAGTTAGAGTAAAGGAATTTCAGCCTGATAAAAGTGGGACAGCTTGTAGAAGTTTACAGGTTTTTCTCAAGTTTAATAAGAATAAAGAAATACTGAAAGGGGCTCCAGTCTTCGGGGCCATCAAGGTGTCATTGTCTGCTTGGTAGCGCTCTAGCTGTCAGGCCGTGGTTTGTTTTGAAGTGTTGAGTTCTAGTCACAGGCTTATTCGTGAAGTTCCTCTGTGTCCTAAAGTCTAAAGTAAAGTTTCGGGTGAAAGCCTATGTCGACCGCCCTACGGGCCGGTTTCACCATTGCTATGTGGTATTTGACTTTTTGCTGGAGTGAGGTTTCACGCATATTGCAGTGAGGAGCACTTACAGTAGAGAGCATGACACACTTTGCCTGATAGGTGCTCTCATTTTTGGCACGCCCGGTGGACCTCAACTGACGTCTCACTGCACTCCATTGAGCATACATAGGTGAGGAGCTATGTAAGGTGCAGCGGAAGTGAATGTTGAACTTTGCTCAAGATGAGTGCTCCGAACTGTGCTCAAGGTTCCTTTTACTTGGGGAAGGGAGAGCCTTTCGTTCTTTAATGAGAGAATGCAATGGACACAAACAAAATGAATGGACACTGTGAGTGAAGGTGCTAAGACTCCGAGATAGAGAGAGAAGAATACGACACCATAATGTTGTCAAATCCACCTCCAAGGGCCCCACTTTCTATGGCGAGAGCGGTCTACTATTGATTGCACAAATCTCTACAGTGCTTGGACTTGCCGACGATGTCGACGACGACGACGAGATGGGCTGAAATCTGCAAATCTTTATCTGCCGAATTCTGACTCTATGTTGGTGACGATGTCGATGGCGATGGTACAACGACGACGCACTGAAAACGCAGATGCTGAAATCTGTGTATTCCGGGCTGAAATTGCAAACTTCGCGGGATCTAACCGTGCGGCGAGGATCTGCTGCGGGAAGGTGAGATCTGCGAGGCTCGGGGGGTTCTACTATTGTTACTGAATGCTGAAAACTGAAAACGCTCAGTCTAATGGGGATTCCGTGGCGAAGATCTGCAAAAACGCTGAAGTGTCTTGCATATGCAAAAACGCTAGGGCTGAAAATAGTCTTGCTGTGAAGAATCTGCTAACGTTGGGGCTTTTGCTTTGTCTGCTGTCGCCAGGGATCTGCAAGAGCAAAAACGCTGGCTGATCTGGTCCAAAAGCACTAGCTTTCTGTTGAAAAGCAAAAACGCTAGGGCATCTGGGGGTTCTGCTGAGAAGTTGCCTATTGAGCGAGTGCTCCTGTTGCCTGTTCTGCCAGAAAGTGCTAACTCTGGTTTGCTTATATATTATCTTAGCAAAATTGCCCTATCTAGTTTCCAACAAAAGTCACTTAAAATAATAAGTGAAAAATGTCAAAAATAGGGAAAATAGGTCTATGCACTATAAAAATGCTCCTGATGGACTCTGATGGGAATCGGATGATCATGCTGTGTGCAACCAGAGGATATGCATCTAATCTAAGTGTCTGGACATGCACGGTCTGCGAACAGACTCACAAAAGTGCCATATCACTATCTATTCTAGACTGACTTGATTGAATTGAACCCTTGTCATACTGTAGCTTGTCCACCGACACATAGGGTTGGATGTGTCACTTGACAAGCTAGCTGGTTCAGAATCGCGCAAAGGAAAAGGCAAGCCCATGGGGGAGGAAGGAGTGGGTGGATTTTTGCCTTGTCTGTTTTGGTTATCTGTATGTCCATCCATTTTGTTAGGACTGTGCTTCGGTTTGAAGAGGCTCTGATACCACTTCAATCACTTCTGGCAAGGAATCATACAAAAACACAAAGAACAGCTTGAAACAATTGAATTGTATATGTGAGAGAGAGAGAGAGAGAGAGAGAGAGAGAGAGAGAGAGAGAGAGAGAGAGAGAGAGAGTCTGTAAGTGGTCAAATGAACGCAATGATCAATTGCGTCTATGGCCCCGACGTAGAAACTTTAACCCTAAAACTTGTCATTCTTGTTGTTACGGAATCACTATGCTTTATGCTATCTCCTAAACAAGTGTCAAGGTGTGCTCCCAAGCTCACTAGGCAGACCAATAGACCTCTCAAATTTCCACAACTTGGCTTTGTTTGACAACTGTGCACTCCCAAGCAACAGACCAATAGACCTCTCCAAATCTCCATGGCTTGGCTTTGTTTCATTGCCTCCTACTATATGGTTATGGGGACTATTGTATGGCTACTGCCTGGCGGCTGCTTGCATGTGAAAATCTTCTCGGAGGAATTTGTCTGTCTCTTGTGTCTATGGCGTGGGGTAGTACTTAAGAGAGTGAAACTTGGGCACTCCGTGTCAGAAATGTCCTCTCTTTTCCGTTGAAGAGAAATAAGTGCTAGAGTTTGTTTCGACCACGAGAGGAGAATGGCATCTTCATCATCACAGACTAACTTGCCTACTCTTCCGATTGCATGGAGTTAGACGAGACCCAACTGTAGCGTATGGAAAAGAAAAGTCAAGACTGTTTTATCGTGTCTCAAGCTTTGTGTAGGACTGAACAACTTCGAGTATCAGTCTATGTAACTGCATTGGCAGTATGTGCCAACTGAAAAGAACAACTCCCAAGAATAAAACACCCAATAGCAATCTCAAGCTGAAGTAGAGACTACTGGATGTTGCAACAGCCAGGTGATGTCCTGTCAGCAGGTTGTCGAAACAAAGGCATGATGAAGGTTGAGAGCGTTGCCGAGGATTCGGAGATGGTGGAACTCTGTGTGTACAGCCACTGATGGCCTGAAAATAGACAGAAAACAGAAAAGGCAATCTTTGAACATGTGCCATGGGTGCCAATCAAGCAACGCCATATGCGTCCATGCTAGTGCCAAACAGAGTATGGAGGGGCTAGAGAGAGGTAACGAAATACGCTGCCGATTGTGCACAAGAGCACACCAGCAAAGAGAAACCTCGCAAAGGCTTGCTGCATGCCAAAAAGATACACCATTTGTCACACCCAATGCCCATACTTGAAAGCTAAAACATAACCACCCAATACTTCAAGAGTGTTGTAAATGTGCTCACAGCAACTTGCACTGAATGTGTAATAACTTCCGCGAAACCTTATTCATATGCAGTGTATGGCAAGAAAATTAAGCAAACATGCAAAGTTTGCCAAAAAAAGTCAAAGAGTTGTGTAATGTGCGCCACAAAAGCAAATTAACATGTGTAACTTGTGTGAAAAACTCAGAAGATGGGTGTAATGTGTACTAAGCAATCAAGAAAAGCATGCCTAGAGAATTAAGAAACACATGTAACGTAAGCCAAGAAAATCAGAAGTGCTGAATGTGTGCATGTACCAAGAAAATTAAGAGAAGATGTGTGTGCGTGCAAGAGTGTGTTTTTGAGAGAGAGAGAGAGAGAGAGAGAGAGAGAGAGAGAGAGAGAGAGAGAGAGAGAGAGAGAGAGAGAGAGAGAGAGAGAGAGAGAGAGATGAAATCAAATGAAATGTTATATTAACGTCTTCAAAAGGCCAAAGTGACCTATGAGACCAGAAAGTTACAATGCGGTGTATCTAATACAAAGTCAGATTAACAAAATAAATTAAACTAGGATAACAAAATATAAATACTGCGGGATCCTAAACTTAGCAGTACAATGTGAAGACAAGATGGGAGGAGAGTAGAGATCCATCTTCATGTGCACTCTGGACGACAAAAGAGTATGGCTCAAATCCTTTGCTGTAGCCTCCTTCGAAACTGTGTAGCTCCTCTTCTCCATGGGGGTCGTCTAGATCTCCCTAGCTCCAATGCTCGGTCTATGAGAATGCGAGTAGTGCGAGTAGACCTCTTCACTGTTGGCTGCTCCTTTGTCTGTTCTTCTGGGTGTACAATATCTAGTGTGAAGAAATCTGTGATCTGTCTCTGGGGTTGTCTCTCTTCAGCTCTCCTCAGTAAAGTTTCTTTATGCCTGTGTAACTCAAAGTAGATATAGCCCAAGACATCTGTGATCCTCATAACTCATGACCCTAGATAGAGGCCCAAAACCTTCTCTGAATAGACAATGAAAACGGCCTCGTATCTCATAGTACAGTGTGCAATGACATATGTAATGTACTTCTGTCTCTGGCGCTAGATGGCATAAGCGGCATATCCTGCTATTTGCTGGTGTCCCTCTGAATTTGCCAGTCTCAATCTCGAGCTGATGTGAGGACGTGCGTATCTGGCCAATGGCACAACGCAAACCATGAGAAAGATGCGTGTCCATATAGCTAGGTTGAATCACAAACCCATCCCCCGTGAGGTGGAGAAGATGCTCTCTATAGAAAGCCATCTTTTTGCCCAACCCCTGTAACGGCTCTATCCATGTCCTCCTCGTGTCCAGGTGGATTAGATCCCGACGAATAAGTCTCTACCCGTGTCTGAGACCTCAAGGGTGCCTGTAGAGAGTATGGAAAAGGAGGCAACCTGTCCATGGTGAAACCATGTGTCTGAAACCATGAAGCCATCTGTGCAAACCAGCATGATGTATCCCCATTAAGAGCTAATTGTTTGGAGGACTTTAGAGCCACCCTGGCATTTGTCTCTGGTAGTATCCCACAGACTGTGTACAAAAGAGACTGATCTGGTAAACGCCTCAATCTCCATAAGGGGGGCAGCTAATTCCGCTCAAATGATATCATGCGGTACGGAAGCCTTGGCTCTAATCAGCCGAGAGATCATAGATACTAGGGGCTTCTCCATACGCTTGCAACCATCCTGGCCTATAGAAGGTCCCCAAACCTGCACCCCATATAACATAGTAGAAGCAACCAAAGTATGAAAGAGCCATAACTTTGTCCTGGGTTCCTGGAACTGAACTTGCGAACAAATCCTCTCCATTCCTCCCAGAGCCGCACCAGCTCTAGTTAGTCTGGTCTCTGCTGCTCTTCTCAAAGAAAATCTCGGCCCAGTAAAGACTACCCCCCGGTAAGTGTATGCATCTCTATACTCCACAATCTCTTGACCATATTTGAAAGTAGGTACTAATCTCCTAATCCATTGCGGTGTGGTGTTAAACACCGGAACCTTGGTTTTACCTAGGTTAACACACAGTCCACTATCCTCTGCAAAACTGCGTGGTGCATCCAAATGTCGTTGCATACCTTCTGGTGAGTCAGATATCAGCACAATATTATCAGCATATAGCAACAATGGGATCCACGTCCTTGCCAACTGGGCACCCCTGTCACCCTCTCTGTCAATGTACTCAGACACCTCATCAACATACATACCAAATAGAGTAGGAGACAATGGGCAGCCCTGTTTCACTCCAATAGTAGAGTGAACTAAATCAGATACCCCTTCCGAAGTGCGTACATGTCCTACCACTGATCTGTACAAAGCCATAGTCCCCCAAATCACCTCTATGGGCACCCCCATCTCTTGCAGTCTGCGCATCAATCGAGCTCCTGGTACCATGTCAAATGCTGTGGGAAAATCCACAAAGCTACAATAGATCCGTTTCCCATGTGATCTGCCCTCCTCAATGATGGCCCTGAGTGTCAGAATATGATCAAGAGTGGAGAAACCCCTCCTGAAGCCGGCCTGACCCTTTGCTCGTACACCCTCGCCCTCTGCCCAATTACTCAAGTGTTGCTCCAAAATAGATGCATACAACCGTGCCAATGTGTGTCCAACCATAATAGTGCGGTAGTTCCCAGGCTTTGTAGGGTCCCCAGCCTTGAAGATGGGCACAATATTAGACAACCTCCAGGTCTAAGGTAATCTCTCACACATGCCACGATTGAACAACACTGCGAGAACCTCCATGAACATATCCCTGGCATGTATAAAGTGCTCCGCTAGTAGACCGTCATGATCATATGCCTTCCTGGTCTTCATCCTGTCGATGGCCCTATGTACCATCTCAGGTGTAAAGAAAGTGCTCGTAGCTGGGCAAGGCTTGGTAGGGTCTGGAAGGGGTTCCTGTCCAGGAACCGTATATAATGATGTCGCATATTGGCCCCACACATCAGGTGAATAATCACTGGGGGAGGGGAGTGCTCATGGAAGAGTCGCCATGCTTCTCCTGAGTCCCTACTCAAGAACATCTGAGATAAGTCTCGTTCCATCTGAGCTAGGTAAGCTCGCTTTTTCTGTCGCACAAGGCGTCGGAAAGCAATCCGAGACTATCTGTAAGTGATGACTCCTAAAAGAAGATCCCTCTGAAGCTGGGCTCTCATCTCTCTGCATTCCTCATCATACCAACTATTCTGGGGCATGCTCCCAGAATGTCGTCTCTTGCCCGGCTGAGTGTGTGGGTATGCCACTGATGCAGCCCTATGTAGTGTGTCAGTCAGTAGAGTGGTGCACTCCTCCAGTGAGAGGCTTGTATCATTTGTACCAGCTGTGCCTTCCAATAGATGGTCCCAGATCTCCTCTGTATAAACGAAATTAGTCTCTGGAGTAAATGTATAGCGGGTGTGTGACTTGCCTCCTGATGTCTGGGTTGTACTATATTGAAATTTGACGGACAGTGTCAAGAGAGCATGATCTACTGCTATGCCCACTGGCCTGGCTCCCACAGTGAAATCCTGAATGTAGGGGATAAAGCTCGGTTGTGTCATAACATAATCCACCGTACTGGCCCCATATGTGGAAAGCGTGTGAAACCGATGCTCCAAGAAATCGCTGTAAGCCATTAAGTATAGCTAATCCATGTGTAGTCGTCATTTCCTTGAGGTATCTCCCATATTCCGTCTGCTCTCTATCATCTGAGCATCTGTCAAGTCCCAACTCACCCACATGCAGCTCTCTAAGCATCTCATTTGAAGTGTCGTAGAAGATTGTCTGCGAGTTGCCCGTTTGGGCATTGAAGTCCCCTAGGAGAATGATATCACCATCCCTAGAAAACTCCCATCTGTCATCATCTAGTATAGAGAAAGGCGACTGCCCTCTGGATGCAGCATACACTGATGTACTAAGAGGAAAGTAACATATGGCAATATATAGGAATCGACCTGTGTCATCTCTCAGTCTTACCCACATATATCTAGCATGATCATCTCTTCGTACATGCAGTAATGGTTGTAGTTCCTCTTTGAATAGCACTGCTGCTGCTCCTGAACCTCTACTCCCATGCTCAGATCTTGCATTTGTCCTGTGAGCTGTCTCGCATCTGTATCCCACCACATGTAGCATCACCTGTCTAGGGGCCTGATGAGTCTCTGAGAAGAATACAATATCCTTGTCTTTGAAACTGTCCTCAAATGCACCCACGTCCAACCTCATAGACCCATTACAATTCCACGTAGCCATCTTCAGCATGGTCCCATATGTCTGGCACCGTCATGCAGTGCGCCGCTCTGAGAGAGAGAGAGAGAGAGAGAGAGAGAGAGAGAGAGAGAGAGAGAGAGAGAGAGAGAGAGAGAGAGAGAGAGAGAGAGAGAGAGAGAGAGAGAGAGAGAGAGATGTTTATATTGCAGGCTATATCTCGAAGAGCAACATTGCACGAAATAATCCGGGATTTCGGGCAAACATGCAATGATCTTCAACGGCTTATCATCGTTTTAGAAAAGCAGGAAGCTCTCTCCAAGAGCAGTAAAATCACAAGAGCTGCATCGAAATCTGCACTAGACCTTAGACAAGCTCGAGAGAGACTTGACAAAGCGACCAGGGAGATGAAAAAGGATTATGCAGTGGACCATTACCTTATACTGTAAATTCTCCACTGTACTACTTGTTGCACAAGTTTTTGAGCGGTTAAGTTTACAAGGTGTTGAAGGCTTGTTACAAACAGAGCGAGTGTGTGCCTGCATATGTCATCCTGCGAGAGACTGTTTGTGGGCATTGTATGCGTGCGGAGAGCGGTAATTGAATGGTGGCCTCATCCAAAAAGTGGACGATGTGTGATCTGACACGGGGATTCTGGAATTAAACGATACATATGACTCAAGCAAAATTCTGAAGACTGTTGGGCAGGCATATTTATTTGTTTGAGATGAGTGTGGCAACAATCTTCCCTCACAGTGCGAGGATCTTAATGTTATGTTTATATGTGAGCAGCTTTTTCCGTTTGTAGGATATCATTGGGTATAAGAAAGTAAAGCTTGTGGGTACTTTGGTTTGTGGAGAGTAGTGCTATTGTCATGCTTTACAATATCAAGTTACTGATATATCATAAAGTGAGCTTTCTGTCATATTTTAGAATGCAGTTTTGCCTAAAAAAAGAAAATTGTACTGCTCATCAGATTATGGTTAGGTGTAATAGACCCAGATGTGCTTGAAAGTGTCCATAGACTTTAGCTTGTCTTATTTTGCATGCTATGAACTTTGCAGCTGTAATAAATCTTTCTCGTATAATAATTAGCATGGCTTTTTTGGCCATGAGCTTTTATTGATTTGCTTGTGACAAGTTGTTTGAAGCTTGTTTAGTGTCTCCCATCATTTCACTATGAATGTGTTTGGTTCGACAGTGGATTGGATGTATCTTGTTCTGCAAGTGATATAAAGAAGGCTTACCGGAAGGCAGCTCTCAAACACCATCCAGATAAGGTACTGCTATGTTCCTTCATAAACTTTCTGTTGGTTATTGAAGATAAGGTTTGACGTTATAAAAGATTCCTTTTGAAGAAATTCTTTTCATTGAAGATTTGAGTATTTATGTCTAATAGGGGGACTTTAAATGATATCTATTGCATGGCAACCTCCATTAGGGTCTAGATGTACGGGGAACTTACTTAAAATTTGTATTAACCTCGGAGTAGACTTTAGCCATAGACGGCGCACTTTATCTGATAGAAATCCAAATTTTTGTCATACATTCAAAGGCGTTTGTTCCAATTGTCGGCATGGATCATCTCCTGGCTTTGTACTTCTCAGGTGCATTGTCATTTGGCTTGGCCCTTGTGATTAAACATCATGTCCTTGGTTGCTCTATGCCCCACTAGTTGGGCTTTTGAAATGATCATGTACAATTCTGGGGGTTTTATGCGCGTGTGCCAAGGCAAGAACCTTCTGAACAGGAACCGGATTAGCTAATTGCTAATCCCCCACAAGTACGCACAGTTCAATCGCGAAAGGATGCGAATTTGGAGAGTTTTCTCGCGTGAAAACTCGTCCAATTTAGAGGGGAACTGTCCCATTGCGTGTGGGAGCCCTTGGGACACGCGTGGATTGTTCGCTCCGCTAAAAACGATCCCAAAACAGAGAATTACAGCTTGCTGTGTTTTTCTGCAGGTTTAGGGTTTCTCACCTAAACTGCAAGAGAACGCAAGGGGGGCCTTGGGAAGGCCTTGAGATGCGTGCACAAGTTTCTTGGCACCTGGCAGTGGCAAAACAGGGCATGACAGCATGCTGCAATTCTGTTACAGCTCACGAGAAAGCTTCTAAATTGCGAGGGAATCCGTCCTAGACAGGTACTTTTGACCTACAGGGATTTTGGCGTCGTTATGTTGCCGAAATCAGGTTGGAAACCTGCGTTTTCAGCCCTCGCCAGGTTTGGACAGCTGTGTAAAGTTAACAAGTAATTGAAATAGTACCGCCTCTCTACTGTACAGGCCGGTTATGGTTCCATCATCGGGATAGTGGTTCCGTCGACGGGATAGTCACTTTTTCTTCAAAAAGTGCAAGCGTGAATTGTTGTGGGTGAAAGCAACACAGAGTTTTCCGTTATGGCAGAGAAGAGAGACCAAGTTCTTGAAGAGGGATCTTTTTTTTTCCGAGAAAAAGATCCTTCTATTAGTTAATGAATCTGCCCATAGGGCTACAACGGTCAATCACCTCTATTAGAGAGGGCTACAATAATCGTAGGGGGGAGACTCTCCCAATAAAAAAACAACATATGTACAATGAGGCTAAATCAAGAGATGGGAGGAGGGAAAAGCCACACAGGTGGACGGTAGTGCCATCTGAGCTCCCCCTGGACCATGGTGAAGAAAGGCCCAGGGTGCCAGAATCGAAGGCTCTCTACGCTACCGCATGCGGTCAGAGCTGCCTTGGAGTCTCTCGAGCTGTCCTCTGAGAGTATGGATCAGCTCTAGCCAAAGATCTCGAACTGTCTCTGCTGGTGGTACAGGGCGAGCCTCAAAGATGCGGAAGCAGTGGGCACGCCAGATGAACCATAGTGTCAGGCCACAGATGAGCTCCCAACACTCCTCTCTCTCACTGCGCCACTCCTGTGGAGTAAGCTCTGCAGGCTGAAGTGTAGGTCGACCCCCTTACATCACTATCATTGTGTTGGTGAAGGATAGCTCAAACTGAAGTGCCTGATCTGTGAGAGTGGACCAAGTTGCCCCCCATGTGTATTGCCGTGCTGCAGAGAGCTCTGGCATCAGCCGAAGGACACAAAGCCAAACCTGCTGTGCCAAAGGACAGTCCCAAAGACAATGGCGTTGACCCTCCACAGGATGGTCACAAGCTGCGCATGCTGCCGAGAGACCACTATGTACAAGCCAGCTCCCAACTGCTGTAGCTTGATGTGCAACCAACCACTGGAACAAAGTGACTCGCCGCGGCTATCTGGAGTCCCACAACCTGGCCGAAAAAGCTGACAAGAACTCAGAGCTGTGAGACCCTCTCCCTGCCAATGAGGTGTTGGAGCAGGACGAGCCTGTCTCCATGTTGCCAGTATGTGACTGTCACGTGACACATCCAACCCTGTGTGTCCGTGGACAAGCTATAGCATGACGAGGGTTCAGTCAGTCCAGTCAGTCTAGATTTAGAAGTGGTCTGGCACTTTTGTGAGTGTGTTCACAGACCGTGCATGTCCAGACACTTAGTGTAGATGCATATCCTTTGGTTGCCGACAACATGATCATAAGCATTCCCATCAGAATCCATCAGAATCATTCAGGGGAATCTTCCAATGTATTGACCTATTTTCCCTATTTTGACATTTTTCACTTATTATTTTTAAGTGACTTTTGTTGGAAAGTAGGTAGGGCAATTTTGCTAAGTTAATAAATAAGCAAACTACAGTTAACACTTTCTGGCAGAAGAGGCAGCAGGAGCACTCGCTCAACATGCAACTTCTCAGCAGAACCCTAGATGTCCTAGTGTTTTTGCATCACAACAAATTAGCTAGCGTTTTTGGACAAGAACCCAGATCAGCAAGTGTGTTTGCATCTGCGTCGGCCTGGCGACAGCAAAGGACAGATCAGCACTAGCGTTAGTGGTTTGCACCAACAGATCCACAGCGTGTTTGCAGCAGGTTCATTTTCAGCCGTAGCGTTTTTGGTTTGCAGATCAGCCTCAGCGTTTTTGCAGATCTTCGCGACGGAATCAGCCCTATACTCAGCGTTTTCAGTTTTCAGGCCTTAGACACCGCAGATCAAGTCCCGAACCTCGCAAATCTCACCTTCTCGCAGCAGTTCCTTACAGTTTCAGCCCGGAAAACGCAGATTTCAGCATCTGCGTTTTCAGCGCGTCATCGTCATCAGCATCGTCGCCGACATAGAGTCAGAATTCATTAGATAAAGATTTTCAGATTTCAGCCGGTCTCGTCGTCGACCTCATCGTTGTCGACATCATCGGCAAGTCCAAGCATTGTAGAGATTTGTGCAATCATAAGTAGACCACTGTCACCAGCCAGTGGCAATTCCATTTTTGTTTATTTTCTCTTTCTTTGGGGAATTTCGTTTGTTTTACCTTTTGGAAACACCCCTCTGGAAATCTAACTGCCCTGCATTGCATAGCCAGTGTGGAACTGTTCAGAGAGAGTTCAGACCTAAGGGCTAAAGAGCACTAAGGTTGGACAAGGACTATGGTTAGCCAAAGTGGGGTCATTGGCCAGCCAAAGCGGAATCCTTTGCTACATAAGCTACATTTTAGTTTTGGGTGTGGCTGTAGTGTACAAAGAGGGTCGGATGACCTAGAAAGATACAATGGCAACATCTCCTAAAATTTAGGGAACTGCTATTTTGGGACCTGAAAATGTCTTCGTGTCATTACGTGCAGTTTGACATGGGGATCATTTTGTTACTCTGTGGCCAAGTCAACAGAGGCTGCAGGTGAGATATTTTTAGACCCGAGGGTCTAAAGCGGGAAAATGCACAAATGAGTGACACTCGGCACTCTGAGGCCAGTTTACTCCTTAAAGAGAAGGCAAAAACGTGATTTTCAGCTGTGAGCTCGTTTTTGAGTGCTATCACAGGTGGGAGAGCTTGAATGGAGTGCTGGCTTACCCTCTTATGTACAGTGAGGTGTAGGATGTTATGACTTGCACACATCTCACTGCTCTCTCTCTCCCCTATTCTTTATGGTTATGCCCCTCTAGTGGGCTTTTCATTTGATCAATGTACAGTTATGTGCGTTCATGCGCGATTGCCGAGGCAAGAGCCTCTTGCACAGGTACTGGACTAGCTAGCGGCTAATCCCCCGCAGGTACAGGTGAATTCGGAGAGGTTTCACGTGCGAAATCCCGTCCGATTCAAAGGGCAAGTAGCCCTACAGGTGCGGGAGCTCGAGGTCTTGCTACAGATGCGACTGGCATGCGAAACGGAGCCCAAAACAGGGAATTACAGCCTGCTGTGTATTTTTGCAGGTTTAGGGTTTTGGCCCTAAACGGACCCTAATAGCCCCAGGAGGTTCGGGGACGCAAGGGAACCGCTGTACAGGTGATCTGGCGCATTTTCGAGGCAGAAAACAGAGAATTCAGCGTGCTGCAGATTCTCGCCAGGTTTTGCAAAGTGTCCATATGCGTTGGGAAAGTCATCCAATGCGTGGGAATACTGACTGTGAAGGGTCCTAGTACAGTTATGCTGCCGAAATCAAGCCAAAACAGTTGAAATTCAGCCAAGATTGTGCGGGGCAGCTTGTAGGGAACCACAGCTTTTATTCCCTCTTTTAAAGACAAAAGAAATACCGAAAGGGGCGCCTATTTAGGGGCCAATCTGGTGTCGGACTCGCATACAGATGCATTCTAGCATTTGTATCCCATTCCCCTCTCTTGTGTCATTATAGCACAGATAATGGGTGAAAGCTAAATCAAGGTTTGAAGTAAAGTCTCTCCCTTCCCTAAGAACAAAAGGAACGTTGAGCACTGTATGGAGCACTCACCTTGAACAAAGTTCAAACATTCATTCCGTTGCACCTTACATTGGTATCAGAGCTTTGGCAGTGTTCTGTATCACTCAAGGAAAGAACCACAAGAATCACAAGAATTTTTTTTGCTTATTCCGATTGCACGAACCCAAGTTCGTGTGGGCGTGTCGATTCCTAATCGTGTTTTTAAAGAGTGACAGGAATCCCAGGAAAGAAGGGCTTGTCCAGCCTCCCAATGTGTCTCTTTTCACTAATTGAGAGCGGACCGTGCACTTAGCGGCCGGCAAATCAACTTGAGGTGGGAAAAAGCAACCTTGGTGTGAGCGCAAGGCCGCCAATGGGTGCGCCCGCGGAAAAGAGCAGAACTCGAGTGAAGAGAAGATCCTTCTCAAACACAGATTGCAAGCGAAAGAAAATCCTCAAGAACCTCAAGAACCCAAGAACCCAAGACCCTCAATAACCCAAGTTCCTCGTGAACGTAAGAACCAAAGATCATAGTGCATGGTCATCACCCGAAGCGGAATGGATACTTCGCATACAGGTGATGAGCACGAGAGAGGTAACGAAGAATTTTTCCCACTAGGAGGTTTTTCCGACCCTCCGACTTCTCCATCTAGAGCACGAATTGTACCAAATCCTATGGAGGCGATGGTCAAGTCGATGTTGGATATGATGGCACAACAACAAGAAGCGAATCGAGAAGGGACTCGCGTTGCGCTGGCACAACAAGAAGCGACTCGCATTGTCTTGGAATGTGAGTGCGAAGAACGAAATGAAAGAAATGTAGTACAACAAGAAGCGACTCGCATTGCCTTGGAATGCGAGCACGACGAACGAAAAGAAAGAATAGCACAAAGAAAGGGACATCTGGATGGTCAGCTCAGAAGAAAGGGTCCCTCCAAAACCACTCTCCAGGATCCCACTGCACTCATGTCAGTGGAGAGCTTTCCCAAGCCCACAGCCTCCAGTGGCCAGTCTCAAGAGCTGTAGGGTCAGGATTTATAAGACAAGTCCTCCCACAGATGCCCACAACTCGTATCCTCTGAAAACAACACTCTGCCACCTGTGGGGCCTCTACTGAAACTCAGTGTAAACGACCCTCACCTTGTAGCTCTAAAAACAGGGAGGTCACAGACTGTGAGCAAGCCTGAACTGCGATGAGAACCTCCAGTCGCGTGAAGGCCCCCATCCATCTGGGGGCTGTTGACTCAAGAGGTGTGAGCCGCTCAGCTGGTACTGCCTCTGTGATATCCTGACACATGCTTTGCACCCCTCTCATGCCCTATAGCTGGATGCTGTGAAGCTCCTCTGACAACTCCGAGAACTGTAGCCAGTCACCTAAAGTTCGTGCTGGACCCTTTGCCATGGGACACCAAGAAACATGAGGTGTACTATCAACCAAGTGGCCTCTCTGAGTGCTAACCATTATGTTCCAAACAAGGGGTTGTCTTAGGCGCTCCTCCGTGCAAGTAGGTTGATGTTGCTCCTGGCCTCTCTGCAGCTGCTCCCAGGAACGCAGCAGACTCACAACAAAACGGTCCTCCAGTCTCCTGCTCATGCCAACTCTGTGCATCTCTGTGAAGATCCATCTGGTCGAAGGTCGCCAGGGGCCTCCATCCTGGGGCACCCTAACACTAAGCCGCTGAAGCAAAAACTCCTTCCAGGGATCCTCCCCTGGAAGCAATCCTCTGACAAGAAACTTCCCAAGAAGGGCTCTGCTGTGCTGTGCTGGGTCTATGATCCCCAACCTGGGAACATGGAAGAGTGATGACCTGCCATGCCACTTTGGTCCGGGCTATTTGAGTGTGGCGCCTTGACCAAAGGAAGTTCCTGATCAGCCTCCCAACTTGGGAACATGGAAGAGTGATGACCTGCCTGGCCACTTTGGTCCGGGCTATCTGAGTGTGGCGCCTTGACCAAAGGAAGTTCCTGATCAGCCTCTCTACCTGGTTGATGCAGGAACTCGACAAGATCCAACAAGAAGTGATGTACCACATAGTAGGCAACAACACTTGCTTGGCCACTACAACTCTGCTTGCGAAGGAGAGTCTTGCGGAGCTTCAATGTAACAGCTTCCTCCCGATGGACAGGAGGAGGGGAGCAATTTGCTACTCAGGAGACAAGTCGAAACCAACCTGACAGCTTAAGTATGGAACTGTAGTCCTTGGGGGAGTCCATCTGAAACCCTCACCTGACAGCCAATCAGGCGTAGGAGCACTAGCAACCGAGAAAGCCACTGTCTTTCTCCAGTTGATCCGTGTGCTTGATGCACAACAAAAGACCTCAAGAGCGTGCTCACACCTGTGAAGGTAGGCCTCCTGGCCCTCCAAGTACAAAGTTGAGTCATTTGTAAACTCAGCATCCAGTAACTTGTCGCCTTGAATAGGGAGCGGTAAGCCACGTAAACCAATATGCTATGAAACCAAACATCTGCTCATCGCCTCAGCATAGAATAGAAAGAGAAAGGGGGCAAGAGGGCAGCCCTGTCTCACCGAACGTGTGAGCATGAAGCTATCTCCTCTATCACCTGCCAAGAGTACCTGACTGTGTGCCCGTCTGTACAGAGCTGACACACCTCTGATCCAAGCATCTGAGAAGCATATCTTGCGTAGAGTGCCCTCCAAAAAGTCCCAGTCAACTCTATCATAGGCCTTCTCAAAATCGAGAAGAAGTATCACCTGATCCTCACCACGGAGGCGAGCGAGGGCAGAACCCTCCCAAAACGTAAAGATACTGTCAAGGATATTATGCTCCTGGACAAAACCAGCCTGTGTCCCATATATAAGGCTCTCTAGAAGTGGTTGAATCCTCAAACTCAGAGTGTTGGCAAGAATTTTGTAGGCTGAGTTGAGGATGGTGATGGGCCGCCATTGTCGAATCTCATCCAAGGAGCCACCCTCCTTGGGAATGAGGTACATCAGACCCTCACTCATGCTGTTAGGCATCCCTCTTGTGTGCAGGATGTACTGAAAAGCTCTGCAAAGATCTGAGCCAAGCAAGTTCCAACACTCGAAGAAAAAACTGGGAGTCAAACCATCCTTACCTGGGCAGCTACCACGGGGAAGTGCTCTGAGGGCCACGTGAAGCTCCTCAAGCTGAAGAAGCAGTTGAAGCCTCTGGCGCATCTCCTCAGTCACAAGACAAGGCATCTGTGCCCAAACTTGCTCTCTACATGCATCCTGATGCTCTGATTGAGCCTCTACTGATAGCAGGTCATTGTAAAAGTCAGTAGCAACTGCTCGCATGTCCTCAGGCTCTAAAGGAACCGACCTGTCGGGCCTCGTCAACTGGCGGACCTTGGCATGCATATGCCGGGGTCGCACTGCCTCAAAGAAAGCCCCTGTCACTCTGTCACCCACCCGGGTCCACTGAGATGCCTGTCGATGGAAAGAAAACTCATGGCGCCTCTCCTCTGTGCTGGCAAGCTCTTGGCGAGCCTGCTGCAACTGCTCCTCGAACCAAGGACTCTCTCGATGCTGCTCCTGCATCCTCTGCAAGGAAGCAACGCCCCGTCAGAGACGCTGCTGCTCCTCTCTCGCTGCAGCCAGGCGGGCCGAAGACTCCTGAAGAAAGAGCTGACTAAGCTGAGCAAGCCTAGAGGCCACTCTGTCAGTAGGAGAGTCTTGCATGTCTAAGCTCTCTGTCTAAAGAGCCACCACTCGCTCTCTGAGCGCAGACTCCAACAAGACCCTCTCAGGGATGTGTAGCATCGTGCTGCCCCTCCTCTGTCTATCTGTCACTGTGAGGATCACTGATTGTCCGGAAAGGAAGTCCCAGTGAGAATGCAAACTTTCCAGCCCAAGTCACAGAAGTGGTCACTATTGTAGAAGAGATCTATTTGAGATAGATTCACTCCTCCCACTGCCATCCGAACGAGAGAAGGCTAGGCTGTCTGGGGGCCTCACAAGGTAGAATGCTGCCACACATCTGAAACCCGCAGAGTATATGAGACCAAAACTCTGCACGTGCACTCGCCACATTGGGCACATAGATGTTGAGGAAGCCCACGAGGGAGCCCTGAACCTGCATACTGATCCACTGAGCCCTGCCTGGCACAATAATCCCTCTGTCCACAATGGCCTGTTGCAAGGAATCCGCAATAGTTATACATACCCCTTCCTTGATGCCTCCAGGTCCAAATGCAGCTGACCAAAACATCTCATATCGACCATGCAAAATCTGTCCACACCGTCTAATGCGGCTCTCAAGATGATGCTCCTGTAGCATAAGAATGTCAATCTCACCACCCACAACTTACAAGGCATCTCTGAAGCTCCTGACGACCCCTGTGACGCTAAAATTGGGGCCCTCCTAATCGCGCACATTCCATGAGATGAGCCACATGGAGTCGGTGAGAGAAAATAGATGCTTCCACAACAGCCAACCTCGCTATCTTTGAGGCCGGTTTGGATGGGGAGTAATCCGCATCCGTACGACCTCTATACAAGCGCGATTGGAGTGACTGTCCCGCCCAGGCCCAAGCGGAGCGTGCGGCCCGAACGGCTACATCCTCTGAATCCTCATGTACAAATACATAACAAGGAGGGCTCTGAGTGGCAACAAACAAATGCATCACAATGTGCTTGCCATCTGCTGCATCCGGAGGCGTCACGCGGAACTTGGCAAGAGGCCAAAGTGTCTGCACCAAATCTCTCACTCCTAAGTCCTCTGTGTGGTGTGAGAACTCAGTAGCGTGAATCTGGAGCCAGTCAAGAAAAGTGTACTGGGTCCACTCTGTGGAATCCCTATCGGACAGCGAAAGGAGAAACCCACCGCTGTGTCCAAAGCCTCAATGCCTCTAGTTGCTAGAAAGAGGATGTTGACTCGAAAGCAAGCCTTCTCCAAGTCAGGAGAAGAGTCACCCAGGAACCGTGTGAAGCTGTAGTCGAAGAAGTCCCAGTGTCTGCGAATGTCAAAGCTAGTCAAACCATAGTTACCCGGAACGGGAATGGGAGGGTCCGAATCGGGACGTGAACGGGGGGGGGGGGGGCGGAACGGGAACGGTCCACCTAAAGTAAGGCTTGAATTACCTCCATTCAGCTTAGTCCCAAATAAACTCCTAAACAATCCTAAAACTGCCCCCAAATCTGCCCCCTAACTTGCCCTTAAACTGCACCAAATATGTTCCCCGAACAACCCCAAATCTGCCCGCAAAAGCCGACTTTTTTCCCCCCAAATGCCTACTTTTGCCCGTTCCGCCCTGCGTTTCGCCGCCGTTCCAACTTATGTTCCGCCTCGTTCCCCCCATTTCGGAACACCGTTTCGGTTACACCCCGTTCCGGAACGGTGTTCTGTTCCCATCTCCGTTTCGGGAACGGGACTCGTCCCGAACAACGTTTCGGAACTATTGGGCTGTGTTTCTTCCTTTCCCTGTTACATTGAGTCAAACCTCTAGGGACTGCTGCAAAAGGAGAAGTCTGCACTAGAAAAGGCGGCCTCAGGTGGGGAAGTCCCTCTCGAGCCACACGGTTGGTGGTGAAAGCAGTACCAAGAGATCACCTCGCGCCAAACGCGTGTTGAGTCCCCTGCGTCTTAGGAGGAGTGGAGGGGGGGTCGAGAGATGAGGCTGTGGGCCCCACCGGGGAGAGAGGGGGGACGGGAGGCGGAGGTGGAGGCAGGGGAGACGGAGCGGCAGGGTCCGAGGGAGGAGGAGGTGGAGATGGAGGAACTGATGTGGACGGGGCCTCCTTAGGCGGGTCCTGGTAAAGGGGGTCAAAACAGTTTCCAGTCGGAACCTAATGCTGTTGAGCTACAGATTGTCGGCCACCAGGGGGAGCAGTGGGGCGAGCCCACCCCTGTTGGCGGCGGCCAGGCACCTGCTGCCAATCATTAGTTGTTTGATTGCTTGTGCTTGCGCTGTGAGTCAAGGTCTCCTGCGAGGTCGGGCCTTTGCCAAATGGCCCATCTGTCTGCAAATGAAACACTCATTCGAGAGGCCCGAATACTCCATGCTTTGACGGAACCAACCTGCACTCACCCGAGGTAGTAGGATGACCTTCGGGAGAGTGTGGGTGTCCCGAACCAGAACACGTACTGTGGGGATGCCGGCCGCCTTGGCAGCTATAGAGGCTACTGTGCGAGGTGTCTCCAGGACAGTCCCAATCTCTGAGCCTATCCTGGACAAGAGTGGCAGGTACGTCCTCCTCAAATCGGGAAAGCAGACAGAGATGGAAAGGTCTACCTCCTCTACCAAAACATGTATAGCCGGATCGAAACCATGTCTCCACTGTCGAAACTGGGCTCGGATTGCTCTGATGGCCAAGGGACTCATAGTGATGACCTTAGACGCCATCTCGGAGGTCTCGAACTCTATCTGATAGGAGCTACGTTCGAGGAATTGAACATCCAAGATCTTGGCCACCTCGCCGAGAAGGTGAGCCTGGAGAAGATCGCGCACCTCTCTTCTGCTGGGTCTGGTGCCGAGAATCTTGTAGATGACGGAAGTCACCTGCACGCATTCCACCTCTGCTGTGAGGCTCGCTTGCTCTGTCGGTGAAAGAGCAAGTCGGATGGCGGGGCTTTGCGGGATCGGGCGAAGGGGCTTCCTGAGAGTCCCTCTGGGGTGGAGCATGATCCACTTCTGCCGTGGAGAAGGGGCGAAATGAGTATGACGAGAGGTGGCCCCCTGCTCGACCTAGCACGTCGAAAGTGCTGATGAATTCAGCTGAGCAAGACCAGGTGGAGGGGGTTGCGATGCGGAAAGAGCGGGAGTGCGAGGCTGGGGCGGGCGCTGAGGCGCGACGAGAGGGTGGCTGAGTCGTGGCGGGCTGGGGCGGACGTGCTGGTGCTGCTTGCACGCAGCTGGCAGGGCAACGGGGGGGGGGGGTGAGAGAGGGGGGGTGCAATGCGTGCGCAAGGGAATTAGGCGAGGGCAGCAGGGAGCATTTCGACAGTTGTGTAAAATATAAAAAGTATGTGTCTATGCATAGCTGTATATTGTGGCTCGATGATGCAAATCGAGGATATGCATGTGGTAACAAAATGTTGTGCAAGGGATGGGTTCTGAACAATAAGTTCAGTGCTTTTTGATGGTGAGGTTATTTTGAAGCTGCGTGGTCCAAACGGAAGTAATTGTAGAAAACGTGCCCGTTGTGGGATAGTGGCCTTTAAAAGTTGTGACCCTACCTTGTCTTGTGATTGAAGGTTCTGTTTTGGTCGCCGCTGAAATTGCTTGGATGTGGTCTTCATTGTCGAGGCATCCGGTGAGCTAGTCTATTTTGGTTTCCATACCCACTTTACTTTTTATGGATGTCGATGTTGAGATTAAAGTGGCCTAGGTTGCTTGACAAAAGCCTTGGGTGGTTTGTCAAGGTCAGGTTTTAGGTGATGCATTGTCGTGTCATTTGGGTATCCTTAATTTTTTAGGATTGGTTTGCATAATGGACTTCTTTACCTAGATTTTCCTGACCGTCGCTGCAGAACATTGCTGGATTGGATCAGGTGTTGATTGAAGAGGTTCCTATACATAGTCTGTTTGTACAATGGGTGTGGCAAAAGACTGGTCATCTTGCCTGAGCTGGATCTTCCTCGCGCGGCACAGAGAAAGTTCCCTTAACTCTTCAAGAAGAGGACAGGTTGTTCAGAGCCCAAATGCGTAGTTGCATGGAAATGTTTCAGTAGTTGGCTAACAACCCAAGGATACAAGAGTTCTGGCAGGCTCCTACACAGGATCACAGGCTCCGACACAGGGCATGACTGAGCCGTTGCAAGAAAAGGAAATTTCTAATGCACAGAGGTCTCGTGGTACTCGACGGAAAGCCCATGTGATTGAGCAACCAGCAGTGTCCATTGATTGGAAGCAATTTTCTTTAGGTTTGGACAGGAACTGTTTGTGAAGTCTCTCCTTGCGAAGTCTCTCCACTTCATTTTGAAGGCGGGTGATGCTGTCGAGCTTTGGGGGTGTGGCGACGACCTAGCACAGACTCGAGTGGCCATGGTCTCGCCGGGAAAGCAAGGTCTATAGGATCTTGTTTGCTGCTTAGAATGGTTTCCACAAACAATGTCCAAGGTTGTAAGCTTGTAGTAATTGTAGTGCCATAGCACCCAAGGCGCCTTTTTGTGGCAGAGCTTGGGACAAAGGCAGAGCTCGGGACAGAGCTTAGACAAAGATGTGGTAGCTTGCTACATATGCTTATTAGAGGGCCCCTACAAGACAGCCCCTCGCGTAGAGAGAGAGAGAGAGAGAGAGAGAGAGAGAGAGAGAGAGAGAGAGAGAGAGAGATTTTACTATCGTCCTTGGAGGTCAAATATGGCCTATGGGACCACAATTACATGTGATGTAGTATGTATGTGAGTGATAAGTGATTCTCGATGCTTGAAAATTCTGGCGATGAGAGTTGCAATGGAGAGCCCACACTCTAGCCGGTAAAGGAAGGCGTGTAGGTCTAAGCATGGCCAAAAATGTGAGGGAAGCAAGTTCGGATGTTACTAAAAGCTGAGCACTCTACTACTACGACTCTCGAACTTGCAGTGAGCATAATGTGCACAATCGATTTGACTCTTCTCCATTGCCCCAACGCCGTGTCTCGCATAAAAGGGAGTGGGAGCTAAGCCGAATGGCTGCGATAGTGCGTATCGCTGACAAGGAGATAAGATCACGCATGTAAGGGTGAGTATGGTTTTCTCTATCGGCCAAAATTATGGTTTTGTAGTTGGGGGCAATGTGGGTGGTGTAATGTATGAAGCGTCACCCACCGGATTCCTCTCAAGCCGTAATCCATTCACGTTGTTAAAAAGCTTCATTCACTTGGGAGTCTATTGAGGCATCATATAGCAACTGTAATGCATCCAATCTCCCAAACCACTTCTTTATGTCTTGCATCCATCCCGTGCTCAATATCTTGCTTTGATGTGTCTTGAACTTTTTTGCTTGCTTCCCATGCAATTGTAGGAAGTCGATGAGAGAGAGAGAGAGAGAGAGAGAGAGAGAGAGAGAGAGAGAGAGAGAGAGAGAGAGAGAGAGAGAGAGAGCGAGCGACGTCCTCTGGCTGCCTACCTCTTTTTGTTTTTTGTGGAGAGATGTCCTCTGGCTGCCTACTTTTTTTGTTTTTGGTGGAGGTTATGTCTCTCTTCTTGCGCCACATAACCCCATAGTTGAGAGGTCTTGCTATGTCATTGGCTGACTCGCCATAATTGTTGGATCAGGAATATGTTGATGACACTATGCTCTTTGTTCGATATTGTAAGAATTCTATAGGTTCTAATCCTTAATTCAGTACTTAAACTCATAATTAAGACTTAAGAAACTTGAACTTGACTCAGAAGACTCTGTGTTTGACTCATTCATTGATTGAAATGTGTTACAAAGGTGTTCTTATATAGAAACTGAAGAGACACGATGAAAAGACATGACCATAGGTCAAGAGACATGACTCTAGGCCAATAGTCGTGTCCTTCGGCTGTAGAGTCGTAACCCTTCGGCGTAAAGGTGTAGCCATTCTTTGAAGAGG
The DNA here is from genome assembly GCF_014529385.1 of Adiantum capillus-veneris. Lineage (NCBI taxonomy): Eukaryota > Viridiplantae > Streptophyta > Polypodiopsida > Polypodiales > Pteridaceae > Adiantum > Adiantum capillus-veneris. Next base: position 72,756,931 of record NC_140960.1, on the reverse strand, counting down.
CATGGCTATTCGCCGAATAGGTGCGACTGTTGGGCGAAGGGACGCATCCTTTGGAGAATGAGGGGTCCGGATCTGGTGCGTCTTTGTTTCTGCAAAAGAATCAAGCGAAGAAGGTAATACAAAGACAAAGAATACGTCACAATCGTGACAGATATTACATACCTACCTTGGATAGTCTACGAGAAGCTCTTGCTACCTTTCTGCATGGCCAGTGGTGCTCTCATCAACTGGTACAAGTCTTTTGGCTCTCTAGTAGGAGTAGATGAAGATTGTCAGCCAGGAAGAGTGCGAGAGATTGATCCCTTGGCTCATATTTAAAGGCCCTTGGTGTCACGTGACACATCCAACCCTATGTGTCTGTGGACAAGCTACAGCATGACTAGGGTTTAGTTCAATCAAGTCAGTCTAGAATAGGAAGTGATCTGGCACTTTTGTGAGTTTGTTCGCAGACCGTGCATGTCCAGACACTTAGATTAGATGCATATCCTCTGGTTGCACACAGCATGATCATCAGCAGTACCATCAGATTCCACCAGGATCATTTTACAGGGCAGAAAACTTGTTTTCCCTATTTTTGACATTTTTCACTTATTATTTTTAAGTGACTTTTGTTGGGAACTGGGTAGGGCAATTTGCCTAAGATAATATATAAGGAAACCAGAGCTAGCACTTTCTGGCAAAAGAGGCAGCAGGAGCATTGGTCAACAAGCACCTTCTCAAGCAAGATCCCTAAAGAACCTGGTGTTTTCCCCTCAAGGCAAACCAGCGTTTTCAGCATTGCAGCGTTTCCACCACTTCAGCGTTTGCAAGCCAGTAGAACCCATCGCCAACCCAAGTAGCACCAAACCTGCATTTTTCAGCCTGTAAAAACAACGTTTTTCAGCATGCATACCAGGGTTTGTGAAGCATAAGATCAGCGTTTTTCAGCAGGTCCATCAGCGTTTGCAGCCCCATTAGCCAGCGTTTTTCAGAGCCAGCAACTCAGCGTTTTCAAGGCAAGAAGTCAGCGTTTTTGGACAGCAGAAAAACAACGTTTTTCAGCCATCCAGATCTGCGTTTTTTGAGCAGCAAATCAGCAGTAGACACAGCATTTTCCAGCAGATAAGAACAGCCCGCAGATAGCAGATTCAGCCAGCCGTCGTCTCATCGTAGACTCGCAACTTGCATCAGCATCTTGTACCAGATTGTGCAATCGATAGCGTAGACCTCTCTCGCCATCGAGAGAGGGGCCCTTGGAGGAGGGCTTGAGAACTTTCTGGTGTTGTATTCTCTTCTCTCTTTATCTCTCAGTCTCAGCACCTTCATTCACGGTGTTTATCCACTTTGTTTGTGATCACTTGCACTCTCTCACTAAAGGAACGAAAGGCTCTCCCTTCCGTAAGTAAGAGGAACCCTTGAGCACAGTTCGGAGCACTCATCTTGAGCAAAGTTCAACATTCACTTCCGCTGCACCTTACATTGGTATCAGAGTTTTGGTAGTGTTCTGTATCACTTACGGAAAGAACCACAAGAACCACATAATTTTTTTTTGCTTGTTGCGGTCGCACGTTACTCAAGATTTCTTGGGCGTGTTGATTTCTAATCGTGTAGACTCGCAACTTGCATCAACATCTTGTACCAGATTGTGCAATCAATAGCGTAGACCTCTCTCACCATCGAGAGAGGGGCCCTTGGAGGAGGGCTTGACAACTTTCTGGTGGCGTATTCTCTTCTCTCTATCTCTCAGTCTCAGCACCTTCTACTGAATTCTTACTCTTATGTCGGTGACGACAATGCAGCAATGACGCGCTGAAAACACAGATGCTGAAATCTGCGTTTTCCGGGCTGAATCTGTATACTTCGGTGGATCTGGCCGTGCGGCGAGGATCTGCTGTGGGAAGGTGAGATCTGCGAGGTTCGGGGGTGCTGAATGCTGAAAACTGAAAACACCGAGTCTACTGTGGTTCTATCGCGAAGATCCGCAAAAACGCTATGATTTTTGGAGATGCAAAAATGCTAGGCTGATTTGGGATCCTGCTGCAAAAGCGCTAAGTCCCTTGTTGTGCAATCTGCTAACACTAGGGCTGATCTGTCTTCTACTGGTTCTGCTACCGTCGGTTTGGATCTGCAAAAGCAAAACGCTGGTTGACCTGCTTGCAAATGAAAACGTTGGCTGATCTTTGCTTCTTAGCTGAAAACACTAGGTTACCGCCGGTGGGGGTCTTGTTGAGAAGGTGCCTGTTGAACAAGTTGTTCCTGCTGTCTCTTCTGCCAGAAAGTGCTAGCTCTGGTTCACTGAGACATAAAAACGCGTTTTGGCCCTCCGAAACTCTGAAACGGCGAAACGGGCGAAACGAGACGATGTTTTTTTTCCTCCCCTTTTGACCTGTTGACCCAAAACGGATGTTTTAGGATTTTTAAACCCATTACAAAGCCGTATGAGGAGGACTCTAGCTAGTTTCTTATTGATATTTGGGCATTTTATGTAGTATGGCCAAAACTCAACTTATATATTATTGGTCTTTTGGCCAGGACTCAAGATTCAGATCATGTATTAGGAACTGTTGGTGTGATTTGAGTCATGATTCTTGTTATGAGAACATGAGTTTAGACATTGTTATTTGTTTTGCCGTTGTAATTTATCATGGTTTTGGCTTGGCTAGGTATTTCAATTTCAGCTTTACCTTGTTCACTCGTGACTCAAGTCTCACATCTAGATTTGGGTATTTCACATGCCTTGACAGGTGAATTTGTATGTATATTCAATGTATAATTATAAGTACATACATGTAAAACGAAACCTGTGTTTCGCTTTCTTTGAGCTCCGAAACGAAACGTTTCAGAAACCTCAAAACCCCGAAACGCACGAAACCCCGAAACGTTTCATGTCACACTGCGAGTCTGGTTTCCTTATATATTATCTTAGGCAAATTGCTCTACCCAATGCCCAACAAAAGTCACATTAAAATAATAAGTGAAAAATGTCAAAAATAGGGAAAATAGTTTTTTATGCCCTGTAAAATGATCCTGACGGTACTGTTGATGATCATGCTGTGTGCAACGAGAGGCATGCATCTAATCTAAGTGTCCGGACATGCTCATTGGTGGAGATTGTTTTACTCTCGTCAGGCCTGGTGGGCGTTTTCTGATCCCGACTTTAGTGACCCGATTGTTGTGGAGTATGGGACACAGGTGTTTGACATTGCAGAGTCTGGCCATCATGGCTATCACATCAGATTGGCTTTTCAGGTCAGATGCTTCTTGATTAGTGCTTATATGCTCCTTCGCAGCCTGTTCGAGTGGTGAGCTCTTAGGGGTGGCACTCTTGTGTTGACCCTGTTTTCATAGCAGATGAGGCACCGCTGTGGAGGTTGTGGATCTGACAGGGATGAATTGGACTGGGGGCCTGGTGAATGGCAGTGGCCTTCTTTCGAGGGTGATGGGGCACCTCTTTTCTTTTTTTGATTACAGTGTATCCCTTGGGAGGACGACGCCCAGCTCACCGTCCACGCCAGTCACTGCCCTAGTTGTTAGGTTTATCAAATATTTTGTTTCCCCTTCTGATCTTGTAGCCATTCTATGCTGTTTAGAGGGTGGTTGTACTAAAAGAATAAGCTCTGCTTGTGGAGTGCGTTGAATAGAAACATGGACTTCCTCTGTATCATGATCGTCATTCTCCAGAACTTAAGTCCTTTTTTGCTTAAAGGGAGGATGAGACCAGAAGCCTGTGGTGCTTGTGGACAAATTGTAAAAATTGTTGGCAGAGATTTAATTTCAGTGCAACAGAGTGTATTTTTTAATGTGGTGTATTGTCTATTATGGTCTTTTGTACAACTGGAAATCGATCTTATATGAATGCATCCTTTTTGTTTGGGGGAAACGGAGGTGCTTTCTTATTCAGCGCTAATTAAGTTTGAGCTTCTGTGCAGGCGGGCCAGTTTTTGGTTCGGGGTGAAAATGGAGATGATGGCACCTTATGGAAGGAAGTTGGTGATGAAGTTCGTAGGGATGCAGAAAGGTTGTTCAAAATAATAGGGGAGTCTTATGCCATCTTGTCTGATCCCGTAAAGGTAAGCGTTCATGCGTAAGCTGGCTGGAACATTTTCAGATAGAGTGTTGTATCCATTCTAAGTTTGCTTCTCTCTTGTAACATTTTCTAGCGGGCTCAGTATGATATAGAGTACCAAATTTCAACGAGGAACGCTGCTTACTCAGAGTACTACGGTACAGAAGAAGGTTCGTGTCCGTCTGGAAAAAGTGGTCGTTGGCGTCGTGATACAAAGGATGATTGGAGCGGGCGTTCACCCAGGTACCAACGCTGGCAAAACGGACCAGATGCAGCACAACCAGACACTTATTCTGAAAGAGGTACAAGAGATTCAAGTAAATTTAAAGAGAGAAGGCATAGAAGCAGGAGGTCTGATTATTATTACTGGGACCAAGTCTAGAAAAGTCTGGAACCAGGTTTTGTAAGTCATGGTCCAAGAGTTGCTGTTCACAATGGTGCGACTCCTCGAAGATGGAAATAAAAGTTGAAAATAGCTTGTATATTTTTTTGCCCAGACTTGGTTTTTATTGGGCCTTTGAACCATTTGTAATGGCATATGCCTTCAATGAAGTGGCCTTGCATATTGTTCAAGAGAAGTGTACACTCTACATTCAATTTTTTGAAGGGCCTTGTAAAATTGGAATTTGAGACATTCTTGGAAAGAAGTTTACCATGTTTTCATGACGTGGGAAATCACCAGATAATTTTGCCAGAAAGACAGTTTTAGTTTTTTGATTTCCCACCAGTTATTCAATACAGCCCATGTGTAAGAATTTTTCTTTTGCGCCTGGCTGTTGTTTTGAATCACTTGAAAATGCTCTATGTCTAGGATAAAGCACTTCCCATCTTAGCAACACTTCCCTACATTTCAGTTTCTAGCTAGTGTCAATTTATCAAGACCTTTATACTATCTTTTAATCTGAATGGAAATATATTTATATGCGGCCAAAGGAATACGCAGATTCAATTTCAATGCGAAGGTACCTCACATACAGTGAAGGCTTAAATTTAGTATCTGGGAAAGTAAAGAAGAATGCGTATAAGTCAAGGGTCTTAATTACATGTATCAAAGAGGCCTAATCTGAAGGCCATGAATGCCCAAAAGGGGTTATCTTAGCTGATTTTTGAGCATTGTAATGTTTGTGATGTATCCTGTTCTGTCGGGACTATGTGGTATTGAAAACTATGAGTTACAGCAATATTTTAGATCATTAGCTGGTGAGTATGATAAGAGGGAATGCGCTCTAAATCAAAAGTTTAGGGTTGTGCATATCACCTGAGTGAATTGTTTGGTGTAGCTGTAAAGTTGACAAAAAAATGCTTCTTGAAAGATTCACTTTATGCTTGATATGGACCATAATGAAATGTTCATGTTGTGGGTACTTGTGATTTTGCATACATTTGGGGGGGGGGGGATTCGAGTGGTTATTCCGTCGCCCCCTTTCCACGTCAACATCCAGTCAAGGAGAGAGAGAGAGAGAGAGAGAGAGAGAGAGAGAGAGAGGGAGCATTGCCTCCGTTGCAATAGACAACCCATGGCACTAAGTGACATAGGATGGGACGTGGGGGCGAGTAAGGGGATCGACGGCGAGGGAAGTTTGGCGGGCATCTCGAGGTGGACATGCCCATCCCAAAAATGGGGGTGCCATTTGAGAGTCGGGATTGGAACTCACGACCTCGTGCCCCAATGCTTTTTGAAGCAAGGGCTAACAACTTCGCCCGTCCGCGCACGTTTGAAAGCATAGCGATTTTATGTAATGTTATAAACGCAAAACTTGGATTGGCCTAGAACTAAACCTGGACGGGGCCCCATGGCTGGGTTTAATTCTTGGCCAGGTTTAGTCTTAACAAGCGATCTACGGTGCATATTGCCTCGACGATTGCGCGTGGAATTCTCGTCCATTGATCCCCTCATCCCCCTCTCTTAAATGCTCTGTATCACGTAGTCATGAGGATAGACAACTCTTCCCTTCCCCAACTCGCCCTTGTCCTGTCAGCTGTTGCTACAGCCTTCTCCCCCTGCTCTCGCGCTGCTCTCAAAAACTCGTGCAGACAAACCTATTCTCGCGCTGCCCACTTAGGCCACACAAAAATTGGTTGCTGCCCCTTCCCTGCTCATCCCTGTGCTCGGCTCGCCGTCGTGCTGCTTCTCGTCTGCGAGAGAGAGAGAGAGAGAGAGAGAGAGAGAGAGAGAGAGACTCCCATTCACTGTGCAAGCCTCGATCTTGCCCCCCTTGTCTGCACCGCACGTGTCCTGCGTGAGCTTCGCATTGATTGCCTACACTTGTTCACATCAACTGTCCTACAGTGTCCCAAATGGAAGCAATGCAGCAAGGCACCTATTGTGAGGCGAGCTTTGTGCAGAAAGTGATACCCAGACCTCTGATGAGAGAGAGAGAGAGAGAGAGAGAGAGAGAGAGAGAGAGAGGCTCCTACACATAGCTCGCGACAAACAAAGAGAAAACCCTCAACAATCAAGGGCTTGCAGATTGTTGCACTAGGGTAGTCCCTCATTCCCAGCACGCACTCGACCTGTGTGTGTGTGTGTGTGTGTGTGAGAGAGAGAGAGAGAGAGAGAGAGAGAGAGAGAGAGAGAGAGAGAGAGAGAGAGAGCCTCTTCACCCGTGCAGTCGCTCCCTCTGTTACATTCGTCTGAGTGAGAGATAGATGGACTGAATTATCATCCACGGAGGTTAGATATGACCTATAAACCAAAAACAAACATTACAATGGTTGTGTCTTAAGCAGAGGATGACGCTACATATCAGTTTAGGACTGAGGGTCCATTAGGAGGGTGAAAGAAAAATGGGGAGACAAAACCTAGAGGGGGTCGGCTGTGGAGAGAGCCGGTTTAGGATTTCGAAACTCCTGGATGATGGCTTTACCACTTTGGTAGACTGCCCATTTACCTTGTTTACGGGTTTCACGTACGTTCTTGAGCTCTTCACTCTTGCGCTTGAGTTCTTCTGCGATCCAAAACTTTCAAGAAGGAACAACTTTTAGCCGCTCTCTTTCCCCCGTCTCCTCCACTCATCACTATATGGCACGGGATGTGGCTTTGAGGGTATCGAGGGCCCAAATTGGGGGGGGGGGGGGGGGGCTTTAATTAGGGTTGTCGGATCGTTCAATTCACTAGGGGTGAATTAGGGCGGGGTAAATCAGGGTGTGATTTTGTGCCATGCCCACATGGATAGTGCCACGCGCTAGCATGATGGTAAGGCTTTTGTGTGGCTATCAAGAGGTCTCGAGTTCGACCCACACCCCGCGAGGCAGATAAACGGGGGGTGAACTCGGGATGCCGTTTTTGTCCCTTAGTTCACCCCGAGTTCACCCCCTAGTTCATCAAGCGATCGGACGGCTGAGATCAAAGCCGCTCAACGCCCCCATATTTGGCCCCTAGATCCCCGTAGCCGACCCCGTGCCATATAGTGACGAGTGTCTGCTCCCTCCTCGAAACTTTACTAATTAGTAATTCCCCTCAATTGGGAATAAATCAAAATCGTTCAGACATATTTTGCTCACCTACTTTGGCAACTCATTGAAGAAAACGTAGTAGCCAGGAATATTCCTTGGTCCCATCTCTCTTTTGATCCACCATTGTTACCTTCTCTATGTGGCCTCCTCACTACAGTATCAACCACGAGTCTTAACGACTCGAGAATGGTGGGATCAATGTCGAACGCTACTGTGTGCGAATCTCGAGGAACGGTTGCCAAAAAGTCAACACGATGACCCACCCGGCTTAGGTCCACAATTTGAATCCAGGCTCTCGCGCACGACAACCCAATGACCCAACCACGTGCTCGCGTGGGGTTTCTTGTCCGCAAGGCCATTCCACTCCCTTATAAAGTAAACTCGAACAACGAGAAAAGTAAACACTAGAAATGAAGAAATCAAACGACGTCTGAACTTCGCGGGAAACGAGCTTCAATTGAGCGTCGTCGATCCCACCGCTTGCACTTTATGGCACTGCCGTAATGCAGGGTCTGTAGGGAGGAAATTTGTTGCCATGGCCATAGGGGATGGAGAGGTTCCACGCAAGGGTGTGTTTGAGGACATGCATGGGTTTGCTATTTTTGTCTCTCTATTGACCACGATGGTAATAGGAGAACAACTGAGAGGGAAGATGGCAATGGAAATATCTTGCGGGAATCTAAGGCTGGAGCTTTAGCTCAACAGCACAGCCAGCCTAGGCCCTTGTGTGTGTACCATCACATACAAATGGCGCATCTACAGAGCATCGATTAGCAGCTAGGAAATCAATAGCGCAAGGGATTTTCAGGTTTGTAGTGCATCAACAATCTGAGCAGGTACTGATCTGGAATTGTATGAGATACGATTAGGTTCCAACCCAACTTCTGTTATGAGCTTAAACCAGGTAAAAACTCTGTCTCCTTTCCCAGCGCCAACATAGTATCGCATTACTCGATTGAACATAGGGACTGTAAACTTCATACCCTCAGAACGCAACCCTTCATAAAGATTATTCACCGAGTAGGCTTTCTTTGCCAGCCTTAACTTACACTTAAAAAATACGCTCCACCAACAGTCCACAGCTTTAGCTATCATGCTTGTATCCTGCCTTGTTCTTAAGCCAATGAAAAAAGGGCCACAGTATATCTACATTCTTGACCTGCTTCAAGATCCCCATGACAGGATGGCGCTGCCAATGTACGTTTGCTTGCTCGAGCATCTCTTCGATTTTAGAGTCCCATGTAGGAAGAGCTTGTGCAAATGCATTCACATTAAAACCAAGATTAAAGCATGAAATGGCCCTCCATTCATACAAACTACACTCAGAATCGCCCATGTCTTCGTCATCTAGTGCCTCGATTAGCTCATTGTCACTTGAAGAAGAAACTCATGAAATCTCCTCTGGCAAGACTGCAGTGGCCTCGGATTTACTTTCCGCTTGCAAAGCTGGCATGAACTGCTTTGTGGGCCGGTGAAAGTGCTCCTTCATTTCCTCCAAGCCCTCCAATACCCTTTCCAAATTTCCACTCTTTGCATATGCATTTATAAGGGTCTTGTATGTAACTCTATCAGGAACCAAGTGCATGGCCCGCATAATTTTCGAAACCTTGGCAGCCGCATCCAAATTTCCATTGTCAATGAGATACAGAACAAAAACGGAGTATGTTCGGTTCGCCAATGGACGGCAATACCTTTTTCATCCTTCGCCTTGAAATACCATAGCATGACGTTGCTGAGGGTAAACATGGGTCACCAAGCAAGCATCTACCTCCATTTTGTCAAAAAATTTCTGCATTTCATGCTTCACTATCTCATCCTTATCTTGAATGGATAAAAATACAGCAAGAAGAAACAAATCCTCTTACTCTTCCAACATGCAAGAACCAATTTCAAGAAAATAAGCTGCACTCGAAAGTTAGTTAACACTAGTTTGGTACCAAAAACAGTTAAAGTGTCATTTTTTAACAACTTTAAATTAAATGCTACTTGCATTGGACGGTTTATTTAAGAAAACTTTTTTGATATGCTTAAATATGTTAGCTAGAGGGTCTTTTAAAAATATAACCTTGCATTTTAGAATGTATCATGATCAAGAACTATATTCATCAAGTTGACCCTCGTAAGACTACGATTGATGCTTTGAAGAAATCGCTTTTATAAGCTTAAGAACAAATGAAGCGACCTTGTAGAAAATTTTAGGTGACTCTTCCACAATTTTGCTATAGATAATTGAAAGTTTCATGTGGAAAAAAATTGACTTTGGAGTATATAAAATAATAGAAAGTTCCATGTATTTGATATCGTCCTTTCAAGCATATTAATGTATACAAAGGAAAATATCTTTCTGATGTATTTGTGAGTTTTAGAAAGTGATATATTGCTTACCCTTTTCATTGAGCACTCAAGGTGGCAAGTAGAAGGGCTTTGGTATGCAACAATTATTGGATCATTTTAAATATTCAAAACTGGATAAGAAAAAACTTTCATATTTTGATTCTTGAGATATAAGTATTCAAACTTTCCATGTATATCAACTAAATGCATCAAAGTACGTGGTACATACACAATTGGGGTGCCCTAAAACCTTGGTTTCAATGTTGTTCTGGAGAACTCAAGATTTTCAAGAGTTTTTGCACGACAAAAAAATTCAAGATAGAGTTCAAGCAACGAGATTTAATTGAGTTAGGGAGCCCAAAAAATACATACTTTCTTGGTTTGAACATATGAAGTCATTTGTAGTTGTCAAATTGCACTAGAATAGTACCAATTTCATGAGGGGACCTTTGGAAGACCTTAATTATGCTCTTATTCAGCACGTGCTCAAGTATGAAATTATGTCTATAGCTTGCATGTCACTTTAAAACTTATCTTTGAAGTGCATTCCTTTGTTTTGTAACACTAAGTGCTAACATTTGGCTTTTATAAACATAAAAAAGACTATCTATACCAAAAGATATAATAACTTTTTGAGTATTTTGGCAAAACAACTTGAAATGTTACTAAAATTTATGTCTTAGAGATTACCAGAATTCTCTCCGTACAGATTGTATTTTGATATGGAGAAAAATCCAGTGTTTTCTTTCCTTCATAACCAATCTATGGTAGAAGCAAGGTGTAAAAAACTTCATTCTAGCTTGACAAATAAATTGCCAAAACTTGGTAGAAAAACATGACACTTTAGTACCTCAGGACACTTAAGTGTCCAATTACAGAACTAGTGTTAAAAGATGATTAAAAAAGCCCACAATAATACAAAGTTTTTGATAACATGACCCTATACATACCATAACTACAAGCTTGCAACAATACTCTCTACATCTAATTTGGTTATTTTTCATGGTCACAATTTATTGTTTTTCTATATCACAACTTATGTGGTTCACTACTGCTTTGCTTTGAGATAGAAACATAAAAATCAGAACATATTCTTTCTTAGAGTACAAAACTACCAATATTCTCTATTCTAATTACTTTCACTGGTCAAAGTTTAGTGTTTTTTCAAACTACAACTTATATTATTTGTTACTATCATTTGTCAAGCATAGAGTACATCTATATGATTTCTTGCACATATAGTTTAACAACATTTCTTACTAGCAATTTCAATTTTTAATCGAAGGCAGTACCCTCGTCTACTATAGATGACCTTGTTCAATATGCCATGTCAAATAGTGTTGAGTAGACTGGTGTGCCCTTGCTTAGGGAAGCCCTTTACCATTCGCTAGTTTCCTCCTCCTCTAATTGCCATGCGTCTCTGAGCAAGCCTATGAGAGCTATGGAGGCGATGGGCAATGTGAATCACGAAAGGGGAGATGACCCCTTGCATCATGTGGCACAAAGGGGGGATGAGCCCTTGCATTAGGTTGGTAGCCTTGGGATTGTGTGCCGGAGGTTTATATTGTGCAGGCATGTAACTAGCTCGGCTCTATTGCTTTTGACGTTGGCTCTCTCTCTCTCTCTCTCTCTCTCTCTCTCTCTCTCTTCCTTCCATTATCATTAAAGCAGCAACTTGATATCCTCTCATTGTGTCTTGTTTTCAGCACATTCTGGTTACCACCACCGAGGTCAATATGAGTGAGGTGTATGTGGGTGAGAGCAACAACATAAGCAAGAGAAACAAGCTACAAGCAGGCCTGCACTCTTGGCACCCCCTCCTGATTCATCAGAGTCCATCTCTGCTTGCCTTACGGACATCTTCTTTGGTATACCTCATTTTTGCTTCCGGTTAAGTTTTCTGTTGCTTTCCTACATCTTCTGCTCCTTCTCCAAGAGAAGGGTTGGTCTCATCAAGAAGGCAAGTGAGCTCTCCATTCTGTGTGGGTATGAAATCGACATCATTGTCTTCTTTCAGGCCAGCAAAGCCTTCTCCTTGGCCCATCCATGCATCAACTATGTCATTGAAAAGATCCTCAAATGACTTGTTTCGGTTGACTCTGACAAAATGAAAGCAATATGCAGGCTCGAGAGCAACCATGATGCTCTCTTGCAAAACCTCGACGTCAAGATAGCCACACCTTGCGAAAGAAAATGGTTTTGGATGAACTGAATCGGATACATTGCTGGTCACAAAAATCATGGGAAGAGCCCGTTCACGTCATGGGCATGGTTGAGCTTAAGCAGCATGCAGAGCGACTATAGACTTTCTATAGCCTTATTGTATATAGAGCCCGATATTTAAGTCTTATGCTCAAAGAATATATCTCTTCCGGAGGCCATCTTCAACACAACGCACTCGCGGCTCAGCAACTCTATCAATAAATGAGTATCAACGGTGTAAGCACTTCATTTACTCCTGTCTACATTAATGATGCTTTTGCAATCAGAGCCTTGCTTACAATGATAGACGTGTATTTGGGATTTGAAAAATTTGTCAAAATAATATGGTTTCTGTACAAACATGGTATATCTGTTGCTATAATTACTCCATCAGACTATGATGTACATACGAACAATGGAACCAACCTGAGCCAGATTTTTGTCTCCGCTAATTTATTTCTTGCAAAGAAAAATCGCTTTAATCTTTTGCTTATGTCTAGCGCTTTTGCTTGATAAATTGTTTGAGGTGGATTAGTCAAGAGAAACAGAACTATGTATGATTTGGTCATTAGATTTGAATGGATGGTGTCTATGTGCTCATGTGCATTAGCATGCCTCCATGGTCATGATTGTGTGACAATTGTTGCTACAGATGCCGACCTTCATTGCATAGTAGTAGGTAATGGGCACATGGATTGCATGAAATGTTTAATAATTTGGATTCTACGATATTGAAACATAGAGGAAAGGATATGTTTCGAACTCCAATTCAGGTCATTTATGCAAGCAATCAAGAGGGCATGTCGCTGCTTTCTTGAACTACATTTGGTTCTTCATATATGGACCACGTGGCCTCAGAACACACATACATGATGCTAGTGAGTGTAAGTTCCATAAATATCAGTGTGTAGATATCTTCATGTGTACAAAAACTTGTTGATGAGGAGTATGTCTTCTTGTAATGTCAGCGACACTAATATATGTGTACTGGTCATGTCTCCAAGAAGATTACTGCTGCCGTACCAATTTTTCTTTTTCCAAAATTGCTTTCTTTAAATGTGGGTAGGTATGGAGAGGGACATGGATATGTCCGGATCTACATCATATATGGTGCATCGTCATGCACGTCAGGCGTTTTCAAGCTCTGTAGCAAAGGCAAAACTTCTCAATCTATAACTTTTCTATTAAACCTTGGGTGATGTATTGATAAATTTTGAGCTCTTGGGCCTACTTCTGAAGTCCTAAATGTACAAACTCCTTTTTGTGATGTGGACGAAAAATTGAGAGATTTGGATATAGGACCATTAACTGTGGCTCCCATTGCTTTCTGCAATTCGTAGTCTATCTGAATTGCTGGCACTTCATCATTGTGAATAGCAGATAACTCTTGCTCTAGCATCTACTTCTGCCTTTTGTCTTTGCTTGATAAACTTGTTCGCTTTTGGCAAGGTGCGTTTGATGTCATCCAACTCCACTGTGAGCTTTTGGATGCACTCCCAAACTTTAACATATATTTTATCTAGTTCATTGCCAGAACTGCCACTGTTTGATGTCGAGGACCTTTCCTCTAGAGTGTCTTCACACTCCCATTCTCTGCCTTTCTGTGTGAAAGCTATTCCAATTTGGTGCTTAAAGTCAGAGATGTCCGGATCAGACAGTCAAGCTAGACTTCAGTGTAATGAAAGATGAAACTAGAAATAAAATGGCAAACACTGAAATTGGTACTGAACTAGAATTATATTCAAAAGGTTGAGATTACAGTCAGTAAGTATGAAGTACATTAGATAGTTTGTTATTACAAAGTTTTGACGATCGAGTACATACAAAAGGATAGTGAGCGCAAGAATGGTAACATGAATTATAGAGTTCACATTACAAGAAGAGTCAAGAGTCCCCAACTTGAATGAGTAATGGATTCTATTTATAGGCTGTGAGACTTGTCTCTAACTGATTGTGCACTAAATCAGTGAGGCAGTTTTCACCTAATCCTCCAGTCCTATTAGAGGCAGTTTCCACTTTCTACATTCCCCCTTCCCTTTCTTGAATTTGCTATATACCAAAATTTCCAGGTGCAGCTTCTCAAATTGATTTTCAGCTGCTTTGTACTGGTTTGGATGACGGTTTCCCTTTACTTGTTGTGGCCCAGGTATTTGGGCAGCCAACTCTCCTATGTCAGTAAAGGACTCCAAGGTGATTCCAATGGGATCTACCGTGTCTTGCAAAAGCCCAACTACTAGGCCCTTTGTCCCTCCAACTCACTCACCCAATGTCTGACCAACGACCTCTTGTTGTCAGTTGCCTTGTTTCGCATTAGGAGATTTTGGAGGTCTTTTGGAGGGCCTTTTAGAAGAGAGAGGAAAAAGCGCTCCTCCAATAAAAGAAGAGCACATAGAAAAATAGATTGATATTGAGAAAAATAGAAAAAGGTGTCAGTGGTCCTTGAAAACGGGCGCCTTTTCATTCAATGTGATTGTCTTTTTCATGAGGTAGGCGACGCTCATTTAATATGGATTTTGTCCTCATTGAAATTTTAAAAAAAATCACAAAACTATCAATTGGCATTGGAATTTGAAGCTTTTGACACTGTCAATGCGTCCGGAATGTCCATTAACCTAAAAAACGCATATCTACTTGCCTCAATCTAACCCGGAGAGGGAGAAATTGCAAAAAAATCCATAAAAAGGGGATTTTGGATCATGGCGTGCGAGGGACCGTTTGGAGAATTCTAGATGACCCTCTGCACGCCGTGATCCACTTTTTTTTTTTTTTTTGCCTCACGGCACGGGGAGGGCCATTTGGAATTTTCCAGATGGCTCCCCGCGCATTGAGGCAAAATCTCCTTTTTAGGGATATTTTGGCAATTTCTCCCTCTCTAGCTGTCAGATTGAGGCAAGTAGATAGATGTTTTTTAAGTTTTTGGTCATTTTGGACGCATTAGCAGTAAAAAGGGGAGAAATTGCAAAAAAATACCTAAAAAGGGGATTTTGGATCAGGGGATTTTGGATCATGGCGTGCGAGGGACCGTTTGGAGAATTCTAGATGACCCTCTGCGCGCCGTGATCCACTTTTTTTTTTTTTTTTTGCCTCACGACACGTGGAGGGCCATTTGGAATTTCTAGATGGCTCCCCGCGTGCTGATTCAAAATCTCCTTTTTAGGGATATTTTGATAATTTCTCCCTCTCTAGCTGTCAGATTGAGGCAAGTAGATAGACGTTTTTTATGTTTTTGGTCATTTTGGACGCATTAGCAGTATCAAAAACTTCAAATTCTACACCAACTGATAATTTTGTGATTTTTTTAACTTCAATGATGACGAAAGCTATATTGAATGAGCATAGTGTACTTCATGAAAAAGACACACGCATTGCATGAAAAAGTGATCGTTTTCAAGGATTTTTGAAAAGTTAGGTTCACTTTTCAGAGTGTTCAGTTGTCCTTTTGGACGTACGTAACAAGTGCAAGTATATTTTAAGATCATTTTCTAGAGAGAGAAATAGAATTTCTTAGAAGGCCCTCCAAATGACCTTCGAAATCTCCAAATGGCTTAGCCGGTGTTGGGGATGCCTCTGAAGTAGTGGGCCCAGCATTCTCCTTCTCACTGAGTCAAACAATTTCTCTTGCTCTAGCTGGTCCTTCCTGACAGGCGTCATCTCTACTTCATAGGGTGTCAGCATTCCCAGTCTTGGTATCAGCATTATACAAGGTGCGTTTGCCTCTTGTCAGATGGGCTCTGTCCAGATTATGATAGTATAAAGCTATGTACAACCATCCTTGAGGCAATGGTTGGCCGCACTAGTTGCACTTAATGCAAGCTTCAAAGAGAATCTCAACCATTTCTCTAAAGTGGGGTTCAGAGCTTGCCTTGCAAACCATCTCCTTTTATGGAATTTTATAGGCTTTAATAGTGAGTTGTAGTAGCAGGTTTGTGATATGAATAAGCCTATGCCTTGTATTCCTCCTCTCTTTCTACTCTCATTTCTGCTCAATATCTCAATAGAAGAACACCATGATCTATCGCTTGGAGTGTCTCCTCGTCTATGAGCCTCCCTCTCTCGATAACCCTATTGATCACTAAATGTCTAGTAGATAGATTCCAACACAGTAAATTGGATTCACCCTTGTCTAGCCGCACTCGTTGAGGATCTCACCATGCATCTTATGCATCAGATTGTTATGCTTTGGCTGTGTCTAGCTTACCTGATGTTGAGGAACCCCCATCTTTTGATGAAGCAAAAAAATCAAAAAATTGGATGGATGCCATGCAAATAGAATATGATGCACTTATAGAAAATGACACATGGACTTTATGTGATTTGCCTCCTGGCAAGAGGCTAATGGTACAAAGTGGGTTTACAAGTTGAAACGCAAGCCAAATGGTGAGATTGATCGCTATAAGGCTCGACTTGTTGCAAAGGGTTATGCACAACAAAAATGCATAGATTATGAAGAGACTTTTTCTTCCACTTGTCGTATGACTACTATGCATTTTCTATGTGCATCGGTAGCTCATTTTGGTTGGGATGTACATCAATCAGATATTGTTACTGCTTTCTTGAATGGTGACATATTTGAAGAAGTTTATGTAACGTAGCCGTGCGATTTTGTCAAGAAAGGACAAGAGGATAAATTGTGCAAATGTAACAAAGTTTTTTATGGGTTGAATCAATCTCCTCGTGCTTGGTATGAGAAGGTTGACACTCATTTGGTCAAACAAGGCTTTCGTAGCATTCCAACAAAAAGCACATTGTATGTAAAGCATGAGGGTGATGTACTTTTCATTGTGGTTCTCTATGTGGACCAAATGAGAGATATATTGCTGAATTTAAGGCTTATTTGAATGCTACTTTCATGATGAAAGATTTGGAAATGTTGCATCCTTACTTGGCTATATAGTTTAAGCAGTGTGATGGTGGTATTGTCTTGTGTCAAAAAAGTTACATAGAGACATTGCTATGTAAGTTTGGACTTGAGGATTGCAAACCTATTGCAACTCCCATGGGAACAGGTTTCAAATTGAGTCTTCATGATGCCGCTGATCCTGCAGATGTCACTCTTTACCAAACTGGATGCCTCATTTGTTTATGCAACACAAGGCCGGATATTCAGTTTGCAGTCTCACAGATCAGCAGATTCATGCATAGCCCAAGGTCTAAGCATTGGTAGGTTGTCAAGAGTATTTTTCACTACTTGAGTGGCACTTTACATCTTGGCTTGTTTTATCCCAAGGGGGGAACATTGATTCCAGATTTGCATGATTTTTCGAACTTAGATTGGGCTTTTTTGACACCTGTAATATGGGTTCAAAGCTAACAAATCTATTGTCTTGTTTATATGGATGTAGGTGAGGACCCCATCTTTACTTAGGATCTTTTTGGCTTAGTTGATGTCCATCATTGTCAAACCTGGCCTCTTTCACTTTAGAATAAGTTGTTCTTGACTATCTTATATTCATAAGACTAGTATGATATCTCATTCTCACTTGAATCAAAGATTGAATTATTTTTGTGCTAATCATTGTCGTTTATCTAAAGTGAGATGTCTTTTGAATTGTTATTTTCTTTTGTGTATAAGTATAAGTCCAAAAACAACACCAACACACACACACACACACACACACACACACACACACACACACACACACAGGGGAAGAGGAAAACCCAAAAATGGGTACGTGAACCCCCCCCCGTTGCAATCGGCGTCACAGAGGTGAAAACAAAAGTCAACTCCTTCTGTTGTGCTGTCTTCCTGTCTCGCAGCCAATGGGGCTTCTTCCCTCCGAGCAAACGGCTCTCACCGGGGATGACCGTTAAGGCTAGCACTGTGCCGTTGCGGTGGCGCCGATGAAAGTCACGGTGGATAAGTGCAGGGGTGTGGCGGGCACAACCTACTTTTTCACCGTGAGCAGCAACCGCTCGTGTGCATGTGCATAGGCTAAGAGAGAGAGACCTTCCATGACTCCAAGTGACCGGCTCAAACTCTAGGCATGGGAAAAAGCAAGATCAAGCAGGACAGAGCCGCATAGAGAAACAATGCTAATTCCAAGCACGTCCTCAACACTATAGGGCACGGATTAGTTAATGAAGTGGGAGAGGTGGGATCGACGGCAGAGAACTTGGGGCGCAAAAGTAGAGGTTCTCTGGGACGCAAGTAGAGAGAGAGAGAGAGAGAGAGAGAGAGAGAGAGAGAGAGAGAGAGAGAGAGAGAAACACCATATTAGAGAGTTTGAAACTTTAGAGCCAATTTGGGAATCATCAATGCCTTTAAGATTTGGCCATATGGACAAATCTCAAATTGTTTTTGAAGACCAAAGCCTTCCACTAGGTAGTACTTGAAAAGATCTTCCAAGCAAAACTTTGGATAAGATTTTGCCATGTGGTCAAATCTTAAGCTTGTTTTAAAAGTGGGAATTGGAAAATTTGCAAATTTATTAATACGGCGTTGAGAGCTTTTAAAAAAAAAATAAGTCGCCCCTAAGATGATTGCATGGCCCTCCCTCTCTCTCTCTCTCTCTCTCTCTCTCTCTCTCTCTCTCTCTCTCAGGCCAATATATCCACAACCGAAAAAGGGTTGAAAAAAAATCTAATTTTACCTCTAATATTTTTTAGGGAAAATTACCAAAATACCCCTCTAATTTGAGGAAATTCCCAAAATACCCCTCAAATTTCAAAAATTCCCAAAATACCCTTGTATCTATTTTGGTTGGAATGTTCAAGATTTCTAATCTTCATTCGTTTTTGACTTGAGATCCGTTTTTGAGTGCTCAGCATGTAATTTGTCGCCAGTTACCATCGCAAAAAAGGCAATTATGTCTAAAAATAATGAAGCAATTCATCTCCAAAGCCTACGTAACCAACTCAAATTGTAGTTTTAGCATCTTGTACGATAGACAATCACTCTTCTTGTGAAGACCTACAGAAGAAATTATTTTTCGAGAAATTTAGTCTCACAACCAGAGGTATTTTGGGAATTTTGGAAAATTTGAAGGGCATTTTGGGAATTTATGACAAAATATCAGGGGCATTTTGGGAATTTTTGAAATTTGAGGGGTATTTTGGGAATTTCCCCTATTTTTTATATGTAGAAAGTTCTTTTCGAGCACTAGAGTTTTGTGTGTGTGTGTGTGTACTATACTATACAATATAATATAAAGGCAAAGAGGTTGCCCTTTGCACGTGTCATCAAATGATATTCTCCTCAACTATCCCTTTTCTCTAACTAGCCATTTCCTCTCCTTTCTAACAAACCCTCCAAGTTGTCTTGACAAAGGCTAGGGTCTGTGTGTGTGTGTGTGTGTAGTGGTCGCTACAGAAGACAGCAAGTAGCCATGAATTCAGCCTGAAGCATCACGGTTCATCACATGGATGTTGTTTCAAAACTGCAATGGAAGTGATCATCCATGCAACTAAATGACGGTGGCTAGGTGTGCGACAACTCTAAGATCTTTCATGTGCTTTGTTTAGTGTAGTTATTAAATCCTACTAGCCGTAGCCAGCACTTTCGATGTGATTCAGTATCTTTTCGTTGCAATACATATACACTAATTTCTCTGCTCTGTCTGCTAATAGTCTGTTGCGAATAGTGCTGTGAACATACTTGTACATACTCCATTTTCTCTCTGAACTTGAATTTGCTGCACATTGTGCGAGTACTTTCATTGCAAGAGGACGTAAGGTAGAATAATGCTCTCCACCATTCATCATCCACCACTTCCATGCAGGTTGCTCTTTTGCCATTATCTGTATAAAATCATTTGCAAAAGGATCTTTTTTTAATCTAAATGCACTCATTTCTTTGATGCAATCAATTCCATCCTGAACGTTGGAGTAGAACGTGTTGACCACATGATAGAAATCGCCTACCACCTCTATATTGGACATCAGATCTAAATTCCAATACTCTGGATCGAGCATGTAAGCCACGCTATGGAGTGGACTATGAGTGCTCTTCCACATTGCATGAAAATTGTTAACCCTCACGGCTCACGGACACCCCATCACCTACGATGGACGCGTATTATGTATTTGGTAGAGTCAGGTACCGGGCTTGTCGGTCCAATAAGGAAAGGTAGAGTGATCGTCGATGAGAGGCGCACTTTAACTTGGACATTCAAGGGATTAGTTGGTTAAGCATGGGCGCCCAAGTGTGAATGGGGTGAGCTCCTATAAAAGCCAACTAAACCTAATTTTTACTCATTCTCTCATTTGTGCAATTGAAGAGTGCTCTTGCTCCATCTCCATCTTCTTCTTCTTCACCTCCTCGTGTGTGTGTGTGTGTGTGAGAGAGAGAGAGAGAGAGAGAGAGGGAGAGTGTGTGTGCGATCGAGCATTACGAAGGCACGACGGCGGCGAAGCGGTTGAGCGCGGCACGACTGCAGCTTCTTCTTCATCGCGGCGAGGAATCCACCACGAAGGCGAGCGTAGAGCGGTGAGTGACACACCCTTTGTTTCCTTGAGCTTGCTAGTTTAGGCTTGTTGTGTGCTTGGAGCCGTTTGTGGCTCGCACACGGTGTATTGGCAAGTCCCTTGCTTCGACAGTGCGGCAAGGAGCGCACATTTTTGGCGCCGTTGCCGGGGATATGCCCTACACTAAGCTCGGTTAGCACTTTACGCTTCCTTGTGGTGCAATTTCTATCATAGGAAAGGCAGGGAAGGAGTGTGTGGAGATTTCTGTTTTTTGCGTTTTCTGCATTTGCTGTCAAGTTTCAATTTTTGCTATTGTCTGCGTTTTTTCAATTTCTGCAATTTCTGCATTTTCAAGTTCGGCGTTTTCAATTTCTGCAATTTTCTGCATTTCTGCGTTTTTTAAATTTTCTGCAATTTCTGCAATTTCTGCATTTCTGCGTTTTTCAATTTTCTGCATTTCTGCATTTTCAATTTCTGCGTTTTCAAATTCTGTATTTTCTGCATAAATTAAAAAAAAAATAAAAAAATTTGAAAAAAAAAATCTGAAAAAAATAAATAAAAAAATAATAATTTCGGAAATTAAAAACGCGAGCGAGCGGGCGGCGAAATTTCTCGAAAATAAAAAACGTGACTCTTAAAACGGACGGGTTGGTTTGTATAAAAGATAGATCGGGTACAATCATTTTCCCAAGCCCAAGCCCAAGCCCATGCCCAGGCCCAGGCCTTAGTCCTCAGTCTTATGATATATACTAGACTCACTCTTATATATATACCCTACTCCCTCAAGAGAGAATGAGAGCATGTGGGACAAGTCCTCCACTCTCCTCCTTTCTCTTCCCACTTGCACCCTTAGACTTTCTAGTTTGGGCCTAGTTCCCTACTGGAAATTGACAGTTTTAGGGATTCCGAGGACATAGAGTGACCAAACGGAGGGCTGTAAAGCACGGCACGACCCTCTGACCGATACGCTCGTTTCGAGCTATCACACGGCCCATTCCACGACACGCTCTAAAAAATCTAGCAAAAAAACAAACAAAAAACACGCTAAAAACTAGTCACAAGGCCTCCTAGAGCAGCTTTTTGACACCTTAGGGTATCAGAAGCACATGCACTTACGCTCTGGGCGGGTGCTAGAACACGAGCATATTGAGGGTGCCTCTGTTCATACGGACACCCATTACCCATCCACGATAAGCTCTAGACCCTTAGCGGGGACACAAGGTAGCACCACCCAAGACCCTAAAATAGCCGCTAGTGATTCCTCCTCCGACTCAGAAATCATGGAAGCATACCCTACCCAAAACACTGAGAGAGAAGGCCATGCACCTCCCGAAGCTCCACAGCCTAATACTAGTATGTTTAGCCGTTTCATGGAAACATTAGGTAGAGCTACTCGCTCGGAACCTGATGCAAATGAAGCACACGAAGGGGGTGGGGAAGTGGACTCTCCTTTCACATCGCACGTGGACCCCACACCCCCAAAGAGTGTCCATGTGGATATCCTGCCAACTTCTTACCAAGAAGGCCCTGTTGAGCTGCCTCCTTCAGAAGTTCCCTCTAGAGTATCGTTGGTGACAAGTAAAACCACGGGGAGCAACATTGCTTCTACCTCACAAGAAACCATTAACACGTCAACTCTAGAAGGATTGTTCATTAATGATCATTGGACATACGACCTCCACACTGAGGTGTTGACGGATCTACACTCTGGCCACGCCTACCATGTAGGATGGATAGAGATTGTACAATCCACCTCTAGTGCCACGAGCATCGAAGATCAACAGAAAATGATCTGTAATGTTATCCATGGCATTATTCAATCTGAAAGGCAAAACCGAGGGGTAAATATACTCTCAATTGGCCCCATGAGATTTCTGGATACGAGCAAGGCTCAACAGCCTACTCTATCACAAATGGAGACTCCTCTAATGAGCCCCATGGACCCATCTTACGTCATTTCACCTGGGGTCTCTATGCAATCTGAGCCTCCGAGCGACAACTTTAGCTTCCCTAACTTGGCTCAACCCTCTATTAAGGAAAACCCAGTGCTCACTCCAGGGATAAGCCTGACAGAGAATGTACCGATGACATCTACGGTTAGCGCAGTGCCACTACCTAGTGTCGTAGTACCTAATATGGGGCCTCGACTGTATGTGCCTCTAGCCCCTTATGCACACATGGCCCCCACACCTCCAATTGTACCACTTGCTTATGCTCCTCGAGTGCCGCTCCCTAGCTCTTATCCGAGTGGACCTATGCCCGGTTATGTTCCATATCCTGCATCATCCACACATATGCCAAGACCGGCACCCGTTCCTCTCCCACATATGATTCCAAGAGTACCTCCACCGGCCCTGCCTCCTCACATAGGTGACTTGGCAGCGTTTGCTCAAACCATAGGTCGATCTATCGCGGAAAATATGCGTCACGCATCTGATAGAGAGCCTAGAAGTAAGGCAGTACAAATTGCCAAACTCACGCAAAAATTCAATGGGGACGAAGATGCTAGAAAACACATTGAAGTGTTTGAACAAGTATGTGATTCCTTAGGGGAACGCAACGAACTACATAAGTGCAATGCCTTAAGCTTGACATTAAGTGGGAAGGCTGGAGATTGGTATAGAACCCTAAGGGTGGACGAGAAAACAATCTACCCTACCCTTCAAAGGTTGTTTCTAAAGGAGTACATACGAGAAGGTGTGCTTTGGGGTGTAGCATCTCAGCTACAGAAGGCCGAACGTAAGGAAGGAGAGTCAGTAAGGGACTTCATTAGTCGTCTAAAGCACTTAAACTCTCGCTGCCCTGTAAATGAGCGCTTCAACAATAACCAACTGCTTGATCGATTCATCCGAGGGTTGAGGAATGAAGGAATCTATAATGGACTAGTGATTAGAGGTATCACAACCTGGGAAGATGTCACTGCCAATGCAATCCAATTAGAGGACAACTTGATGATAGCAGGCATGAGGGTGTCTACTGACACGAGATCCACTAGCTCACAAGCCATTGAGTATGAACCCATGACTGCAAAGCCCATTGCCAATGAGCCAAAGGTATTTGAGACATTCTTGACAGACCTCACCAAGGCAATCCAAGAGTCTCTTAAGGATAATCGACCCCCTCAAAATAGTCACATGTATACAAGAAGGGAGCAACAATGGTGTTCCATTTGCTTAGGTCCACATAGCACTAGTGAGTGCCCTACTTTTAGAGTAAAATTTAATGGAACTTGCAACGCATGTGGTAGGTATGGTCACCAAGCTAAGGATTGTTTAATGATCAAACGTATGATGGCAAATAGACCACCTGTAGCCTGGACGGATGCACCTCGAGCTCCTGTATTGATGCCTACTCCACCTGTTGAGCAACTACCGCAACACATGGTCCCTAGATCTCAAAATGTTGTACAAGCTACACCGTTACCACCTCCTGTGCTAGGACCGCAGCCCCCGCATCCAAGAGTCGCCCCTATGAACCAAGTAGGTTGCGAGCCATCAAATGCTTATCCAGATGGCTGTGACGAGGAAATAGACACTAGTATTGCCTACGGACTTGATACATTGGAAGAGTGTCCTATATACTACATGGAAGATTGTTGGGGACAAGTCAAGCCGGTTTATCAAGCTGCTGCTCTCGCATCCAGAGGTCAAAATATCAACACCCAGGCTAGGAGGCCACCTCTTCAATGCTACGAGTGTGGTGGACCACATCGAGTAGCGGAGTGCCCTATTAGGCTGCAAAAGAATGCTGCACAGATGCAAATGAATCAAGGGAGCACGTCTGTAATGCCAATACTCACATGTAATCGTTGTGGCATAGATCACTTGATTGCCCAATGCCCCTTTAACCCAAATGCGCCTAAAATCACACCCCTAAATTTGGTTGAAATTGCTAGTGTGACATCGCCAATACCACCCGTCGCACCCGCTTATGCGATTACACGGTCCATGCTTCAAGGGCCAGGCCATATCCTCGAAGAGAGAGATACCATTTCAGTTATCCAAGCAAAGAAAAAGAAGACACGAAGGAAGAAGTCGCAGAATACGGAAAATTCAAAGCCAAGTTCCAAAACAAACATAGGAACAGGAGATGACCCCGTGTATATGAATGACCTCGAGGATGATTCAGATTCAGTCGAGACAATGGAGACTAGAACCAATACCACAAAGGGAAAGACCGACAAAGAAAACCGTAACATGGAACCAAATGAAAACCGAATAAGAGAAAACCATAAGGAGCCTCTGAAAACACCACAAGTGTTTCCAAATCCAATCCAAGACCCCCAAGATAAACCGCAGGGGCAAAAAGGGAAGAATCGTAAAAAGAAGATTGGGACATACCCAAACCCAGTAGATGAGATTGAGCAGGTGAAACTTCTAAGAGGTTTAGTGGAGAAGACTCAAAGGAAACTAGAACCAGAACCCATGCAGGTCAAAATTCATGACACAGTGTTTCCCACGCAAGTTCATCCACCCCACATGAACCATAGACCGTTAGCCATATCTAGTATCATCCAAGAAGGGAGTGAGGACGGGACATCAGAAAGTGACATACACCTTTCTTGTTGGAAAGGATGTTTAACGAAGGAATACCTGATCCCATTGAGGAATATGAGATTCCATCCTCACCAGTTCCTAGTCCAGGACCTACACCCTGCAAAACGCCAATGAATGTTGCCAAACTAGTGGACTTCATGTCTTCTGAGGTCCGAACCACGATCATAGCAAAGCTGTATGGAGATCCTGAGTTATTCCTTGCACTTCGAGCATTCCTTAACGGAGAGCTACGAACGGGATTACCGCAGTTTGCACAACCAAATAGGCATGACTCGATTATGATTGATGAGGAAAATCATGTGCAATCACTTGACTTAGATGGACACGAGTCTGTGATCGAGGTACCCATTAACGAATTAGGGCAGTATTTTGAAGGCGACGAGTCTAATGCGACCCTACCCATCACTACCAAGGGATTAACTATAAAGGGAATTCTTGATGGTGGTGCGGGAGTTAGCATCGTTACAAAAGATTGTTGGGAATCCATGGGAAAACCCCACCTCAGTGTTACTAACATTGTGGTAAAGATGGCAAACGGTACCATATCCAAACCTATGGGGATGCTCAAGGATCTTAAGATCAAAGTTCTAGGATACAAGGTACGACATACGTTCATTGTAATGGATTTCTCTAAACACCTTATGTCATATGAAATGATTTTAGGACGACCATTCATGAGGGAAGCACAAATGGTTCACGATTGGTCTAAAAATCATGTCTATTTGCAATTCCAAGACTCTGTCCTTAGAGTGGATTTGGTGACTGGTAAGGTACACCCCTTAGGGAGTAAAACCATTATTGATCATCGCTCTGACACCACAGTTCACTCGGCCCCACTACAATATTGTTACACTTGTAAGAAGGATACAGACATTGGCCAAGATTCTCCTTACATGGATGTGTTACCGGGTATGACGGAATCAGACAATGTGGATTGGGTCCACCTAGCATCAACCATAGACACTTGGGGAAATAGGGGGACGACCTGGGTAACACCTGTGGGGGATGAAATGCATGTACCCTTAAATATGCTACAAGCAATGCGTATCGCTTCCGACAAGACTCATCCTAAGGTAACAAAGAAAACATACAAGTGGGTCCCTAAAGCTTCTTTAGTGACCATCGCTAGTGCTAAAAAACAGAAGCCTTGTAAGAAACGTACCACTCGCTCCAATAAAAGTAAGAAAATGTTGCGATGGATCCCTAAACGACTATTGGAAGCCCAAGGCTACTATCAAGGAAATGATCAAATCTGGGTGCCAAAACGTAGATTGTGCTCTTACCTATCACTTGACCCAAGTGAGCCCAATCCCGTAGCTCCAAAACGAATCAATGATCGTGGAAAAAAAAAAATCACAGAATGCTACACACCTAGTCCAGAGCTAGTTTGGGTGCCAAAGAAAGAACGATTTGTTCCACCTAGCTCAGGAAGGGGAGAGTCCCATGAAGATTCTAGCTCATCATGTAATACATCCATAGAGGTAAAAGCTTCTACACAGTCTCCATCTATAGTAGTGGACCTCCATGAAGCTACAAAAGAATCCACACCTCCCAGTGTTCAAGAATCACCTGATGAACCACTTCAAGTTCGATCCTGGGAGAGTACCTTACCACCCTTGCAACTTGACAAGGCACCTAGGGTAATAGAAAACTACTGGCAAAAATCCTCACCTATTACCAACTGGAACAATTGGTTTCAAAGGGTGACAAGCTCATTTCAAACGGTATGATCTACCCAAGGAAGGGGGGAGTGTTTGCTGACAATCATCATTCATTTGTTTCCCTCAACCTTTCTCCCTGACCTCTCAATTCCGATCTTAGGGAATGTACATATAAAGCTTTATACTCACAAAAAAAAAAAAGAAAGAGCAAGAGCAATTAGCAAACGAGTATGCACATTAAAGTCAAAACATTGACTCAGACCTATACATGTCACATCTGGTACAGTGAAACAGAAACCTATGCCATAAAACACCTTTGATCCTCATCACTTGAGTGATGGAGGGTAGGTAAGATTAGTACGATAGGAGTGTTTCTGTTTTAGAGTTGAGTGATTAGCAAAGATCTCTTTTCCTACTGATGTGCCTCCTAGAGGTATTGTTTGTGTTTCATAGTGTGTACAGGAGCGTGTTGCTATTGATAGGATTTGGACCTTCATGGAACCTTCAAATCAAGCGCGACCATCGACACAAACAGGTGTTTCTTGTCCATTAGCATTGCCATTATCTTTTTGCATCTATGATTGTCTGCTTTGATTGTGATTGGTAGCATAATATTCAACGCATTTGCTTAGTATCAAACATTTAATTCAATGTAATGTTTTGTCATAATCACTTGTTTAGGTGTAAAAATCAAGCAGTCCGACTAAGCTAGTTTGACCAAGCTAGGTATTAGAAATCTTCTCTTAATACCATGGGGAATGCCTTCCTAATAAGCAATGGTTACTTAGGTTCTTAATCCGATTTAGGCAGCATTGTATGAAATGTACTAGGGCTTTCTAGTGGGCTTGACCCTATTGACCTTTAGCTTAAGTATTATAAAGGGAGTTTACTAATGTGATGAGCCTGGGGAGGGTAACAGTGTTATATGACCCCCCGAAGTTACAAAATTAAAATGCTGAAAATGAACAAACAAAAAATCAAAGTGCTACAATGTAAAATTTTAAGCTGGAAGAGAAATCTCAGCTTGATTTGGTACTTCACTCACATGTATTGCCTATGGTACTAGAGCCCTAGAGGTTCCCAGTGTGGGCGCTTTTCCTTGAAAAGCAAAAAACCCAAGGCATACAAAATAAGCACCCACTTCAAAATTGAATCAGTGTGAAAAGACTTTGGGGGGTCAAAGAAAAAGTAATCAGTCAGGCGATGATTTCATGAGAAATTCCTTTTATGGTAGCTTAACTACAAAGTTTTCTAGATATAGCCTCTAGTCAGCCCTCGAACATGAATACTTGGCTCTCGCGATTAAACAACTTAATTGACCACAGAAAATTAAGAAGCTTACCCATGGTATTAATATTCGATCTCTAGTGCTTTTCGACCGTCAAATTAGTGACCCCAGACTTGTTTAATTTTCTACCTTTACATCTGTTTATGCATTTGATTACATTGCAATTTAATGTTCATTGCTAACAAATTGTTTGAAATTCTTTTACCAATCAATGTGTCTACCTAAAACTGCATATGCTTTTTAAGAGAATGCAATTACTGTGCCAATGTTGTTTGATTTTGCAGTGACTGAAGAAGGCTAAGGACATTCATCTCAAATGCTCTTCCACCTCGACGAACCAGCTTCAACTCAATAGCTTCCGAGGACGGAATCTACATCAGGAAGGGGGGCATGTTAACCCTCACGGCTCACGGACACCCCATCACCTACGATGGACGCGTATTATGTATTTGGTAGAGTCAGGTACCGGGCTTGTCGGTCCAATAAGGAAAGGTAGAGTGATCGTCGATGAGAGGCGCACTTTAACTTGGACATTCAAGGGATTAGTTGGTTAAGCATGGGCGCCCAAGTGTGAATGGGGTGAGCTCCTATAAAAGCCAACTAAACCTAATTTTTACTCATTCTCTCATTTGTGCAATTGAAGAGTGCTCTTGCTCCATCTCCATCTTCTTCTTCTTCACCTCCTCGTGTGTGTGTGTGTGTGTGTGAGAGAGAGAGAGAGAGAGAGAGAGGGAGAGTGTGTGTGCGATCGAGCATTACGAAGGCACGACGGCGGCGAAGCGGTTGAGCGCGGCACGACTGCAGCTTCTTCTTCATCGCGGCGAGGAATCCACCACGAAGGCGAGCGTAGAGCGGTGAGTGACACACCCTTTGTTTCCTTGAGCTTGCTAGTTTAGGCTTGTTGTGTGCTTGGAGCCGTTTGTGGCTCGCACACGGTGTATTGGCAAGTCCCTTGCTTCGACAATGCGGCAAGGAGCGCACAAAAGTACTTAGCCAAAATTTTTTGCTGTTTGCCAAAGAATGGTAATCGCCACTCCTTATCTACACTACAGACTCTTTCAGCTCTTCAGGATTTTCAAGACTCTGTTGGACTGACCACCATGTCATCCACACTTTGCCCAAGTTTGGCGCCCTTTGATCAAGATTGCGGATCGCGAATATAAGGGGCATCATTACATGGTATGCATCCATTACACTCCTCCACCAAGCAACCTTGTTTACATTGCCACGTAAACATGTAATTTTATCATTTCACTGTAATGTGTCAATCACAACACACTTATTACGGAGAAGTGATTCCAAGGTATAAAAGTGTGTGCAGAACCGAGTTTCAGCAGGAAGTTTCAACATCACTGACATGCGTATCCTATACAAATCGAGCACTCTCTGTCGTTTCAAGATAAATTTCACAATCTGACGTGCTGTATCAATTATTTTGACGAACCATGTGGTTTCTTCGCTAGTGTACCAATCTTTCAGCACCAAGTTCAAGCTGTGCGTATTACAACCATTGGCAAAAATGTGTGGAAAGCACTTCTTTATTAATTTACTGGCGTTTTTACAATTCTTTGCGTTGTCCATCACAACCTGAACGACATGTTCAACACCAATTTCTTTAATTACATCAATCAAGACCTCAGAAATATATTTGCCACTTTAAATTGCACCAGAACTATCAATCGCCTTTATAAACGTTTCTTCCCTTGGACAAACCAGTATTACATTGATCAACGGTCTTCTCTGAACATTTGACCAGCCATCACTCACAATCGTATACCCTGAAAGTGAAATATTCTCAAGTATTATTTTGCCAACATGCTCTTTGACTTCGATGTAACATATGTCCAAGAAAACATTTCTTATCGTGTGATAAGGAGCTGAAAATCCTGGACCAAACTCACCGATTTTCTTCCAAGCAGCCTTCCAATGATTGCTGTCTACCATGACCAAAGCACTTCTAGTAAAGAATATTGCTTTGACGAGTGCTGTTTATGCTTCTTCTAGAGACTACACTCGAAAGCTTTGATGTAATGATTTTTGACACATTTGACAAAGTCCACCTTCATTGTGACGTTTAAAAGGAATACTGCCTGAGATTTCCTCTCCTTGCGGAGGTTGCTCTCTAAGGTTAGTTGACGCCACTACAGGATCTGCGGAGTTAACATTTGGCTCTCGGAACTCTTGATTCAAAGGCACAGAGCTATATATCTGTCGTTTCTTGCCACCCTTTTTAACGAGCTCTTCTCTCAAAACGCTTTGCAACTGCAGGTGCCTGAGAATGTTCACATTTTCTACAATTGTTTTTAGCGCTACTCAGAAAATGATCCCTAATACGTGGTGCACCGTCAGATTTTGTTGTGTGACAAAATTTACATTGCCACTCCATATATCGGCCGCATATGTTGTGAGCATAATCCCACTCTTTGCCAGGAGCTTTTTTATTCTTTGGCTTCTTTGTACCACTTGTGCCCACATTTTTCTCCATTGCTTTTAAATTAAAACTGAAGAGAAAAGAACAAGATGTTACAAATTGAAAACAATTTTTTTTTATTTTCAATATATATTATAATTTAAAAACCATTCAATATGAAAGTAACCATGATGTACAATATGAGATTTTCCAATGCACGCTAATCAATCCACATATCGATCACCTATATTGTGAGCAACCATACACATTGCAATGTAATCTATACATGGCGTAATAACCATATCAATGCTATAAATCTCTCTATGCAATTATTATTATAATGATTATTTATATGTCCACTTTGATTTGCAAACAATAAGACACATCTAATTTCATTTGCTACAAAAACAAACGAAAGCAATAAAATATATAATTGATCATTTCATGCACTAATAATCTATCGTAATAAATAATGCAATCTCTGTATAAACCAATGCATGAACTAACGCAAATAAATCTTCAATATAATCACCCAATTGGGGACTACTTGTACCCAATGAAGGATTGTAGCCCACCCATGCAACCAATTCAATATGGGTATAAGCATGTTGTTGGAATTAGGGTTGCAGAGAAACACACACAGCTTGGAGAAGACGAAGGAAGCTCAAGGCACACAATAGAGAGTGTGTTACTTAGTGTGCAATGGAAAGATAGATAGCCCTAGAGTGATGGGCGTATATACAATGTATGGGGGAAAAAACCTCCTAAAGAGGGAAAAAATTCTCCGGCAGTCCTAGTGTGTTCACACACATCACTACCACATGTATATGGTAACAAATCCCCCCTGGAGTGATGCGGTGAGCGAGAGCTAGCACATGAGTAAAGGGAAGTGCCATGCCCTGAGGACAGGATCAGTCCACAAAGGGGAGTAAGCCCAAAGCTTTGCGGAAAGCTTCAAGCTTCTCACGAGACAATGCCTTTGTGAAAAGATCTGCAAGGTTGTCCTGTGTTGGCACATAAGCCAAGCTGATCTCTCCTGCTGAGAGCCTCTCCCTGACATAGTGGTAATGCACCTCCATGTGCTTTGTGTGAGTATGAAAAACTGGGTTCCTCGCAACTGCCAATGCGCTCTGACTGTCAGTGTAGATAGTGTTGGCAGTGTCCTGTCCAACACCCAAATCAGCCATAAGGCGTCTGAGCCATACACACTCAACCGTAGTTGTGAAGACTTCCCTGTACTCAGCCTCACAACTCGAAGTGTCCACAGTAGGTTGCTTCTTGCTCAACCATGATATACATGAACTGCCAAGCATGAAACAAAAACCACTTGTGGACACTCTCGTGTCAAAACAACCAGCCCAATCTGAGTCCGAAAAAGCATGTAAGTTTGGCGGCAATGATCCCCCCTTGGGATAAAACAAGCCAAGATGTAAAGTGCCACTAAGGTAGCAGAAAATCCTCTTGACAGCCTGCCAATGCTTAGACCCTGGGCTATGCATAAATGTGCTGACCTGTGAGACTGCAAACTGAATATCTGGCCTCGTGTTGCATACATAAATGAGGCAGCCAACAGCAGTTTGGTAAAGAGTGACATCAGCAGGATCGCCAGCATCATGTAGACTCAACTTCAAACCTGTTTCCATGGGAGTGCCAATAGGTTTGCAATCCTCAAGTCCAAACTTACATAGCAATGTCTCTATGTAACTTTTCTGACACAAGGCAATACCACCATCACACTGCTTAAACTGTACACCCAAGTAATGATGCAACAACCCCAAATCTTTCATCTTGAAAGTAGAATTCAAATCAGCCTTAAATTCAGCAATATGTCTATCATTTGGTCCAGTGATCAGCAAATCATCAACATAAAGAACCACGATGAGAAATACATCACCCTCACGCTTTACATACAATGTGCTTTCTGTTGGACTGTTACGAAAGCCTTGTTTGACCAAATGAGTGTCAGCTTTCTCATACCAAGCACGAGGAGATTGGTTCAACCCATACAAAGCCTTGTTACATTTGCACACTTTGTCCTCTTGTCCTTTTATGACAAAACCGCGAGGCTGCGTTACATAAACTTCCTCAAATATGTCACCATTCAAGAAAGCAGTAACAATGTCTGATTGATGTACATCCCAACCAAAATGAGCTGCCAATTGACATAGAAAACGCACAGTAGTCATACGACAAGTGGGAGCAAAAGTCTCTTCATAATCTATGCCTTTTTGCTGTGCATAACCTTTTGCAACAAGTCGAGCCTTATGGCGATCGATCTCACCATCCGGCTTGCGTTTCAACTTGTAAACCCTTTCCTCATCAAGTACATCATGTACATCTGCATCAGTAATAGGCTGATCTAAAACATTTGCAGAAACCCCCATAGGCTGTACATTTGCCTCATTGGAACTTACATTCGTATTTCCACCACTGAAAAGAGGCAACAAAGTGTCATAAATGTCCTGTGAGCTTACATTACTGTCTCTAGTACATGACAGCAAGGGTTGAACAGAATCTTCCACAAACACTACATCCTGAGAAACCAAAATACGTTTTGTTTGCGGATGATAGAACCTGTAACCTTTGCTTTCAACACTATAACAAACAAAAATACATTTGACAGCCTTATCATCCAATTTTCAGCGTTGCACTTGTGGCACCAAAGCATATGCCAAACAACCAAAAACACGCATGTGCTCAATAGAAGGCTTTCTATCATGCCATGATTCATACGGATTAATAGACTGCAAAGCTTTCGTAGGACACCTGTTAAGTACATAAGTGGCACACATGATGGCCTCAAGCCAAAAAGAATGCAGCAAAGCTTGACTTTTGACCATACATCGTGCCATTTCCGTAAGTGACCTGTTTTTCCTCTCAGCAACACCATTTTGCTGAGGTGTATAAGGCACTGTACATTGGTGTTTTATCCCACGACTACCCAAAAATGCATTAAATTCATGAGACATATACTCCCCCCCTCGATCGGAACGGAGGGTGCCCATAGTACATTTCAAGACATTTTCAGCCATAGCCAGAAATTGTTTGAAGCACATAAAAACTTCAGACTTCGCTTTAAGCGGAAATACCCATGCATGCCTGGAGTAATCATCAATGAAAGTCACGAAGTACAGGTAATTGCCCAAGGACGGAGTTTGCATGGGCCCACAAACATCACTATGCACAAGCTGCAACTTGCATGTGGCCCGAACTGAACCATCCTTTGGAAACTTAGAATGCTGCATCTTACCCAAAATACAGCCTTCACAAACATGTTTGACAGGTGCTTCAAGAGGTGTCAAAGAAGAAACCATATCAGATTTCTGCAAACGCAGCAAACTGGCAAAATTCAGATGACCAAAACGTGCATGCCAAAGTTTTGCATCTGAAATAGCCCTTGAATCTGCAACATCATTTGCAAAATTTTGTCCACACTTGTCATACAAAGTGAGCTTATACAGCCCACGACACAAAAGGCCAGATGCAACAATTTCATCACCAAAACTGAGATCATGAACTGTACATCTGTCATCCACAAATTTGACTACAAGTCCAAGTCTAGCAAGTGCGGATACAGACAAGAGATTCTTCTTGATCCCAAGTACATAAAGGGCATCAACAAGTGTGAAGGAACTGCCATTAGCAGCAGTGAGCACAATCTTTCCAACTCCCTGAACTGGATAAGAGGCGTTGTTGGCACAAGTGACTGAATTCCCATGAGGGACAGACTCAAGAGAGGTAAACAATTCACGATGTGAGGTAATGTGCTTTGTAGCACCACTGTCGAAATACCACACATGTGAATCTGCAGCAACTGACAAGCATGCATCATGGACAACAGGATTGTAAGTGCACTGCGCTAAAATCCCATTCTGTATCAACATCAGCATTACAGTCTCCTTTCACAGAAGACTCAACAATGGATGCATTTGTAGTGGAACCAGCATTTGCAGTGGAACCACCCTCTTTCTTCTTAGCCTCTTTGGGCTTCAACTTAGGACACGACTTGATCAAGTGATCATTGGCTTTACAATAATGGCAACGCATCTTCTTTTTGCCCTTATCACTAGAATTACCAGACGAAGTACTGCCAGCAGAAGCATTAGGAACATAATTTTTGCCACTCGCAGCAGAACCATAAGAAGTGGCTGCATTACTGTTACAACCCTTTCTTTGAGAAGCAATAAAAGCCTGTTCAGCTGCACGCTGCCTAGTCCTGTTTTTTCTAGAAAGTGACTCTTGCAACAGCAATGTGCATAATGCATCAAACTTGACAACTTCAGGATTTCCTTGGGTCATCAGTCTCCAAATACTAGCAAAAGTCTGGTAGGAATCTGGTAAGGCATCAAGAACAGTCTGCACAAGGGAACTGTTTGAAATGACTTCACCTGCAGAAATAAGCTGCTCATTGATATCCTTGACACTAGCAAGGAAAGTGTCCATATCATCTTCCTCATGCATAATCTTCGACTCCAGCTCTTTACGTAGCAAAGCAATTTTAGCCTCATTGCGGTTTGCATAAAGACTTGCTAGAATATCCCAAGCCTGTTTTGCAGATTTTGCTGAACGGATGTGAGGAACAATGGTGCGCTTCACAGACAACGCAATCAATGCATGAGCCTGCGCATCCTTAACATCCCAACGAGCTTGTTCTGCCATAGGCAAAACAACTCTAACAGCTGCAATCCTTGCAGCAAGACCTGCAACATCCTCAACATCGCCTACATCCTCAGAACCAGGACGTACATCAGTGCCCTGCACAATGTTCCAGACACCCTTTGACACAAGAACATGTTGCATCATATAAGCCCACATAGGGTAGTTGTCCCCATCCAACCTGTCCTCAGCAGCAAACATCTTGAACACATCTGTGTTGTTGTTGTCAGCCATGGTAAATGTTGCACCTGATGTGAAAATTGCCCAAAAATAGGAGAAACGGAGCTGGAACAACCTGTGCTATATAGCACAAACCGTAGAAGACTGTAAGGCACTTATTATGCAGAAAACGGCACTGACAGAAATTCTGCACAAAATGACGAAATAGCCTATGCAGTACTGCCTGTAGTGGAAACGGAGGCCGAAATGAGCCCAAATCAAAATTCTGAGCGCTCGCCAAAGCTCACTGAAATCGGAGTAAGTGAGCAGGCGTGCGCTGGAGCAGCTGGCGACTAAGCCCGGGAGGACGTGACCTGCTCTGATACCAATTGTTGGAATTAGGGTTGCAGAGAAACACACACAGCTTGGAGAAGACGAAGGAAGCTCAAGGCACACAATAGAGAGTGTGTTACTTAGTGTGCAGTGGAAAGATAGATAGCCCTAGAGTGATGGGCGTATATACAATGCACGGGGGAAAAAACCTCCTAAAGAGGGAAAAAATGCCCCGGCGGTCCTAGTGTGTTCACACACATCACTACCACATGTATATGGTAACACATGTTAACTTGTCATGCTTTTTGTGCTAGTTATCATGTGGCAACAAGCATATCTTGTAAGCATAATGAGAGTGTAACTTTTCAAACGTGTGGGAATCCATCGAATATTTCAAAATAGGGAGACCACCCTGAATCCACTTTCCTGACCATTTACGTAGTGTTACTCTGAGGGGAGTGGGGCAGTCAAAATGCGTGGAGAGAAGCGGAGTGGGCCAGTCAACATGCATGGAGAGAAGCGGGACGTAGGGGCCAGAGGTAAGAGAGAACCAAAAACAAAGTCGACCCCTGAACTTTCTGCTGCTTCTTCTCCGCCCCGAAAAAGGGTGAAGCTCTCTGATTCCCCAGCATCCCCAATGGCAAAGACCTTGCATTCAAAGGGGAAGGATGACTCAGGTACTCATTCTCTCTCTCTCTCTCTCTCTCTCTCTCTCTCTCTCTCTACCTCATTATGATTTGCGAGGATAGTAGCTGGTGCTATCTTGGCTGGAGAGTTGTCCCTTGATGTCGGCTTTAGCAATAGGACATCTTGTGAATAGTCACTTGAAATACAATCGCTC
The DNA here is from genome assembly GCF_014529385.1 of Adiantum capillus-veneris. Taxonomy (NCBI): domain Eukaryota; kingdom Viridiplantae; phylum Streptophyta; class Polypodiopsida; order Polypodiales; family Pteridaceae; genus Adiantum; species Adiantum capillus-veneris. Next base: position 72,720,587 of record NC_140960.1, on the reverse strand, counting down.
AAGTCGATGTCTGGCTCAAGAAGCACAAATCAGTGTTTGATTTGAACCTTGAAATTGGAAGGAAGTGCTCAATACTGCACTTTCCTACTGCTAATCTTGTGACATTGGGGGTGTGCAGGCCGATGGAAAGCTCCAAAGTTTACAGTCCCAGTACATAGCAAGTTCTGTATTACAGCAGAAGAGTTCAATGATGTTCATGGCCTCTCCCTGGCTGGTGCCAACCCCAAACTAGTGAGGTGGGATCAGATCAGTGATGTGGAGTGGTTTAGTGTTTTCAGAGAGTCAAAGAATCGTAGTCACCATCGCATTAAATGCAGTTGTTTGCGTACTGATATGTTCGACCAGGTGATGCAGCTGCATTACAAGGTGTACCAGAAGCCCCCAACAAACATGGAGATCAACTTTGCATTCGCCAAGGGGTTTGTAAAAGAATTCAGCCCGGCGGCAATTGCAAGTAGCTCAGCCATGCAATTCAATTGGGTTGAATTCGCTGTCCAGCATTTCCAGGACCTCCGAGAGAAAGGGTACTACGAGGCCCATGTCGAAAAGTGGAGGATGCGCAATGTATGTTTAAACATCGAGGAGGCGCAAGCTGAAATGAAGGAGGATACCAAGGAGACACCCATCTCTCACCACGTCACTCACCAGCAGGCTGAAAGCCTGTCATTTTTTGGCGTTGAGAATTTGCAGCACATAAAGGCTTCCTCTAAAATTCTCAGCAAACAACTGCAAGATGCTAAAGAACATCTTCTAACTGCAAAATCAGACTTTGAAGCTGCGAGGGTTGTCCAAGCAAGCAATGCTAGGGTCACCCCAATTGTGCTTGCTATGAGACAAAAGCTTCACGACGCTGAAAATGAATTACAGAGGTTACTACAGAGTGACAGCGTGGATGCAAAGAGGGAAATAGAGTGTAAAGTAAAAATAGAGACATTTAAAGAGACATTGGAAGGTTTGGCATTTCCTGACAGTGAGGAAACTCTTGCTGCTGACTTAACTTATCAGCGTGTAAGTGCGTGACTTTTATGCTTCTACTGTATGATTGGAATATGTGCACAACAAACCTATGTACTTACCATGCTCCTCTTTTTTTTGGTGTGCAGATTAATGTGGAGGTTATGGAAGCAAAAGTGAATGCATGTGACGGTCAACTGCAGCTCCTAATGCACATGAGAAAGATGCTGCAAGGCTCCTCCATTCCCACTGCCCTGTGTAATATGGCTATGGGCACTTTTATAGAAAGTATAGAAGGGGTATGCGATGGGATGATGATCAACCCGTGCAGTGGCTGCAGTTTGCCACTTGAAGTAAAGGGAATCTCCGCCACAGTCAAGATGCCCTGTGGGCATAGCTACCACTTTCTCTGCTTTGCAGCTGCATGCTCCTTGTCGACAAAATGTAGAGCTATGACCTGCCAACAAAGGATACCACAAGAATGGTGTTGGAAACCCACAGGGCAAAGACATCCAATCACACCAACATCTGGTAAGATTGTACAGGGTGTGCTAATTAGCATACCAAGTTTGTTAATTAGAATATTTAGTGTGTTAACTGATTAGCAAGATATGCTAATTAGCATATCTAGTATGCTAATCAGCATACCCAATGAGAATATTGAGTGTGCTAACTGGATATGCTAATTAGCAGACCTTGTATGCTAATTAGCATACCTTGTGCTCAGTGAACAGATTAGAGTAAGTTTGGCATATTAGCATATCTAGTAAGTTAACTACCATATCCAAATGCTAACTAGCAAACTGTATATGTTGATTAGAATACTGGGTATGCTGATTAGCGTACTGGATATGCTTATTAGCATATTGGATATGCTAATTAGCGTAGTGGGAATGCTAATTAGCATAGTGGGAATGCTCATTAGCATACTGGGTATGCTGATTCACGTACTGAGTATGCTGATTAGCATATTGGATATGCTAAATAGCATACTGGGTATGCTAATTAGCATACTGGGAATACTAAATAGCATACTGGATATGCTAATTAGCATACTGAAGACAGTCCTTGTATGCTAGCTACCAGCAGTCCCAGTATGCTAATTAGCATACCGAGTATGCTCATTAGTATACCCAGTATACTAATTAGCATACTGGGACTGCTGGTAGCTAGCATACAAGGACTGTCTTCAGTATGCTAATTAGCATACCCAATATGCTCATTAGTATACCCAGTATGCTAATTAGCATATCTTGTATGCTAATTAGCATACTTATGCTCAGTGTACAGACTAGAGTAAGTTTGTCATAATGGCAAATCTAGTACCTAAGCTACCATCTTCAGATGCAAACTAGCATATTGGATATGCTAGTTAGCATACTCAGAAATTCGAATTAGCATACTGGGCTTTTCAACATAATGGATTCCAATGTATGCCAGGCCGCACACATAGTCACAACATATCAAACATTTTCTAGCATACATGACATGCTTATATGATTCTTAATCCACGTTTTTTGTTGCAGGCCTGGGGCAGTCCCTCCGTGATGTGGGCAGTGTGCATGACACGAAGGGCAAGGGAAAGGCTGTAATGGAGGACCTTTCGATCGAGGAGAGTGATGAGCTGGATACAGGTGAGAACCCTTCGACGGAGAAGGGTGTTGAGCTGGATGCAAGGAGTGAAGGGGTGGATGAGGGCTCCCAGCAGATGCCAAATGAAAGCATGAAAACAACTGAGGAAGGCGGTGATGTGAGCAGGAACTCAGAAGATGAAAAAGAAGATGATTTTTTTGTCATGGCTCCTTGTGTGCCTCGTGTGCGAGCGATCCCTACCCGGTTGTGCCCTTCACTGTATATGCTAGACCATTTTGAAACCCAAATGCGTATTGTAACTGACATGCATTTTGTTTTCCAATGAAAATGTATTTTTGTGCAATATAAATCTGAGCAACAGTTCATTGTAATAGTTCATTGTAATTTTTGCGGTTTTTCTTTTTTAAACTTGTTCATTTCGTATCGCGGTTTCCCTGCAGAGGAAGAGAAACAGGCATTAATCGTCATGCCTGATGCAACTGCGGCCATGCAATGGCATAAATTACGGAGATGGCGAGTCCACAAAGCTAGGCAGTTAAGGAGACAGAAAATGGAGATTGAAAAACGCCTTGAACGATATTCACAGCTTGCCCGTAGTATTATTGAGCGCCTAAATCATGTGCACCCTAAGTGGGCTGGTTATTTTTGCTGAATGGTATCCTCTACCGGACCTAATATGGGTGCCTAAGCGTTTATGTGATGAAAAAAGGGCTCTGGTGCTGGACCTGAACGGTCTTTTGGTGGCAGTGGTAGAGCCTAGTTTTGGTGAAAAGCCCCCGGCATATGCAGATGAAATGCTGAAATACGATGTACTTGATAAGCAGGTGTTCTGTCGCAAGGACAACCTTTTTTTTTTTGGACTACTGCCTGCAGTTCTTTAATGTGTTTATATGGAGAACAAGCCTCCATAGTAAAGTCATGAGTATTTGCCGTACTGTTTTTAAAGAGCAGGTGCCAAATATTACTGGGTTTTTTGCTCAAGCGCACTGTACAAAGCAATCCTGGCAGATCCAGAGAAAACCCGTGTTTATGAAAGACTTATCCTTGTTCTGGAAACACACTCCGGGGTACAACGCCCAAAACACACTTATAATCGATAATAGCTTCTACAAAGTGTTTCGGAACCCACCACAAACTTGGCTTGTTACTCCCAGTCTAGAGCACCAGAGTGCTGAGCAGAGGGAAAAGTTCCTTATAGAAACTTTGAAGTCCTGGCTTTTTCTTTGGCTGCAAACGGATGATCGGAAAGCATATGTTGTTGATAATGTGTTTGAGACAGGCTCAGATGAGTTTTTTGATGCAGTCGTCAAACGTGTGCTTGACATTCAAAAGAGGGATATAGAGGCTAAAAGACTGGAAGAAATTCGTCGCAAACAGCGGGAAGCTGACCTAGAAGCAGAAAGAGAGAAAGAAAAGCTGGAGAGGGAAAGAAGAGAAAGTGAGCAGCATAGTGCCAACCTAGAAGCAGAGGAGGAAGCAGAGAGAAAAGAAAAGAGGCAGCAGGAAGAAGACAAACAGCGAGGACATCCAGGTCACTACAAGCGCCCTCCGAGGAGGCCTTAAGGGTTTTTGGGACAGTGACTGTCATTGTAAAATTGAACCCTATGTAAATAATTTGATGCTGGCAATTAATGTAAACAGTTTGATAGTTAGCATGTTGACACAAGATGTAAACAATTTGAGTTAGCATGCTGGCAATTAATGTAAACAGTTTGATAGTTAGCATGCTGACCAACTTTATAATAATACTGCATACCCTTACAGCAAAGTGGTTTATAGAAAATCCACTGGATACAACTTAAAAGCTCAAGGGCATGCTATTACAGATTGCTTCATAGCTTTCTGGAGTGATTGTGTACACCTGCCTTCTCCTTGGGACGTGTTCCATGGGTATTTTGATACATCGCACCAGATGTGAAAGTAGGTGGACGATAGGCTGCTTGTGGTCCAGCTTGAAGGTGTATGCATCCAATTGCTTGTAATACAGTCCTTGCACAACATATGAGCCTCTGTCAATTACATTGCTCCATTCATCAATGTACCCCTTCTCCACCTTCTCCTTTTCTGCAACACACTTGACCAGATAGAAATCCACATCTTCGGCGTTGGTTAAAGCATCTGGATTTACAGCAAATGTATCTCTAGAACATAGAGCGCTACTCAACACATCATGATGACCTTCGTATGTGAAGTCATCATAGCCAACGACTTCCTTTGTCGAAACTTCATCTGTTTGCTCAAGTAATGGCTGCAGAATCTGATAATCCCAAGCCTCCACGTAAGCTTTATTGATGCAGCGATTCCACCTTCCGTTCATGCATGCATCACAGAAGCATGCCAACTTTCTTGTTGCAAGGGCAGTTGGATCCTGGGACGGGTTGTGACCACGAATAGCATGCAAAGAGCGAGTTTTTGCCACAGTGGCACAATTCCACTTAACTTCCCTGTTAACATCTCCCTCTTTAACCTCCCAGAACACACGAGCACATTCCCTTTCTTTTGAAGGATATGATGCAGGTGCTCCATGGGATAGGTTGGCCTGGCAATAAGCAACCACATCTGCTACACTGCAATATAGCTCCATTAGGTTTTAGTTGTTCATGGGTCAAGGTTCTTTTCACAACTCCTCTTGCACCATCATGCTCGCCCTTACCATGCCCTGATCCAAAGAAGAACCAGCTCATCCCAATCCCTGTGAGTCCACCATATCTTGCAACAAAATAGAAAGGCCTGGCTCCCTTGAATTGCGAGGCCGCACCATCTGACCACACCCAATGTTGTTTACAAGTGACACCCTCTTGTTGTAACCAGTCACGGTGTAGCATGAAGCAATGTTGCACAAACAGTGTGTCATGGACCCTATCATTTGATATGAAGAAGTGGATTGTTTTGAATACCTCCCCTGCCTTGCGGTAGTACATTATGTGTACAAAAATAGTTACTTGACTAGAGTGCCAATGCATTGATTGAATCTCATTTTGCTCCTTGAAGGCGTAATTTTCAGCAAAGTCAACAACTGAGACAATGACATCATCCAGAAAGCGAAGTATACAATCCTTAAATTGTTGTCCTTGCCATCGTGCCACATAGTTATGAGTGATGAAGAGCTTCAACTTGGTCTGCAACAGTCGAAGAAACTCCCAGTACTGCATTTCTTTATGCAAAAGATCTTTTCTTTTCTTACTGTTTCCATGCTTGTCTTTTGCTTCTACATACGCAAATACTTTCACATTAATACTCTTACCTGGCTTTGCTGTTTCTAAGCAACATAATTCTAACTTCTTTACTCCACATATCTTACAGTCTCCCATCAGGCATTCCCTTCTATGGAAAACTGCATCTGCTGGCTTTGGACAGAGAACGGACTCCCACATCTGTGTGACACCTTTGAACGTGTGATGTGAAGCCAGGCAACCGCTGCTAATGTTCTTGCCTGTAGCACAGATATTGCATACACAGTTGCAACATGTATCATGCAGCCCCAAAGCACGAGAGCGCATGTGGTTCAGTGCGTCTTTCAAAAAGGTCATCTGCACATGGTATTCGCAACAGCATGTGTACCTATCCTTCAGCCTCCTGCAAAAGAATGGCTTTAACATCTCAAACATCCTCATGCCAATCTTGCAATCTGGATGTTTTTGTTTGAATCTTTGAGAGAGCTCAACCTGCAATATCCATATTTGATCAGTATGTTTACTAGGAGAAATAATCCAAACAGGACTATACGCATTGCTACTTAATACATCCACCATAGAAACAAATTGGTGTGTTAAACAGCACATTGTATGGTCCTAACATGCATGTAAGTGGGTATGGTCCTAACATGCATGTAACTGGGTATAACATTGTATACTAAGCATGCTAGTTAGCATGCTGAGTATGCTAACTAGCGTAGCTGAGTATGCTAACTAGAATACTAGCTGTGCTAACAAGCACAATCAGTGTGTAGTGTAGCATACGAGGCATACTCATCAGCATGCTAGTTAGCATGCTGAGTATACTCATCAACATACTGAGTATGCTAACTAGCATGCTGAGTTAGCATACTAGCTGTGCTAACTAGCATACTCATTAGCATACTCATCAGCATGCTAGTTAGCATGTTGAGTATGCTAACTAGCATACTAGCTGTGCTAACAAGCACAATCAGTGTGTAGTTTAGCATACGAGGCATACTCATCAGCATGCTAGTTAGCATGCTGAGTATACTCATCAGTATGCTAGTTAGCATAGCTGAATATGCTAACTAGTATACTAGCTGTGCTTACAAGCATAATGTAATTTAGCATATGAGTCATTGTTAACCACCTGAATGTGTGCTAAGAAGAATAGAAGGTATGCTAAGTAGCATACATATTGTGCTAACCCGCACACTTATTATGTTGAACAACATAGCCAACACACTACTATGCTTACCCGTTATGCTACTTAGCATTCTCAGCTGTGCTAACTAGCATACTCATGAGCATGCTGAGTATGCTAGTTAGCATAGCTGAATATGCTAACTAGCATACTAGCATAAACCAGCTTACCCGTTATGCTACTTAGCATTCTTAGCTGTGCTAACTAGCATACTCAACATGCTAGTTAGCTAGCTGAGTATGCTTACTAGAATGCTAATGCTAGTTAGCTAGCTGAGTATGCTTCATTAGGAAATTTTGGAGGTCATTTGGAGGGCCATATGAAGAGAGAGAAAAATAGAGCACGTCCAATGAGCATGAAGGCTACGTTACGTAGAAGAGTACCTGGAAAGACTCAAAAAATAGGAAAATAGCATAAAACTTTCACGAAACTAGGATTGTAGCATAGTAATTTCCTTACTTTTACCGAGCTTTTAGGTGCTTGCGTGTGGTCCCACTTCTGATATTCTCTCATGGTCATTAACGTACTGGAGGGTGACCATTAAGCCCGCACAAGATATTGGAATTTTAAAACACTTTCCCTCCATTAGAATGCTTTCAAAGTGAATCTCCCTCCACTAAAGCTTTTCTCTGAGAGTTATGGCATCCACGTCTTCTCGCCCAAGAGCCTCAAGGTGTTTACTGTCTCTCACACCAACAAACAACAACGGCACTTTGCCTAGAAGGCCAAGTAGTAGCATATCCTCAATTACAATACCAGCTTCAATAAGTGCAGACAACCAATGGGTTGGACAAAGGATAAACAAAGGTTCATGGGTCCTCATGCAACCAAGAAGACCCAAGAGGTTTAGTGGTATCAACGTTTACCGCTCAGCATGGAAGGCCAGGGTGTTGGATTTCAAAGTTGAGATCGGCAAAAGATCTGTAAAGGAAGTTCTTGTTCAGCATGTGTTTACCCATCCAGAGGTGATAGCAAACGGTGGAAATGTATCAAATATACATCAACCACGTTGCAATTGTAAGTACTCTTGACATGTGAACTTACTGATACTCTCATTATAACTTTTCTTATATATTTTGCAATGTTTCTCCCGCTTGTTATGAGTAATGTCTCTACTCTTCACAACTCAATTACATTAGATTTGTCATTTGTACTTATTGATACTCTTAGTTTAACTCTTCTTATATATATTGCAGATGTTTATCCCTCTTCTTATGAGCAATGGGAGCCTGTGGAGTGCATAATAGGCCTCTTCCATGTTGTACATGCCCATATTGGTTCTCTACAGTATTCAGAGAGGAGCAGCAAAAGATTGGCTGATGAGGGAATCTTTTTTTATGACCACTTTTACCAACTCAGCTCAGGCAATAAGAATGGCATGTTGGTGAAACTGCCTCTACCGACCGATTGGAACACTGTGGACTGGCCAGTTCCCGAGGAAACAATGGTGGAGGCAATGCGAAGTAAGCTCTACAAGGATATACAAAGGTCTCTACGTAGCTCTATTCCTACCAAACTGGTTCGAATTGCAAACTTTTGTCCTGTTGCACTCTTCATAGAGCTGTTTCATAGCTACAACATCAGAGTTACAAAAACTATGTTCATGTGCAAGTCATTTCAGCAGTCATCCTGTGACAAACTTCTTGACAAAGGATGGTATGCAAAGGAAGAGATTGGTTTACGGTGCGAGGTCGCGCTTGATACTCTAGTTGTCAAGTACATGATTGCAAGCCAATCACTATTACTCTCATTTTGGTATATGCGATCACAAATGCTAAACGGTAAGTACATTCCTATGGACCAAGTTTCTGCAGGTTTGGAAGATAATCCTACTGTGGATGTGGAAGTGATTGATAAAGAGAATGGCCTACTATTGGTGGTTACAATAAGGGAGCTATGCAGTCTTCAGCATTTGCGAAATGACATCATTGAAGAGTCAATGGACAAGGAACTATCAGATTTTTCCTTTTTCTTAGCTGGCCGTAAGGTGATGCGGCGAAGAGAAAAAGATATTTTGTGCAAAGAGTTGGATGGTCGGGTTGAAGTAGTGTCAATGTAACAGATATTCTTGTAAACCCAAGTGTATACAAATGACTTTCAAGACATGAAGTTTATTGATCTCATTTTTCAATTGTGCCCTGTGAAAAAGTGTGCTTGAAATACATTTCTTTACCACGTCAAATCTCTCTCTCTCTCTCTCTCTCTCTCTCTGTCTATCTATATATTATATATATATATATATATATATATGTTAGACAAGACAAAGACAGATAGAAGAATCATCTTAATTCATTAGAAAGTACAAACTCGTCCGTGAACAATGGACTGAGATACAATTTCTGTAAGTATGGAATCAGAATGTCTTCAAGGTAAAAATCGAAGGAATGCCCCTCGAAAGAAGGTGGTGAGATAGTTGTTCCCGGCGGATTTAGTTCTCCCTTTTCGGGAGTATCATCAATTAGTAGTGTATTAGTTGCATCAAAGGGTACACCGATTTGGCTAAACGGTTTGTACAAAAGAGGTAATCCTGGTTTTTTAGGGTGGTAGTGGCCCTCAACAGTAACGCATTGTCTTTGATCATACAAAAAGGCAAAATCTGACGTGTGAGCTTGGCATACACTGCAAACTATTGCAACTAGTGGCGATAAGTTTTGCCTTTGCATTGAAGACCATATGCCAACTCTGAAGCGCGGAAGAAGAAACTCAATAAACTCCTTGGTTCCTGGACGAACCACGACTCGACAAGTTCCCATCCGAAACGTTTGCAAATCCTCAAAGGGTCCTCTGTCACCGAGAGGCACCCGCATCAGCAGCAATCCATTGACGTCCAAGATAATCAACCTCTGTAAAAGTTGACAAGTACATATAAGTAGTTAGAAGCTGAACATATTTTGCCATACTTGAATAGACATTACCGGAACAACCGTATCTACAGGTAGCAAGGGTCCATACTGGGTCTCTGTAGTGTTCATGTCGTTGTTGCTCTCCTCCGCTTTATCTTCATAGTCATCATTCAAATCTTCATCAGGGGTCTCTCCCATGGCCCTTTCTGCCTGATTCAAAGTTGATCGGCTTGCCTCATACATCCTTCCCTGATCCATATCATTTTGCTCATCCCGAGGCCTGCTTTCCTCATCCATATCCTTTTGCTCATCTATAGGCCTGCTTTCCTCATCTTCGGTTTCAGCCATAGGCTCTTTTGGCTGTTCCACAGGCTGACTTGCCTCTTTCATTGTCTCCTCCGGTTGAACCTTAGCAGCTTCCATATGCTCATTTGTCCTTCCCTCATCCTCGACTCTTTGATCTTCTGCTGATATGACACCCTCGGCCCGATGCGATTCCACTGTATCGGATGTAGGGGTTTGTCGTGGTGGCACGTCATGTTTTGTAAGATCAATAGTGCGCTCATCCAAGCCGCTATCTTCAAGCTCTCTAGGGCTAGACATAGTAAGCAGGTGTTGTATTAAACTTACCCGGTATCTTTGCAAATAATCATATGTGTAGTTTTTTAAAGCACTCTGCAAAATTGAAAGACCACATGATGAGAATTCTTTTATAGACTAAACCAAAACTAACTGAATGCATTGCAAAATGGGTACCTTAGTCATGAAAGGTTTTAATGCAAAGTAGCTTTGCAGGACATATTCTGCATGGAGAAGACATCTCCAGCCGCAAGAATTCCCATCGGTTTGATTTGGGACAGGTACTTCTTTGATTGTGGCCTTGTATAGTTCATACCTTCCACATAGCTTGCCATAGGCAAGCAACAACCTCTTTATACAACTGCACAAGGCAATGTCAAGATGTTAGCATGAGGCTTCAAATTTACATGGATATCT